>NC_051863.1:113944787-114544787 GCF_015732765.1 Culex quinquefasciatus | reverse complement strand
AATAACCCTGCAAAGTTAGAAAAAAACGAAATTTAAAAATGAAAAATTTTGTTCTAAATGAAAAAATGACCCTTCTGGGTCAATGTAGATTCGAAAAGTACATTAAATTGGGTACTAAAGCCAGCAAATTTTTTTTTGTCAAGACAACATTTTTTCGATGGATCAACTATGGTCCCCTTGGAAAGAGCTGTCAAGTAGGAGCTTTTCTGTCAAGAAGGACCGCGGGGTTAATTTTTCAAAATTGATTCAAAAATCCATTTTTAACTCTTTGTGGTCGTGCAATGGGTCATTGTACTCAGAAAAAAAGCTTTATCGCTGTAAACAATAATATCAGCAATCTAAGCTTCATTTTAGGACCCAATTTCCCATAAAATAACATGTTCCAAAAAATTTTACAGTCGAGTAGCGGAAAATGGGAGAATTTTTAAAACTTTTTTAGTGTTTTTTTCGATGAAAAATACGTTTTTTGGGAATTCTGAGTACGCCATCAAATCGGGCGTCTAATTTTACATAAAAGTCCCTTTGACACCAAATTTCTATCTCATCACCGTTTCAGTCTGCAAATTATTGAAAAACACCTCTTTTTTCGCATGTTCAAAAATGGAAGGGGTCGTACCGCCCCTCCGTCACGAGATATCAAAAAACGGACCTCGGATTCATGATCAGGGACAAAAGTTACCCCATAGGAAAAAGTTTCACGCAAATCGAAGAGGGGTCAGGGCAACTGCTGTGTGAGTTGGCGGAGAATTACCCACCTACATTATTTATAAAATTTACAATATTATCCAATTCCTTACACTGCAAATTCTGATGTTCATTTTCAGTTAACATTTACTGAAAACTGCACTACTGAATTTTTCTGTTTGTTTTTACTATAGTAAAATCAGTAGAGCAGATTTCAGTAAATTAAACTGAATTCAGTAATGAGAGTTTGGTACACCAAATTAAATTAAACTGTTACATTTACTGAAATCTGCACTACTGAAATTGTTAGTAAATGAAAATTTGCTGATATTTCAGCAAACTTTGACAGCTCCATACAAATTTTAACTGAAGTTCACCGAAAAACAAACTGATAATTTCAATAGTGCAGTTTTTAGTAAATATTAACTGAAAACGAACCTCTGAATTTGCCGTGAATGTCAGTTTAAGTTTTGGGTTCGTGAAGAGAGATTCTTCGTATTTTTTCATTTTGTTAAATCATATTGAAATAAAAAAAAAACACAAATAAAAATACGGGCTTTTGCCCTAGTTTAATTCATCATCTACGCCAAGCGTTGCACAATGCGCAAAGAAATGAAAAATTGAGCGCGTTTTAGATTTCTCCTACTTTTGTTTTTTTTTTTTCTCGAATTTAACAGAATCTTTGAAAAGGTAAACAAAAAACAATGTTGTCGAAAACATAACTCTTCGATCACATTGTGCTTCGCTGTGCGGCTAATGGAAGAAGACTGTTGGTCCTGTGGAAAACAGGAAAGTATTCATTTCTTTCTTCTTTCATCAGCTGACTGTTGTGGAAACGATGCCCAACATCAGAGCACGTACAGCAAAGGCTGAATTGTGAAACAAAGGATGGAGAAACTTTGTGAAATACTTTTGTTGCAACCTGCAGGCACTGCTGCTGTTGGCAGCCAAGTGCTCCTATACTGAGTGTTTACGACTTCTTAAGAGACACTAATTGATTCACCTAGAGGATTCTAGATTATGGAATGACTATCAACTAATAATTGTGTTAAGGTAAAGTATATGGTAATTTTTCGATGTATTTTTTTATAAATGACTACAAGTTTTTTTTTATAAATTCAAGAATTTCATTTAAAAAAAAACGATTTTTTACACGAGTACTACAGCCAAAAAAAACCATGAAACTGATGATAGTTACACAGCTAAAAAAGTAGTAATCCAGCTGCGTGTAAAAGGCCTGGGTGTAAAATAAATATTGCATTATTTTATGCAATTTTATGTGATTTTACACTCTGAAATATGTAGCCCATCTGTATGGGAAACCAACTTGACCGAAATGTCAAGAGCATATAAGTGTTTATCCTTTCCATTCTTCATCGGTCTGATGGTCGAGTGGGCTAAGGCGCCAGTCCTTACTGTTGGTGCTGGGTTTGAATCCCGTCGGTTGCAACTTTTTTTGTGTTTGCAAAAATCGTACATGCAGTGTGTAATATTAAGTGTTTATTTTGACGAAGGTGATGTGCATGCTTTTGCATGCGATTTTACCATCGGATTTTTTGCTGTGTATTGCGCATGCTATACTTTCACTCTTGCGGTATGCTCCATGACATGTCCGAAGAGGTAACAATAGAATGGAAAAGGAAAACTTTGCTGGCAATGGCTGACAACTGACGGTATTCTTTATGAATTTAAAAAAAAAGTGTAAGTGGAGGAGACAGTAGAGTTGACAGAAGTTGTTTTAAAATAGTTTTGTGGTTAAGGATTGTTATCGGACAAAGAATTTAATTTAAAAAAAAAGAAAATATCTTTAATACTTGAGTCATGAATTGACATTTTAAAAATTGAATTGAAGATTGTAAAATATAAATGCGCTGTGTTTTTTTCTGATTGTGATATTTGATAATCACAAAAAAATATTGATAGCTAAAGGGAACTCTTATATTCGTCACCGTCGTGCTAACTTGTCGTAGGTGCATTATAGGCCAAATTAATTTAAGAACGCCACCAAAGCTCACAATGCCTCACTTTTTGACCTTCATAGATCCCCAAAATTCGATTTCAATCTTGAGATATTCTACGAAATACAAAAAACTCCGTGCATTTTTGCCACATTACATATGAAAGTAGTTTCAATCTTGTCGTGCTGTCTGGTACCCCTTAAAATTGATGTAAGTGCGCAACTGGCCAGATTGATCTCAGGTCAGAACGCGTTTGACGCACGTACAAGTTAGACTACCGTAACCATTTGTAATTATAACTCGGGACTCCAGCAACCAACTTCAACCAAACTTCGGGGCAATGCACATAATGGTCTGCCAAACAAAACGTGTTTGTTATTGTTTACATTGCGTGCTTTTTTTTTTTTTGTTTATTCAAGGTCAAACATTAAAACACGTTTTTTCTCGGAACGTCGAAATGGCGGGTGCGACAAGATAGCACGACTACGTCGAAATACGAATCTTGATAGCTAATTTGATGTTCAATTTAAAGAAACTAACTCTAAAACACAGCACAAAAACTCGATGCAAAAAGTACGCAAAAGACCTTCTTGAGAAATGTCCTATAATATTATCTTACACAAAAAAAGCAATATTTCAAATCTGCGGGATTCAAAACCCACTCACGGAGAATACTGCGACTTAGCCCTCACGGCTATCAGGCCGTTGATGAGTAAGCTTAATATTTAATTCAATTAGGTTTTCCATATTGATGGACTACATATTTATGAGTGTTATATTACATCAAATTTCATTCAATAAATCAAAAATTTTCGTTACACTGAGGCCTTAAACATGCAGCTGGATTAATATTTTTATTTTGATCCTGAATGAAATCGCACCGTTTAATTAAAATTGAGTTCCACTTCCGCAACTCTCGCTACTTCACAGAAGCTGGACAGAGCGTTTAATCCTCAGCAACCCTATCTGGCGCTACGCTTTGTTGAGGAACCGTATGAAACTCCACCGAACTTCTAACGCTGGCAATTACAGCTTTTTGAAGGCGTTTTCAACTGTCATCGAGTTATAAATAATTTTCTGTAGGAAGTAAGCAAACAATTTACCATGCACTATTTTTGAAAACAAATGAGTTATTCAACGGTGCTTAAAAAAACGTTGAGCTGTAAATTTTTATTATGAATTTCGGGGTGACTTTGATAGCCATTGTTTGTTTTGTTAAAATCAAGTTTAAAGTGTTCAATTTTTACATCAAGTCACCATCACTAAAGTTGCTGACATATAAAAAATCCGCTTTTTTCAAGTTAACTAAGTTTTTTTTACAAAATACACTAACTTTTAGTAAAATTGTTGAAATTTATGAATTATAACTGAATTTCTTTGAAAATAATTTTATTCATAATGTATTTATAATAAACTGTATTGCTCTCTTTCATCAACGACATTATTTCTCAACGCATACAGTCAGCAGCATTATTTTCAGTAATACGCAATAGTATTCATGAACCAAGCCGTACTCTTAGACATTCACCACTTTTAGAATAACTGCATACACGACAAATTATTTAAAAAATCGCCATTAAATCAAATGATGCGCTTTTATAATGAAAATTCACAGTACATAAGTTACGGAAATTGCTTTCCGCATAATTGATCGACGCCACCAACATCGTCAGCACAGCCGACACCAGTAACCCAAACTGCGAACAAAGCTAAACTTCGTTTACCTCGCCGCGATTAAAGCAAATAGCTCGATTAATGCTCTGTAAGCAAAACCTCAGTACCTCGTGTGTGAGGCTCTGGGGGACTTTTCGATCACAATAAAATCAGAACGTTTTGGACAGTCTAACTAACCACATCGGTGTTATTAATTTGGTGAAATCTCCCCTTAGATAATGGACGTTCTATAACTGGCGCAATCGAGTCTTCGACGGAAGGTGACTGTGCCCAGTGATTGAAGTTGTCGTTCGCGAAAATCTCGGTAGTGAGACCGAAAGTGCAAGTTAATGCGAAAAACACGGCAGTTGTTCATTCAGCAGAAATTCGTCACCAACGGCTCTGGAGATCAGGAGTGAAGCAGCCAAGGAAATTACCTGGTGAAGCAGCCACCGACCGAAGAAGATGAACCAACGTTATCCGCTGGATACTTCGGCAAGAGGCATGATACCATCGTGTGCACATCGCGAAAAACTCGGTCAGAGCTCAGGAGCGCAGCACGACGTGGACTTCAACACCTTCGACGAGGAGGACAAAGGATCAGCGTTACCTGGATTTTCAACAAGCAACAAAATTTAAAGTGAAAAAAAAATCTAAATTCAAAAATATTTTTCCAAATTTGATAAGTTAAGTGAGTGTGTGTGTGAGTAGAAACAAAATCAGCAATTCGAAAATCAGATTAACTAATTTGACAAAAGGAAAAAAACACGATTCAAAACTTATTTTTTTAGAAGGTGTGTGAGTGATAAAAAAAAAAACAAAGAAAACCATTACAAAATAATGTAGCAAAAAAATTTTAAGTTAATCGAGTGTGTTTGAAATTGTTAAGAGGAAACATTACAATCAAATAATAGTTTGTTTGTAATAGCTAATTACAAGTCTCGATTTGTAATCCAGAGTTACAGAAATGTAACAAACAAAGATGTAATTAAGGATTACGTAATCTTTGATTACAAATATTTGTATCACTTAAGGCTGGTACAAATATTTTTAAAAGTTTTTGCAATAAACTTCAAAATTTCAATGAAAATTCAAGGGCAACCAGCTGAAATCAAATTAAAATACATTCTCCTGCGTTTAAAATCATTTTAGCATGTTTGGGTTTATTAAAAAATCTTAAGATTTTTTGAAAAATTTTGATGCAAAATCTTTTTTTTCGATACAATTTTTGTTTTTGTCAGACCTTAGATTTTTTGAAAACTAATGATTGCAAAACAACTGAACTAGTGTAAAATGCATTTTAAAACACTTTTTTCATTGAAATGTTAAGATTATGGCTTGTTATTTAAATTTTTATATTTTTTTTATTTTTTTGCTCCCCCCTTGACCTGGGACAAAAACTTTTTTAAATATTTGCATTGGCCTAATTACAAAACAGCAACAACTATAATGTTTCAAACATCACCAAAGAAGCTTCTGATATTTAAAACTCGCTGAGTGACCTGTTTAGTAGTTCTTTCCGATGGAAAAATGCAGTCGATACGGATCGAGACGATCCTTTCTTGGTGAGGGAGCAGTTACGGAAATTGCTTTCCGCATAATCATTCGACGCCACCAACATCGTCAGCACAGCCGACACCAGTAACCCAAACTGCGAACAAAGCTAAACTTCGTTTACCTCGCCGCGATTAAAGCAAGTAGCTCGATTAATGCTCTGTAAGCAAAACCTCAGTACCTCGTGTGTGAGGCTCTGGGGGACTTTTCGATCACAATAAAATCAGAACGTTTTGGACAGTCTAACTAACCACATCGGTGTTATTAATTTGGTGAAATCTCCCCTTCGATAATGGACGTTCTATAACTCATACATTTCGACATGTCTAAACCGGAACTACGAAAAAATCTGTACTATAGAAATAATATCTAGTATGTAAGAAAATTGACGAACAAACAATAAACTAATTTGTAGACAAAGCAATAATCAAAAGTTTTCACAATTTATATGCAATTTACTCTACTGGAAATGCCTATAAATTTGAAGATTTTTTCAAATTGAGTTTAAAAACCATATAAAAATGATAATTTACAAACTAATTTTACCTTCTCCTAGTGAAAAATTTCACATAAAAGAATTTGAAATCATTTTCAATGAAAAATCCCGACACTTTAGCAATATTGAAATAATCCTATTCCTATTATTATTCATCAACATGCCCTTATCAAAGTCAACTAACTTTTTAAACCATTCATAGTTTTCTGAAAACTTCTTCTTAAACACACTCTACCTCGGTCAGTATGATTCCACGCCATTCCACGCCATTATACTCACCCCGACTATCAATTTCACCCCGGTTTACGGTAGTTAAAATCGACAAATTGGTTGCAAATATCATAGAATCCACAACTTGCCAAACTTTTTTTTAAATCATTTTAAAGTAATTTGTAGATTAGAACACTGCTCTTAAAATTGTTGCGCAACATCATGCTTGATGTCATGCGACATGGGTTGCGCATCTCAGGCGTGCTCACTTACAGGTGGCAGCACAGTTAGATATTAAAGCGTTACCAACAACCACTGAATGGCCAATATTGTGCTGCCTGGGCAAAATTATGCCCTTTTTGTGCAATATTACTAACTTTTATTCAGATTTTGTGATTTTGAAACGATTTTTACTGAACTCAAATGTTAATTCCAAATTTATTGTTTACTTAAGAAGGACCAAGTTTATCAAAACATTCTTCTCGCTAAATACATTGCCACCAACGTTCCCACCAGAGCCACCGAATTGAAACAGCAGGACGATATGATTCCATCCGACGATCCAATCACAACATCCGGCATCGGTCGATAGGTTTCGTTGATGGTCCTGGTTTCAACAATCCTCCGGTACACTTTTGCAGACATTTTCGCGTGCCGCGTTCGGTTGGGACTCGTCAAATCCACATAATACAGTCCAAATTTTCCCTTGAGTTAAAATCGTATGAATTTTTGAACTTTTAAGTTAACCTCAACTCACGTGTATCCCGCGCGCCACTCGAAGTTGTCCATCAAACTCCACGCGAAATAGCCCCGAACGTCGCAACCGTCCTGCAGGGCATCCAGCACGGCGTTCATGTACCCATTGTAGTAGTCCACCCGTTGATGATCGACGGTGCCCGCTTCCGTTCCAACGCCATTTTCCGTCACCCAAGTTGGCGGATTGTCGTACTCTGTCTTGATCCAGTTGAGCAGCTTACGCAGTCCGAATGGAACGATCTGGAAGTTAAGTTTTTTGTAATGGCTGTTCTAAAAAAATGTTTTTGAACTGACCTTGAGCCAAGGTACTCCAGCAGTTGGCCAAGCTGGATCAAATGTCAACAAAATTCCAGTGTCATGCTCGTTGGAGGGAACTCTGTAATTACCCAAATTGTGTTCTCCATTTTTGCTTGCCAGTCGTGTAGTGTAAGTGTTCAATCCGAAGAAATCTGACGTCCCCCTGATTCTGATGATCTCATCTGGCGTGAAAGTAGGCAATCTGGATTTGGGGAATCCTTGCGATAGGCTGAGATTTTGGACGCGATCCTTCACGACCTGGGGATAGTCACCAGCTGCGGAAAATATGGGATGGCCGAACCAGCCTAGCTGTTGAGATATGTCATTATCAAGCTGTAAAACAATAGTTGAACATTCTTACGTGGAACTGCAGTCCCCACTCGGAAGCTTCCCGATCGTCAGAGGAATCCGTTGCTGGCTCATACCACCGTGCGTCCAGCGAGATTCCAATTTTCCCCTTTTGAACCGTTTGAAACTTGTTTCTGTACAAATGGACGACCTCAGCGTGGGCCTTGAGCAGATTGTGAGCACAGATGTAGTTTGCCACTCCAGCATAGTTTGTGGCCGGGGCCAGTCCGTCACGTCCGTACGAGTTTTCACAGATGTGCCACGGCTCGTTGATGGTAGTCCACATTTGGACTCGATCGCCGTAGCGATCAAAAATTAGTTCTGCGAACTGTACAAAGTAGTCTACAATGTCCGGAACTAGCCAGCCTCCCAAATCTTGCAGTTTTTGTGGCAAATCAAAATGGTACAGCGTCACTACTGGGGTGATTCCTTTCCTAATCAACTCGTCGATTAAATTGCTGTAATACTCAATTCCTTTCTCATTTATCTCATTCGAAAATCCACTTGGCAAAATCCGTGTCCAAGCAATCGAAAATCGGTACATATCGACGCCCAACTCCTTGACCATCTCAACGTCTCTTTTCCACTAGAAGTCAATACACTTATTAACTGACCATGATTCATCACTCAACAGCTCACCTGATGGTAACTATCGCAAGCAATGTCCCCCGTACTTCGATCTTCAATCATCTCCGGCCGGTGGTGCACAAAGTGGTCCCAAATGGACTCTCCTTGCCATCCTCATTCCAGGCACCTTCCACTTGGTACGAAGACGTTCCTACTCCAAATTTGAAGTCCTCCGGAAAGGCACGATTGCCTCCAGCTAATACGACAAATATTGCACAAATGGTAGCTCTAAAATATATTAAAACTAAGTCAATCCCCTCAATCTAGAACTAATCCTTGGCAGACTGACATAGTTACGAGCATCTCGAATCGCCCAATAAAATACAGCTTCTGCGACAGAAGAACACACTCGACGGCTTGGGAAGTGCAGCAACGACTGGAGCCAAATCGCGTCGTCAGCTCAGCTGGGCTATATTTTGTAACGCTATCAGTCGATGAATACACAAGTCATACCTCCTTCACGCAGAGCCGGCTAAACAACAACAAACCTCATCTTATCTGTTCGACTCGATTACGGCAGCGTTGACAAAATTTTGAAGTGATGAGGTTGGAGGAATGCCGGAAGGTTAACCTTGTACTGACAATACCTTGTTAAATTCATTTTATTTTTGGAGATTATTTCCAAACGGTTTATTTCAATAAATTTGAATGAAGAATTTTTTTTTCTGACCATAAAAAAAATAACTCAAAAACAAACAACAAGTTCCCGTATCCTGATAGGCAATGTAAAATATCAGGATTTTTAGCAGATAAAGTAAATCAAAAGTTAAATTCACTAGGCTTCGTTTGTTCACGATGACTTTGGTGGGTTGTTACTGAATACGCTTTGTTAGACTTGACAAGCCTTGCAGGATGCTTTAAACCGATTTTGGAATTTCACATGTAATGTATTCGCAACAAAATGATCGGGCTATCTAGGGACACGTCATACAAATTGTTGGAAAAATATGCCTTAATTAGCACAGAAATTTATGTTGATAGGTACTTATTTTTAAGAAGCAATTCCATCTTTTGTTTTTGGAATATACATTGATTAAGTCGGTAAAACTATTGATTTACGCTTATTTTATTATGTAGACATGGAAGATATTTGCACTTTTGGGACACGAAGAACATTTTTTACTATCAAAACCCTTTTGTGACACGTGCTTTTATGATTTTTGATTACATTATTTGCTGTAACTGATGGCAGTTCCTGACTCAACCGTTACTGTGACTCAGTTTGTATCGCGTTAAATAGAAGGGGAAAGTGGGGAGACTTGATCCTCTTTTTTGTATCGCACATAACTCTGTAAATTTCTAACAAAAACTATGAACTTTTTGCATGAATTGATAGCTTAAACATTCAACTATGTTTGACTTATAAGGGTATTTCATCAGATGAATTCTTCGAATCATGCCAAGCGCCAAATATTTTAAAACGGCATTTTCAAAATGTTAGTGGTAACTTGATCCCCCTTTCAACATTTTGCAGAAATCTTAAGCAAAATGTTACTTATTCACCCAAACTTATACGTTTGTGTTCAAAATATAACATCTTTAGTATGTAAAATATTTAAAAACATAAAATATTCTTTTTTAGACCAAAATTGAGCATGTTTACAAAAGCTGGTAATTTTTGATTACAAAAATAAATCATTCCCAGTTCCTGAGGGGAACACCCGTGAAGAGTATCGGGGCCGGCATTTACAAAGCGGATTCAGTGGCAGTTGCATTCTATACTTAATGTTAACATGTTAAGGTTAATGTTAACATTCCATAGGTAGCCTTCCTAAGGTGTCGTGGTAAGGTCCAGTTTGTGACGATACACTACCTTCCCTTTACTAAGCAATCGATTCCAGAAGAGAAAAGATCACCAGTTGTGTTGGTCCGAGCCGGGATTTGAACCCCGATCTACCGCTTACGAGGCGGATTTTTGATTACAAAACATTTGAATAATGGTTTAAACTGCAGTAAGTTATGTAACTATCCAAGTTTTTAAGCGAAGATGGCGTTCGAATGGTGAACGCCCGAAATGTCAAAATCGCACAGTGGTACCAACATTGCGAGAAAAAAGTGTAACATGGCATGACCGCCACATTTTTTTCTAATGTTTGTGCTACTGCGCGATTTTGACATTTTGAACGTTCACCATTCGAACGCCATCTTCGCTTAAAAACCTGGATACTAATGGAAGTTAAGTAGAAGGAGAAAAATCTTAAAAATGTGGTTTCTTCGGAAAAGTTCTTTCAGATTTGATGAAAACCCTACATTCGAGAAATGATAAGGATTGAACAACTTTTACGTCCACCACAAATATTAAACTGAAACAGTAACTTTTCTCCATATATTTTGACGATTTTCCCCATACAAACTTCAAGGGCTTACAGGGACGGGTCCTCGTGGTCATATCGAGCTCAAATTTTGAATTTAGCTTAGTGATGGGTCAATCTTTGATTCCAGGGTGTAACCGGATTTTAACCTCCCTACCGTATTTGTTTTTATGTTAACAATCATGACTTTTTTTTAATAAGGTTTTACAATCTATACAACTTTATATTTTTTCAAACTAAAGTTTTAAACAAAGCAAAAGCTAAAGAAACAATCATCAGCATTCTCGACACCAGCACGCTCATCGCTGCTCCTGGCTGCGGGATGAACACCTCCGGCTCGGGCAAATACTCCAGGTCGATCTCCCTCGTCTCGATGATCTTGGCCAGAACCTTCGCCGACGTTTTCGCCGACCGCTTCCGCGTCGGATCCTCGTAGTCCACGTAGAACAGCCCGAAACGCTCCGTCAGCCCAGCTCTCCACTCGAAGTTGTCCATCAAACTCCACGCGACATAACCTCGCACATCGGATCCCTCCGCCATGGCGTCCAGAACTGCGCCCAGATATTGGTTGTAATAGTTGACGCGAGCAACGTCCTTGGTACCGCCGCGATCACTGACACCGTTTTCCGTTACGTAAACCGGAGGATTGTCGTACTCGTTGCGAATCCAGTTGAGCAGCTGATGCATTCCTTTGGGGTAGACTTTGAGCCAGCCCGAGCCGGATCCCGGCCAGGTTGGGTCCTGATAGCCGATGGTGTTGCGGTCGTGATCGAAGGAGGGGATTCGGAAGTTGCCGGAATTTTGGGCGTCATTTTTGTATACGATAGAGGTGGTGTAGGTGTTAATGCCGAAAAAGTCCGATGATCCCTTGAGTTTTTCGATTTCTGCGGGAGTGAATACGGGCAAGCGCGAGCTGGCAAATCCTTGCTGCTGACTGAGGGCGTTGATCCGGTTGATCATAACTTGCGGGTAGTTTCCAGTTTTGGAGAAGATTGGATGCATGTACCAACCAATCTAGAAGGAGGATGATTTGAGTATGGTGTTGTTGTACATTGTGTATTTAAATCTTACATGGAACTGCATTGCAAGTTCGGACGCCTCACGATCGTCAGCAGATTCGCTGCGTGGTTCAGCCCATGAAGAATCTACCGTGATACCGATAATGCCTGCAATTGATAACATTGTGTAACGTGACTCTTCCAATCTATATTACGAAATGATACCATTCTGAGTTGGTTGATATTGTTGCCTATACAGTGATACAGCTTCAGCGTGCGATAGGAGAAGATTATGAGTGCACTGGTAGCACGGAACCCCAGGGAAGTCGTACCCAGGGGCCATCGAGTCATACTCGTAGGAGAACATGCAAGTTTGCAGTGGTTCGTTGAATGTGGTCCACCATTTAACGCGATCTCCGAAAGCATTGAACGCCACTCGCGCGTACTCCCTGAAGTGGTCCACGATTTCACGGTTAGTCCAGCCTCCGATTTCCTGCAGCCGCTGAGGTAGATCCCAGTGGTACAACGTGACCATCGGCTCAATATTATTCTTGATCAACTCATTTATCAGCTTGTTGTAGTAATCGATGCCAGCCTGGTTGATGTTGTTGCTGAACCCTGTTGGCATGATTCGACTCCAGGCAATCGAGAAGCGGTACATGTTGACTCCTAGTTCTTTCAGCATTTGGACATCCCGTTGCCACTAAGTCAGAGGAAACTTGTTAAGTATGCTACCTCACATGAAATCAGCACTTACATTATGATAACTATCGCACGCGATATCCCCGTTGGTGCGATCGGCAATCTTGTCCGGGTAGTTGTGCGTCAGGTGGTCCCAGATGGATTCACCCTTGCCGTCCACATTCCACGCTCCCTCGATCTGGTACGCGGACGTTCCGACACCAAATTTGAACCCCGGGGGAAACTTCTTCTGCCCATTCGCAGCAGCGAGGATTCTGAGAAAGGAAGGCTAGGATTAATTGCTGATAGGAGGATGTTCGAGCCAACCTAACTTACAGACAGAAGAGCAAAGATGTTCGAGCTAATACACGCATGTTGTACCACATGAGCTCACCTTCCGTGAGCTACTAAAATCAAACTGTTGAACTCAATAAATAATGTATTATCACTTGTTGGGTATTCACGACTTATCCCAGATAAATCCGTATCATATAATCTAACCAATTCAAAGCTTACACAGGCATAAATAAAAATCGATTATGGGTTGTAGTCGAAATGAATCAGGGATGCCAACTTTTATTCGTTGTTAGAAGAACTGTTTACAACTGATCACAAGCAATTCTAAAAAATGACGCCACAGCCTTAGCTGCAGCAGAGCAAATTAAATCATTTTTACGAACATTCTCAGTGGGACCCGGGATCAGCAGATCAGGTTCAGGCAAGTAGTCCGGATCAATCGTCCTCGTCTTGATGATGTGAGCGAATACTTTAGCTGAGCTTTTCGCGATCCTAGTCCTTTTCGAATCCTCATAGTCTACGTAGTACATTCCGAAACGCTCCGTCAGCCCAGCTCTCCACTCGAAGTTGTCCATCAAACTCCACGCCACATAGCCTCGAACGTCACATCCGTCTTCCATGGCGTCTAAAACGGCTTCCAGGTACGAATTGTAGTACTCCACTCGAGCTACGTCCTTCGTTCCACCTAGATCGCTGACTCCATTCTCCGTAACGTAGATCGGAGGGCTGTCGTACTCTTCGCGAATCCAGTTCAGCAGGTAGTACAGCCCCTTCGGGTACACCTTTAACCAACCTGATCCAGACGAGGGCCAACTTGGATCTTGATATCCCAGCGTATTGCGATCGTGATCAAATGAAGGAACTCTGAAGTTTGCGGTATTGTTATCATTCTTATAGACAATACTGGTCGTGTACGTGTTGATACCGAAGAAGTCCGACGAACCCTTGAGTTTTTCGATTTCTTCCTCGGTGAACACCGGCAGGCGCGAGTTGGCAAACCCTTGCTCTTTACTAAGTGCGTTGATGCGATCGATCATAACTTGAGGATAGTTTCCAGTCTTGGAGTAGATCGGATGCATGTACCAGCCAAGCTACGATCAAATAAGCCTTCATTACAAACCACTTTGCCATAGAAAATTGAACTTACGTGAAACTGTAGAGACAGCTCAGAAGCCTCCAGATCCTCGGCCGAGTCACTTCTTGGAGCAGACCAGGACGAGTCAACAGTTATTCCGATTATTCCTGAAAAATGGCAATGTTTTATCGTACCCTTGTAATCTTCAATATCAAACTTCGTCATACCTTCCTGTTTTGTATTGAACTGCTTCCTGTACAATTCGACAGCTTCCGCATGGGCCAACAACACGTTATGGGTACACAAGTAGCACGGAATCCCAGGAAATTCATATCCCGGAGCCATGGCATCGTACTCGTACGAAAACATGCAGGTCTGGCTTGGTTCGTTGAAGGTGGTCCACCACTTGACGCGATCTCCGAATGCTTTGAAAACGACTCGCGCGTACTCTCGGAAGTGTCCGACCACTTCACGGTTCGTCCAGCCTCCGATTTCCTGCAGTCGCTGGGGCAGATCCCAGTGGTACAACGTGATCATGGGTTCGATGTTGTATTTCAGCAACTCGTTGATTAGCTTGTTGTAGTAATCGATTCCGGCTTGGTTAACATTGTTGCTGATTCCCGAGGGCATGATTCTGGTCCACGACAGTGAGAATCGATACATGTTGACTCCTAGCTCGCGAACCATCTCCACGTCACGTTTCCACTATAAAAGACATTTTTCATTGCGTATCTTTACAGAACCATCGAAACTCACATTATTGTAGCTATCGCAAGCAACATCTCCGTTCGTTCTATCGGCAATTTTGTCTGGATAGTTGTGCGTCAGATGATCCCAGATCGATTCTCCTTTGCCGTCAGCGTCCCATGCTCCTTCAATTTGGTAAGCGGATGTTCCGACACCAAATTTAAACTCCGGTGGGAAGCTTCTTTGCGACTTACCTGAAGTCACGATCCTGTTTTAAATAATGACTGCTTAATCGAATCATACATTAGCCGAATCTTGAAGTAGATACTAACCAGCAACATGCCGAAAAAAACACAAATTGAGCAAACCTCATGGTTTCACACAACCTCCATGCACTAATATTAAAATTCAAATGATCTTAAAATTCACCCTTTTCTCCTCTCGAGGAAGGCTTTTTTATCTGCTGTGGTCATTACATTAGAACAGACGTTATCTAATGTCCGATTTTGAAATGGTCATCAATTTTCAACACAATAACATGCCAGTCAAGCTCGTATGCTTGGTAAGTATTTGTTAGAAAATAAATGATCCAAGGTATACGTTTTTTTTTTATATCTAGATTACTTTTTTCAAAACAACCAATGCTCCATGGGTTTCCTATGTACATAGGACCTTTTGAAGAAGTAAGTGAGATATACAGTATGTACACTAGGATGTAACAAAAATGACTTTTTGGCGGGCATTCAAGGGTTTGTTCCGGTGGGCATACTAAGCCCAAATCCAAAATATGAGCTTGATTGGACGTAACAGAGCAATTCTCTACGAAATCGGTCTTTTTTCTTCATTTTTAATTTTTGTATTTTTTAATCCGACTGAAACTTTTTTGGTGGCTTCGGTATGCCCAAAGAAGCCATTTTGCATCATTAGTTTGTCCATATAATTTTCCATACAAATTTGGCAGCTGTCCATACAAAAATGATATGTGAAAATTCAAAAATCTGTATCTTTTGAAGGAATTTTTTGATCGATTTGGTGTCTTCGGCAAAGTTGTAGGTATGGATACGGACTACACTGGAAAAAATGATACACGGTAAAAAATTTGGTGATTTTTTATTTAACTTTTATCACTAAAACTTGATTTGCAAAAACACTATTTTTAATTTTTATTTTTTGATATGTTTTAGAGGACATAAAATGCCAACTTTTCAGAAATTTTCAGGTTGTGCAAAAATCTTTGAGCGAGTTATGATTTTTTAATCAATACTGATTTTTCAAAAATCGAAATATTGGTCGCAAAATTTTTCAACTTCATTTTCGATGTAAAATCAAATTTGCAATCGAAAAGTACTTTAGTAAAATTTTGATAAAGTGCACCGTTTTCAAGTTAAATCCATTTTAGGTGACTTTTTGAAAATAGTCGCAGTTTTCATTTTTAAATTAGTGCACATGTTTGCACACTTTTGGAAAAATATTTTGAAAAGCTGAGAAAATTCTCTATATTTTGCTTCTTCGGACTTTGTTGATACGACCTTTAGTTGCTGAGATATTGCAATGCAAAGGTTTAAAAACAGGAAAATTGATGTTTTCTAAGTCTCACCCAAACAACCCACCATTTTCTAATGTCGATATCTCAGCAACTAATGGTCCGATTTTCAATGTTAATATATGAAACATTTGTGAAATTTTCCGATCTTTTCGAAAAAAATATTTTCAAAAATTTCAAATCAAGACTAACATTTCAAAAGGGCCAAACATTCAATATTACGCCCTTGTAAAATGTTAGTCTTGAATTGAAAATTTTGAAAATATTGTTTTCGAAAAGATCGGAAAATTTTACAAATGTTTCATATATTAACATTGAAAATCGGACCATTAGTTGCTGAGATATCGACATTGAAAAATGGTGGGCTGTTTGGGTGAGACTTAAAAAACATCAATTTTCCTGTTTTTAAACCTTTGCATTGCAATATCTCAGCAACTAAAGATCGTATCAACAAAGTCCGAAGAAGCAAAATATAGAGAATTTTCTCAGCTTTTCAAAAATATTTTTTCCAAAAGTGTGCAAACATGTGCACTAATTTAAAAAAATGAAAAACTGCGACTATTTTCAAAAAAGTCACCTAAATATGGATTTATCTTGAAAACGGTGCACTTTATCAAAATTTTACTAGAGTACTTTTCGATTGCAAATTTGATTTTTCATCGGAAAATGAAGTTGAAAAATTTTTGCGACCAATTTTCGATTTTTTGAAAAAATCAGTATTGATTAAAAAATTCATAACTCGTTCAAAGATTTTTTGCACAACCTGAAAATTTCTGAAAAGTTGGCATTTTATGTCCTCTAAAACATATCAAAAAATAAAAAAAATTAAAAATAGTGTTTTTTTGCAAATCAAGTTTTAGTGATAAAAAGTTAAATAAAAAAATCACCAAATTTTTTTTACCGTGTATCATTTTTTTCCAGTGTAGTCCATATCAATACCTACAACTTTGCCGAAGACACCAAATCGATCAAAAAAATCCTTTAAAAGATACAGATTTTTGAATTTTCACATATCATTTTTGTATGGACAGCTGCCAAATTTGTATGGAAAATTATATGGACAAACTAATGATGCAAAATGGCTTCTTTGGGCATACCGAAGCCACCAAAAAAGTTTCGGTCGGATTAAAAAATACAAAAAAAATCGAATGACCGAAATCCTAGAGAACTGCTCAACAGGAGCTGGCGCTCCGCCCTTCAATTTTAAATGGGATTTAACCCGTAAAAAAAGATTTTTTCAAAAATGTCACTTTTTGAGGCATTTTGGCCACCAATGCGTTTACCAAAAACATCACTGGCGTGTAGGCCAGACCCTTGCGCATCTTTTGGTATAAATAACATTGACATTTGGAGCACCCTAGAGCTCGATACAGGCCTTAAAAGTTTGGCATTTTTTCGAAAAATCGGCCCCGGCAAAATCAAATGGCGTCTAGGGCGTCGCGAGGCGCGACGCATATCTTTTTTGCCGGGACCGATTTTTCGAAAAAATGCCAAACTTTGAAGGCTTGTATCGAGCTCCAGGGTGCTCCAAATGTCAATGTTATATATACCAAAAGATGCGCAAGGATCTGGCCTACACGCCAGTGATGTTTTTGGTAAACGGATTGGTGGCCAAAATGCCTCAAAAAGTGACATTTTTGAAAAAATCTTTTTTTACGGGTTAAATCCCATTTAAAATTGAAGGGCGGAGCGCCAGCTCCTGTTACGTCCAATCAAGCTCATATTTTGGATTTGGGCTTAGTATGCCCACCGGAACAAACCCTTGAATGCCCGCCAAAAAGTCATTTTTGTTACACTCTAATGTACACCCAAAACCGGCAGCGCTAGTCCGAGAGAATGATGGTCTCGAGTCGAGAGAATAGTGGTACCATTCACGGACGCAGAGAACACAGCTCGAGATGGGCGATAGAACTATTCTCTCGAGGTTCATTTGCAAAAAAAGTTCATCCGTCAAACAAAAAACCAAAAGTGTCGACAACGGGAATCGAACCAGAGACCTTTGACAAACCAATCCAATGACTTAGCTGCCTCGGCCACCACAGCTTGGTGACCATGGAGAAGTCAGAAGTCGATGTATGACACTTGTTGGAGATTTATTGATTCAACTAACGAATGAACTCATTTGTTAGGATGGTGTGAGTTGGTACCATTATTCTATCGATTTTGGCACTGAGCCCTCAATAAATTTTGAGAGAACGATTATCTCGATTCTGAATTTTGGGTGTAAAAAAAGTATTTACACCCCTTGGGCACTATGCACATTTTGTGATGAAACTTGTAAAAAATTCAAAGTTTGACAGGAACCTAGTAGTACGTTTTGTTCAGAAACTCATGCCAAACATTTTGCTACAAAAAGCTCATGAAAAGATGATTTCTATAAAAAGTTATATTACAAATACTATTACGAAAATAAAAAAGGTGCAAAAAAAGTTTGTACACCTTTCGAAAAATTAACATAAATAATGTTATTTGTTGACAAATCACCATAAATCCAGTCTCCCAACTCCAAATAGGCATTGTGGGATTTAGCCAGCCACCAGCGAGAATCCCCAACGCGGGAGTTGCATCCGCACGCTGCGACTGCGGAAATGGACTTGCCGCTACTCGGTTGTTTACTGAGCTGACAGCTAGACCAAGCTTTGTGCGCAGTGTGTTCAGCCCTATGTTCAGCCCCAACCATTACAGCGACAGACATTACAAAGGGTCTATCTCATTATGGTAATCTAGTACCTCACATCCTCCTTCCTCTCTTAAAACTACCACTTAGGAGATTTACTAATGTATTAGATGAAAAAAAGTAGAAGGAACCAACGTCAAGTTTAAACTAGCATTCTCGAGAATCAAGTACAGCTCAACCCGTAAACAAACTCTAAGAACCCCACCGAAAGAATTTAACGGTTGGAAACGGGCACCATGATTGAAATGAACACAAACTCACTCATTTCACAATTTAATAAGTGAACCTGCTATCTAGACAAATTGATACCCGTGTACTAACCCAGCAAGATTAGTACAAAAGAGCACACCCCGAAATAGCATTCTTTTAAAATCCATGATACACCTATCTATCATCTTTCTATCTTTTCTTTTTATCTCCCAACTTAACACTCAAAACAGTGTCCCTGATATAAGGTCTAACTAACAGATATAGTTACCAAATAAAATTACTATTACTAATGTTATTGTATTGCTTATTGCGAGATAAAATCGCATTTCTCCTTCTCTGTGAGTGACAGGAGGTTAAAGACGCCGAACTACCGCGGTGTAAAAATCGGCAAGTTGAACTGAAATTCCGCGCTGATTTGGCTGTCAAGTTGATTTGTTTTCAATATTTTCTAAAAAGCGAGCTGAAAACTCAAGGCAACCTTTGACAACAGCCGAAAATTTGTTCTGCGGCTGGCATGCGGCCATTCTTCTGCGGTAATATCAGCGCGCCTGGACTCTAATTATTGACGCCCGCGATAATACTTTCTTTTATCCTGTGATTTTTGTTTATAAAAAAAAACCTATCTTACAAATGACCATACAAATGTTGCATTATGTGTAACAGTGCGAATTCCGGAAGGCTCGAGAAATTATACCAAATGCATCCTACGAGGTATAATAAGTCACCTTGGCACTAGGACACCGTTCTCTCAAGCCATTCATCGCTTCTCAATTCTTTTATTCGGACTCATACCAAAACAGCTAACTGTAGCAACGCTGGTGACAAACTCGAAGACTGTGCACAGCCTGTGCTGTGTTTTTTTGCGGACATATCACCAGAACCTTTGTCCAACCTGACGTATTCAACCCACCTCCGAGCACGCAATATTTTTTGTGGTTAGTAAGAACCATGCTGACACAGTTCCGACAGCTATCACGTAACGGCTTTTATGTCGGTGCCTACTTGCGGGAGTACACCTCGTATTCACCTCATTCATGTTGTCCTGCAACTGGTTAATACAGTAATTTTCCACCCAAGACTTTTAAAAAACCCTGAAATTTCGAAATTTCTTTTCTACATATTGGACACAACGCAATTTTCCGGTCCGATTCGCAAACAGACATTTTCAAGTGACCTTTCCGATCGATTTGTTAACGAACATTGAATTTGCCAACATAAACTTTAACTACACAATCAGTCAAACTCGTAACGTAACTTGGCATTTATTGTACGATCAGTTCCTAGCTGGACTCGCAGGCCAAGTGCGAATGATGCTGATGATACCTCTTCAGTTGACGCTCAGGCGAGGAACATCCTGGAAGGAGCGTCACTGACTACGTCCGTAGTCCTGTTAGATCATACTTGATCAAGACAGTATAGCTCTGGTTCCTTGCAAGTGTCCTATTTTCTTACCTCCACGTTGGCTTGGTTTTCATGATGACCTAGCTGGTGGCCTGTGGAAACGGATCGTAAACCTTTGACCACCGTGGGTCAAAGTCGAGACGGCTAAAAGAAAGGGGCGCGACAATGTGGGAAAGGGAAGTAATTTGTGATTGTAGACGGTATTGTTTTGATTCGCAGTATGTTGAGTCAACTGCTGTGGATGTACCTGAACGTTGCAGAACGGGGTTTCCTCTCTCCTTTCCATTTCCAGTTACCACCTATCTTCTGTTTATTTTGTTTCACTGATTTTCTTACGCGGCTCTGTTTACTATCCTCCATTCCTCCATTTGATTTCGATTTTACTCATTTGATTCTCTTATTTCTCAACGCTTTTTCACTCTATTTTACCAATTGATGCTGCTGTAACATACTTTCTGCTTTCCCTGCTTTCCCCCTTCCCAATCAATCAATCAATCAATCCTTAATTTGGCAGTCAATTTTGTTTATCATGTGCCTTTTCTTTATTTGTCTATTTGAATAATTCAATATTCTTTTTGGGCCAATATTCAAATTTGGGCCTATAAATTGCCCTCAATACAATCTAAGCTTGTTTTTTTACCTCTATTTATTAATTATTGTTAATTTCTTTATCTACTTCATAAATTACTATCTTTCTTTTACTATTGATTCTTCAAATAGTATATTTCTTTCACTGTCCATTGTTTTCAATCTTTACCCTTTTCTTCAAACAAATGAGGTTCGAGCCCTTACTCATTTTTGGAGTGATCAAAGAATTAACACAAATATTACTATTGTACTTTTGACAAACTTTTATAAAATGCTTAGGACCAAAATTGTAACAAAACACCGCGACAAAAGAAATAGCAACATAAAAACACGACTCAACACTAGGAAAGATTTCAGGAGAAAACAAAACACAGTAAAATAACAACTAGTTTTTGAATTCAAACTAAAAATAAAACAGTTTTTGCTTTAATGAAAGTTGTTAGGCACACTATAAATGGTTAGGCGCTTATACTTACATCAAACCCTACGTAATGTACCACCCCCGGCCGAGTTAAAATGCGTAACCGGAAAAGAAGGTGTGCATGCCTGGCACGAACACTCAAAGCGTGTTCTAGCGTGCTGCTCGTACTGACTCAGAGCAAGGGTGAGATGTAGGTGTAAGGGCAGTGCGTGTTCGTCGGGAACCTAGTGCATAAGATCGGTCAAGGCCCGTTCTTACACTGAAAATTGCGAAATTGCGAATTGCGATCAGTTCCTAGCTGGACTCGGTCACTGGAAACGACCGGCGACTCAGTGACCGACGAAATAGGCGGCGGGTCAGATGCGGGCATAAAAATGTCAAAATCTCTTCCCCCCTCACTTCGTCTCACCATCCAGCTGCAGCTTTGTTGACAAACAAACGGAGTACGCGGTCGCATGATGGCGGCATCGAGCCAGAATTAGGGGTGATCATGTGATTAAGAATGCAAGTTTTTTCAAGAAAAATAATATTTTTCCGACCGAATAAATAAATTGCGAGCATGCTCAAACAATTATTCCTGATGTCGGAGAAGTGATAAAAAAGCAAAATTTTAATCCAAAATTTTTCTATAAATTGATTTTTTTCACTCCAACTGGGAACCCCTAGGTCCTATACACGACCGTTTCCAATGACCGTGAGAAGATGCCAGAAAATCCAGCTACGAGCTAAATCCACAATAACAGTTCTGTTCAAACATTCTCATAGCGGCAGTTCCGGCCCGCAACCAGCATGATTCGTAAACACACATTTCTTAGCTGTCTTCCCAGTTCGTCTCATAAACGAACATTTACAAGTGGCCTTCCCAGTTTGATTCGGAAACGAACACTTCCTTGCAACCTCTCCATTCCACAATCAGTTCGATTCTTAAACAGACATATTCTAGTGGCCGTCCCAATTCGATTCGTCATCGAACATTTCCGTCTGATTCGTAAACAGGCTTCTCCTAGTGGCCGTTCCAGTTCGATTCGTTAACGAACATTTCCGTCTGATTCGTAAACATACATTTCCTAGTGGCCGTCCCAGTTCGATTCGTTAACGAACATTTCCGTCTGATTCGTAAACAGACATTTCCTAGTGGCCGTCCCAGTTCGATTCGCAAACGAACATTTCCATGCAGCCATTCTGATCCGCTGCCCGTCTGATTCGTAAACAGACATTTCCTAGTGGCCGTCCCAGTTCGATTCGCAAACGAACATTTCCATGCAGCCATTCTGATCCGCTGCCCGTCTGATCCGTAAACAGACATTTCCTAGTGGCCGTCCCAGTCCGATTCGTTAACGAACATTTCCGTCTGATTCGTAAACAGACATTTCCTAGTGGCCGTCCTAGTTCGACTCGCAAACGAACATTTCTAGCAGCCATTCTGATCCGCTGCCAGTCTGATTCGTAAACAGACATTTCCTAGTGGCCGTCCCAGTTCGATTCGTTAACGAACATTTCCGTCTGATTCGTAAACAGACATTTCCTAGAGGCCGTCCTAGTTCGACTCGCAAACGAACATTTCCATGCAGCCATCCTGATCCGCTGCCCGTCTGATTCGTAAACAGACATTTCCTAGTGGCCGTCCTAGTTCGACTCGCAAACGAACATTTCCATGCAGCCATTCTGATCCGCTGCCAGTCTGATTCGTAAACAGA
This sequence comes from Culex quinquefasciatus, assembly GCF_015732765.1. NCBI lineage: Eukaryota > Metazoa > Arthropoda > Insecta > Diptera > Culicidae > Culex > Culex quinquefasciatus. The sequence goes on along the minus strand of NC_051863.1, from coordinate 114,521,617 downwards.
CATTTCCTAGTGGCCGTCCCAGTTCGATTCGCAAACGAACATTTCCATGCAGCCATTCTGATCCGCTGCCCGTCTGATCCGTAAACAGACATTTCCTAGTGGCCGTCCCAGTTCGATTCGTTAACGAACATTTCCGTCTGATTCGTAAACAGACATTTCCTAGTGGCCGTCCTAGTTCGACTCGCAAACGAACATTTCCATGCAGCCATTCTGATCCGCTGCCAGTCTGATTCGTAAACAGACATTTCCTAATGGCCGTCCCAGATCGATTCGTAAACGAATATTCCACGCCACAATCCTTCGGACCTTTCACATGTGATCGAAGGAGAATGGTAGGAGTGCTAGTCGACCGTGCGTGAGTGCAAAGGTCTCGCAAACCGGTGGCAGCAAAGCGTGTTTGTATTCGGACATAGGCGAACCTGCTGCACTCTTGCTCGGTATGACGATTTCGACTGACCAACCTATCTCCTCTGTAAGTACTGTGCACACTCGAATGGCGAGTACGCGCTGATGCTACCGAAGTAGACGACAACGTTGGTGCACTCAACGGGCGACACTGAAAGTACTTCCTCCTTCCGTCACACCTCGCAGTAATTTTCCTCATTTTTCAATGGGCGCACCACTACAAAGTTCAACGAATGACACTGACAGTGTTTGCTAACCCCCTGCGGGGGTCCCTTCACGCAAAAAAAACATTTACCTTTAAAGTATTCTGTCATTTCACCATTTTTATTCAGCACATGGCCTTACCCAGATCCCCCTTTCTTGCAAGCCCATGTTTAGAAAATAAAAACAAAATTTTAATCTCATGCTTCGCAAATTCAAACAAGATCTTCAAAAAATGATCGATTTCAACCTGCTGGATCGTCAAGGATTAGCCAGATATTTTATAAAAAAATATCGTGAGCCATCCAGGGTTAGCTGCGCCTTTTTGGAATATTCGATAAGAAATATCCATTGTGGACCTGCCTCCCTCGTCTTTTCCCAGTCCGCTCCAAACTTTTCGTCGATGCAGAACACCAACACCACCAGAACACAACACCCACAAACTTACCACCACCAAGACGACGACAGAAAACTCTCCGTTTCCTCCCTGATGCAAAAATAATAAAAACCGTAGGTTGAAGCAGGTTCCGTACTTTATCGCCGGGGTCCCGGAGATAATCCTGGCAGGATCGCCAATGTGGGATTTAGCCAGCCACCAGCGAGAATCCCCAACGCGGGAGTTGCATCCGCACGCTGCGACTGCGGAAATGGACTTGCCGCTACTCGGTTGTTTACTGAGCTGACAGCTAGACCAAGCTTTGTGCGCAGTGTGTTCAGCCCTATGTTCAGCCCCAACCATTACAGCGACAGACATTACAAAGGGTCTATCTCATTATGGTAATCTAGTACCTCACAGGCATCATTGACTGATTAAAAAAATAATTTGGATTGAATATAAAGTTTACTAACTACTTAGTATAAAAGTTTATATAACTCTGGAAATTCTATATAAAAGTTATCTAAACTTAATTTTGCAAACTTTTAATTCAACTAAATGTCAATATATTACCATAGAATTGCTAAATAAACATTTTGGGGTGGGTATAACACCGTTTTGGGGGTATTTGTATCGATAGAATAGATTTTTCGTTGGAATTTCGTACCAACCCGGAATTACGTCGTCGGAAAATCCGCCGGCATCTGAACCGGTCCACAATTCACAAGTCAACCTATGTGGCATCAGAAAGGGCATGAAATTTCCGATCTTTTGAGGGGTGTAAATACTTTTTTTACATACTGTATTTTTTCACTAAAACTTAAGCTTACATTACTTCTGAAAGAAATCATATCAACATTAATTTGAAGAAAACATAAAAACAATTTAAACATTGACAAAATTTTTATGTAAGATCTGCCTCAACAACTTTTTTGTGGGCCACGTTAAAAATTACCCAATCAATACAACAAATTAGTATAATTTTAATCTACAGGGGACCATTGTTATCAATTGAATGGAACGATGCTGTAATGCTATCTGTTTTCCACCAAATTGAATAAGAGAAAGTAGAATAACCAAATTCTTATCTCAAATATGATGATATGAGATGCTGGAATCTATTTTTAACCTTATTGTCCCCGGGATATCAACTGAGCTTCCAGATGGTCCTTATTATAAAAAGCAATATCTACTGCATACAATCAGTCGACTTTCAGCTCTCAAAATGGGTAGAAGAACTTTTGCGATACTTTTATCGTGTTGCCTGTAAGTATTCTTTACAAAATAATGTTACCTTCTCTATCTAACAATATCTCACTTCAAGCCTCTCGGTGATTTTTGCCAAGGATCGGAGTTTCCCGCCAGGATTCAAATTCGGTGTTGGTACTTCCGCTTATCAGATCGAAGGAGGATGGGATGCAGACGGCAAGGGAGAATCGATCTGGGATCATCTGACGCATAACTATCCGGAAAAGATCGCTGACAGAACGAATGGAGACGTCGCTTGCGATAGCTACAATAACGTAAGAAATTGATACGTCAGAGTTTAGCCGTGAAAATTCATTACCTCAAATTTTCAGTGGGAGCGCGATGTTGAGATGATCCGCGAGCTGGGAGTTGACATGTATCGATTCTCCCTGTCGTGGAGTCGAATCATGCCCTCGGGAATCAGCAACGATGTAAACCAAGCCGGAATCGACTACTACAACAACTTGATCAACGGGTTGCTAAAGTACAACATTGAGCCAATGGTCACGTTGTACCACTGGGATCTACCCCAGCGGCTGCAAGAAATCGGAGGCTGGACGAACCGTGAGGTAGTCGGACACTTCCGAGAGTACGCGCGGGTCGTTTACGAAGCATTCGGAGATCGCGTCAAGTGGTGGACCACCTTCAACGAACCCATCCAAACCTGCCTGCTCTCGTACGAGTACGACCAAATGGCCCCCGGATACGACTTCCCTGGAGTGCCGTGCTATTTGTGTACCCATAATGTGCTGCTGTCCCACGCTGAAGCCGTTGAACTGTACCGGAAGCAATACCAACCAGCTCAGCAAGGTATCATTGGAATCACTGTTGATTCTTCATGGGCACTACCAAGAAGTGATTCAGTCGAAGATCAGGAGGCTTCCGAACTTGTGATGCAGTTCCACGTAAGATAATACTTTCAAGACATCAAGACTCGTTGTATTTCACCTTCACTCGTTACAGATTGGCTGGTACATGCATCCGATTTACTCCAAAACTGGAAACTACCCACAAGTTATGATCGACCGGATCAACGCCCTCAGTCAGGAGCAAGGTTTCGCCAACTCACGCCTGCCGGTGTTCACCGAGGAAGAAATCGAAAAACTCAAAGGTTCATCGGACTTTTTCGGTATCAACGCTTACACGACCAACATCGTGTACAAGAATGACGCGGAAAACTCGGCCAATCTGAGAGTGCCTTCCTTCGATCACGATCGCAACACGCTGGGATATCAGGATCCGAGCTGGCCCGCGTCTGGATCAGGTTGGTTAAAGGTGTACCCGAAGGGTCTGTATTACCTGCTAAACTGGATTCGTGAAGAGTACGACAGTCCTCCGATCTACGTTACGGAGAATGGAGTCAGCGATCTGGGTGGAACGAAGGATGTAGCACGTGTGGAGTTCTACAATTCCTATCTGAATGCCGTTTTGGACGCCATGGAAGACGGATGTGACGTACGAGGCTATGTGGCGTGGAGTTTGATGGACAACTTCGAGTGGAGAGCTGGGCTGACGGAACGCTTCGGAATGTACTACGTAGACTATGAAGATTCGAAGAGGACCAGGATCGCCAAGAGCTCTGCCAAGGTGTTTGCGAATATCATCAAGACCAGGACGATTGATCCGGACTACTTGCCTGAGCCAGATTTGCTGATCCCGGGTCCCGCTGAGAACGTTCGTCAAAATGATTCAATTTGCTCTGTTGCAGCTAAGGCAGTGGCGCCGTTTCTGAGAATTGCCTGTGAACAACTGTAATAAATTTTCAAATATTAGGTATTTCTGTTTGCTTTAAAGATTATTTGTGCATTTCAATAAAAAAATCTGATTTCTTTCAAAAATTTGATTTCTTTCTCTCAGAAAAAGGTGTATAGGAGTCCAACGTACTAACACTTGATTATCCAGATTTAAAAGAATGGCAGAAGTTACATATTATATGTATTATGTCCGCCTGAAAAGTCAACACGTCTACGTGGTGGTTCCAACATCACAAAAAGCCATAATTACTGAAAGTTGTCCCATCGGGATGCCTTCGGAGCAGAAACGTCATGAAAATATATATTCATCCTCACTTCCCCTGTCAAACTAATTAACCGCATGACCAACGAGTAAGCCCTGTTATCAAAATGCAACCCATCTGACTCACGTTTGATTTTGCATTGCAAAATCCCGTCCAAAAGGCACACATTGTGAGTCCCAAAAGCATTCATTTTGATAAATATGTTTGGACATTTCAAACGCGCCCATTATCATCGGAGCTGAGATAAACGACCCCCGGTAACCACAAACAATTCAACGGATTTATAGAACCAATTAAGCAATCAGTCACCGTGGGCGCAGAGGCGTCATGTGAGAGTCAGGTATAAGATAATGCATGTGTGAATAGGATTATGGGTCGATAGATAACCGTTTCGATAAGTTATGGTGAGGAATGGGTGGTTGTCCAAAGTATTGATCATCAGTATTACCCGAGATCTCGTCGGGGCAGGAGTGCTCTTCAGCAGAATGAAGTGCTTTATAGTCGTAGTACTGCTTTTCGCAGTTAGGTGAGTTTAAATTGATTTTTTATACAAAGTTTGAATAAATTTAAGTCCATACAGCTTGGTGAACGGCCAGAACGAGTTCCCAGCAGACTTTAAGTTTGGCGTAGGTACGTCCGCCTACCAGATCGAGGTGCATGGAACGAGGATGGAAAGGGGGAATCCATATGGGATTATCTGGTGCACAATCACCCCGAGAAGATTGCCGATAAAACGAATGGTGATGTGGCATGTGACAGCTATCGACTTGTAAGGCACAAAGCTGTTTTTTATACAACTGGTATTACAATGCGAATATTTCCAGTGGCGTCGAGATGTAGAGATGCTGAAGGAGCTGGGTGTGGACATCTATCGGTTCTCAATCGCGTGGACTCGCATCATGCCCACTGGACTCAGCAACCAGATAAACCAAAAGGGTGTTGAGTACTACAACAATCTGATCGACGCACTTCTCGAAAATGGTATCACGCCAATTGTGGTCCTTTACCACTGGGATTTGCCCCAACGGCTGCAGGAAATGGGAGGTTGGACCAACCGGGAAATCGTCGGGCACTTCCGCGAGTACGCCAAGTTTGCGTTTGAAACGTTCGGCGATCGTGTCAAGTGGTGGACTACGTTCAACGAACCTCTGCAGACCTGCCGGCAGTCATACGAATGGGACGCCATGGCTCCGGGAACCGATTTTCCAGGAATTCCGAGCTATCTATGCGCCCACCACCTTCTGCTATCGCACGCTGAAGCTGTTGAGGTGTATCGTCAACAGTTTCAAACCCTTCAACAGGGCAAGATCGGAATAACGGTCGATTCGTCCTGGGCTGAACCACGCAGTCAATCGGCGGATGACATCGAAGCTTCCAATGTGAATCTACGATTCTTCGTAAGTTATTATCTTACTACTATGCTCAAATGTTTAAACATCTTTCAACCCCCTAGATCGGTTGGTACATGCACCCCATCTACATCGGAAACTACCCCGCGGAGATGATCGAACGGGTCGACCGTTTCAGTCAGCAGCAAGGATTTGCCAAGTCACGCCTCCCCACGTTCACGGCAGAAGAAATCAACAAACTCCGCGGCTCGTCCGATTTCTTCGGTTTCAACACGTACACGACGTACATGGTGCGCAAAAATGACGATCAAAACTCTCAAGGCTTCCCGGTGCCCTCCTTCGATCACGATCGTGGTGTCGTCGAGTATCAGGACGAAACCTGGCCCGAAACCGGATCCAGCTGGTTCCGGGTGTACCCCAAAGGTATTTACAACCTCCTGATGTGGATCAAGAACGAGTACAACAACCCCGAGGTGTACATCACCGAAAACGGCTACTCGGACCGTGGTGGCACCAAGGACGAGGGTCGCGTACAGTACTTCAAGGACTACATGAGCAACGTGCTGGATGCCGTCAACGAGGGTTGCAACGTGAAGGGATACGTCGCGTGGAGCCTGATGGACAACTTCGAGTGGCGAGCGGGACTCACCGAACGATTCGGACTGTACTATGTGGACTACAACCATCCGAACAAGACGCGGGTGCAAAAATCTTCGGCCAAGTTCTACGCCAGCGTGATTAAGACGCGCAAGATCGATATGGAGCTGATGCCGGAACCGGAGGAGTACACGCCGTATTCGCCCCCGGATCCGGATGCGGGAGCGTCGGTTCTGCCCACCGCTTCGTTGATCGCGGTGGCAATGGCTATGCTGCTGAGAAATTTGTTCTAGGATCAGTGGTGTTTGCGGTCAACTGAAAATCAAACAAAAATTAAGATAAAATAAATTCATTTCAAATCATCATTATCTTGGAAAACGGTTCTCCAACAGTTTCCAAAAAGTTTAAAATCAGCAAAAGTTAAGTTTTATTGCACATTTGTCAACATGACATGTTCCACTTCAACTGTGCGGAAAAATCGATAATGGGGTACAGTCATCCCACATATTCGGAACACCCACAAAATTGGAACACTTTTGTGATAATTTGTCAATTGTCATGCCAAATGAATCTTATCTGGCGACCCTTCTATTTTTAGGACCTTTATTTGGACATTCTCTTGCTATTTCACTAGCAAAAAGAGTTCTTTTTGAATAAAAAACTGCATTTCGAGACTGTTTTCTTCAGAGCTGCAAAACACTGCCTCCAAATTTCCTGTTCCGTAATTGTGGGATGTTATTGTGTCTCCCACAATTGTGGAACACCTAAATTTAACAGATATTTTCACAAAACAAATTATCAGACCATTTATAAAACATTATTAAGCTTGAGTTTCATTGGTTCCAATGTGTGAAGTCATTATTTTGTAGAAAATATGTACTCCTGGAGAGAATCAAAGTTTGTTTACATCCGTAATAAAAAAAAGTGTTCCGAATTTGCGGATTTCAAGATTTCTACAAAAACTTGATATAAAAGTTAAAATTTGCAGTTGTTCGATACAGCACTCGAAAGATCGCAAGAAAAGCTTTCATATGAATGTAAATGCGAATCATTAAGTTCAATTATCGATTTTCTATGATTTTTTGAACATTGGCCGATCTGTAAACTGCTTCAAATCCCAGACACTGTTAAAAGCTGATTCGAAATCTGGACACTTTGCTTCGAATTCCGGACACTCGATTTTGCTTATGAATCGCACAAATTTGGACTGAAATGTTAGTGAATGGCATTCTTTAGGTCTCAAATAAGCTGTTAACATCAAAACAATCAATAGTTTATATAAAAAATAGAATTTAAGAAAATCAAAAACATAAATTTTTGCTTTGCCTTCCCGGTGCTTCGGACGCCTATGAAATATTTCCGTTGAAATGTTTCGCATTTTTGGTGACTAATAATTTAATTTAATTTAATTAATGCGAACTTTTTTCCAAATAATTGATGAAACAAGTTGAAGTGTCCGGGTTCCGAAGCGTCCGGGAATTCGAATCATGACGTTAGCACAATCTGTTCGAAACTATCGTCATCAGGGGTGACATTGGGCCTGAGGGTTGGTATTGGTGACAGTACATTTCATATGGGGCGTGTCAAAATTGCACGGAGTTTTAAATTATTTATTTGTTGACTATCTCAGAATTGTAATTAAATTTTGGTGATCTTTGAAGGTAAAACAAATTGGGACTACACAAAATGGGGTCCTGAACCCAATTTAGCAATGTACATGCGGCAAGACAGCATTTGAATTGAAGTAAAAATGGTATTAAGCCTATTTGCTATGTTCACGCAGAAAAATAAGGCATATTTGAATCAACAAAACGTTTTGTTGATTTGAACAACAAGAATTTTGTTGAATCAACGTCAATGCAACTTTTTCAAAACAACAAAATATTTTTGTAGAATTGAGAAAATCAAGGTTTGTTTCAACGCAAAATCGGCGTTGATTATATTCAACAAAATTTTTGTTGAATCAAACCTCATACAGGCTGATTCTACAAAATATTTTTCTGTGTGTTTTATAATTTACTGATATACTCAAACCCCGATGGTTTGATACCAACTGTTGTCAAACGAACGGGGTCACATTTTAGTTTGACACCCCTTTTACACGGAGTTCACACTCATTACCAAACGTTTGTTTTGATAGTGTACTTGAACGCCGTGTAAAAAGTGACAGTTCGTCACTTTTTAGTTTAACCTTGACCAACCAACGGGGTACAAACTAAATTAGTGTCAAACGAAAAAGTGACCAATCACCGGGGGTTGAGTGTACATTATTTGTATAAGAAGTGTTCTTTTGACATTAACAACATAAATACTGATCAAAGTTCATTAATCACATGTTCAAATTATATTTACAATACACTCTTATCCTAATTCACTCATTTTCTTTAAAAAAAACGCTTTAAATACTTTGACGGCACATTGAGATTCACTGATCACTGAGCAAAATCTGCTTCCCCGCGGCGGTGGAAGACAGCTCTGCCTGGCTTCAGCTGCTGTAGACCAGCTTGAGCACAATCGCCAGCGCCGCCACAAACAGGTACGTAACGGGCAGGCGCACGCTGCTGTCGGACCGGTACGGCGCCGGCGGTTTGATCATCTTCTCCGGCGCCGGTCGATAGCTCCAGTCGATCCGGTGCGTTTTGACGATGTTGGCGTACACCTTGGCGGAGGCCTTTGGCGTGCGGGTCCGGTTCGGGGAGGTAAAGTCCACGTGGTACAGACCGAACTTTTCACTGGAAGAAGGCGGGAGGTTAGTTGATTCGGTTTTTGGAGGAAGTTCTGAAACTCACGTGAACCCGGCCTTCCACTCGTAGCTGTCCATCAGGCTCCAGGCGATGTACATCTGCACGTTGCATCCGTCTTCGATGGCATCCAGGACGGCCTCCAGGTACGAGTTGAAGTAGTCGATCCGCTTGACATCGTTGGTGCCTCCGCGATCGCTGACGCCATTTTCCGTTACGTAGACTGGCGGGTTGTTGTACTCCTTGCGGATCCAGTTCAGCAGCTTGTTCATACCTTTTGGCACAACCTAGAACGAGTACGGAAGTCGATTAATCTCGCGCTTACATTAATGTGCAAGTGAAATTAGTTTAAGCTATATTCAAATAAGTTTCAACCTCGCACGAATTGATACCGAAACAAGTTCTACATCCCATTAGCTATCTTGTCCCCACCAACCTCCAACACTTACGTGCAACCACACGGAACCGCTCGTTGGCCAGTCGGGATCGCTCGATTCGATCACCCCCATGTCATGGTTAAACGACGGCACCGGATAGCCGACCGAGTTGTTCCGGTCGTTCTTGCGCACTAGCACCGACGTGTACGAGTTGATGCCGAAGAAATCGGACGTCCCTTTGATCATTTCGATCTCGGCCGGGCTGAACGTGGGCAGTCGCGATCTGGAGTATCCTTGCTGTTTGCTTAGCGCTGCGACGCGATCGATCATGGCCTGGGGGTAGTTTCCACTCTCGGAGAAGATGGGATGCGCGAACCAGCCAATCTGGAAGATGTTTTAAGAATCAGTTATTGTATGGAATAAAAAAATAACATAGTCTTGAGCCAGAACTTACATAAAACTGCAAGCTCAGCTCCGACGCCGCCCGATCATCCTCACTGCTAGTCATCGGTTCCGGCCACGAGATGTCCGTTGTAATCCCAATCGACCCGTGCTGCTTCGGCTGGAACCTTCTCCGGTACATGTGCACCACTTCAGCGTGAGCCTTAAGTAAATTATGCCCACAAAGATAGCTCGCAATGCCGGGGTAATCCAGCGCCGGTGCCATAAAATCTATTCCGTACGCTTGCTCACACACGTGCCACGGCTCGTTGAAAGTGGTCCAAATGTGAACACGATCACCAAACTGCTCGAACGCGACCCGCGCGTAATCTTTAAAGTACTCGATCAGCTCAGGATTTGTCCAACCACCCAGGTCTTGCAGGCGCTGTGGTAGATCCCAGTGGTACAGCGTCACCATTGGCGTTATGTTGTACCTCAACAGCTCATCGATCAACCTGCTGTAGTACCGGATGCCGGTTTTGCTGGCACTGTTCACAAACCCACTTGGCAAAATCCGAGGCCAAGACAGCGAGAATCGGTACACATCAACACCGAGCTCTCGTATCATCTCGACGTCACGTAACCACTGGAAATTGTTGATAAACCAAGAATAAACTAATTTAATTAAGCACCTAATTAAGCATCGTGTGCGTGCATCGCCACTAGATAAACGGCCAAGGTAACCAAGTATCTCCGCACTTCACTTCAACTCACATTGTGATAACTATCCGAGCTGACATCGCCATTGCTACCGTCGGCGATCTTCTCCGGGTGCCGGTGGGTCATACGATCCCAGATGGACTCGCCCTTGCCACCCTCATTCCAACCACCCTCGATCTGGTACGCGGACGAGCCAACGCCGAAGCGAAAGTCCGTCGGGAAGCGCCGCGTATTCTGACCGCTCACTCCGCTGCTACTCGCCACCAGGAGGAGCACCGCTAGTGAGAGCAATCTGTAACGAAAATCAAGGAGACACTCCTTCAGAATCAATCAACAACAATCTACAGAACAAACATCCGGCCGCAGCAGGGATCACTTAAATCAACAATCTTTAATGGGACAAGTTCTAGTGGAAAATCTGCATTTAGTTAGCTACTAGCTCCGCAATTAACTACGAAGTGACAACTTCATGTAGAGTTAGCCTCCGGGGATTTTTAGTAGGGTAAGTCATATTGTGCACTTATTTGTTAGACACTTCGTTTTAAAGTTCACATACATTAATCAAATTCATATCAAATCAATCACAAACTACCACAAATGTGTCTCGCAATTGACACATTACCCGAAAATGCGAATCAAATTTCAAATTTATTGCACCTGGGCGCACACCGGTCAGCCAATTATGACATACATAGTGCAAATTTGAAATATCCACAACCTTATCGACGACCACCAGGTGGGACTGGTACAGGTGTTGAACCAGCAGTGGTGCACCACCGGCTAATATATTAATTTAATCACGAGTGAAACCAGGAATATGAAATACTAAGAAAAATATCCATATTTAACATATTTGCATGGGCAATTAATTGGTGCACGCAGCAGCACGCGTTGGAAGGTTGTGAATTTATGAAGTTCCCATGCGGTTATCTGCTGGAAATAAATCTCAATGGTAATTGCTAAGATTTATGAAGGTGCACAACGAATTCAAGTTTGTAATAAATTCAATCAACTCTTTCATGTAAGTGAGACATTTTATTACAGATTTCAGCATTTGTTGCGATGAGTTTATTACAGCACAAAACAAACTAGATTGATTGGCCTTGGCTTTCTCCAAATACAATTGAGGGATAATTTCTATCATTCATAAATAAGTCATGTTTTAAAAACAATGTTCAAGAAACACATGCAAAATTAATCAATTGATGAATTAATTATTTTTCGAGAGAACTGAAAGTTGGGTCTTTATATGACAACAGAAGCAAATTCACATGATTACACAGTAGACAGTTAAAGTTCAGTTAAACATATTCTTGGGTGTCCAATCACAAATCATAAATACTAGCAATTTCAATTTATTACAAACATTGTAGCCTTCGCTATTCAATGATTTCAAATGCAGTACATTAATAAAAGGGAAAAGGGATACCTGAGCAGTTCTCTCAGATTTCGGTCATTCGATTTTTTTCTGTACTTTTTAATCCGACTGAAACTTTTTTGATGCCTTCGGTATGTCCAATGAAGCCATTTTGCATCATTAGTTTGTCCATATATTTTTCTATACAAATTTCTGTTGCTGTCTATACAAAAATGATTTATAAAAATTCAAAAATCTGTATCTTTTGAAGGATTTTTTTGATCGATTTGGTGTCTTGGGCAAAGTTGTAGGTATGGATACGGACTACACTAGAAAAATATTATGCACGGTAAAAATTTTTTGGTGATTTTTTATTTAACTTAAAGACACTAAAACTTGATTTGTAAAAAAAGACTTTTTTTATATATATTTTAGAGGACATCAAATGCCAACTTTTCAGAAACCTTTAGGTTGTGCAAAAAATCTTTGACCGAGTTATGAATTTTCGAATTAACACGATTTTTTCAAAAAATCGAAATTTGGTCGCAAAATTTTTCAACTTCATTTTTCGATGTGCACCGTTTTCAAGTTGAAGCCATTTTAGGTAACTTTTTTGAAAATAGTCTCAGTTATTCATTTTTTAAACTAGTGCCCATGTTTGCCTACTTTTAAAAAAAATATTTTTGAAGAGCTGAGAAAATTATCTATATTTTGCTTTTTTGAACTTTGTTGATACGACCCTTAATTGCTTAGATAATGCCATGCAAAGGTTTAAAAACAGGAAAATTTATGTTTTCTAAGTCTCACCTAAACAACCAACCATTTTCTAATGTCGATATCTCAGCAACTAATGGTTCGATTTACAATGTTAAAATATGAAACATTCGTGAAATTTTCCGCTCCGAAAACATTTTTTTTTAATCAAGACTAACATTTCAAAAGGGCTAAATATTCATTATCACGTTCTTTTAAAATGTTAGTCTTGATTTAAAAATTTTGAAAATATTTTTTTCGAAAAGATCGGAAATCGGAAATTTTACAAATGTTTCATATTTTAACATTGTAAATCGGACCGTTAGTTGCTGAGATATCGACATTAGAAAATGGTGGGTTGTTTAGGTGAGACTAAGAAAACATAAATTTTCCTGTTCTGCATGGCACTATCTCAGCAACTTAGGGTCGTATCAACAGAGTTCAAAAAAGCAACATATAGAGAATTTTCTCAGCTCTTCAAAAATATTTTTTCAAAGGTGGGCAAACATGTGCACTTATTTAAAAAAAGAAAAAAGAAAAACTGCGACTATTGTTCATAAAGCCACCTAAAAATAGGTTTAACTTGAAAACGATGCACTTTATCAAAATTTCACTGATGTACTTTTTGATTGCAAATTAGATTTTACATCGAAAAATGAAGTTGAAAATTTTTTGCGACCTATATTTCGATTTTTTGAAAAAATCAGTATTGATTCAAAAATCATAACAAGGTCAAAGATTTTTTGCACAACCTGGAAATTTCTGAAAAGTTGGCATTTGATGTCCTCTAAAACATATCAGAAAATGAAAAAGTTCAAGATGGTATGTCAGAGACATAACCGAAAGACATAGGACCAAACAATTTGAATGTGTTGTTGGATTGCTAGTGAAATCTGGAATAAGATTATTTTATTTTGTTTCATAGATTTGTCGGCAAAATTGTCATAAATGTTCTCCCAAGGTGAACCTTCCATGAGGGCACCGGCAACTCCAGGTTGTGGCCACTACTGTCGAAATGTCAATTTTCATGTTCAGTATCAAAAAACCATGAATTTTGATACCCATATTGCCACAACTCGTATGGTTCTGTAAAAGACCCTCGCGGCCCCGGGGGAACCTGCTTTGAGATCACCGGCCACTCCAGGTTGTGGCCACTACTCTCGGAATGTCAATTTTCATGTACAGTGTCAAAAATCATGCATTTTGATACCCATATTGCAACAACTCGTTCTGTAAATGTCCCCCCAGGCCCCGAGGGAACCTTCTTTGAGGGCACCGGCCACTCCAGGTTGTGGCCACTACTGTCGAAATGGCCATTATTATGTTCAGTATCAAAAAGCATGAATTTTGATACCCATATTGCCACAACTCGTATGTTTCTGTAAATGTCCCCCAAGCCCGGGGAACCTTCTTTGAGGGCACCGGCCACTCCAGGTTGTGGCCACTACTGTCGAAATGGCCATTATTATGTTCAGTATCAAAAACCATGAATTTTGATACCCATATTGCCACAACTCGTATGGTTCTGTAAATGTCCCCCCAGGCCCCGGGGGAACCTTCTTTGAGGGCACCGGCCACTCCAGGTTGTGGCCACTACTGTCGAAATGTCGAAATGGCCATTATTATGTTCTGTTTCAAAAAGCATGAATTTTGATACCAATATTGCCACAACTCGTATGGATTGATTCTGAAGGGATGGCAAGTGACGAGTAAACGGTGTCGCGTGGTCATAAACAAATCGGCCTTTTTTCTTGCTAAGAGCTGCGCGTTTCGCTAAAAGTTGTGCATTCGGTCCGCCAAACGTGTTTCAACCTGAGGATAATCAAGCTTTTTGAGTGCACCTGTTTTCAAGCCACTAAACTGGAGAAATAATTTGGCTTTCTGCACATTGCCACGGCTTCCATCGCACCCTTCAGTATCGTCCAATCTACCGTTGCTTCCCACTATTCTTGGCAGTCAAACACCTGGAAACGTCAGGTTTGTTTACGATGTCAAACAAAACAAAAACACGCTCTGCCTCTGCAGTGGACGGTGATGGCCAGACTCTGAAGCGCTCGAGAGAGGATCTTACTGTTGTAGATTATCCGGACGAAGTGGAGAACATTACCGACCTGTGGCGCAACATGAAGAAGCTGCTGTTTAATTCGAACTCACGTCTGGAAGGAAAAATCGATGCGTGCAAAACGAGTATTGATGATTTGGAAGAGGAATTCGTCGCTCTCAGGAAGGAATGTGGTGAGCAAATGGAGGCTGTTCACCACCGGGTGAACTCCGTCGAGTTCGGATTACAACAAACTGCTGAAGATGTTGCTAGGCTGGAACGGGCGTCGAAGCTAATAATCTCTGGGATTCCTTATCAACAGACCGAGAACCTTCCTCAGTTCTTCCAAAACATTGCTACTGTGCTCGGTTATGACCAACCTCCGATTGTTGACCTGCAACGACTGGCCAAGTTACCCATTGCAGCCGGATCTGCTCCACCAATACTGTGCCAATTTGCACTGCGAAACGTACGTAACGATTTCTACCGTCGCTACATGACCAACCGGGACCTGACGTTACGACACATTGGTTTTGATGCTGACAAAAGGATTTTCATGAACGAGAACCTCACGAAGCTGGCCCGGGAGATTCGCAGTTGTAACTACTGGTTAGCCGAGACCTTTCTCGATGCAGGGACTCTACAAAAATACCTCAAGTTCGGCACGCTTATCCACACTAGACTAATCGGACACAGGAAAAACACTTGAGCTACCAAACGAAACACCACTTTTATTATCTTTTGTGCACACTTTTATTCTCCCACTTCTTCCTACTAACTTCCTTCACCTTTCCTAACCTCAATTTTCCCACTTTCTTATTGTCTATCTGACCTGTTCCTTCTGGTTTCTTGGGGCCCCAGCAGCTCGACGATCTTCCAGCTTCTCCTTCTTTCGGCAATCTCCTCCGGATGACGGTTACGCGACCTCCGGTCGCTTACACGGATCACGGTTCCCGATCCTGGAACTCGGTAGCGGTTGATGTGCGCGGCTTCTGGTGGACCCGTCCGAACGTCCTGTGCTCCTCCCAATATGGTGACGGATTGGGACTTCGGCCGGTGTTGACTGTTGGCCGGAACATTGCCCGTAATCGAGCACCAAGGACGTGGACTCATCGAGGTTGTTGGGTTCCACAGGGACATCACGGAAGCGTCCGAAACGTCCGGCTCCGACGGCACTCCGTCGGCCAAGGATGACACTAAGGGTCAAACATTGAGGGGTCCTTTTCACAGGACACATTAGTACTGGGTCACACTTTGTTTTACGGCGGCAATTACCTGCTGTCCGACAGACTTCTAGGCCGGTCTGTCTGGTTACGGGTCCTTCGGGCAAATAGACCGATTCCCGGTTCTTGACTTCGCAAGTCATCTACGGTATTGCCGCCAACCAGACTTCTGTCAATCCTTGCTACCAATCGGCTACCATCCAGTTACCAACGTCGGTTTCCTTTGAAGACTCCTTCTTGTGGGTAGCAATCGTGTGGGTATGGAACTGGCTGCGTACTGCTAGGGTGTCTTGGCTTTTGTTTGCCCTAGCCAGTGGGAGTAGTGAAGCTCTGCCCAATAACTCAAGTATTTTCCTGCATGCTATTTAACGCGATACAAACAGAGTCACAGTAACGATCGGGTAAGGAACTGCCATCGGTTACACAGTCAAGCTCTGAGGATGAAAAAAGCTGGAATCTTTGCTCAAGTGTTCACAAGGAATGGTGCTGTGTACGTGAAACGCCAGGGTCAACCAACATCGGAGCTGGTGCAGTGTGTTCAACAATTGTCGCTGCAAAAGTAAACCCTTTCCTCAAAGTTCTTCATCTCCTTCCCAAGCTTATCCTTTGATTCCATTCCTTTTCTCCTTTGATTCCTTCCCCTCCTGAAAGTCAACAACATCAAAGATAAACCCTTTCCAAAAAGTTATTCTTTATCCCTCCACGATCATCCTTTGATTCCGATCCCTTTCGATCCTGTGTCTCCTCCATCCGTCCTGAAAATCATGCTGGTTCGTGTCGATGATGCCTTCTGCTGGACTGTAACGCTGTCGATGCTGATTTGGTTGCTGAAGTTGCTGTTATGGAAATGCTGTTGGTGCTGTTCGTGCCATGGGATGGCAGTGGTCAGGTCGAGACTGGAACATGGTACAAATAGAAACGTGTGTGCTTGCTAACTTTACTGCTGCCGATATTTGTTTTGATCAAATTATGATTTTTTTTTTGACAAAGAACTTTGTCCTTTGGCCGGAATACGGTCCACCGAAAGATCCAAATTTGTTAAGAAATTTGACTCCATTTTGATTTCATTTCTTTTAACACGAAATCTCATGCAAAACAATCAGAACAGCAAAAAAACAAAAAAAAAATATGAGACTGGAATATCAGAACCGGTTCCATGACCTTCGGTGTCCACATCCAGAACCGTATTTAAGAAACAGCGTTAACTCGTCGGTTAACTGGTCATGTGACGTATAATACTGGTTAATTTTGAATGAAGAGTGTCTTTAGTGTATAAATTCGTCTACTGGCCGATTCCCATATTCCCCGGTAGTCACATCCGGAATCCGGTTTTGGCAAACAAAAATGTAACAAAGTCTCAAACACATCCCCCTATCTGCGTTTCATAATAAAATAACGCTGTTGCGAAGAAGCCTCTGGATGAATATACAATTTCGTATCAAGCATGATCCCTGCAATAGAAGGAAGAAGTTATATTTTAAATATAAAATATTATTTCCATTAAAAACGCTCACCATCTGAAAAAAGCATCCAAACGAAAAAATAGCATAAACAGTTGAGTTGAACTGACAGCGATGTACAGTGAAAATCAAAACGATTGCTGCGATTAATTGAAAAACTCCTTGCGCTCCTATATTTCAGACCCCCTCAAGATAATCACCAAAACTGATTATTTCTCAATACGCGCAATACGTGGTGTCAATCCAAAATTTTCGCGAAGCGAAAACGTTACGTGACGAATTCCCCTCTCGGCAAATTTCCCCTCTTTTTGGTGCATGGTTGGATGAACGAACATTTCTCAATCAGTCAATCGAGAGACGTGAGATTGATGTATCTAAAAGCACCCCCACTCCACCTCATAATTTTCGGATCGTCGACGAGCCAACAAAACTCGGCTCGGTCGGTCCCGAAAATTCATTCTATTGCTGGACGTCGACGAGAACACATCAGAAGCTGATGGCCTGTTGGCCCGGTAGCAGACGGCCTGGAGGTCTGGGAGCAGATGGCTTGGAGGCAAGGACCAGCTCAGACATGGCAGTCGCGGGAGTCGATCATTGGAACTGGCCACCACCTGGACTGGAGTGGCCGGAGGCCCCAGAGATGTTCCGATGGGGGGACATTTGCCGGACCGTAAGAGTTGGGGCAATATGGGTATCAAACTTTATGGTTTTTGATATTGGATATGAAATTTGACATTTCGGCAGTAGTGGCCACAATCCGGAGTGGCCGGAGGCCCCGCGAATGTTCCGATGGGGGGACATTTGCTGGACCGTAAGAGTTGGGGCAATATGGGTATCAAACTTTATGGTTTTTGATATTGGATATGAAATTTGACATTTCGGCAGTAGTGGCCACAATCCGGAGTGGCCGGAGGCCCCGCGGATGTTCCGATGGGGGGACATTTGCTGGACCGTAAGAGTTGGGGCAATATGGGTATCAAACTTTATGGTTTTTGATACTGGACATGAAATTTGACATTTTGGCAGTAGTGGCCACAATCCGGAGTGGCCGGAGGCCCCGCGGATGTTCCGATGGGGGGACATTTGCTGGACCGTAAGAGTTGGGGCAATATGAGTATCAAACTTTATGGTTTTTGATATTGGATATGAAATTTGACATTTCGGCAGTAGTGGCCACAATCCGGAGTGGCCGGAGGCCCCGCGAATGTTCCGATGGGGGGACATTTGCTGGACCGTAAGAGTTGGGGCAATATGGGTATCAAACTTTATGGTTTTTGATACTGGATATGAAATTTGACATTTCGGCAGTAGTGGCCACAATCCGGAGTGGCCGGAGGCCCCGGGGATGTTCCGATGGGGGGACATTTGCCGAACCATAAGAGTAGGGGCAATATGGGTATCAAACTTTATGGTTTTTGATACTGGATATGAAATTTGACATTTCGGCAGTAGTGGCCACAATCCGGAGTGGCCGGAGGCCCCGCGGATGTTCCGAGGGGGGGACATTTGCCGAACCATCAGAGTTGGGGCAATATGGGTATCAAACTTTATGGTTTTTGATACTGGATATGAAATTTGACATTTCGGCAGTATTGTCCACAATCCGGAGTGGCCGGAGGACCCGGGGATGTTCCGATGGGGGGACATTTGCCGAACCATAAGAGTAGGGGCAATATGGGTATCAAACTTTATGGTTTTTGATACTGAATATGAAATTTGACATTTCGGCAGTAGTGGCCACAATCCGGAGGCCCCGGGGATGTTCCGATGGGGGGATATATGCCGAACCATCAGAGTTGGGGCAATATGGGTATCAAACTTTATGGTTTTTGATACTGGATATGAAATTTGACATTTCGGCAGTAGTGGCCACAATCTGGAGCGGCCGGAGGCCCCACGGATGTTCCGATGGGGGGACATTTGTCGGACCGTAAGAGTAGGGGCAATATGGGTATCAAACTTTATGGTTTTTGATACTGGATATGAAATTTGACATTTCGGCAGTAGTGGCCACAAACCGGAGTGGCCGGAGGCCCCGGGGATGTTCCGATGGGGGGACATTAGCCGGACCGTAAGAGTTGGGGCAATATGGGTATCAAACTTTATGGTTTTTGATATTGGATATGAAATTTGACATTTCGGCAGTAGTGGCCACAATCCGGAGTGGCCGGAGGCCCCGCGAATGTTCCGATGGGGGGACATTTGCTGGACCGTAAGAGTTGGGGCAATATGGGTATCAAACTTTATGGTTTTTGATACTGGATATGAAATTTGACATTTCGGCAGTAGTGGCCACAATCCGGAGTGGCCGGAGGCCCCGGGGATGTTCCGATGGGGGGACATTTGCCGAACCATAAGAGTAGGGGCAATATGGGTATCAAACTTTATGGTTTTTGATACTGGATATGAAATTTGACATTTCGGCAGTAGTGGCCACAATCCGGAGTGGCCGGAGGCCCCGCGAATGTTCCGATGGGGGGACATTTGCTGGACCGTAAGAGTTGGGGCAATATGGGTATCAAACTTTATGGTTTTTGATACTGGATATGAAATTTGACATTTCGGCAGTAGTGGCCACAATCCGGAGTGGCCGGAGGCCCCGGGGATGTTCCGATGGGGGGACATTTGCCGAACCATAAGAGTAGGGGCAATATGGGTATCAAACTTTATGGTTTTTGATACTGGATATGAAATTTGACATTTCGGCAGTAGTGGCCACAATCCGGAGTGGCCGGAGGCCCCGCGGATGTTCCGAGGGGGGGACATTTGCCGAACCATCAGAGTTGGGGCAATATGGGTATCAAACTTTATGGTTTTTGATACTGGATATGAAATTTGACATTTCGGCAGTATTGTCCACAATCCGGAGTGGCCGGAGGACCCGGGGATGTTCCGATGGGGGGACATTTGCCGAACCATAAGAGTAGGGGCAATATGGGTATCAAACTTTATGGTTTTTGATACTGAATATGAAATTTGACATTTCGGCAGTAGTGGCCACAATCCGGAGGCCCCGGGGATGTTCCGATGGGGGGATATATGCCGAACCATCAGAGTTGGGGCAATATGGGTATCAAACTTTATGGTTTTTGATACTGGATATGAAATTTGACATTTCGGCAGTAGTGGCCACAATCCGGAGTGGCCGGAGGACCCGGGGATGTTCCGATGGGGGGACATTTGCCGAACCATAAGAGTAGGGGCAATATGGGTATCAAACTTTATGTTTTTTTTTTTTTTTTTTCATAAAATTATTTTTATTAGGTCCTTTTCGGTACTGGGACCTGGTTAGGACCGAGTCGGCTTTTGTAATTACAAAAAACTTAATAATTACAGAGGATCTTGTGTGTAAATGTTAGTGGGAGGGGAGCCGATTACCCGCGGCCTACTCGGGGTTAGTAGGGAAGGGATTTATGTTAAAGACAAGGCATGGGGTGGGAAGGGGGATTGTGTAGGGGTCTTGGTTGGCTCTGCTGGCCTTTGCGTTTTGTCCTCAGCCGCAACTCGGTGTCCAGCTGCTGGGGCGATCTTGCTTTGCTTCCGGTGCAACCAGAAACGACGGCTTTGTGTGAAGGCGAGTTATACTAACTGGAGGAAAACTAACTGAAGGAAAACTAACTGGAAGAAAACTAAATAGATATTTTGGAATCTGAGAGGAACTGATAGATAGGATAGAGAACATCAAGGTCTAAACTTTATGGTTTTTGATACTGAATATGAAATTTGACATTTCGCCAGTAAGAGTAGGGGCAATATGGGTACCAAACTTTATGATTTTTGATACTGGATATGAAATTTGACATTTCAGCAGCAGTGGCCACAATCCGAAGTGGCCGGAGGCCCCGGGGATGTTCCGATGGGGGGACATTTGCCGAACCATAAGAGTAGGGGCAATATGGGTATCAAACTTTATGGTAATTATGAATCTAGTAAATCTTGGGAAATTTGGACTAGACAATGTAATCGAAAATTTCAACAACCATCTTGCAAAGTTCTTTGTCATACTGGTCATGTGTAACATAACCACCTGCACCTTTTTTTCCTATATTATGGCTCGTACAAAAAAGTTTTCTAAAACCTATTTAGTTAGTTTTAAGTTATGGTTCTCTTTATTAAGCTATGGTTCAATTGGTGTAGGTTTGGTGGGCGGCTTTTGTTTGAAATTTAGCGCGTTCCCCACTAATAATGTTTGATTCTTCTAATGACGACGCCTCTGCAAATTACTTGATTCCAAGAGCTGTAATGAATGCTTGTTTGGTGAATGACAAGCTGAATATATGCCATATCAACGTTCAGAGCCTCTGTGCTCGCCGTTTTTCCAAATTTGAAGAACTCAAACTAAACTTTATTACAAGCAAAGTGGATATTATCTGTTTAACAGAAACCTGGTTGGATGATTCCATAACTGATGCAACTATTGAAATACAAGGTTACAACTTAGTTAGACAAAACCGTAATCGGCACGGTGGGGGTGTATGTGTATACTTTAAGCAAAATATTAGCTGTAAAATTCTTAAGAAATCTCTTGGTGCAATTTCTACCAATGGTCGTTATGAAACTGATTTTCTGTTACTTGAAATGCAATTTAATGGAAATCGTTTTGTTTTAGCTGTGTACTACAACCCGCCACAAAGTGATTGTTCTTACCTACTTCGCACCCACATTGAACAATTTTGTTTAAAATATGAAAATTCATTTTTTATTGGCGATTTTAACACTGATATTCGGAAAAATACTAGAAAAAGTCAAAGTAGTTATGTCACAGACATAACCGGAATGGCGTAGACTACGTAAAGTTTTGATATGTGAACCATTTCTTAATTTTGATGAATTAGCTAGACACTTGAAATACATTAACGGAATAAGATCGTGAATGCGATCGGTAAATTCAGTCGGACCATGTACGTACCGGTTGTTGAAACAGAATTTATATACGATTCGAATTGACTTTTACTAGAAAGAGATGGCAAATCTAATGCGAACAAAACCGCAGCTACCATGTAAACATACTTTTAATGTGTTGATAAATCTTTGACTAGACAACATCGAATGGAGGAAGGAAAGAGAAGAACGAAAAACGATTTTTTCGCGAACCGAGTAAATGTTTGGTAGCAGAATGAGGGGGAGGGCAGCCTCAGAAAGCTGTGCAATCCGTCACCCCAGAAGTAAATCGTGTCAATTCAATTAGAGGAAGGAAGATATAAGCGTTTGACGGATGACGCAGTATTCCAGGGCCTTCGGCCCGGGTTTTAGGAGTTGGGGGCGAGAGCAGCCTCAGAAAGCTGTGCAGACCGTCGCCCCGAAAACCAAAATTTGTTCCTGAAATTTAAACTGTAATTATTCATTGCGCTGCCTCGCCCCGGGTGGGACGAGGGATGGGAAGTGAGGGAACTCCGAAGAGTTGGAAAGTTTAACAACTAGAATATGGAAGTTTCACAGCCACGGCTTGACCCACGAGAGGCAACTTTTCGGCGAGAAGGAGCAAGCGCGCGCCCCATCTTGTTGCTGCCTCGTCCCGGGTGGGACGATCCAAACGGTCCGGCCATCGAGAGGCAACTGGCTGACGGTGACGACGAGAAGGCGATGCGCACTTCTTTTGCAGTTCTGGTCCCTCTCTCTCCTGCTGCTGCTGCTCTGGTCTCTCTCCTGCTGCTGCTGCTCTGGGCTGAGCTTTCCTGCTGCTGCTGCCGGTCCGACGTCTGAGACGTGAATGATAGAATGGGCTGAGCGCGCGTTCTTATATATGATTCCGGTCTGCTACTTCCCCTCCTTTTTCGCGACCGACACTCGGTCGCGTTGTTCGGATGATTTTCCCCTCAAAATAGGTACTTGACATTCCCGTCCGTGAGTGGGAAGCGCTCATTTTGCTTGCAAAATCTCTGCTTTTTGAAAACATTTTAAAACATTCAATTGTTTCAATAGTAAAACTATTTTGCCAACAATGAAAGTTTTATAGCAAATTGCTGAATAATTTTCGAATCGAATGGAACCAAAATCGTGCCGATTCGATGTGAGGGAAGGAAGATATAAGCGATTGACGGATGACGTAATATTCCAGGGCCTTCGGCCCGGGTTTTTTGGAATGACACCCCAGTACCTTCGACAAAGACGTAAGTCTACGTCAAAACTAATGATTTTATAGATACAATCGCTAGCATGTCGTTTTCTTGTGTCAATTTTGAACCTACTTTTTTCTACAATGATGGTTGCTCTCTTCTTGATCTTTTATTGACAAATTCACCAGAATTGATACTCAAATTTAATCAAGTATCCATGCCCGGAATATCGGCTCATGATCTAGTGTTTGCTACTTTGGATTTTGAAAAACGTGTTGACCTAGACGGTTATTGGTATCGTGATTACAATAATTTTAACAATCATGCTTTCGAAAATGCATTATCGCGTCTTAGCATTAATGAATTTCTTAGCATCGATGATTCTGACATTCTTCTCAATACTTTGAACAATCATATGTTTATCTTACATGAACAAGCTTTTCCAGTAAAATTCAAGAAGTCATTTTATAAATCTTGGTTTAACCCAGATATTGAAAGAGCTATAATCAACAGAGACATTGCTTATAATGCTTACAAAAGATCAAAATCACCAGAACATCGCACCAATTACAACCGTCTTAGAAATGTTGTGAATTATTTAACTAAAACTGCCAAACGTGATCACGATCGACAACGTATCAACTTAAATGTTCCAGTTAGACAAATGTGGAAAAACATAAAAAAATAGGAGTCTCTAAAAGTAAAAACAATAACATTGATAGCACCCATTCAGCGGAAGAAGTTAACAATTATTTTGCGTCTAATTATAGTGAAAGAAGATCGTCTAGTATTCACTATTCTCATTCAACAGATAGTTTCCATTTTAGGCAAATCCACAGTTATGAAATAGTAGATGCAGTTTACTCAATCAAGTCTAATGCTGCTGGTCTTGACAATCTTCCGATTTCATTTCTAAAAGTTGTTCTTCCCTTTCTACTGCCATTTTTTGAACATCTCTTTAATACTATCGTAAAAACATCCAATTTTCCAGCACTTTGGAAACGTGTTAAAGTGATTCCAATATACAAAAAGAGTGGATCTTCAGAAATTACCAATTTAAGACCAACAAGTTTGCTATGCACCCTCTCAAAAATTTTCGAAAAAGTAATAAAAGACCAAATTTCACATTACATTACTGAAATGAATTTCTTACATGCCTTGCAATCTGGGTTTAGAAAAAATCATAGCACAGAAACAGCACTAATGAAAGTTCACGATGATATTGCGTTATCTGTTGATAAAAAATGTGTCGCTGTTCTTCTGCTGATTGATTTTGCCAAAGCATTCGATCGCGTTTCTCATGTTAAGCTTTTGAATAAACTTATTTCTTTGTACAATTTCTCAAATGCTGCTACGAAATTGTTAAAAAGTTACTTAACAGAACGTTACCAGGCAGTTTTTTGAACGGTATTTTATCATCATTTATCCTTTGTGAGTCTGGAGTTCCACAGGGCTCTATTCTTGGACCATTACTATTTTCTCTGTTTATAAATGATTTGCCAAACGTTTTAAAATATTGCTCAGTACATCTTTTTGCGGATGATGTGCAAATTTATTTCTGTTCTGATCAAAACTTTAACATTCCTGATATTTGTTCGAAGATAAATTTCGACTTGAATCAAATTTATACTTGGTCTGAGTCTAATTTATTATCAATAAATCCTGCTAAAACTAAAGCGTTACTAATTACTAAACTTAAAACGAAACCTGATTTTCCTAACTTGATCATGAATGGCGCACAAATCTGTTTCGTCAACGAAGCAAACAATCTTGGCCTGATTTTCAGAGATAATTTAGAATGGGATCTTCAAATCAAATCTCAATGCCGAAAAATATACATATCTTTGAAGCAACTTACTCTAACAACGAAACATCTTGATGTTAATACTAAACTTATTTAGATCGCTGATTTTTCCACACTTTATCTATGCCGATTTTATTTACTCTAATGCCAACGGTATGCATATTGATAGGCTACGTATTGCTTTGAATGCTTGTGTAAGATATGTTTTCAACTTAAATAGAATGTCTAGGGTTTCGCATTTACAAAAACACCTTATTGGATGTAGTTTTTCAAACTTCTATAAATTTAGATCATGTGTTGTCTTACACAGAATTATTAACACCAAAAAACCCACATACCTTTATGAAAAATTAGTACCGTTTCGTAACACCAGAACTTACAGCTTTCTAATACCCAACCATAGCTCATTTTATTACAGTCAATCGTTTTTTGCTAGGGGCATTGTAAATTGGAACAGCCTTCCGACAACATTGAAACAAAATACTTCCAAATATAATTTCAAGCAGAGTTTACTCGCCAACCTCAACATTAACCACTAGTAAAATAAGAGAACCAAATAAATTAAAGTTAGTTAATTTAAATTGAAGCAGAACTCAGCAGAACACACACTGTAACATAAAAAAGACTATGTCTTAAGTTACTATATGGAATAAAACAAATAAATAAATAAAATAAATAAATGTCCCCCCGGGCCCCGAGGGAACCTTCTTTGAGGGCACCGGCCACACCAGGTTGTGGCCACTACTGTCGAAATGGCCATTATTATGTTCAGTATCAAAAAGCATGAATTTTGATACCCATATTGCCACAACTCGTATGTTTCTGTAAATGTCCCCCCCAAGCCCCGGGGGAACCTTCTTTGAGGGCACCGGCCACTCCAGTTTGTGGCCACTACTTTCGAAATGGCCATTATTATGTTCTGTATCAAAAGGATGAATTTTGATACCCATATTGCCACAACTCGTATGGTTCTGTAAATGTCCCCCCGGGCCCCGAGGGAACCTTCTTTGAGGGCACCGGCCACTCCAGGTTGTGGCCACTACTGTCGAAATGGCCATTATTATGTTCAGTATCAAAAAGCATGAGTTTTGATACCCATATTGCCACAACTCGTATGGTTCTGTAAATGTCCCCCCAGGCCCCGGGGGAAACTTCTTTGAGGGTACCGGCCACTCCAGGTTGTGGCCACTACTGTCGAAATGGCCATTATTATGTTCAGTATCAAAAAGCATGAATTTTGATACCCATATTGCCACAACTCGTATGTTTCTGTAAATGTCTCCCCGGGCCCCGAGGGAACCTTCTTTGAGGGCACCGGCCACTCCAGGTTGTGGCCACTACTGTTGAAATGGCCATTATTATGTTCAGTATCAAAAACCATGAATTTTGATACCCATATTGCCACAACTCGTAAGGTTCTGTAAATGTCCCCCCGGGCCCCGAGGGAACCTTCTTTGAGGGCACCGGCCACACTGTCGAAATGGCCATTATTATGTTCAGTATCAAAAAGCATGAGTTTTGATACCCATATTGCCACAACTCGTATGGTTCTGTAAAAGTTCCCCCAGGCCCCGGGGGAACCTACTTCGAGGGTACCGGCCACTCCAGGTTTTTTCCACCACCAATTCGAAATTTTTCATGAGAACCGCCGCATCATAGTGGCTTCAACGCGGTCCGCTTCGCTCGAATTTCCTCCTTCTGCTGCTGGTGGTTCTTCCTTCTGGTTGCTGGTCCTCTTCTTCTATTGGCCGCTGCTGCTGCTGCTGCTCCGCGCCTGCCCGACGTGCACAGTTCGAGTGCTCGTTCCAAAGTGACTTGCTTTTGCGAAATTTTCTGCTTAAATAGCGGCAGAGCGGAGAACGGCACAAAAGGGCGCGGTCTCGAATGCATACGCTCGCTCTGATTGGTCATCTGTCCGATTTGTACTGAAAAATTACTCATTTTGATTGCATGTTTTAAGTGCTTTAACTATGTTTAGTCAAACTATCTATGTAGTTAAACAATAGCTGAAGACTTCCTCTTTCGATTGGTGGTCCAACCGTCCGTATTGATTCACAGGGAAAAAAGATATAAGCGTTCAAAATGTCCCCTTTTTTAACGCTTAAATGTGACGCTTTGGATCGAATTTCTGAACTGCCCCCCCAATATAGTAAGTAGAGACATAGTCCTATGTCAAAAAAATAAAAATTATATTTTTTTTTGCAAATCAAATTTTAGTGACAAAAAGTTAACCTTCCTACGGTATTGGGGTCTTTTTCGGCCTTTTTGAAAATTAAATTTGCCATAACTTTTGCTATATACATGCTAAAGCCTTGAAATTTTCTGACATTAAATTTATAGTATAAATACACATTTCACAAAACAAACAAACCTTGGACGACCCCTAGGGGAGCGTCCATAAAAAAAGTTACTTTAAAGGTATTGGGGTCCTTTTCGACCCCAAACTTTAAAAATGTCAAAAATCCAGTTTTTGACCGATTCCGGTTCTTTTGGTCACAAATGAAAGCTTAGAACGTCCCCTTTCCGAAACCGACCTGGAAACCCGGATTTGGTCACTGTGGCCACCGGGAATCGGCTACAACCGAAAAATGGCCTTTTGAGACCCCAACTTTGACGACCTGTATCTCCGGCAAATGTCAACCAATCAGGATGCTCTGGGTTGCATTGGACAGGTATTGACCTGTACTTTGACCACAAATATTAATATCAGGGCCAGGTGACCTACCGGTTCCGGAAATCCGGAACATCCGAAAAGTTCATGTTTTACTGTTTTCACATATATGTGATACCAATACTCTCATGATAGTTGAAATTGATCCATAAAACTTACTAAAAACACAATACACGATTGCCAGAACCACTCTGGAGTGTTGGTGGCCACTTCCGGGTAACCTGGAACCTGTTCCCGGGTACCCGATGAACGGCCAACTTGACTTTTTTGGTGAAAACCCATCATGTTGCACATCAAACTCCATGAAATTGAAAGATATGTCCATCTTTGGTAATACCGTTGTTCGCTGAGCCATCCTGGCCAATCTGGAACCGGTTACCGGTGACCCCTTGGGGACACTTCCGGAATATGAGAGAAACCCTATCATCCGACATATCAAACTTCATGGAATTGAAAGGTATGTCAATCTACGGTCATGCCGTTGTTCACTGACCTATTCTGGCCAATCTGGAGCCGGTTACCGGTGGCCCCTCGAGGACACTTCCGGAATATGAGAGAAACCCTATCATCCGACATATCAAACTTCATGAAATTGAAAGATATGTCAATCTACGGTCATGCCGTTGTTCCTGATCCATTCTGGCCATTCTGGAACTGGTTCCCGGTGGCCCCTTGGGGACATTCCCGAATATGAGAGAAACCCTATCATCCGACATATCAAACTTCATGAAATTGAAAGATATGTCAATCTACAGTCATGCCGTTGTTCCCTGATCCATTCTGGCCATTCTGGAACTGGTTCCCGGTGGCCCCTTGGGACTTCCGGAATATGAGAAACCCTATCATACGACATATCAAACTTCATGAAATTGAAAGGTATGTCAATCTACGGTCATGCCGATGATCACCGCCCATTCGGCCATCATGGAACCGGTTACCGGTGGCCTTGGGGACACTTCCAGAATATGAGACAAACCCTATCATCCGACATATCAAACTTCATGAAAATAAAAGATATGTCAATCTACGGTCATGCCATTGATCGCTTATCCATTCTGGCAGTTCTAGAACTGGTTCTCGGTAGCCCTTGGGGACATTCCCGGAATGAGAGAAACACTATCATCCGACATATCAAGCTTCATGAAATTGAAAGATATGTCAATCTACGGTTATGCTATTGTTAGCTGACCCATCCTGGCCAATTTGGAACCGGTTACCAGTGGCCCCTTGGGACACTTCTGGAATATGAAAGTAACCCTACCATCAGACATATCAAACTTCATGAAATTGAAAACTACGTCAACCTACGGTCATGCAATTGTTCGCTGACCTTTGGTTGACATATCCATGAATTTCATGAAGTTTGATTCGTCGAATAGTAGGGTTTCTCTCATTTTCGGAAGTGTCACCAAGGGGCCACCGAACCAGTTCCAGAATTGCCAGAATGCATAAGCGAAAACTGGCATGACCGTTTATTGACACATTTTTCAATTTCATGAAGTGATATATGTCGGATGATGGGGTTTCTCTCATATTCCGAGAGTGTCCCCAAGGGGCTACCGGTAACCAGTTCCAGAATGGGTCAGCGAACAACGGCATGACCGTAACTTGACATATCTAACAATTTCATTAAGTTTGATATGTCGGATGATAGGGTTTATCTCATATTCCGGAAGTGTTCCAAGGGGCCACCGGTAACCGGTTCCAGATTGGCCGGAATGGATCAGCGAGCAACGGCATGACCGTAGATTGACATATCTTTCAATTTCATGAAGTTTGATATGTCGGATGATATGGTTTATCTCATATTCCGGAAATGTCCCCAAGGGACCACTGGTAACCGGCTCCAGATTGGCCAGGATGGGTCAGTGAACAACGGCATGACCGAAGATTGACATATCTTTCAATTTCATGAAGTTTGATATGTCGGATGATAGGGTTTCTCTCATATTCCGGAAGTGTCCCAAGGGGCCACCGGGAACCGGTTCCAGATTGGAGAATGGATCGGCGAGCAACGGCATGTAGATTGACATATCTTTCAATTTCATGAAGTTTGATATGTCGGATGATAGGTTTCTCTCATATTCCGGAATGTCCCCAAGGGGCCACCGGGAACCAGTTCCAGAATGGTCAGAATGGATCGGGGAACAACGGCATGACCGAAGATTGACATATCTTTCAATTTCATGAAGTTTGATATGTCGGATGATAGGGTTCTCTCATATTCCGGAAGTGTCCCAAAGCCACCGGAACCGGTTCCAGATTGGCCAGAATGGATCAGCGAGCAACGGCATGACTAGATTGACATATCTTTCAATTTCATGAAGTTTGATATGTCGGATGATAGGGTTTCTCTCATATTCCGGGAATGTCCCCAAGGGGCCACCGGGAACCAGTTCCAGAATGGCCAGAATGGATCAGGGAACAACGGTATTACTAAAAATGGACATATCTTTCAATTTCATGAAGTTTGATATGCAACATGATGGGTTTTCACCAAAAAAGTCAAGTTCGCCGTTCATCGGGTACCCGGGAACCGGTTCCAGGTTACCCGGAAGTGGCCACTAACACTCCAGAGTGGTTCTGGCAATCGTGTATTGTGTTTTTAGTTAGTTTTATGGATCAATTTCAACTATCATGAGAGTATTGGTATCACTTATATGTGAAAAACAGTAAAACATGAACTTTTCGGATGTTCCGGATTTCCGGAACCGGTAGGTCACCTCGCCCTGATATTAATATTTGTGGTCAAAGTACAGTAAATACCTGTCCAATGCAACAAGAGCATCTTGATTGGGAAATTTGCCGGAGATACAGGTCGTCAAAGTTGGGGTCTCAAAAAGTCATTTTTCGGTTGCCGATTCCCGGTGGCCACAGTAACCAAATCCGGGTTTCAGGTCGGTTTCGAAAGGACGTTCTAAGCTTTCATTTGTGACCAAAAGAACCGGAATCGGTCAAAAACTGGATTTTTGACCATTTTTTTAAGTTTGGGGTCGAAAAGGACCCCAATACCTTATGTGTGATTTTTTTTTAATACCAAGGGAAGGTTAAGACACTAAATCGATCAAAAAAATCCATCAAAAGATACAAAAAGCGATTAAATTTTCTATGGGAATTTGTATGGGAAAACCCATTTTATTTTATTTAAAAAAAAAATCACGTTTGAAGCTATACTGAAACCGGATTCATATTCAGGTACTCCGGAAGTTGCTCTACAACTTTCCCGAAGAGAGCATCGTGCTAGCTTGCCCCTAAAAAAAGATATAGCGTCCTCAAAACTGGTCTAAAACGTGATGTTTTATATAGCGTTAAACGTGAATTTTCTAAATTTCAAAATAAAAAAATGTTTTCCCATACAAATTCCCATAGCAAATTGAATTGCTTTGCGCAAAATGAGGACTACCCAAATCGTTCCCAAACTTTGGGGAGTTGCTTAGGACCCCAAAAGGAACTGATAAGTTGCTGTGCTCACTAAATTTGGAAAACTTTATTTTTTTCCACCCTAATGGTAAAAAGAATAGATTTCCCCACTTCAAGAAATAACACTTCACTCGCGGCTACCAAGTATTAACCCTGACACATTTTGACTCAAAACAAAGCACCCAACTTGAAATCTTACACCTCTATCGCAACGCATCAACCGAAATGCGCATTGCGACATGGAAATCCCAGCGCAACCTGTTCAGCTACAACCCACGGGAAATCACTGATCACCGAAACTCGATAGTGTGTCACGCATCATCCCCTGATGATCACCATCAAAACAAAACGTAAACACCGAGCTGCCCGAACCCGACCAACTTCCACTCAGCGCTTCAAGTTCACGACCAATTGGTTATTTAATAGCTCATTCACACACGCTGATCACCGCCGCTTAACCATTCAACCCCATGCACACAACACTGTATCTACTAGTAGCGCCACTAGGCCAAGTCCAGCGGTTCTCTCGGGCATCCGTAAGCAGAGCCATCGATCACCAACCCCGGAGCGAGTTTTATGCTGGCATGTGTGCTCGATTACACCAAGTTCAAGCAAAACTTGCGAGTCAGTCTCGTTACTCACATCGTGTCACTGCTGCTGCTGATCGTCACCCTCGTTGATGTTGATCGATGGTCTATCGACCTCTGACGTTGACGTTTGACCACGCACTTCATTGAGCTTTTCATGGTTGGCTCTTCACTGGTTCTAATGTTATTCACACCCTGACTTCGCCGATTTGGTGCACGATCGCTGAATATCTTAGTCGGTTGCAACCACTTCTTCAATTGAGTTGTATAACACTTGTTCACACATTACTCAGCAAGATCACACCTGCAAAGTTTCCGCCCATTCGATTGATACCGGTTAAACCTTGAAATTTCACACACCGCAGTTCGTATAGTCGTAATCAAGTCACGCACGAAAAACTAAACCGCGAGCACAGAAAGCTCCCGAAATTCACGACCCGCAAACCCTCGTCAGCAAGCACCTGTTCAACAACAGCAACAGCTGTCGACAGGTCGATCTCTGATGAACTAAACGCTGCTGCCCGTCGTGGTCGGGGTTTTATACTGCGGCGAGCCCATTCGGGCAGCCTCCCTGCAGATCGTCGGCGCGAACTCCGCGAAGACGCGTTTGACGATTCGGAGGCTTCTCGTGCAGCGTTATTCTTTTGGGCGTGTGAATGTTTGGGCTTGGTAAGGAGACAAGTTTAGGCTCCAAAAGGGGCTGATAGGTGAATTCATCGAAAGGGGTTGGTACAGTTTTCCGGTTATTCTGAGACATTCTAGATCCGTAAGGTACTGGTACTGACGGTGTTTATTTTGATCGATACAAAGTTAACTGCGTATAAAAACCGGTGAAATATTGAGTTCTGTTGATCAACAAAGTGATCCAAATGTGCTGGTAAGCTGTTATGAAAAAAGCGTTTCTGAAATATGCATTTTCAAAAAGGATTTCTTCTGTTTTAAGCTCAAGATATTCGCATTGTGTTAAGCAGGTCAGAAAGAAAATTTCCAGACATCAGGGAATTCCCTGATCTGTTCGTGCGAGCGTCAGATGATAATGAGGAGAAGTCTTCCATAGCGAACCAGATTAGATCGTACACTTGTGTACTCGATAAAAGTTAGGAAAGTATGAATTTATTACTAACTTGCATGCCTCGATGCTTTTATGTTGAGGTTATTTAATAATGTTGGCGTTTATCTAATCAATTAACCTTTTTTGCCAACTTATTGCTTTTAATAGATACTACATACTACCATATCTTTAGGTCATGTAAATCAGTATATTCTTTTTTATGTGAGTTTTTCATAAATCTAATGCAGATGCAAGTTTTAAACTATTGATAATGTAATGGGGTAATTCTCTACCAACTCACACGAAATCTCCTTTTCGATTTGCGTGAAACTTTGTTTTAAAGCGTAACTTTTGTCCCTAATCACGAATCCAAGGTCCATTTTTTGATATCTCGTGACGAAGGGACGGTACGACCCCTTTAATTTTTGAACATGCGAAAAAAGAGGTGTTTTTCAATAATTTGCAGTCTGAAACGGTCATGCGATAGAAATTTGGTGTCAAAGAGATTTTTATGTAAAATAGGACGCCCGATTTGATGGCGTACTCAAAATTCCAAAAAACAACGTAATTTTCATTGTGGTTTGGTTGAGCGTTTTAGCAGAATGCATTACTGTGAATACAAAGAGACGAGTTGTTCCTTTTAATTCCGCTATATATTTTAATATCTTGACAGATACGTATTTCGTCTACTACTTGCAGACTTCATCAGTGTTCTGTTCTCGACTGAAGGTTCATCGCTGGTGTATCCATATTTGTAGTTACTGTAGGTACTACCTCCTCGTTCTTCTTTTGTGCCTGTATAGGTAACAGCTTAAATAGCCACGTTGAGCCGTTACCTGAATCCTTGTTGAGTAAACGTTTGTTGCCTGCCTTGAAGATTTCCAAACTTTCAGCGACAGCCAGCTTCGATGGGTTAGTGATGTGTCTTAAGATGACCGCGTCGCTAGCTGTGATGTTATGTTTTTCCTCGATGATGTGTTCGGTTACTGCTGACTTGAAATGGGGACAAATCCTTTCCGTTTTTCCTCCATGGCAATTTTGACATATGTGTGTATATGCTCATCCAACCTGGTTTGCAGCAATCTCTTAGTTTGTCCAATGTAGCTCATATCACAGTGGCCGCAGGATACCTCGTAGATGCCGGGTTTGCCTAAAGTCGGTATGGGGTCTTTCGTTGAACCTAAGATGGATTCCAACTGGCTGTTTCTACTGCTGAACACTAAATCGATGCCAAATTTAGCCAGTTTTTGTCGTAATGGGCGTGTTATCCTGTAGTCGAATTCTACTGCTGCTCTTCGCAGTGGCTCTGCTGATGGCGTAAGGGTTGTGAGTGAAGTTCTGTGCAGTTTTCTTTCCTTCTTATCGATGATTGCTTGGATAGTTGTTCTGCTGTAACCGTTGATTTCCGCTGTTTCAAATATGTACTCCAATTCTTTCTGTTTTCCTGCTTCGCTGAGAGGGTAAAGTTGTCATCCTATGTATAAAATAATGATATGCTGCCATCTTATGTTGGAATGAATGGTTTGACGTGGCTGGGATTGTTCTTCTGGTGTTTGTTGGCTTCCTGTAGATCTCGAAAGAAAACGAAGATGGGCAACCTGGTTCTCTTAGGATCAGGATGTCTAAGAAAGGTAACTTTCCTTCGACTTCCATTTCGTAAGTGAACTTGATGCTCCTGCGTGCACTGTTTATGGTGTCCAGTACCGTTGTTAGTGAGTCCCTTTTGATGATGCAGAAGATGTCATCTACGTACCTCCACCAACGTTCTGGTAGTAGGTTTTTGGTTTGTAGTTCGTGTTCCAAAGCTGCCATATAAACATCGCTCATGAACGGTGACAGTGGGTTACCCATCGATGCTCCCATCCTCTGTTGGTAGATGCAATCCCTGAACTGGAAGTAGCTCTGTTCCATGCATAATTTGACGAATGTTATATACTGGATCGTTTTTGTCTCCATGGTTCTCCCTCGTATTGTGATTGCAGCCAATCCCGTAGAGTTCCTATTGCGTTTTTACTGGTATGCTTGGGAACAGTGCTGTTACGTCGAAGGAAACCATTATTTCATCCTCAGCTATCGGTCCCGACTCTAAGAGCTCCCTTGTGAACACCTGCGAACTGATGATCGAACGGCTCGGGAAGGGTTTCGGCATACTCTTGAATTCCTCGACAAGCCACTTTGCGATCCGACTGGTTGGG
The DNA here is from genome assembly GCF_015732765.1 of Culex quinquefasciatus. NCBI lineage: Eukaryota > Metazoa > Arthropoda > Insecta > Diptera > Culicidae > Culex > Culex quinquefasciatus. The sequence goes on along the minus strand of NC_051863.1, from coordinate 114,486,587 downwards.
GCATCCACTGCTGAAATGATTTCTCGCATCTCGTTGCCTGGTTTATGCACTTTAGGTAGTGCTTTAATCCTTGGTAGAGTTGGGTTCGGTACTCTCAACGATTTTGCAGTTTTCCCAACCGATTTCAAAAGGCCTGCACATTCTTTGATGGTGTTCTCTACTTTTTGACCATATCGATTAGCGTGTATCCTCGTTGTAGTGAATATTTTCCCTGTTTCCCAGTTTCTCAAGAAGTTCCTTGTCGTATTCGTCCCGGTCCATGATTACTACCCGGTTTCCCTTGTCCGCTTTTAGGTAGTACACGGGTTTTCCTTGAGTTCCTTCACTACTCGTACTTCGGCGTTGTCCTGGTGTTTTGTTGTTGCTTCTCGTATTAATTTGGATACCGTCATCCTGACGCTGTTGATTTGTGCTGGAAGGAGCGGGGAGGTTTTGTCTGTTTTTCGTCGATGCTGTTAGCATTGATAACAGTTTCGATGTCGATAACAATGTTTTCCAGGTTTGGTTTTGATGATACCGCGTACTTAAGACCTTTGTTGAGTAAAGTTAACTGTTCTTCTGAAAAAGTTTCAGAAGAACGATTAACAACGAACTCTTCTAAGGGTTTAACTACTGGTTTCATTGTAGGGGCAATGTGGGAAATCAGTTGTCGGAATTTGTTGTCCAGTATCTTGCGTTTCCTTTCTGATTCGCACTGGTCATTTCAGCAGTGGATGCCCCAACCAGTCGGATCGCAAAGTGGCTTGTCGAGGAATTCAAGAGTATGCCGAAACCCTTCCCGAGCCGTTCGATCATCAGTTCGCAGGTGTTCACAAGGGAGCTCTTAGAGTCGGGACCGATAGCTGAGGATGAAATAATGGTTTCCTTCGACGTAACAGCACTGTTCCCAAGCATACCAGTAAAAACGCAATAGGAACTCTACGGGATTGGCTGCAATCACAATACGAGGGAGAACCATGGAGACAAAAAACGATCCAGTATATAACATTCGTCAAATTATGCATGGAACAGAGCTACTTCCAGTTCAGGGATTGCATCTACCAACAGAGGATGGGAGCATCGATGGGTAACCCACTGTCACCGTTCATGAGCGATGTTTATATGGCAGCTTTGGAACACGAACTACAAACCAAAACCTACTACCAGAACGTTGGTGGAGGTACGTAGATGACATCTTCTGCATCATCAAAAGGGACTCACTAACAACGGTACTGGACACCATAAACAGTGCACGCAGGAGCATCAAGTTCACTTACGAAATGGAAGTCGAAGGAAAGTTACCTTTCTTAGACATCCTGATCCTAAGAGAACCAGGTTGCCCATCTTCGTTTTCTTTCGAGATCTACAGGAAGCCAACAAACACCAGAAGAACAATCCCAGCCACGTCAAACCATTCATTCCAACATAAGATGGCAGCATATCATTATTTTATACATAGGATGACAACTTTACCCCTCAGCGAAGCAGGAAAACAGAAAGAATTGGAGTACATATTTGAAACAGCGGAAATCAACGGTTACAGCAGAACAACTATCCAAGCAATCATCGATAAGAAGGAAGAAAACTGCACAGAACTTCACTCACAACCCTTACGCCATCAGCAGAGCCACTGCGAAGAGCAGCAGTAGAATTCGACTACAGGATAACACGCCCATTACGACAAAAACTGGCTAAATTTGGCATCGATTTAGTGTTCAGCAGTAGAAACAGCCAGTTGGAATCCATCTTAGGTTCAACGAAAGACCCCATACCGACTTTAGGCAAACCCGGCATCTACGAGGTATCCTGCGGCCACTGTGATATGAGCTACATTGGACAAACTAAGAGATTGCTGCAAACCAGGTTGGATGAGCATATACACACATATGTCAAAATTGCCATGGAGGAAAAACGGAAAGGATTTGTCCCCATTTCAAGTCAGCAGTAACCGAACACATCATCGAGGAAAAACATAACATCACAGCTAGCGACGCGGTCATCTTAAGACACATCACTAACCCATCGAAGCTGGCTGTCGCTGAAAGTTTGGAAATCTTCAAGGCAGGCAACAAACGTTTACTCAACAAGGATTCAGGTAACGGCTCAACGTGGCTATTTAAGCTGTTACCTATACAGGCACAAAAGAAGAACGAGGAGGTAGTACCTACAGTAACTACAAATATGGATACACCAGCGATGAACCTTCAGTCGAGAACAGAACACTGATGAAGTCTGCAAGTAGTAGACGAAATACGTATCTGTCAAGATATTAAAATATATAGCGGAATTAAAAGGAACAACTCGTCTCTTTGTATTCACCGTAATTTTCATTGAAAAAAAAACACTTAAACAAGTTTTTAAAACTCTGCCACTTTCAGTTACTTAACCATATTTTTTTATTGAACATGTCATTTTAAGGGAAATTTAATGTACTTTTTGAATCTACATTAAGCCAGAAGGGTCGTTTTTAATTTAGAACGATCTTTTTCATTTAAAAATATCGTGTTTTTTTGTAAATTTGCAGGGATATACTTTAGAGTTCTAAATCATTAACGGCTATGATCAATAACGACCAACTTTTCCAAACTTGTTTTCGTAAAAACAAGCAAAAAAAAACAAATTATTCGCTCTTCAGCATTGCCTTGTCGTTCTCGATTGCGAGATTCCTACTCGAAACTAAGTGTCCGAAGGCTTGATTGTTGAGGCAATTGCAAACCTCTTTTTACACCATAGCTTCCATCCACCCCGGGATTCGAACTGACGACCTTTTAATTGTTAGTCCAACTGCCTACCAGCGACTCCACCGAGGCAGGGCCCAGGGAGACGACTCCTACACCTGGATTGAGCTAACGACCTAACCTCTAGGTTAGACCGGGGCCAACATTTACTTCCCCATCCGACGGAAGGCGTGGTCAGACAAATCTCGTCTCGAAAAATGCCACCTGGACCGTCTGGGATCGAACCCAAGCCGACTGGGTGAGAGGCAACCACGCTTACCCCTACACCACGGCAGTGAACTTAACCCAATGCCCATTGTGCAACAAAAGATTATTTGTTATATCAATTTTTTTGTAATTGTCTGCTCTACAACTTTGTGGAATATTGTTACACTCTAAAAAATAACCCTGCAAAGTTACAAAAACACACGAAATTTTAAAATGAAAACATTTCGTCGCCGTCGTGCTATCTTGTCGTACATGCATTTTGGGTCAAATTGAGTTAAGAACGCCATTTTTTGCAGCTCACAATGCCTCACCTTTTGACCTTCACAGATCCCCAAAATTCGATTTGAATCCTGAGATATTCAATAGAGTCAATCTTGTCGTGCTATCCTGACACAGCCTGAAAATTGTAAGTGCAACAATTACCCAAAGGGATTTCCGTCCCTCCGTCACGAGATATCAAAAAACGGACCTCGGATTCGTGATCAGGGACAAAAGTTACCCCGTAAGACAAAGTTGCACGCAAATCGAAGAGGGGTCGGGTATTTTATAATTTTTCAAAACAATATTTTCAAATGGAAAATTATCAATCCGAGATAAAAAAAATAATTGAAGAGTTACTGATTTTATAAAACCTATGTAAGTCCCCTAGTTTTGAAAATAGGTGTTTGAGCCAATTTTGGGCAAACGAGATATTAATCTCAAAAATCTGGTCCCTCTTTCTCATTTTAATTGTACACAAACACTCGGTGAATTGACACCATCTAGTTTGAAACATTATGGTTCACTTCTTTATGGATCTCAAAAAAAATTATAGAGAATAACTCGGTTCAGAATCAAAACATAAAAATGACATCTGAAGGTATGGTCAAATTTTGCGCTACTTTAGGGGATCAGTTTCACTAGAACCAGCGATTTTTTCCGTTGGATAAGAAAGAGTTGCCGAGTTCCAAAATAATGCTGCTGGTTTTGTTTTCTGGGCAGCCACTGATTTAAGGAAAAAAAACTAACTTAATCCACCTATGTGGTTGGTGCCTTTTTCACTCTTTTCCAACAATGGGTGATATGTGATATGATGGGTTTGGACACAAATTTCGTCTGACTTCGTTAAGTTCCGGAATACAAAAAACACACATATCACTCAAGGGCGCATTAGTGGCATCTTAAGTGGTCATAGCTTGAGACAGGGTTGCTAGATCTTCAATGTTTTTGACACGTTGGAAAGGTCTTTCGATTACCGATGGGTCGGATGATGGATCCGGACATTGTTTACATACATTTAAGTGAGATCCGGCTAAAAATAAGTACATAATTATCACTTAAGTGGTTATAACTCGAGACAGGGTTGCCAGATTATCAATGTTTTGGACTCGTTGGAAAGGTCTTTCAATTACCTAACTAACGATGTATAACATGATGATGTTTGGTTCAGTTTACTGCCATTTATTCAACTTCCGAAAATATGCTAAAACACATTTTTATACATAACTTTTGAACTACTTATCGAAAATTCAAACAATTCAATAGCACCGTATGGGACCCTAAACCAAGTCGAATGCAACTGGTTTGGTCAAAATCGGTTTAGCCAGTGCTGAGAAAACTGCGTGACATTATTGGTCACATGCACACACACATACACACAGACATTTGTTCAGTTTTCGATTCTGAGACGACATGTATACATCAAGGTGGGTTTTAGAGCTTTAAATAAAAAGTTCAATTTTAGAGCAGGATTATAGCCTTACCTCAGTGAGGAAGGCAAAATCGCTGATTTAACGAAATTTTTGGCAAATATTGACCGAGTTCCTGTAGCCTGTAGCAATTGTTTTATTGAATTTTAAATCTACTATAAACCAAAAATGTTACAAAAGCTTTGATTTTGCATTAACTGTTGCAACTTAAATTGGGTCAGAAATTAAAACAACCTTTCTTGGAATTTAAACCCCAAAAAACAAACAATACATCATTTCTATAGATTTCGTTTTAGATTCCTATGACGTTTTTTCTTAACCACTAAGGGTGTAGAATTTCCTAGTGCTCTTTCTGTGGTCAGCCCTTAACGCTATGTCAATGTCACACTTGATGCCGCAAGTGCCCGCGTGCTGTGGTATGCAAATCCGTGTTCATAAACGCTAGAAAGCAGCAAAGTTTTATTCCGAAACATAACCTTCATTGGCTTCCTTTTATTCTTGGGAACATTTGGACCAACCCACAACATAGCGCGAACCCGTTTCCATCGTCGTTACTCATCACAACTCTGCACTCAAAAGCAAACAGCACAGAAGGATATGCTTGGATTCGTTCTACACCTCAACCAGCACGTAACGTCTTCTTGGTGTCACTGATCATTCTGACTAGCACTTTCAGGCCAGAGGGACGGAAAACTTGTTTTTAGAGGCGAATGTCTTCAAGTAAATAAGCGGATTTCCAATCAAAAACATGATTTATTTGAATAGTTCTTACGACCAAATGTTGTTTTTCTCTAAACGTTTTTGATTTTATGAAATCTTGTTCTAAAATGTTTTTTTCCATGGTGACCTGCATGATCAGTGATCATTGATCATTCAACATACACCAGCCGATCTTGAACTTATGTTAAGATCAAACATTCATTAGACGGGTTCTACAGAACGCCTACGGAAAAAATATGTCAATTGGATTTCATGATTTGACTAAATTCAAAATTATAAGTTTATCACCAACCGCAATCGTAGATTCCTAATAGACTATCGATGTTATGATCAGCGAGATCGAAATGATTAAATCGATTAAATTGTTACTTTACCACCACGAACCTCCTATCAAAAACACACCACACGAGGTCCTTCACCTGTAAAGTGCGCCAATTGTCAGGGCTTGGAATTACACGGATCAGCAAAATTTTTGCGCATGTTTACCAACAGTTCTAATTACCATTCTGTCAACGCGCAGCTTATGTATACGAACAAATTTGGCTTGCTTTTTTCTCAGCTTGCTGTTTGTGCTTTTAGGACATTCATGCGTAAATCCGTCTAGTTCCCAACAACCTTAATGCCACCCAAAGAATTAAATACATTTTCCCCATTATTGTTGGACGGTGTCATTCCTGGCCGCAGTGCAACAATCCTGCACCGTACCTGTTCATTTAAAATTATCTTCTACTTAGGCATAACAAGTTTCTCAACCATGACAGTCATCTCCGGCGTACCTTCCAAGGACGACTTCGAGAAGCTGGTACGGGCTAGGCAAAATCGCAAATAAAATTATTACCCGCCAAAGTGTGACCGGCAAAAAAGCAGATCAAGTCCCAGAACCAACGCGATCAGAGAACCAACGACAATGCGTATCATAGTCGTAAATTTAGAAATCTCGATCCCGCAATTATCTTCGCCAAAGCCGGGACAAAACAAACCTCGGGGAGGTAGCTGAACCCTAGATCTCAGCGTAGTTTGTTGTGGCTCAAGTCACATTGACTGGACTTAGTTAGTACAAGCTCATCGCGTTTAGTGAAGGCCACCATCACCACCAACAAAGTGCACAAAAACTGACAAAAAGATTCAAACGCGCGAAACCCGTTCGGACACTTCCGCCAAAGAGCGCCAGGAACAAATATTGAGCAATTGTAATTATTTCACCGGAAGAGGGGCGAAAAAGTCTAATTACCGTCGTTAAGAATAACCGGTTCAAAACGAGATTGTCGCTGGGAACTCAAGTCTGGGGAGACCTACCCAAATGGCAAAATCAAAACAAAGCGACGAACCCCCAAGCTGGTCAAGAATTGACGGTTTTTTGCTGCATGCCATAAACAGAGTGATTATTTTTGTCGACAAAGCATGTTCACACCCTTAACACTTGGATTTGATAATTAACATGATTATTTATAGCAGTTTGCTCTGGATATGAATATTATTTGCTGGAAAATGAAAGTGACTTGTATCAAATTAAGTTCGATCGTAAAATTCACATAAAATCCGAGCGAATGTTAAAGTTCCTGGAGCAGACTGAACTCTGTTTTGTTCTCGATAGAATTTGTTGTGGTAGCAAATGCAGTACTCAACCCCCAGTGATTGGTCACTGCTTCGTTTGACACTTTTTTAGTTAGTACCGCGTTGGTTGGTCAAAGTCAAACTAAAAAGTGACGAACTGTCACTTTTTCACGGCGCTCACGCATCTTATCAAAACAAACGTTTGGTAGTATGTGTGAACTCCTTTGTAAAAGGGGTGCCAAACTAAAAAGTGACCCCGTTCGTTTGACAACAGTTGGTGTCAAACCAACGGGGTTTGAGTGCACATAATATGTTTTTTACACATTCAGGGTGGTCTTGGTAAATGACTTGAAATCTAAATTTATGACGTTTCAAGAAAAAATTGTATATCTGCGTCTAAAGATTTTTTTATTTTTTCGCTTTCAGAAATTTTTATGAATGAATAGTTTAAGATATACTTTTGCTTTGACCAGACCTATGGAATTCGAGTCAGAAAAGTCGCTTCTTCTTGAGGTCTCGCAGTAGGAATAGGAATTGATCAATTTTGAGTAGCTGGAGTCAGAGTTGAAGTCGCTAAATTTTCAGAAACCTTTGTATAAAATTTGTTGTTGGAGTCGGAGTCTGTAGAGTCTTTTTGGGGAGCTGAAGTCAAAGTCACTGAATCTCAAGAAAGAGCAGTTGTAATTGCTGATAAATCAATGCATAACACAAAGAAACGATCAGATCAATGTTGACAAGCTTAATAAATTTTCATCATTGATTTAATAGCTTCACGGCACTCAAACAAAGATAACCTAAAATTAACTGGTTCATCTGACAACTCAAAGCCAACAAATCAATATCAAATATTTACCCAAAAAATACGGCACAGTTGAGCCGTAAGTCTGGAGCCTCACCTAGAATTCGCGATTTATTCTTGCTGATAATCTTGATTCTTTCGGGTTCAACTGCCCATATCGTCGGTGGCACGTGTATCAGATGGCGATCAAACAGCATTTAACTTTTGGGAAGCGAGCGTCAAACCGCGAAATATTAGCGAGAGTAAAAAAATGGACACGATTCTACCTGAATGACGTCACTGCGCCGGCGGGTCTAAATATTCGCAGTACTGTGATTTATTATGGTTTAAAAGCTCTTGATCTTGACGATTCCGGAGCAAGGATGCTGACGTTGGGCTTGGGCCTCATACTTAAGCATAAAAAGTGAAGACCAGAAAGAATCAATTGTAAACTTTTGACAATGCGGGGATTTTTGCGATTATCCCACGGGTTGTTCACACGGGATTTCTGGGATATATATAAATCTCGATGAAAGAAGTACGTGATATCACCAAATGTTTAATCTGCAGATCAAAGGCGGTTGTCTGATTCACTACCTTTTATATTTTCAATTGCATCGTTAAATATTTGTTTATGGTGAAAGAGAATATCATGAGCTTTCTATTTTTTTAATGTTATTTTGTTCAATAATATTATATCAATTATTATAAATCACTTTAAATTAAATAACTAGAAATAAGATACCAGCTCCATCCCGTAATTAATATTCTAGTTCGTGGAACAACCGCGTCACACGAACTCACTTAAAAATGTAATCAAACAAGTCATTACCCGTGCTCTGCATCTGCGTTACATAAAAGTTTACTGGACTTTTAATTCGATATGCATCAACACGCCCGTTGACCTACACTGAGCGTTCCACACCGTCACCAGACGGATCCCATATTCAGTAGTGATCATCGATTAACTGGGAGTGGGGTTTGATGGGGTTGGTTTTCAATAGATTTACTTAGATTTTGAATTTTTAGTTACTTATTTTTTTATTGCTGTCAGATAATGGTTTTAAAATATCATGTTATAACGTTATTAGCTTTGATGTCTTTTTCTAATCTTTAATCCCATAAATAAAAACAATAACATAAAAAAATCAATTTAGCAAATAGAAAAGTAATTCATTAGAAATCTAAACTTTTTGTGATAAAAAGTTAAAATAAAAATATGCAAGATACAATTTATACGAAGAAAAACATAACATAACATTTCACAAGTTCCCTGCTTCCGCTTTTATGACCCAAAATTCATCAAACTTTAACCGGAGCTCAATCAATATAATCACCCCATTCTTCCCACAAATCTGTATCAAAACATCACGACCGGTACAACACCTTCACGGCATGAGCAACGGGGGGCAAACATTTTAAGTATCCGTTACACCTGCCTCAAAATGCCCCCTTCGCTCTCCTTTGTCGGTGTTATAATAAATTATAATTGCATCAGGGCGACGATTAGCGGAGTTGCACCAGAAGTTAATTGAAATGCACCGTCACTGGTCAATAAATAAATAAGATTGACAAAAAGGTTCAAATCATTTCGTCTACCTGTCGAAGACATTGATTTGGGAGTGAAAAAATACTCAAAAGGACATTTCCTTCTGTTCTGATTTGACCCCACTTCAAATTCAGCAACTACGGCAACTTCAATTGAACAAACTGACGAAAGATGCAATAAGGATTGCATCATCCAGATCGTTTCCGTTCCTTACGCTCAGAACTCACACCTGGCCAGAACCTGTTGGGGATTTATTCAAACGTATTCATTCAGGAGACCTGCAACCCTGCCAGCAGTCCTTTCACACCGTGTGTCACTTTTCCGGGATACATTTTCAAGCTTGTCGCACACGCATAATCCTATCGTCGCGCAACGTATTAGCACCAGCAGGAAAGATATGTTGCATGCAACAAAGGTAAGCGTTTGCCATAGGAACGTGTTATGCTGGCAACGTCCCTGTTTGAAAAATGTCGCACGTCGTACGAGTTGTCGCACGCTTTTGATTTTACCGTTTCGATATCGATTGGTCGAAAGTACGACAAACGGACGACAAACGCTCGACATGCATGACATCTTTTTTCGCATCAATTTTTTGACAGATTGACGATTTGGCGATGTCGACGAAAGTACTCTGACAAGCAAAAACATGTTCTGACTGGATCCAAGAATTAGTTAAAAGTGTTGAAAAAATACAAAATCAAATAGGAGCAAAACAAAGTAAGTTTGTTTGAGTAGTTAGTTGTTTTCTATTTTAATTCAAGAGCATTGGGCACTGTTCATTGTTTATTTTTCAGATGCCATACGCCGAGTACCGGCCCAGCAATGGAAACATGGTTCGATCGGTTCGATGCCAGGCATGGCACCGATCTTGTCATTGTAAATACTAGCAATCACATTTATCATCCGGTCAGTGCCATTAGTCCACGTCATCCGATTACGGCCGGAATGAGCAAGGGATCTAATCAAAGTTTCTGCTGTTCCAGATTTCGGTGGGTGGATTAGAAGGCGGACGGAAAATGTCATGAACCCGGCGGGCTATGCCGGAAAATGGAGGGCAAGTAACCGGTGAGCGATCGTGGAAGCAATCCTCCTTGCAGAAGAGAATGAAACGTCAAGTAATAAAAAGGTGGAGGAGGACGAAAAAAAACTCCCGGCAGCGATCCTGATCCGCCAAAAATTGTTTTCAATGGAACTGGTGAGTAGTGTTTTTTGGCGGAGTTGTGCCAGGAGTGATTTGGATGACGAAATTTCAAGAATTCTAAGCATCCAATATGTCATAAATCAAAAATTCTTTAATTTCTAAAATGCTACAGTTATAAGATTGTACAATCCTCAAATTCTTCACTTTCTAAAATTTTAACATTGTCAAGTTCTAAAAGTTTAAAATTTAAAATAAGTAATATTAACATTTGAATGTTTATAAAACAATCTTAAATTATTCAAATCCTACATTCTAAAATTCTAATATTCCAAAATTCTAAAATTATAAAATTCTAAAATCCTAAAATTCTAAAATTCTAAAATTTTAGAAATTTTTAGATTTTTTAAGAATTTTAGGATTAATTTTTTTTAATTTTAGAATTTTGTGATCTTAAAATTTTAGAATTAAAGATTTATAGAAATTAAGAATTTTAGTATTTCAGAATCTTAAAGTTTTAAAACTCTAAATTCTAAAAAAAAAAATCAATAATTTTGAATTCTTAGGTTCTACAATTTTTAATCTCTTAAATTTTATGTTGTATTACACTCAGCCCCGGTGGTTGGTCACTTTTCGTTTGTAAAATGGGTGTCAAACTAAAAAGTGACCCCTTTCGTTTGACAACAGTTTGTGTCAAACCATCGGGTTTTGAGTGTATTCTTTTAATTCTTGATATTTGTAAATTTCAAAAATATCAAACATTAAATTTCATTTTTAAATTATTCAGATATTTTGAATTTTTACGATTAATTTAAACATTCGAACATTTTAAAATTATTTAAAGTCTTTTAAGTTCTTAGCTTCTTCAAAGCATGGACTTTGGGGTCTTCAGAAACACATGCATTTTAATTTAAAAAAATCAAAAATATTTAAACAGGTCCAGATGGGGTTTCTCCATAAAACTTGCGTTAATGTTGATTTTTAATTTGAAATTTAAAATGTTAGAATATTTTGTTGTTAAATTTGCTTTAATCTTTATTTTCTGAAAAAATAAGGTTTAATTAACTACTTTTTTAATTAATTTGTTTTCAAAATTTTACATTGAAAGTTAAACTTTTCAATATTCCACAATTAATTATTTTATGAATTTTCACAGATTTTTTGAGTATGATATCTGTCATGAGATTTCCTTTGTTTCAACAACAAAACTCTAGATATGATTTGGATATGATTATTCAGCCGAATGACGTTATCTTTTTTCAGGTAACCAAACATATTCCAATCTGATCCTGCTAACAACCCAGCGTCTCCGTGTTGTTCCACGCAGCTTGTTGAACGGAAGCTGTAACGACCGCAAAACACCTGCTCCAGAAGTTCGTAAACCGACGTTGTCCCGTACTCCGGTGGCCATCAATCCATGGGACATAAACGGTGGCGCCGCACCCCGCCGTATCTGCGGCTAGTCGAGGAGCAATAGTCCTTCTTGATCAAGATGCTGCCCCGCACGCTGGCGTCGGCTCGAAAAGATGGCTGACAAAATCCGGACCCGGAAGACAACGCCAAAAAATTCCGGCCAAGATGCCGAGCGACGAGGAGAACTGGAAGACCAACCGGAAGACGACACCAAGATGTACGTGAAGATCCGCGACACAACAAGTATAATGAAATAATTGATTTTTACTGTGGGGAAATGTGCAAATTACATGAAAAATAAAATAAATTAAAAATAAACAATCATCTATTTTTTAACTGCAACATAACCTAAAAACCTGAAAAACAGCACACGACAAAGGCACGACAACCTAAATAACAAAACCGTGCGACGTCGGTCGAATGTCGTACGACAATGTCGAACAATTTCGATGATCGATCGCACGACAAATACGACATTTTGGTGCAAAAACGTATGACATTCGTACGAATGTCGCACGACATTGTCGTGCGACGTCGTACGGTTGCACGGACGACAAACGACGGACGTCCGACGGACTTTTCAGTCAGGGGTAAACTGTGGCGGTGTTATGCGTTAGTTAAGCGTTTGACTTGAAGGAACGCTATAAAGTGGACACTTTTAAATTTAGACTTTAATAACAAAATAACAATATAAAGTTTTTTCAAAAAATCTTAAAATAATAAAATGATCAAAATAATAATTAAATTCATATTCTTCATATGTAACAATTTTTTTTTTCAATTACAAAGCTTTTTCGGCAATTTAAAAATATTTATATGCTTTTAATCATTGAGCAACATCATGTTAATTTGGAATTTATTTTGCATCTATTGAAAATAATGAAAAAAGGTTAATATTACTCACGTAAAAACATACAAAAGTAGACAGTAATATTATCTCCATTTTCTCACTTAACTCTATCTCTATCAATCTGTCTCACTTGTTCTATCTTTCTTTTAAAATCTGTTTTTTAATGACAATGTATCAGAATAAATTAAATCGTTATAGTTTTATGTTTTTCAAGGTTCATTCCCAATTACTTTTTGTTTAAAAACGAGGCAACTATGTAACGTTGAAATATTTTGACGTGATGACCACCGATTGACATAAGTACCAAAAATTCTATGAAACCTAAACAAGAATAATAATTTTACCAATCAACTTTGACATCGCACACCACACACAACTAACAAACGCAATCCAGGCTGCATGCGGCGACTCGTCATCGCGTCATTCCCTGATCCTTTCATGAGCATGTTTTTTTGTCTAGCCTTTGGCACACGGCACATCTGATCCTTTCCCTCTCCTCCCCTCGCACATTACTTTGTTGAAACTTCCTTTTGCGGCACAAAGAGAGAGAGAGAGTGAACTCAAAAAAAAACATCTGCTGCTACCGTGAGCCATATCAATTTGACACCGGTGCCGCAAATAAATATATGATTCAACAAACATACAACCTGGCCTGGAGGTCGGGAATCTGGCGAATTATTATTTGAAAATGTTAGAAGGAATAAAATCATTCCTTCAGCCTACAATTCGAAGGCATCCTTCCCACGATACACAATCGAACCTCAAATAGTGACTCCTTTTGCAACTTATTATACAATTTTCAAACGAGCATTCCTCTTGAATATCTGAATAAACAATGAACCCTGCGCTTTTGACACCCCTTTTCGGGACGGGACTCAGCGATAAAAGGGATTCCAACCTTCAGAAGTGCACTTTGACTGGAGGATTTGCTTTTTTCTGGCCAGTGTCAAGGCTTGAAGAGGGTTTTGGGTTGTCAACGGTTGGTAGTATCGTTACATCGTTAGACTGTTTATGCGATTCTATGAGATTTTTATTTCAACGGAATCCGCGTCACCATGCGTCTCTATGCCCTAAAAATTAAATGCATTTGGATGCAATTTCATTGAGAAAAATGAGATTTTTATTATCCGAAATTTAGGGCATACAACTGAACAGAAAAGGTCCTTGAAATAAATAATTGATAAATTACTTAATTGTTAATTGTATATTAGACTTTATAAAAAAAACTCCAGAGATTGTCTTGAAGGTTGTTGATCTCATTCGCGAGTCAAACGTCAGGCGCCGTTGGATTTTTTTTTTCACTTATCACACACGACCAATGTTTGTAAACAATGTAGAAATAGCCAAATTTTTTTACGGCTATTACATTCATCATTAACATGTTCTTTTTGCCCAAGATATGTTTTTTGAAAATTCTGCAACCGGCTCCGTGGCTTAATGGTTACGGCTTCTGTCTCACAAGCAGAAGTTTCAGGGATCAAATCCCGGTCGGTACCTTTGAAATTTGGAAACAGGAATTTGAACTTTGAATATGAACACAAAAAACGAATTAGGTGGGATTTGAACTCTCACAACTTTGGATTGGTAGTCTGGAACGCTAAGCAGTCGGCCATCAGAAGGTTTACACTCTAGCAGTGAATTGATCCGTAGTGTTGAAACATGTTATCTTCTCATATTTAAATACGCGCTGGTCCCTGATTTGCCTGAGGGGATTGGAAGTCTAAATATAGATCGAGTTTCCTTCAGATGCTTGCTTCTATTTTTAGGCGGGGCCGACCAATAGGGACGTGGCGTTACATCGTGCTGCCATCTGGTTATTTTAAGTGCAAGAGTTTAAAAGTGCTGAGTCATCGTCTAAAAATAGACGGCGTCCTATTTCGCCCAGCAAAATGAAGTCGATAAAGTAGTCGGTTTCGATGAGAAAAAGTGGAAAACGTGGTCTAAAAATAGCGACGCCATCCCCCTATGCCCAGCGACCTCGGAATTGGACCGCAAAGAGCTCTGTCATTCTGAAATGGGTCGTTGGAAGCAGCGCGAGGGCTATCACCACCTAATACCCGGGACTGAGGTAAGTTGTAGGGGAGAGTGGGGAGACTTGATCCCCGGGGAGACTTGATCCTAAGCCTGTATCTCGTCAGCATGTGGGTAAAACAATTAGCTTTGTTCTAGAAAGTTGAGCGAAATTGAGTAAAACTCATTGTAGAAAACAAAGAAAAAAATTTAAAAATGTTTAGATTGAGTAACACAAATTTTTCTAAAAAGTGCTGCATAAAACTTCCAAGAGATCCTTTTTCTTTGTTTTTGTATGTGTAGAAAACACTCAAAAATTATTCAAAAAAATATTTTTTATACATGAATTGTTTGATAAACATATCAACTCCAAAACCCTTACGCATATGACGTTAAATTTATCGTCACACTATTTTTACAATCAATTGTTTAGAAAAGTGCGTTTAGAGAGACTTGATCCCTGCATTTTTACAGTCACTGGAATCAGCCTCAAGATTAAATAATTGGGTTGGGTTTTCGTACATAGTTTCCTTTAGTATAGTTATACATAACTTACTGCAGTTTGAACCATTTTTCAAAAGTTTTGTAAACAAAAATTACCAGCTTTTGTAAACATGCCCAATTTTTGTCTAAAAAAGAAAATTTTAAGTTTTTAAATATTTTGCATGAGTACATGTTTAATGTGAAATTGCTGTAACTTATAGAAAATTAAAAGTTTGGATGAATAAGAAACATTTTGGAAGTCTCCCCACTCTCCCCTATCAGCATTCGGCATATACAAAGTCTGATACAAATTATACTTTCCCATAATATCGCTACCAGTTAGCGGGTATTGGATTGGACACACATACATTCAGATATGTTTTTTTAATTCTTTTCAGAATATCAAAACTAGACTTTTGCGACCTGTATTTCGATTAAAAAAGAAACAATATTGATTCAACAATTCATTACCCGGTCGAAAATTTTTTGCCCATTCTGGAAGTTTCTGAAAAGTTGGCATTTAAAAAAATAAAAATAGTGTTTTTTTGCAAATCAAGTTTTAGTAACAAAAAGTGAAATTAAAAATCACCAAAAAAATTTTACCGTGTCATTTTTTTTTCACTGTAATCCTTATTACAACATTGTCGAAGATACCAAATCGATCATAAAATTTCTTCAAAAGATACAGATTGTTGAATTTTCACATATCATTTTTGTATGGACAGCTGCCAAAATTGTATGGAAAATTATATGGACAAACTAATAGTGCAAAATTGGTTCTTTGGGCATACCAAAGGCACCAAAAAAGTTTCAGCCGGATTAAATAATACAAAAAAATCGAATGACCGAAATCTCAGAGAATTGCTCAATTTTACTTATTGGCAGAGAATCCTCTTAAATTCAATTCCTGGCGAAAGAAGCGTGTTCAGGGAGTCCAAATCCATCATACCTTGTCAAAACTGAAGTGTAAACCGACATCAACTTAAAAATGTCGAGTCATAATATCCCAAGTTACTTTTTTTCCGTGGACTTTGGATTATCGAATCTGGACTGCACTTACAACTTTGTCGAATACATTAAATCATTCAGAAAATTTCTCCTCGAGATACACGCATTATTGAATGACCTTTTCTCAAATTAGCAGAACTTGTTTAAACAAAATAAAAATAATAATAAAACACTCACCATTTATCAAAGTTCTGAGGCATTACCAGTCGATTAAAAATTATGCTAAAATTTTCTTCACATTTTTTTAATGATTATGTTTTATTTCATTCTAGCAATTCAACAAACTGTTGCATTCAAACAATCCATTCAATTTTTAAACACCGGAAATCTTACCTCTATTCGGCTCATTTGCGATTCAGCCAAGTTTCACAGATAACAATCTCCGCAAATAAACGTATTATTATTTTGATTTAGCTCAAAACATCAAAGTGCAGATTTCCGATCCGATTCGATGAATCGAGCTCGGATAGTTGACAATGGATCATCATGGATGTGGAATATCAATGACGCGTTCCACCGCATCATACAAATGTCACGTTATCGATCCACGTAGTTTCATAGAAATCCATCGGAATCGGTCCACAGAAGAAGAATATGAATTGAAAAAGGGAATCAAAACATTGCAGGTCTGGTTCGCCCGTACGTGTCAATATGCAATTTACGGGCCAAGCCATCGGTAATAGATTCGATACGATCCCTAGGAGGTCACTACTGGGGAATGGACCGTCGTTACTGGGCTTAAGTTCCATTGGCTTTAAATGTGCTGGATGATGGTGGTACTTTTTTATACTCTATACTCGGAGTGGTAAGGGTCTACGGGTGACAATAATTGCAGTTCTTTACTCTCTCGTGTGGAAGTACTTTTATGTGCAATGTCATTACCACTCTATCCAGGGGCAATGATCGGTTAAAATAATTATTTTATCTGCTACATCGTCTGTACATTTTTCTTGCAATATTGAGTTCGACCTGAGATTATCGAATCTCCATTACAGTTCATTGCTACTGTTTCAACCGAGTTCTGGATTACTGTTACCTCGTTCCCCTCTTCATCGTTCTGGTTGACAAATTTCCTCCCGAACAATGACCAATGGCCTAATGTGTGATGTTAAACCGGATTTGTGTCCCCTATAACAAAGTTCCACCATGTTTAAACGGACGAATGCACCACTCGCAGCCGGGATGGGTGACAAGTTTCACGGTCAACACTTTGAAAAACGAGGGTACAATTTGTTCACAGCCGTCATTACCATCATCGTCGTTATCCTACGTGAAAAGACTCAAAACTCAGAGGAAAACTCCCCCTCAACCAAAGTTGACGGAATTGTAGACAACTAGAGATATCACACTCTATATTCCAACAAATCAGTGTCAGCTTGAGCATCGTTACGTGGTGTTGAGCTTTCGTTAGAACGTGTGAAGAAATATGACCGAAATGATAAAAAGGTAAGCAGAACATGAACCTTAAAAAGAGGTTTATAAAATAAAAAAAATCATCTCAATATCTTGAATGCTGAACCCAACCCAAAGGGCTTCACAAACTATAAATTCAAAGTTCAATCAACTGTCACAGGTCCCAAAACAAACATCGTCTTCTGCAACTCTTCTGCTCTACCACATCCACTATTGAGTTTAAATTTCCCACTCGAACGGAAAAGGTAACACGAAAGTGTAACATCCGCCAAGGAGAGAACAAAAAAGAACGTCCATCCAAACCGCACCAAACTGAAAACACTCCACAGCACGCTTCATTGGCCAAGAACAATATCATCCGGGGCAGCTTAGAACGTTCTGCCGGTCGAGCTGAGCAGTCAACCGGTTTCAAACGGAACACTCTGCCGGACTGTCTATTGGTGGCCTTCGGGGGAAAGATCCCATCGATGTCAATGGGCTGCAACGGATTTTGATAGTTTTAGAATTTTTAACAAGCATAGAATAAAATAAACTAACTAATTCAGAAATAGACTTCTTACAAAATATATTTGATAACAATTTTTGTTGCTCAGGACTTAATTATAGAACAAATTATTTCAAAATCTGATTTTTTAATAGTATTTTAAAATTCTTAAGATGAATTTCTTGTCTGGTATTCTATGTAAACAACTTTCAAAAAATCAGTTTAAAATGCAGTCAGTTACCTGCACCTCACTCTATCAGTTCCCGCTTCACTGAAATCAATCAGCAACCCTCAATCTGCATGATTAGCGATTTCATATTTCCCCATTCATCCGCATATTTCACAGCAGCAGCACCTCTAACTCCCACCTTCTGCACTCACATTCTGCTGGCTCTTTAAAATTTAAATAGAGAAAAAAGGCTTCGCGTTCAAAAACAAACCAAGTAAAAATCGATATTACTCTGTGCGATACCATCTGTACTGCGGAGTGAAAAAAAAATATGTAAAATAAAACTACATGCCGGCATCAAGCAATTGTGCCTTTGATGGTGATTCACAGCGAAGAAAACTCTACTTTGCATATTAGAAAGAAGATTGAAAAACAGCTCATCACTGAAGAGACCCAACTGCATTGAAAGTGATACCCATCGTAAGAGAAAGAGAGTGTGTGGGATCATACTTTATGTTTTTGGAAGCAGTTAAGCACAACAAACACAAGATTCTCTTTCTCTTTTGAATAGAGTCCATTGGCAAAAAAAATGAAACCCAAAATCAACGGCGTCTAGCCTGAAGAGTAGAGTTTGTCTAAAAACCGTCTGGTGAACCCAACCAAATCCGTCAAAATATACCCATTCCCCAGCCAGGACAACGATTTTTCAAACCTCATCCCAACACTCTTCCAACAGTGAGTTATGCTTCTCATTGGACATTTCCAAGTTTCCGAAGCACCCTGTGCCAAAACATTACTCCGACCCAAACACAAAAAAGGGAGGGCGAGATTCTTGCCTACCCGAGCACCCGAGAGAATCCAAATAGAAAATAAAAGAATGCCTCCGTTTTTTCCATCGCACATATACTCATTTTCCCTACTACACAAAATATGCTCATTATGCTTATGCTCGCAGGTAGAGTGGTACGTGCATGCTGCGTAACTGTGTTGGTGCGTCCTTTTTCCGCTGATTGTCCGTTATGCTGAGCTGTATGTTTTGTACGGGCGCAAACAGCAACCAAGAGCAACCACGCGGACACAAACACAGACGCGAACGGAATCGAAAGCCGGTTAGTGGAACTTCTCGGGAGAGAAAAGTAGAGAGAGATTGAAGGGAAAACGAGAGATGAGCATAAGAGAGGTGCTGAAATTTATCTCGTGAGTGACTTGAAGAAAAGGCTTCGTTTTCAGAGTTTTTCATCGTTGAGATAAATCATGGCACGTGTTTAGTTAATTTTAGTCAACTTTACACAAAAATAAATCATAGCGTCACAGAATAATTATTCTATCAATAAAAAATCATTCTATTATTAGAGCCTCATAATACAACTGATCAAATTCTAAAAATTATTCAAATAAACAAAAACTCTAAGGTTTCAATTTAATGGTAAACTTTGATCTAAAAACGGAATCGTACTAACACCCAAATCTCCCGGGTTTTGAATTTACCGGGAAACAGGAAAAATATTTTTGAAATCCCGGGAATTCCCGGGATCCCGGGAAATTTTTTAAACTGTCATAAAATCTATGTTTTCATTATATGTGTTATATTTTCAATCTTTAAATCATAGAATTAGCTCAATCATATTAATTGGTGAGGCTTAGTGATTTTTCACGCTCAAAAATTGCAAATTTTACGGGGACCTCAATTTCAAAACACCAAATTTCACGCAAATTTCGAGGAACGTGAAAAATGGTATATAATAGCTCTGAAAAACTTATGTTTAAATTACAGAAACTCATTTTATGCTTCATTATATATTATTGTAATAAACTTAAAAAAAAATCAATAAATTTGAACATGACACAAAAAATTCTCCTAATTTTCAAAGAGATTCCACCTGGTTTATGGATGGGATCTATATATATTTAGAAACAAAATATAGGGCATGCGTATTCTCATTTATTGAATTACTTTTTTTTAGATTGGACACAAAAAGTTTTCCCGGATTTGCTTCATTTTATTTTATTGAATTTCATATCAAAGCAAGATTGAACAATCTTGTCCAGCGTAAATGAGTAAAATTATTAGTTTTTTTACGACATTTAGAACATTAAAAATAATTTTCAATGTTTTCATCTCTCTATTAAAAATGTTTAATCAATAGGCAAACATAATATATATGTAATGAAATCAAAAATTTTATTCAAAATGAAAACAAAATACTCAAATAATCAAATATTGTTGAAATTAAACAGGACTCAGGAATCTGAAATGTTTTTAAATATTGATTTGAAAGATAAAAATACCTTTTATTTTAATTTGAATAAAACAACGCTTTTGATTTCTTATAAAACTATAGTTTTCAAATAATATAGCAGTATTTTTTTATAACAACGAATTACGAATTCTTTGTTGTGCTTTAAATTTTAAATGAACTACAATGTGAATTTAATTAAATAAATCTTATATAAATATTTTTTTCATTTTTATATGACATGACCAGAAAAGCTTGGAAAATTTCTTTGAGAATATCTTCAAAAAAACAAGAGGCAACAACAAATAAAATGACACCAGTCAATGTAAAATTTAAGATAAGTTTTGAAAGTTTTTTCAGCACGAGTCGTACATTTATCGGATGAATCTCGATTACTTTTTCAAAATGTCCTTTGTACATATGAATGTCTTGGTGCATTGGTTGTTTTGAAAAAGTAATCTAGAAATACGACAAGTCCTGGAAAAAACAAGTTTTACAACAAGCTGCTTACAATATTTTTTTTCAATACCGGATAAACGCCTTTCGAATGGATTTTTTGCAAACATTCATATGTTAAATAAATTCACCGATAAAATAAATAAATGTTAGAGCTGAAAAGTTCAACATTCACAACAAAAAACTTTTGCACAAAAACATATTTTACAAATTATCTTAAAGTTAATACCGCCAACTAGGAAAAAAACAGGAATACATTTTGAATACTATTAAAATTTTAGTTGACCGATCTGCAAAATGTCTAGCACTTTAAATATTTCTTATTATATATAGATCCTATTTTAACCAAAGTCATTTAAAACTTCTTACTGTCTTAATTCGTTTCATTTGTCCTGATTTGTCCCACATGCCGGTGTTTGAGCCGAGGTCCGGTGGTGTAGTGACTAGCGTGGTAGCCTCTCACCCCAGTATGGCCTGGGTTCAATCCCAGACGGACTCGGTGGCATTTTTCGAGACGATATTTGCCTGACCACGCCTTCTATCGGATGGGGAAGTAAAACGTCTGTCCATTTTGCGTAAAAGAGGTTTTGGGTGACTCACCACACATAACCTTCGGACGCCTAGAAATGAGCAGAAACTTGCAACAGACCCGGGGGTCGTTAAAGTGGATTACTTTGCTTTGCTTTTTTGCCGGTGTTTGATAAAAATAATTTGATTTGACTTTTTCCAAATTTTAAATTAGAAATATACGTAGAAACCTCAATCTTTTAAAAATATATATAATCAAATAAGAAATATTTAAAGCGCAAGGCAATTTGCAGATCGGTCAGCTAAAATTTTACCAGTTTTCCCTGATGAACCAAATTAATGTTGATATATGCTGAGTACAAATTATAATGCTTTAAAATTAATCTCGATTATGAGGTATTCATCTATTCATCCATTTCCACAAACAAATCTGAATTTCTAGACCAAAATTTGACTTTTTTTAATTTCGGGAATTCCCGGGACAAATTATAAAAAAATCCCGGGATTCGGAAATTCCCGGTTTTGTAAAAATCCCGGGAATTCCCGGGATGGACGCACTAGTGGCCCTCTTAAAACCTTGCGGTTTCGTCAACGGATTCACAGGCGTTATCGTTCTTTTTGCGACAAGACTCCGCCTCCCGGGTCTCCTAAGTGTGAAAGTATGGCACGGGGAGAGGGCACCGAAAACCTATATTTACACTTAGAATTTTTTGCGTCCTACTCGGGATTCGAACCAGCGACCTCTGGATTGTGAGACCAGTGCGCGGTCCGATTGATCCACACAGACTTTGATCTCTTCTTCTTTTCACAGATATCAAACTTAACAATTTAACAGTTTGGAACAAATCAAAATTTAAAAGGAAGTCGAATTGTAATCAACTGTAAACAATGTGAATTGCATTTAAGGTAAATCAGAGATATGATTAGTCAATGCTTAGATATTTGGAAAGCGAATTAGTGCAAAACACATGAACAAAAAAACTCTTTTTCCATTCAAATGTCAAAATCAGTTACGACGTTTTAAGATTACAATTTGAAAATTACAAAAATCTTTTTTCTGCAAAATTAATAAAATCGTTTTAAAGTTTGTAATCAATGAATATTATTTTTGCTCCCAGTGTTTTTGAATATGTGCAGGGAGGAGAGTGCACAACAAAAAATTGCGTTAGTATTCAATTTAATGTTAATGTGAAATTATCATCTGAAATTATATTTTCGCATAGAGTGACACTTAAAAACTAAAAATCTTAATTAAAGCATTGTTTGTTTCAGCTTATTGATTATAATTTATCTTTTTACTTTGTTAAATTCAGAGAAGAATCATAATGATTGTATTGCATTGTAATGTATTGTATTTTTGTATTGTATTGTATTGTTGTTTGAAATGTATTCGAAGTATTTTCGTTCTGTCAAGAACTTTTTTTTTGTTTTTTTAAGAATGGCAAAATTGAATCAAACCTACTTTATAAACTAAACTCAATTTAGTAAATTGATTTTTTTTTTGATAAGTTAAAAAATATATATTTGAAGATTTTGTCCTTCTACCCGCGCAGACGGTAATAACAAAATTAATAATATTTCAATAACAAATCCTGTAAAAATAACAAAAAGTGTTATTATTTTATCTTGAAGTTCAACTTCAAGAAGAAAAAATAATAACAGTTTCTGATAAAATAACAAAATTTGGTATTGAAGTGACATTATATTGAAAATGTTTAATAACACGCTAATAAGAGGAAATATTATACATTTCAAAAACTCTCCTTATAACAAAAATTTGTTATTCGTTCGGTATACTGACTTAAAAAAATAAAATTACCATAAATCGCACAAATGGAACAGTTTTTAGGTGTCCATAACACAATCTGTTATTATTTTTTCTTTTGTTAAATATGTTTGGATCTTTGGGATAATTTTGTCTAATTTCGTCGGGGTCACTATTTTGGCCATGAAATGGGTTTCCTTAAGCTAAAAATATTCTAAAAAGTTGAAATTTTGAATTTTTTTTTTATTATTTGATATACCCCCAAGGTATATTGGTGCGTGGCCGAATGGTTACGCTGTCCGCTTTGTAAGCGGATGATGCTGGGTTCGATTCCCATCTGCTGCAACCTTCCATCGGATGAGGAAGTAAAATGTCGGTCCCGGCCTTGGTTGTTAGGCCGTTAAGTCATTCCAGGTGTAGGAGTTGTCTCTATGCCATAAGTACAAACAACACACCAAACCAAGCCTACTCCGGTGGAATCGCTGGCGGCGGTTGGACTCGCAATCCAAAGGTCGTCAGTTCAAACACTGGGGTGGAAGGTTCCTTGGAGTAGAAAGAGGTTTGGGTGCTCTCCCCATTCAAGCCTTCGGACTTCTAGGTTCGAGCAGAAACTTGCAATAGAGACCACAAAAGACCCGGGGGTCGTTAATGTGAATGGTTTGATTGATACTCCCAAGGGACTCTGCTAAAATTGGCTAGAACTATGAAATTATTTTGACCAATTTCATCGGGGTCAGTTAATTCACCATTAAATGGGGTTTCAAGCTAAAATTAATCCGATAAAATTAACTTTTTAGAGTTCATTTTTTTTATTTTGTTATGTTCCCTAACGGAATTGATTTATTTATTGAGAATTTTTGAAGTGTGGACAAAAACTGTTATTATTTTCACAGAGCCAGGAAGTCGGAGCTGACGTTGAAGTTCGAGCTGGAGTGAGACCTCGGAGACTGCATCAGATTCAGCAAATTTTCAGCAACTTTTACTTGGAGTCGGAATCTGTGAAGTCGGGTATTTTTGGAGAGCTGAAGTCGTCGTTGACGTCATATCCTGCATCCACAGTCGGAGTTGTCTTCAAAGTATGGATTCAAAGTCGCTTGGAGGTACCCGACTCTGCAGCCCTGACTAGTACAGAGGAGTTATGGCAACTGCAGGTTTATTTGCAAATTACAAATAAACCAAAACAATAACTTTTTTTGTTATGGAAACATACCAGTTCAATAACATTTTTTGTTATTATGCTGCTCCACCTCTCCGCACAAAATAACAAATCTTGTTATTCTTTCATGATTCCTTCTGTGTTATTGGTTTGTTATTGCAATAACAACATATAACAGTTTAAGTTATTCTTCGAACAAATCTTTGTTATTGATTTTTGTTATTTTAACAACTAATCCAATTATCCCAACAACATATTTCGATCTTCTCACAATATCAAAAACTGACCTTCCCAAGTTATTTCCGTCTGCTCGGGTACGGCAGTGTATATAAAGAATAAAAATTGATAAAGTTTGGTTTAAAAATTTAATCAAATGTTGCGATTTTACTTTTCCACATTTTTTTTTATTTTAGTTTCATTTGCGTCATCAACATTATATTTTTTTACGACAGAGTGATATCATTATCATTTAAATTGAAAAATAATGCGTATATGCATAGTCTGTGATAATAAAAAAAACTGAATATATGATTTCACATAACAAATGAACACTTACTGTTCGGTGTCACCGAAGTGCTAACCCCATCGCGCGCACACCCCTGCGCCCACTGTGAAGTGACAGCAGCTGCCAACGTCAAAACGTCAAACGAAACGTCATCCACGAAACGCGAGCGCAAGGCGCTCGCGTCAGAACACGTCCGACCATCGAAGCGACAACACGCAATCGTCGCAGCTGTGAGTAAAGAAGAAGAAGAAGTGTAGTGTAGTGTAGTGAGAAGTAGGAGAGGAAGCAGAAGGAGAAAATAAAACAAGAAAATCCAAGTTTCCCGGTGTTTTCGCCCCTCCTGCGGTCCCGCTGCAAATCCGCCACCTAACCCGAAGTACAGTCCACTACCCACAATCGGCCAGCCCCGAACATGGTCCGTACCGAACCGGATGCGTGAACGCCGTTCCCGCTCAAGGCCAGGATCTGAAGTTGCCGGAAACCGCCGGAACTTTCCAGATCAAGCGCTGCAGTTCAACGTCACCCTCCGCTACCTCTTCAGCCAACCGATTCCGAGCGTTTGTCCAGCCGCGGACTTACGCCGTCGGAAGCCGGATTCCGGAAGTGTCCGCTCCAGGAGCTTCCACCAAGTGGTTCAACCGAACTACTTTTGGGCTGTGGAGAGCAGGTAAGTTGAATTCCCGTTCAATTGTTCCCCTCTACCCGTCAATTGCGTGTCCGGACGTGTTATCCCGGAGAAACACCGCGCAACAACCTGTGTGCGTGTGTGTGAGCGTGTGTCACAGACGCCAGAAGTGACAGCAACAAAGCGTCGTCGTCCAACCGGCCGACGAGCAATCCACCCACCAGTGCTGCAGCCAAGCAGCAGAACCTGCCCAACCGGTGCCAGGTGTCAAACGTGGACTTTCCCAGACCAGTGGCCATGTCCCCAACCCGAAACGTTACGGATGCGATCCGACAGTTCCAGCAGGCGGAGCAGAAGGTCGTTTTCGTCTAGGCAACGATTCTGTCCCTGCAGGAGCCGACGCTGGCGCAAGTAGCGGTGCTTCGAAACTTCCAGCGAAACACGTACAGCGAGAATCTCGAAACCGTCGGAATGTTCCGGGAAGAAGATCTCAAACAACATGAGATGGACTACGAAGATTTTGATCAGCTGTACAACGAAGTGCAGTACGCTATGGCCAAGAAGTACGCTGCCGCCAATACGAGATCAGCTCAATCACCCGGCGAGGCGGACCAGATCGCCGCCGAAGAATGGCTGATTCAGCAGTACAGTGCTTGGGAGTCCATCCAAGCGGACATCCCGGAGCAAACCGTCGAAACCCAGAAGACCAGGTCTCAAACCCTTGATTACGAGGAGGCAGTTCCCCGAGACTACTCTCCACCGACCGCCTCGAACCAACCGAGCACAAGCGACTCCCGGCCGAGGGAGAAGCCTGCCAAGAACGCGCGTGCGGACACCACGTCCGACGCTCTCGAAGGGGCCAACCACGGGCCACAAGAACCAGCCTAGGCGGTTGATCCGGAGGACCATCCAGCTTCTGTTGGAAGCCCGAAAGACGTCATCGACCAGCTGCTGCCAGCAGTGATCCAGTGCTTTGGCCACCTGGAAGCTAGATCCGGGTGGAAATCTGATCCAGATCCAGCACATGAACCCGAAGCCAAGATTCGAACCCGTCCAGGTCGTATCCATCCGGACAACGGCCAAGAAGTGAGAATCGTCACGGAGCATACACCGATGCTGCTGCCGACGGTTAAAGCCCCTGCCAAGCGCAGTCAACCTCGTTCCTGCCGCATTCATCCGGATGACGGCGCTCACCAGGATCGCCAACCGAGCTGCTGTCGTCCAGCTCACGAACACCAGCGCAAAGGCTGGTTTCCAACTGTACCGCCGGACAAGGACGTCCCAGGTGAGTTTACACGAACTATTCGGAGTGGTCAACCCGACCGCTCTGAGCCGCTGATCCAGTGTCGGCGTCAAGGCTGGCATCCAAACGTTCCACCTGAGAGTCCTCCACCGAACGAGAAGGGATTTGTTGAGCTTCCTCAACCGGGGGGAGTATGTTCGGTGTCACCGAAGTGCTAACCCCATCGCGCGCACACCCCTACGCCCAGTGTGAAGTGACAGCAGCTGCCAACGTCAAAACGTCAAACGAAACGTCATCCACGAAACGCGCGCGCAAGGCGCTCGCGTCAGAACACGTCCGACCATCGAAGCGACAACACGCAATCGTCGTAGCTGTGAGTAAAGAAGAAGAAGAAGAAGTGTAGTGTAGTGAGAAGTAGGAGAGGAAGCAGAAGGAGAAAATAAAACAAGAAAATCCAAGTTTCCCGGTGTTTTCGTCCCTCCTGCGGTCCCGCTGCAAATCCGCCACCTAACCCGAAATACAGTCCACTACCCACAATCGGCCAGCCCCGAACACTTACTGATGAACACTACCACCACATGGATCAAGTAATCGTTATCATCAATGATAGGCCAGAATCAGCTTCTTCTACCCCTCGGTATGACCCCGATGATTCACTCAAATCACCAGTTCCCTTTCTCCCAGATCAGCATAACCCACAGAACCTGATACCCTTAGCATAAACCGACAAAACATAGTCTCTCAACAGAAGCCAGCATAAAAATAGAGAGCGCGTAGAAGAGAGTAACAACTCCCATGTGAGGAGAGAGCGCCTGAGTGAGAACCAAGCCTGTTCTGCCTGACCTGAACCTCGAGCATAGACAACGGGCGGCGTCCCGACGAGCGGCTTTAGTTTATGTTTGAACGTTGTTTACGGCGGAACACGGCGGTGTCCATGCCGAGAGATCCTGGCTTCAGAAGCTTTTCGACAACGCTAGTGTAGTGTACAGAGGGGTGCCTGCCTGCCTGCCTGCCTGCCTGCTTTGTGAGAGCGTGAGAGAGAACGAGACGGAACTAGCGGAGGGGTGCTCTCCCTCCTTTTTGATTCCTGAATACACTTTTTGTTGATGGTCCTGCCTGCTGCAAGGATCACAAGGGAAAGCAGCGTCGCTTTGACGGATCCTTTTTTGGAAAGGAGAAACGCAGCTTGGCTCACAGATTTTTGTGCGAGTGTGAATCTTTGAAGTGAAATTAGGAGGATCGTTTTACGTGGTGGTGTGCCACTCGAGGGGAATTTTCTCACCAAGAGGGGTTTCAAGCAGTGCTCAAAAGTGAATTTTGTCACCGTGTGATATTTGTAGTGAAACAATTTGGAACGAATTTACTGCATTTTGTACGTAGTGCGTAGCAGAAACCAAGCCAACAAAGACGACCATCTGGAAGAGTGCTATTGCACCAACAAGGATTACCTCGACAAACTAGTGACGGAGATTTTATTCCTGCCGGTAAGTAACACACAAAGGAAAGCGATTCCAGTTTTTCCAGGTCGTTGCTTAGCGAGCGGAAAAAAATGCCGGTAAAAAGAAGGAAATAAGAAGTTGGAAGGGCTGCGCAATTGATAAGCGCGTGGTACGCGCGAAATGAATGATAAAAGTACGTAGCTGTCAAGAGAGTGGTTGAGAAAAAAGTTGGCACAGAGTGCACAAGTTGATGCGAAAATGCACGTATCGATCGGACAAGTTGGCGTAAACAATCTTCTTTTCAGTAGGGTAAATGCACAGATGTTCTACCTAAAGAATAATTTTGATGATTTGACCTGAAATTACTTCTAATCAATTCTTGAGTCATACAAAAAACCAATCGTTTCCAAATCAAATGAAATCGGAACAAAATTTGTTTTGATATTCGAGAGTCAAACTACAGCTATCGAGCTATCTTTACTAGTCCAGTTTTTTAATGGTTTTATGATTTACAAGTTTGCTTAGTAGGACCTTTTCAAATAAAACTAATCAATGAACAAATGTTGCAAAAAAGATTCATGTATTTTTAATGATAAGAAAAAAGATGAAAAAATAAACTCTGAAAAAATAGTTCATCGGTTTATTTCAATATTGATCTTTTTTGTCGATAGCAATGAAAATGCCTGTTAACATTAACTGAAAAAACATTTTTAAAAATCTTCGGTAACTTGCACACATTTTTGCTTCCTGATTTTGAAAAAAAATTGTAATCTCTGAAAATTATTTGAAACTATCTTTATTTTCAAAACAAAGGATGTAAAGCTTATTTCAAGCAAAATTTTATTATGAAAATTTATTTAAAAAATAAATTAAATTTACAAAAATCTTTTAGTTAACAAACTCCTCAAAAAATAAATTTTATTCATTTTCAAAAAACAAGAAACATAAATTTAAAGCTCACTCAGTATTCAACTAATTGAAAGTTAAATCAAGTTTTTTTTGTACATTCTAAGTTTTTTTTTAAATGAATCATATTTTTACGAAAAAGATAATAGGTTATCTGGTGCAATTTTTCATTCCACTTCCACTTTTCTGGTCCTAATTGTGGAAAAATACACCATAAAAGTGGTAATATTCAACCATCCAAAATTCTACCTTCCAAATTGACATTATTTTTACTGTGCATTAGTACATCTTTCATTTTGTTTTTTTAAAAATCCATGCGGGTATTTTTAAAAGCTGATTTTTGTTAAAGCTTATTTATTTTGAGCAATTCAACTAATTATTGAAACTCACACTTTCGAAAATTGTGAGCAAGCTGGAAATTTCCAGTTCCACGAGACCATCAAGTTTTGTGGAAATTTTACGGGATTAAGAAAAAACTACAATGTTTCAGAAAATTGATGTTTTTTTTAAATCAATATAATATTATAAAGTCCAAGTTATTTAATCTTGAATAAACCGAGTTTGAATAAACGGCGAAAAAAATGATGATAATTGCATCTCAACGATATTTTTTTCAATAAGGTAGATGTTAAATTTCAGGATTTACTAAATTGAATTTATTTTGATTGAAGCAAAAATAATAATTAAATGCTTTCTATACTTTCAAGTAACATACTTCACTGGAAACAATATGAAATATCAATGCAGTTTTCTAAAAAAAATCCCGGAATTCTACGGGTATATATCCAATCTGTGGTCTCGAAGCTCAAAATACGGAAAATTCTAAAAAATGCCAAATTTCATTTATATTGCTGAAATAATCGAAATAAAATAATATTTTTTTCTATGAAAACATATGATTCAAGGGGTTACATACATGTAAATCGGCAAAAATGTCAGAGGTTGGTTTGAGCACACACTTAATTCTTTTCAAAATCTGTATTCAGGTTATTAAAATATACATTTTCATCTATTAACAAAACAAATTTGGAGACATTTGGTTGTATCATTGCCGAGAGTTTCAAAAAACGGGTGCCACGATATCTCAACACTGCTTTGACCAAATCGGCTCAAAATTTTGGTGAAGCCTCGTTAAACCGGTCCTGTGTGCATGACGAAGCCCGATTTTCAAAAAAAAAATGAAAAAAGATAAAAATATTTCTGTGTTTTTCATATAAAAAATCGTCAGTTTTTGATTTTTGTATTTTTTAAAAATGCTAAATTTCAAAATCGGGCTTCGTCATGCACACGAAATATGTCTTGCAAGTCTTCTCCTCAAATTTCAGCCAGTTTGGTCCATCCCATCTCGAGATATCATGGCACCCGTAAATCAACACTCGGCGTTTAGAGAAAAACGCTCACAAAGTTTGACAGTTCGCTTTGCGCATGGCAAAATTTTGAGCGTAAATCATCTCTTACTCAGTTTAATCATGGAATATCTTCATGAAACTTTCAGGAGTGATTGAAAATCATATTTTAAGTGGATTGAATAAATTTTCTGAAACATGAAATTTTGTGATTTTCTACATGTATGTAACCCCTTAAGCAAACATATTTTTGCCAAATTAAAATTTAAAACCTTTGTGGATAAAATATTTTTTTATGTTTGACAATTATTTCAGGAAATTCTAGAATTTCACGGGATTCCGCTGTCCGCGAAATCGTGAAAATTCACTATCCCTAATAGTAATGTAACAAACTGACAAACATAACTCAATTTAGCTTATATTTCAAAATGTTATTATTATTTTTAACTTAAATTTGGGTTCTCTAGCAAACATTTACAAAATATCTAATATCCCCAAAGTATTCTGGCCTTTTTTCCGATCTGAATCTGATTCCGAACAATTTTGGAATACGTACCATAGCATTTGAACACATTGTTCGTGGTTCCCATTTTCATGAACGCTTGTTCACGATTTTGGGAACTCTTTTTTCTCCGTGTATGTAATGAATAATCTGCAAAATAGCACCTCATTAAGACTGTAACAGCTGTGAAGTTTATTTTTATTCCGTTGTAAGAATATGGGTCTGTTCAAACTGAAAAATTACACATCTCGCATCAATTCAATTCTAATCTAATAAGAAAAAAATGTCGTAAAACAGTCAAACATTGCACCAAACACCCTTACTACCCTCACCAACCGACCCTGATTAGGAACTGCCGTTCGACGCGGTGCGGTGGGAAAACCAAACTAAAATTGAGCGCGAATTGGCTACATATCGTCCTACCGAATGCAAGCACGTACTGCCGCCAGCAATTCGTCCGAATCTCACCAGATTCGATCGAGTTTTCTTACTATTCATCGCGCTGCTATAAATAGGCAACAGCGTACAAATCAAATATTCGTCTTTCATTCCTCCCCGTAACCCACAAATCAGGGCCGGAGGTACCATAAAGAGTTGGATTAAACGTTTTTAATGAGATTTGAGCTGCGTTGTTAATTGCTCCTCCTTTGCTGGGTTTCTTTCTAGAGTTTTGATAAAAATCTTCCGAAACGATTCCTTTCCAAGGAACACCCGGACGAATTCCAACTACTCCAGGCCTTCCAGGCCTGTGTGAGCGCCATTTCTAATTTTCCCAGTTCGTCTCTATGAAATTTATTCGATTTTTTTCTCTCTTCTCCTGTGTTCTGTTGTTGTCCCTATTCGAGCTGCCTCTACCTCCGGACTCCCAATAGTCCTGTGTCGACGGCTGTGTTGTATCCCTTCACGCCGGCTTTTCCCCCGGCCCAAATCCTCCCTTAGGAAAAAAAAAGAAAGAGAGCCAGGCAGGGCATTAAATTTTATTGGGTTGCCACACTACCACCGATCGACCATCGACAACGGCTTTGGACAGGCAGCTTTCGACGACTATGCCGTGTTATGCTTTTGCCTCGTTTTTTTTTTTTTTCGTTGGAATCCTCTTCTCGGTTGCAGTATTGATGCTGCTTCGACAACGTGCTATGCTGCACACGCTGGAATGGCTCTCGCTGCCTGATCCTGGACGTGTGATTTGAGACAAACCAGAATCTCGGTGCTAGAATGTGTTGCACCGGAGTGTGTCTTCTACCGTGGAGGGCTTATTGGAACGGATATGGGAATAGAGTGTACCTGGTCCGGTTGAGAGTTGAGGATAATCAAACGTAATTTTTTTATTATTGTACACTGAAATTTTTAAATGAATTTGGTATAATGGTATCATTTATTTACACGAATTGAAATCTTTTCACGATTCGTAAAATCAATGCAGAAAAAAATCAAAATCACGTGTTCTTTATGTAATTGGTACCATTTTACTTTGAAATTGAGTTGAGAAAATGTTAGCGATTTTGAGAAATTATTAGCGATTTTGAAAACAAAATCTTTGTTCTTAACAAGTGGTAGTCCGACTTGAATCTAAGAATTTTTCAACTTTTAAAATCCAAGCGTGTATTTATTTAATTATTTATGTATTATTCTTGAAATATTGTTTCCAAATAGACCATATCTTTTTACAAATACTTAACAGTAACATCTAATACGAATGTATACTAAATTTATGTATGTCGTATCTTAGCTAAAGCACTTGTTGCCTCAGATATAACCTCAAAGTCATGCGGTTTGAAACAAACTGCAATTGAGATCAACAATGTGGTCCAGAGATAAGACCTGTCATTGATTTCAACTGTCACTTTTTACACTGCGATCACGCACACTATCGAAACAAACGTTTGATAGTGTGTGTAAACTTCGTGTAAAAGGGGTGTCAAACTAAAAAGTGACCCCGTTCGTTTGACAACAGTTGTTTTTCTTGTTTCTTCAATCTACACCTAATTTGGAGCTTCAAATATTTTTCGTTTGTTCTTTGCATATTTGCTCTGTAAAATTGATCTAACTGCTTTTAATTTGCAAAAATTAAATACATTACAATAAACAAACATTGAATCCTTATTATCGAAGTAACACGCCGAAATTTCTTAAAGAAATTTTGTTTGATAAACAAAAGTGCCAAAACATTCAAAAATGTTCAAATTTTAAAAGGAAAAAATATTTTTTGTTCATGATTCGATTGTTCAAAGTCCCATATAAACCTTCGGATAATCGAAACTTCGAATGAACGAGGCTTCGGATAAGCAAGTCTGGACTGTAATAAAAAAATAAGCTATGAAGTTAATATCAATCAAACTATTTCATTCTTACTCACAAAGTGCTTTGTCACAATAATTTTAAAAAAATCAAAAATTATCAAAAAATGATGAGTAAGAATTGAAGAAACGATTGAATTTAATCTGTATTAGATTGCAATTTAAATCAAAAGTTTTTTTTTCGATGATGACCGGGGGAATAGGGTGGCAAAATAAAAAAAATCAAACTTCAAGCCGAAATTTCGAAATTTTGTAACTTCAAATGTCATGTCACTACAACTGTGCTACTTTCAAATAATTGTAAAATGTCAATTAATTTATAAAAATACCTACAGATACGAATTGTACCAAAATTGTACAAAATTCGAAATTTTAGAAATATATAGAAAGTCTTTATTTGATTTAAAATGCATCAATAATCGTAATACAATGTACTCAGATTAATTGAAAATCGGTTTAAGAAGTTTTTCTATGATGTTAATGTCATTTTTTTGCCCCTCACTTTTGTGAGAAATTTTGAAGGGAGGACAAAAATTTGAAATATTATTTGGAATGGTCTAGCTTTATTTTATTCGAGTTCCCCGTTTGTTTTCATTTTCAAATTGATGTTAATTTAATCTAATCGGTCTTTATCGGTGAAATCTGACGCAAATTTTATAAGAAAGATAATGAAATTTTTACTTCCTCAAATGGCCCTTCGCTGACTTAGTTTCCGTCCTTTATATTCTCGGATGAGTTTACAAAAAGCCGTAAGAGCCACCGTGACCTCTGACACTAATTTTCGTTTTTCTCGAAAATGAAACAAAATTTCATATATTTTTAGTTTGGGGCACTTAAAGGACATTTAAATGAACAATCTCGAGCATTTTTGATTTTGTTTTTTTTTGTAAGTAGGTCGAGAACCGATGCAAAAAGGACTTTGTTTACCAATGGCTCTTACGGCTTTTTGAAAACTAATCCGAGATATCTTCTTCTATGACTCCTAGTCGACCTATCCACCTAAAATTTCATTATCTTTCTTCTAAAATTTGCGTCAGATTTCACCGATAAAGACCGATTAGATTAAATTAACATCAGTTCTCGGTGACCAAAACAATATGGGGGTATTTTCTAATTGAACAAAATTTTCAGGTGATTTTTTTTTTAAATTACGTTGAAAGTGTAGTTTATGAAACAAGCTGCATTTTTTTTTTGCAAGACATGAATTAATACCACGAGTGATAAAAAAATCTAATTTTACAACGCGAGTGTCTAAAATTTTTATCAATGTTAATATCATGAAAATAGGTTGTAAAATTAAAGTTGTATTTAAGCCAACAGTTTTATTGTTTGAACTTAGTTTTTTCGAAACAATATTTTATAAGGAAAGAAAAAAGTTTTTCGTAGTATTGTACATTAAAATGTCACTTATATTTAATTTAACTTAATTTCAAATGTACTTATTTCATACTATTTTTAAGATACGTTTTAGAAAAATTGCATCTTTAGTTTTTCGAACTACTTTGAAGAGGTTAGGCGGATATTTGCAACGGCTTCATGAGGTTTTTGAAAAATTATTGTTTCATCTCCTATTCCATTTAAATATTTTTAACAGGAGTGACATAATCTATCTTATCCATTTTACTATGACAAATAACCTAAACTAATTGAAGAGCTCTAAGGTACTGCAAACATATGCAAACAAAAATCTGTGACTTTGACTTTTGTTGCAATTTGTACAAAACAATCTTGTAGTTAACTCCTAAACTCTTTAAATCTTTAGAAAAATTATATATAGGGACCATCCACAAACCACGTGGACACATTTTTGGAATTCTCAACCCCCCCCCCCCCCATCGCGGACAATTTCCATACAAATAAAATCTTTTTTGTATGGAGCGTAGACAATCGCCGAAACCCCCCCCCCCCTAAGTTGTCCACGTGGTTTATGGATGGTCCCAATATATATATATATATATATATATATATATATATATATATATACAGCAGTTCCATATGAAAGTTAAAGAAAAAAAATAAAAGTTCTCCGATCGGGCTCAAAATTTTTCTGGGGGTTCCTTGGCCAAAATAATTAGACCCGTATTTTTTTGTTTGGCCATTAGGGTGGCCTACGCCGTGTTAGGGTGGTCCGAAAAATGGCCATTTTCGTCGATTTTCACAAAAACCACTTTTTTCAAAAAATCATAACTTCGCTCCATTTCAACCGATTTTAGCTGTCTAGGGCGCAAATGAAAGATGATAAGTTGGACTTTCAAGAAAAAATAATGTGGAGTTTCAAAAATCTAGCCTAACATTTGAAAAAGTCTTATGAAAACATCAAATGCCGTTTTGACGGTGTCTGGACCAAAGAGCCTATATCTGAAAATATTTTTAACGGATTCCTCGAACAATTTTACATAATATATCAAAAATTGGGTGAGGTTCATTAACAGGATTCAGAGATATGATTTTTTGAAAATAAAATCCGGGTTTTCGACGCCGCGCGCAAAACGAAATTGACGAAATCGGCAAAAATCAACTTTTTCACTAAAACTGCGATAACTAGAAAATTTCAGCGATGACCTATAGATGTTAGGTACCAAAATTTTCGTTATTGAAATACGCAACTTTTGGTACCCTAACATTTATAGGTCATCGCTGAAATTTTCGAGTTATCGCAGTTTTAGTGAAAAAGTTGATTTTTGCCGATTTCGTCAATCTCCCGTTTCGCGCGCGGCGCGTCGAAAAACCGGATTTTATTTTCAAAAATCATATCTCTGAATCCTGTTAATGAACCTCGCCCAATTTTGATATGTTATGTAAAATTGTCCGAGGAGTCCGTTAAAAATATTTTCAGATATAGGCTCTTTGGTCCAGACACCGTCAAAACGGCATTTGATGTTTTCATTAGACTTTTCAAATGTTAGGCTAGATTTTGAAACTCCACATTATTTTTCTTGGAAGTCCAACTTATCATCTTTCATTTGCACCCTAGACAGCTAAAATCGGAATGGAGCGAAGTTATGATTTTGAAAAAGTGGTTTTGTGAAAATCGACGAAAATGGCCATTTTTCGGACCTAACACGACGTAGGCCACCTAATGGCCAAACAAAAAAATACGGGTCTAATTATTTTGGCCAAGGAACCCCCAGAAAAATTTTGAGCCAAATCGAAGCACTTTTATTTTTTTTCTTTAACTTTCATATGGAACTGCTGTATATATATATATATATATATATATATATTACAACCCAAATCCAGATCATTTCTGTTCAACATTTTTAAACATATGAAACAAATTTTCAATATCAAAGAAATGGATAACGTTTCTTTACAGCACATATATAAAATTTCAACCCGCGCCAAATTATCATTCCGCAAGCGTAACTCTTCAAAGTCATCTCACTAGTAGTCCTGCATCATCGTCAACATTCCTTCTCATTATCTGGAAGAGGAGTCACCCCGAACGATGATGCAAGGACCTCTTTTCTTCTATAACCAGGACACCACACTTGCTATTCACAACGTGTTTGTGACCCAAGCGATTCCATTTTCCAGATCGGTGCCACCAATCCCGGTACGGTACGACCCCGCTAGTTTGACAGTTTCAATGCTTCTCTTTTTTTTATCTGATGATGAACCTCCGCTGTCAAACTATTGCGGTTCAACTGTAGCAGCAGCTCCATAAGGCACGCGTGTGCCCCGACTCTATCCGACGACGATGGTTGACTCATCCCGCCGACAGACAACGACTTTCCCACACCAGGGATAACCTCTCTTCCCGTGAATTCTAAACTTAAACCAACCCGGAGCTTAGCGTTGTTAAGAGCGCCTTGTTTTTTATCGTTGCCGTTGTTAAGCCTTCGAGGGAGGAAGTTATTGGCGGTTGTGGTGAAGAAGTGGTCGGGAAGCCAAAAAAAACGAATTCGGGGACGTTTGATGAATCCTTAGTAGTGATCGCCGCATGGTCGGAAACGTTGGGCCGGCAGTGTAGTTAATAAAAAAAAGGTTTCCCGACGATTGGTACGATTATTTCCGAACCATCGAACAAACTACAAAATGTGCATGCATATCCTTTTATCCCTTGATTGGTATTGGTGTTTGTATGTGCGAATCCAGTATTACTCATAGGTTTGGCCCTGTCTGCTGCAAACTTCCCCCTTAGAACGAATCGCCAGGATGTGGCACAAGGGTGAACCGAACGCAGCGAGGAAACCAATGAAAATTTATTTTTAATCAGAGGGGTGCTTCCGCGTCTGGGACGGGAATTGAAATTGGGCAAACGATTATTACATGGCTGCATTATTTAAAGAGCGTCTTTATACGGTGGATTTTCCCACCGCCATAAATCTTGACCGAGGGGTGCTCTCCAATCGGGACTTGTGTTCAGAATTAAACTGGATCATAGCGCAAATCTCTACCTCCGGATTGAAGTAGTCCCGGGCGTCCCACGAGTGTATTTGACAAAGAAATTACATTTTTGGAAATGTGTCAGCAACGACACGTATGAATTCGTTTCGCGTCAGGCTGTTAATATCGATCGAACTACCTGCACGTGACTATGACGCATTACGACTACCTCCAACGATCCTGGAATCCTTCCTCTCTTTCTCTGTAACGAATGAAAGCCAAATTGAAGGTAACAGTTGCAACCCTTTTTTTTATTTTTTTTAAGACATTTGTCTTCCCGCGCGGTGTCTATTTCTTTCTTCCTCCTTGATTGTAGAATCTAAGCAGGTAAAAAACACTCTCCAGTGGGGTGTC
Organism: Culex quinquefasciatus; assembly: GCF_015732765.1. Lineage (NCBI taxonomy): Eukaryota > Metazoa > Arthropoda > Insecta > Diptera > Culicidae > Culex > Culex quinquefasciatus. The sequence goes on along the minus strand of NC_051863.1, from coordinate 114,448,658 downwards.
GTAAAATCCTACTTTAGGAGAAGTGCTTCTAGGATGACGAGAGCTACCTGGCCGTGGACGATTCCCGGGAAGCACTATATAATTTCTCTTCGGTGCGAGAAGTTCACTGAACTGCGGGAAAACAGAAACAGTCGTTGAGATTGGAGAACCAACGTCAGAGAGGGGCTCATTGGCTCGAAGAACAACTAGAACTATGACCAGAACTGACAATAAAAGTTGTAAGAAAACGTATTGATCTTCGGCTAGTGATCATAGCCTATTGATAATCAGCATCACTTAAGGATGACAAACAAACAAACAAACTTGCACTTTTTCGTGTCTGACAGTTTGCCAAACTCGCAAACTTGTTTGCGGAAAACTCGCAAACAAGACAAAATATAAGCAAGCTGACGTTTCTTCAAACAAATGTTGGCGAATAAACAACGCAGACAAACTGTCAAACTGTTAAAATGTGCGAGTTTGTTTGTTTGTTTGCTATAGTGTAATAGCTCATTCACCAATGTGGACGACATAACAAATTGCTATATTATGTCGTGTACAAATCTACTTGACTTCAATCGATATAAGATTGATTTCCTGTAATCTTTGCCGGAAAATTGTACGAATGTCCCTTTTTGAGTCATAAAATCTTTCTCTCAAGAACAATAAAACCAAGACTTTCCAGGATGATTTTGCGACATGAAAAACAAAAGTTGTTTATGCTTCACCTTTTTTAAGAGGATAAGGCAGAATCTCCTCTGTACTCTCAAGTTTAAAGGAACAAAAAGCCAAGAATTAGGGCCGCAAACAATCCAAATAACACTGTTTGATTCTAAATTGCATTCAAACCCATTTCGCTAGCAGTTTCTGCAAATGTTTTTCGAAGAACATCCCAAAAATAGTGCGAGCTCTCTAAAAAGACCCAAAATAGAAACATTTGCTCGATGTGCTAACCATGTTGAAACTTTTTCGCCTCCTTCATGCACACCTCCTAGTTGAGATTTCTGAGGCCAGGAGGCTCCCGAAAGGTTCAGCGCGAACTTCAGGCAATCCCGGAGCGGGAAAGGGAGCCACAAATTACACTGCGCGGTCTTTGGCATCTCAGAGGGGAAGATTCCTGGCCGGTGATAAGCTATGACTCCACTCGGTGTACGGAGGAGTCTACGAGAAGAGAAAGATGTTGCGGCTGATGATTGCCGCGGCCTGGTTGGAGACTTGATTCTAGAATCTCCTCTTCGCCAGCAGGCGAGATAACAGCAGTTGGTATAATGATGTAATCGGAGGGAGCTAAAATCGCTTCGAAGAAAAAGGTTGTTTTTTTTTGCCACGCCACTAGATAGGTTTGACGAAGACACTGACTTTGGTGTGTGTCCCCGCCGAAGAAGGAATAATGGGCTTTTAATAATAGCTTGTTGGACAGATTGGGCGCTTCGCGAAAGTCATCGGCTATTCTGGAAACTATCCCGATGCCATGTGTGGCTTCTGAAAATTATTCCAATTTTCTCGAGCCCATCAATCATGGAGAAATTGGAACTGGTTTAGAAAGTTCGCTCCCTAGATGCACATCAAGTGGGCATCTCACTTGGGAAGGTTGAACTTTGGCGAACTAATCACTGGCTAAGTGTTTATCTTAAGCAAAGACGCCAGAATATACCATCAAATGTGGAACAGAAAAAGCTTTAATCAGTTCCACAAATCTTATAATGATAAAATAAGCAAACAAACATAAAACATTCAAATGAAATTTTTGCCGAAAAATTGTCAAAAAAAATCCTTTTTAAAAATTCTTCATAAAAATCTTCCACTGGATCTTTTTTAACAGTTAAATAATCTACCATACCTTAAATAGTTTCACTCACTTGCCAGCAATGCCCAATTTGACAACTCGCGGCAATTGTTTACGTTGTCTTAGCTAATTTTGACCGTGTTTTCGAACTAATTTGGCAAAGGCACTTTTGAGTCTATGTATCCAGATTTGTAGCGCCATCTTTGCTTAAAAATCTGGATACAGTTTAGTCCAATCTGACCTACAAAATTTAGTCCTCCTAAAAGGTTATGGGCAAACTCGTTTTTAAAGGATAAATAAACAATTGGCAATGCAATGCATTTTTTTGATTTCTGACTAAATGATTGATTTGTTTACATTTTCTACTCCACCATCAAACATCAAACCATACAAATTCGTTACCGGGTCTCTGAAAAAGACCTGGCAGCAAATTTGTATAGTTTGACGTTTGAGAGTGGTGTCGAAAAAGTGGGGTTATGTGACTGCTTACAAAAGACCATTGACAGCGTGAAATGTTTACATTGCCTTTTACCCTTTAAAATGGTTGTATTTACGTGCTAGCAAGTAACGCCACACCGCAAATCTTGCTCTGATAACGATTGAAGAGTTTACAACCATAACTTCAGTTATTCTAGATGTAAAAGCGCCTCTCCCTTACCCCCTCCTCAGTCTGAGTGATTATCATTGAGAATTAGTTGGACGAGTTCCTTTTTTTATCCAAGGATACACGCAGTGAAATTTTTGTTATTGAATTTAAAACTATTGGGGTTTTACAGTACAGATTGACAACTGACAGCTGTCAAAAAGCTTGAAACCACGTGCTCGGAAATCGTCGAACAATCGGACTGAATTGTCAACATCATTTTGACATGTCGTTTTGACGTTTGATTACTTTTTTATTCGAATGCGTTCGAATTAGCGAGCATTCGATTTAGTGGATTTAGTGGATTCGAATTAACGAATCAACTCTGTAAAGGAAAATGACCTGAATCAAAGTGGATCATTTGAATGAGATTTTCCCAAATGTAACCCGATCATGCCTGGATGGATTTAGAAGAAAAATAAACAATCCCGAACATATGATCGTCATCTCACCCTCAAAAGTGACGCCTCTAAATGATGCAAGATGGGTGCCACTTGATGGCGACCAAATTCCGTTCAAAAAGGAAAATTGAATTTTAAACAAGGGGAACAAATTAGTGGGTCACACACGCCTTGCTCCAAACTCCACCGCCCGACTAATTCTTCGGATTAGCGGGTAAATTAGGAACGATTAAACAGTCGTTCCGAGGGCGGCGTGTCTGAACCAAGTTCAGAATATATAACGGTTTGTTGATTTTTTTTAAACGAGGAGAAACAGGGGATTTTCCCAAACATGGCAGTTTTCCCAAAACGACATGTTGAACAAACTCCCAGGCCTGAACCCTTTTCTCCTTTTTTGATGTTTTCGAGTTTGTAGCGCGCTTTGGGTGTCCCCAAAGGTCAATAAATTTGGCGCGCGCGATTCAAGTCGTTGAGGCCCCTCCTGTGAAAGGCACTAAAAACCAGTTCAGCGATCAAAAAGGTCCAAAACTGCCAAGCGTGGATTATTTCGCAGCAGAACCCCTCAACGTCACGCAACGTGGATCTCGTTGCGCGTTTAAAGAGCCTGCAGCAGACTCTCGGTTGATGATGATGAAGTTGCTGAAACAGCACGAGAACATAGCGTTGCCAGGTTGCATAACAGCACATTTCCGTTGGTCATATTTTGCCTCTTTTTCAGTGTTCTTACCTCCTTTTTTGTTGTGTCATTATTTGAGTTTTGTTTTTGTGCTACTTTTCAACTCCTTTTCACTCTTTCGATCGTATGTGGATGTACCTGTATGGATGTACAATTTGAAGATATAGTAATTTAAAGCTATGTTTTTTGCGTTGTTTTTGCTCTACTGCTTGGGGTTAAATGGACTCTTGAAAACGTATCACGAGGTGAGTTACTTTTCAAATGAGTTAATACCAAATACCCAGCTGTCACTCTCACACACTTTTGAAATGAGTTACTCTGAGTTGACTCAAAAGTTATGGTCAGTCTTGAGCAGTTTAGATATAAAGTTAGTCATCGACTAATACGATTCTCAAACACTCTTGAGATGATTTACGCCAATCCCGCACTCTTTTGTATTGAGGAACCCATCTCGTGTACTATGAAATGAGTTACTCAGGAGGAACTGTCATTCTCGTGCCCTTTCGTGGTGCAGTTAGTCGGCTACTCTCACCAATATGCTCAGCAGACTACTTCACCCCACAGCTCCCAGCGTTGATCGTTGTATCTTACACGTAAAAAATACGTTCTGTTCATCATCTTCCAGAACTTTTCCACTTCGCAGTCAGCAACAGGGAGCATAATTCCGAATCCCCCATTCCTTCAATCAATTTCAGACTGACCGTCTGTCAGTTCAACTCTTTCCCCTCTTTCGTACGTTTTGGCTAGGCCCAGCTTAATAAACACGTCATTAATCATGTTTTTAATAATTAGTTTAAAATTACCAGAAAAAAAGAACCCCGAGAGCTCGCCGGGCCTCTTCCATTGCTTTCGCCTCATCTCAACATCCGAAGAAGATCGAGATTTTCCCCGAGATTTTTGTTTGTTCAGTGCTGTTAGATCAATTAGATTTCCCGTAAGCTTCGGAGCAATGCTCTCCGCAAACGCACTATCTTTCTAAGAAGAATCTGGCTGCAGGCAGGTTCTTGGAGGATGATTGGCGATTTTTTTTCCATCTCGGAAGCTGTTGTTGGCTGCCCGCCAAAAAACCGAGCAGTCTGGCGTGGTAATCGCAAAGTGTGGAAATTCGACGGAACGATGGAAATTGGGAAACGAATCCACGCCGGCCAATCAATTCTGGGGCGCGGTCCGATTCGATCCAGGTGGGGGGTTCTTTTGTGCTGCGAAATGGGAGGTTTTTCAAGTTAAGGCTCTTGAAAAGTTGCACACAACTTGTTGATTTTTGACTTCACCGATTCCAACACCCGCTCGGCAACTTCACAACCCTACTCAAAATTGTTTCAATAAGTCAACTTTAATCATGACTTTACACCAAAGTCAAACCAATCTGACATTAGCGATTGCAGAATTCAATAAGAATGCTCTCAAACATTCGTGAGGGCGATTCGCTCTTGGTTGGCAAACAAGGGCGTCTACATTGACGAATCCCAAAGTATCTCCCTTCGCATCCAGCTCAGTTCATATGAGTAAGATTTCAACCGCAACACGCCCCAATAGACCAAAATTTGTATTCAATTAAAATTCTAATCAAACTAAATGGACCTCCAATGATGGTGGACCACGATGAGACGCGTGGATCTAATAAGCGCGCCCGTTGGAAGCCAAAATTTCCTAATGGACGCGATGACATGTAGGATCGTTTACGATGATGAAGACGAACGGGTTCAATAACTTATTGGAAAAGGGAGCTGGAGCAGCAGCACCACGTGGTGCAGTTTATGAAAAGAAAACAGGGGGGAAACCGTCCAGTATGACTGATGGACGCACGTGGGCGCCCACGAGATACATATTAACAACTCCCGTCCAAGATTAATTTTACGAGCTTTGACCCATTTACTGACCCCCGGTTTTGGTGTCCAAACCAGCAGGACAGTGTGCCAGCTCGTTTGAGATAACTTTTGGAGAGATGACTTGGCGAGATGCCGAACTTCGCCGCGGTTACATCAGCAAAGTGGAGTTCAGCATCGTTATGTGGCGTTTTATGGACCAAACTGTGTGGAGTTCTGTGACCGGCAAAGAGGTCGTAAAACGCATCCTAATGTTGTACACGCTGTGGTAAAGACATCAACTTGGAGGTTGGGACTTGCCAAAGCATCACGCTGAGACTATTCCCATTAAAGAGATGCTTTAAACAGTGAAGATGGTAGAAATTTGCTTGCATAATTACGAACACGTGTTTTCACGTACTTGGTTTGACAGTTTCAGTTAAAAACTCCTGGAAACCTAATGGTTGATTGACCTTGAGTCAAGTTTTTAAACAACTGTCAATTGTTTTATATGTTAGCTGAATACCGCCCTCAACTCTCTGGAAGCCCAACCAGTTTAAAACTCCCGCTCTCGTTGTTTTTCCAGACGAACCCATCCAACCGACACGGTCCCATGACTTGCACTCTTGCGCCCTTTCCTGTTGTTCCCATTGGGGGACACGCTACCAAGTTCCACTTCATAAAGGTGCTGCACCAGCAGCAGTACAGTTCAGTAGTTCACACTTGCATTAGCAGCGGCAGTCCCCATCGGGTCGAGTGCATTTCCTCCAGAATTGGTTCTACTGCTCCTCCCCCAACCATTTCACAACGTCTACCGGCGTTTGCCGGGTGTTGTTTTTGTTCTTTGTGTTGTGTGCCCTCGATTAAAACCATCGACACCGGAATCGACCACACCGCCGACGTCACCCGGAGTTGCAGACTTTGGGACGAAGAGTTCTACGACTACTCGCTTGAGTGATTATCGGTCCCATTCAATCCTCCCTGTTCCCTCCTGGTTTGCTAGAAATCGTCGGTGTAGTGCTGACTTTTCGTATACGTCATTTTGGCCATTCAAACTGTACCTTTACACTTCAGTATTACACTTTGCTTGGCTGATATTTGTTTAGAGTGCAACCCCAAAAATCTCACCACGCACTACCCTTTTGTTGATGAACCTTGGTAAGACGATTTGACAGATGACGATGCAACGGATGAAAGGAACAGAATGATCAGAATGCACTGTTTGTTTACAAACTCACTAAGATAAATTGGCTTTGTATTTTGGCGATCATGCGATCAACAAAATAGAAGTATAGTGAGAATTGACAGAGCTTTACTATTTAATTTGAAGCGTCACACATAGTGTTGTCAAGCAAAAATGTTTTACTGTACTTATTTCCAACATTAAGTTTATCTCAAACCCCAATAAATAAAACACTATGACAAGCAAGCACGCCGCCAACGATACGTTTGACACTGGACGCCATCGATCGTCGTTAAGGGCAAGAGCTCCGCAGGGAATTCTCCGGTTTGGGGTCTTCAATTTTTCTTTCCATTGTACTCCCCGCGCCGGACTCGACCATGTAAAGAATGAGAAAGTCCAACAGGAAGCGTCTTGCCCAGTAATGAGGAAGTTCAATTTATTTGTGGCTTGTTTTGTTGAAGAATTCCGAACCGTATGCGGATGGACGGAAGTTGAATGCCGAGAAAACCCTGGCAAAGGTTTGGTTCTTACCGCATTGGACGTGTGTCGTCACGTAGAATTGGCGGGTGAAGGTTCGTGCACTGTTTAGAACCAACTCACGATCAATTCTATCGCAGACAGATGGTCTGCAGTAGAAGTTGTTGGACTGAAGTTGGTGACACAGTTAGAAAGCTAATTCATTATGAGGATTTCTAGTCGAACATTTACTAACACATTCACAGCTCTGAATGCCACAGACGTTGGTTTGATTGCATCAGAATCTGCTTTCTCTTTCTTGCAAAAGTTGTTTGTCATGTGACTTATTAGGTTTTACACCGTGACGTCATTTGACAGCTCGTGTGCTCTATTTACATAGTCTTCTTCGATTTTCGACGAAATTCCCCGAACAAAATCGACGACCGCATCGAACTGTGCTAAGTCTATGTAAACAGTGCACTCCTTTCTAACCTCCAAATCGAATCGGCGTAAAACCTAATAGCTGGCAAATTTCACAGGGACAGTGACAGTTCGAGCTCGATCTTTGTTTGCACTTCTATTCATGTTACCTCAAGGAAGATTGATCTTGGTAGTGCCTTGACTCAAGGTGGTTTAATGTGAATCAACATTGAGGTAACGTAAATTCAGATTCGCGAACTGTCAAATACATAGAGTACAAAGGTGAAATCGAATCATTTTTTTACTGTGCCTATTCAAAGAATCTGGACTCAAAAAACCAACATGGATTGTTAAATCGAAATTCTTGAGGTGAATGGCATCCACTTTCGGTGGGGGAGAATAACGACGACCACGTGGTCAAAGGAGGAAGCAGGCCAGAACATGATACGAACCTTCCAAAGTAATAAAGACAAAAACAGTCTGAAGGGTAGGAGGAGGGTGGAGTGGAGAGTTATTTGCGGAAAAGCCGGAAAAATTGTGCCGGCTGCCGGCACGGCGTTGGCAGCTCCATGGTGGCCCGGTTAGGGTTCATTGAATCCTTGGATTGAATGCTAGCGAAGGGCGTCCTGGGAGAAGGGGGCCGCCAAGGGAGTTGTCTGGCGTTGTGGAGTGGGGGTTTTCAAACTGACATCAAACAAAACGGAAATTGCGGTGTTTCACGGTATTTACTGACGCTCAAATTTAATTTTTTACTTGAGGGAAATTAGAATGAAAGTCGCTTAATGACTGTAAGCTCCCTCACACTTTTATGACAATTAACACGGAGAGCAATCAGTTCTCAAATCGTGAACAAGCGTTCATGGCATTGGAAACCAGGAACAAACTGTTCAAATTTCATGTTACGTTTTTAAAAACGGCCATGAACAGTTTGTTTAAGACCCATCTTTTACAATGAAAATATCTCTATAAGTATTTTGAGCAATCCATTTTATGCTGCAAAGAGCGCTTCAACTCCAACCCAATTTCAGCTCGTTACAAGGGGCACCACCATAACCGTAATGATGTCCGCAAAGCTAACAAATCCGCAAACGGTAACCAAACACAAAACACCGATCTTCCGCCCGACACTCGCCCATTCTTCGGACCGTCCACATGAAAAATAGTGTGCTGCCGTGTTTTAAAACAACAAACTCCCAACAACCCAGCACAATCCGGTCAATAAACTCCGGAGTAAAAACAGGAACCCCATTAGCCGCTACTGCTACCGACTGACTGGCTACATCAGCAGAAGCAGCAGCATAAACAGTGCAATCTATGCTGCTTTTATGCTTCTCCTCTGTGCCATTTCAGCAGGCCTCGGGCGGGAAAAGATAACCAAACAATCCCGGACTCTGAAGTCGCGGTGGAAGTGGAGCTCAGCTGTTCAAGTAGTTTTCTTTCCATGGGACGCGAAACTATGTGCGCCTTGGCGGCTATTGGACTACATATTTTCCTGCCTGCCACACCACCACTGCTGCCAGATGTGAAAAATGAGGAAAACGGATAAACTTTCTACTTCTTTCTCTGCTGCTTCTGCCGAGGAGAGTTGGAGTTGGAAACTTTGCCCATTATGGGAGCACTAAAGTTGGCGTAGCAGGTGGAAGAGCAAAACAAACACACAGTTTGGAATAGTGAAAATAAAGAATTCATCGCGTTCCCCATCGCGCTATATCTGGGCTGATAAATCTAGGCGATTCCGGCGACTCAATTTAGTACTGCGATTTCCGCCCACTTATTGGAAAAGTTGAAGTTTTTCCCTCTCTCCCTCTCGCAACCCGAATGGCCACGTGATTTATAGCGACCATTATGAATAGCTAGGCCTCCCTTCGCTTTCTTGTGCCAACCAAAGAACTCCATTGTTACAAAAAGCTACAGAATGGACCATTCAAAAATCTCCACAGTAAAAGCCGGCATGCAAAACCATTCTTCTCCCTGTCTCTGCAAGAAGGAAGCTACAAATGAAGTCGTAATGAATGGTCGCTCGATGAACTCGGGTCTAGCTATATGGCCAAGTTCAAGAACCTCAAATCTCGCCAGGTCCGAGCATCTTCCGATGATTTATGTGTGTGTGTGGCGAGATGGTCATCCACCTGAAACGTGAAACCACCAATTTTCTCAGTTCAGCACCTCTTCAAATTTTAACAAAAAAACAAAGGCTTGATCCAGTTTGAACCATTTATTTATTGCGGCCACAAGCCCATCATCTGACGGTGGTTCCCAGCCGGGAGGGTTGAACGGAAAATAATTAACTCTTTTCAACGCCCCGTCGTGATTTATGTGGCCGCGCGAGGGTTAACATTAATCTTGCCCAGATTACGATTTGACCGGTTCGATTTGATTCGGATTAGATAACCTGTTGTTTATTGCCTTTTTTGTTAAATCATATTTCCAGTTGTTGAACAATCTGCCTTAATAGAAATTGCTTCAAATGCTTCAGTTTTTCATTACCTAAACAGTAGAAAATAATTGAATTTTTGAGTCTCACCAAAGTTTAAACGTTGCTCCCCTCCCACTAACATTTACACACAAGATCCTCTGTAATTACTCTTAGCATTAAGAACAATGTAATTACAAAAGCCGACTCGGTCCTAACCAGGTCCCAGTACCGAAAAGGACCTAATAAAAAATAATTTTATGAAAACAAAAAGTTTAAACGTCCGGTTGTCAAGAAAGTTAAGAAGGTTCTCGACCTTCCAACTCCAAGCGAAACTTATTTGGGAGATTTTTCCTTATCCCCTTAAAAAAGTGGAACATCAACACTTCCCATCTTCGCGGTTGAGAAAGGAGCAGCCGGCAATGGCTGGCTACCCTGGTGATGTGAATCTGGTTCAGGTGGAATTGGTTGAGCTTGGGCTTATCCATGGCGAAATCCAGTCTGCAATTCGCTGAAATCACTATCTCCAAGGGAAGCGAAGCAGTAAAAAATAGTTGAATTGTGGTTGAATTTCGAAGGTTGAAAGTTTGGTTGGTCGAATATTACCTCTTTTTTAACAATTTTATCTAAATTTTGTGTAAAAATGTGAAATTCAACAGAAACTCATGATTTTTTTTAAACAAAGTCTGTCATCATTCCCAGATGCAACTCAAAACCATGTTTTAACTACATAATCTTAGGCAGTAACCGCATTTGATGGAGCCTAACGTGTAACGTTTGTTTACAAACCCTCATCGGTCTAACTCCTGCTGGCCGGCAGCGAAACTATGGGAAAGTGAAATTTGTACCAGACTTGGATTGCGCTGATACAAATCATCTCATTCCAGGGATTTAGGTGGTGATAGCCCTCGCGCTGCTTCAAATGACGTTTCTGAGTGGCAAGCAACCTGGCGGCCGAACTTCGAGATCTTTTTCCTCTTGCGAACACCATTATTCTCTCAGACAAATCCGAGGCCTTTTTACTCTCAACACCAGTAAGGTTGTTGAAAACTTATCCTACAACAAACTCTCATCTTCTAAAATGTGTTGAAGGTACATTTAGGGTAAATTCTTATTGCAGAACAATTTAACCAGTAAATTTCAACCCTTGAAAACTCAACTCAATTGGCAAACATTTCCGCAACAATGCACCATCAAATCTCATCTGTTGCGGCAAACCACTTCGCGAATATCCAATCTAACGCTCGTTAGCAGCCCTCATCGAGTTTACAGGCTATTTGCCATAAACTTCCACCTCCAGCTGCCAATAGCCAATCAAAACTAGTCAATCTAATCGAATGCTGTTGATGGTGCCGATGATGATGCTACGCAGAAGTTTCCCTCACTATCCGCACCCTTCTGAAATCGCTCACGGCGCTTTGCCAATTTGCCGGTCAAACGGCTGGTCTTCAGTGCAACTGTGTGTGTGTGCTGATGACGGGACCCATCAGACCGCCCACTCCCACACCCACAATTCAATTTCAAACCCTTTCATGACCGCCCCACACCCCCTCTTGGAAATGCAACGCCACTGCCATAAACTAATTCAAGTTCTATGTCAGACGGCAAATCGTGTGCGTTTCCGTCTGGCTTTGGGAAAAATTTTCAATCGTAGGGGATGGTGGTCAATTGTAAGCGAGCTGTACTAACTTTTCGTTAACTAAAGAACGGCAAAGCTGTCAAATTTTGAAAGTACAATACAACATCATAAACGTCAAAACGGCCAGGTCCACTGCGTCAAGTATACCGCAGAGATGATTCATTGGAGATCGTTTTAAAAGGTTTTAAACAGTGGAGATGCTTAATTTTGGCAAGTTTGGCATCATAAACAACAACAACAATATTTTCAAATTGTTCAACTCATTCAACGTTACAACCTAACCTCACAAATTTTCAATCGACCCTTACCCCTTTTTCCATGCCAAATCACATACACAATCACTCGCAGACAATACCGGCCATTTTTTTTTTTTTGTTGTAGTTGCCATTCCTCACATTGAACTTGGCCATTAGTTTTCCACTTTTCCGGTCCCGTCAGAATAATTACGCCGCAGGCAATCGCGCTTCCCGCGTCCCGAACCTACTTCAACTTGCTAGACAGAAGGGGGAAAAACTAGCAATACATGTATATTGGCGAGGTAAAATTTGCATTTGTGGTCGCTTCGGGTGTGTTGTATGGGTGCCTTTGAACTTTTGTACTAAGGTTGGGCGATTTGTTTTTAGGCGTCGGGGTACAAGTTTGGGGTTAGCTGTCCTATATTTGGATCGGATTTTGGTAGATTTGCGGAAAACTTGCTGAGTTGCTGAGTTTTGCTGAGTTTTTTATTAGCTCTGTTTAGAACTTACAGATTATTTAATTCGGAAGGTTGTTTGAAGTCCTAGAAAACGATTACCAAGTTGCTGGGTCAAACATAGCCCGGCGGACCCTGCGAGCCCCGGGCAATAATCGATGTTGTTTATCGGTCCAAGTTGGTAGCTCGTGCTAAACTCACATTAAAACTAAAGTTGCATGTTTTACTGCACGCGCGTTTGTCTCGTCCTCTGCCACTGTTGTGTCGAGCGAGGGTGTCTGCATGGCGGGAAACAAAACACTTAAAAAAGAGGACTCCCCGAGTAGGGAAGGTGCAAGGTTTGAGCGTTCTGCCATGTGCATTTAGTTTGGAGGGAAGTTATGGTGCAAAAATGCATTCAGAAGTAGTTTCAGGATGGTATTCAATTTAAAATTTTAAAATGATTATCAAAACATTAAGATATTAAGACATCAAGACATTAAGACATTAAGACATCAAGACATTAAGACATTACGACATTACGACATTAAAACATTAGGATATAACGACATTAAAACATTAAGACATAGAGACATTCAGACATTAAGACATTAAGATATTAAGACATTAAGACATTAAGACATTAAGACATTAAGACATTAAGACATTAAGACATTAAGACATTAAGACATTAAGACATTAAGACATTAAAACATTAAGACATTAAGACATTAAGACATTAAGACATTAAGACATTAAGACATTAAGACATTAAGACATTAAGACATTAAGACATTAAGACATTAAGACATTAAGACATTAAGACATTAAGACATTAAGACATTAAGACATTAAGACATTAAGACATTAAGACATTAAGACATTAAGACATTGAGACATTGAGACATTGAGACATTAAGACATTAAGACATTAAGAATTAAGACATTAAGACATCCAGACATTAAGACATTAAGATATTAAGCCTTGAAGTCATACTTCAGAAATTTAAGTCTATAAGCCATCAAGTCTTTACGTCTTCAAGTCTTCAAGTTTTTAAAATCATTATGTCTTCTAGTCTTCACGTCATCAACCGTAAAAGTTTTAAAATAACCAAGTCTTGAAATATTGAGATGAGTTATAATGTAACCGAGAGACAGAGAGAGAGAGTTGGTGACAGCTTTAGTTTGTAATTCACTCAAATTTGCTTTCACAACTGATCGTCCCCTCTCCTGAGTTTCTCCTGGGTCAATTCAACCAAGTGGGAGCGCATTGTTCTCTTCAACTCCTCCCAGCTTCATTTTCGCATTGATCTGCGTTAGTATGAGCCGCGCACAATTGATGGCTCTAACGGAACGCTCATAATTGAGATCTCCGCTTGGAACAAAGACATTGACGTGATGGTTCAAAGATGTCAGGAATAATTACTCAAACAATCGCAGCATTCTCACCGCCAAAGTACTCATCCTCACGTGACGCGGACTCGACCCACGATCAATCAGATTCTCGCCCGTAGGGGGAGCTGCTGGACAGCGAGTAGTGTTCTTCAGGCAGGTCCCCCGTCGTGGCGGCGGTTCCGTCATTATGAAAGCGGGCACGCGCGCCAGATTTGCTCGGCTCTCCGCCAGACCATGAACCGTGACAAATGTAAGCCCCATCTGTGACTCATTACAGCAGGGGTAGAACATGAACAGCTCCACGTTTTTTTGTTGTGTCGGTGAAGAATTGGACCCCAGGGTCCCGTGGGTTCACGTATGGTATAGTTGGGTACACTTTGGACGCTTCCAAGCGATGATCGCTGCGGACAGGGTGACCAGCTCTTTAAATGTTGATGTGTGATGAACTCCTACAAAGTAGAACCCAGTAAAAAAAAAAAAAGATTTTTGCTTGCAGGACCGACATCAACCGAAATCGGCTTGACATCAAAAGTGACAGCTGTTTGTTTACTTCATAAAAAGTGTGCACGCTGATCAAGAAAGTCTCATTTATCGTGTTAAAGATTCCGATTTGGTCACCCTACCCTCAAAACATGATCATCACGATTACTACACCGGTCCACCGTTTGGCTCTGTTTGGAACTTAATGGTTGTTTACCCAAGCACCGACTTCCTTTAGCGGTGCGGTAATTCTACTGGGTTTGTTCGTTTTTATTCGGAGGTTTCGCGTTGAAAGCGTTGTAAAACTTTAGAACGACTCTCATTATCGTAATTATGTAACGTGCACAGTTTGCCACACGTGATGGGTCGACCTGATGCGCGATTGGACGAGCGATTTTGGGGCCAAATACGGCGTTCCTGTGCGAGTTTATTGTTCTGTGGCGATGAATGCGGCAATTTTTGGCGCTACGGGTCGTGATTTAGTGCACACTAGCATCAGCTGGGAATCTTGTTCTTTCGGCTGGTTATGCAACATATTTTTTAACTGACTAGCAATTGTAATAACTTCAAGCCGATCTTCCAACCGAGAGCAAAATGGCCTCGATTTTGTTTGAGAGATTTGCGCTACAAGCGGGAGAATAATGCAGCCGAATGCGTGTGTTCACGCAATTTCATTTGATGCATTCGTTGAATTCGATTTTACAAAGAAAAATGAAGTTGAAAAATTTGTGAGACCAATATTTCGATTTTTGTTTAAAACATCAGTTTTGATTCAACAATTCATAACTCGGTCAAAGATTTTTTGCACATCCTGAAAATTTCCGAAAATTTGGCTTTTAATGTCCTCTAAAAAATATCAAAAAATTAAAAAAATAATATAGTAGTTTCTTGCAAATCAAGTTTTAGTGACAAAAATTTAAATTAAAAATCATCATTTTTTACCGTTTATAATTTTTTTCAGTGCAGTCCTTATCCAAAACTACAACTTTGCCGAAGACACAAAATCGATCAAAACAATCCTTCAAAAGATACAGATTTATAAATTTTCATACACTGTTGTCAAACGAGCGGAGTCACTTTTTAGTTTTACACGGTGTTCACACACACTACAAAACGATTGTTTTGATAGTGTGCGTGAGCACCGTGTAAAAGTGTCAGTTCGTCACTTTTTATTCACCAACCAACGGGGTACAAACTAATGGTACGTTCGTTTGAAGAGCCGGTGCCGCACTCGTCGGTGTCAGTTTTGGTTCAATCGAACGTCATTTGTCAGTGCGCGTGGAACTCGCATGAAACTGAAAAAATATCGAGTGCGGCACTAGAGTTTCAGTTCCAAGATGGCGGCGAAACTCGTGCGGAACTAGCGCAAGTTTCTTCAAAGAAACACTTTGACAGCTCTGAGTGCGGCACTCAGTGTGGCACTAGCCATCAAACGAACGTACCATAAAAATATGTCAAACGAAAAAGTGACCAATCGTATATCAATTTTGTTTGGACAGCTGCCAAATTTGCATGGAAAATTTTATGGACAAACTGATGATGCAAAATGACTTCTTTGGGCATACTAAAGGCACCAAAAAAAGACCTATTTTGTAAGGAATTGTTCAACATTAAACTCGCTAAAAACTAAATAAAATTGAAAGTCTACTTAAATGATGTTATCAAATGAAAACCTCTAATCAATTGCGCTATAAAATCGAAACACGTGCTCATGACAAAAAAAAACTTAAAACATAAAAACTCCTTCTAGCACACTGAGCAATTATCCCATAAAAAGGCCATTTTCACCTCATTCGACCCATCAGCTTAGGAGAACAAAAACACACACACAAAATCAAACTTTTAACGGCAAAAACCGACGCCCCTCTAATTAGATTATTTTCCCCTTTCATCTAAATTCCAGGTTACCGGGCAAATCATAACAGAGCGGACCAGTTCGAGGTTCCGCGCAAAGTAAACGCGCGCCCACGCACGCAAAACTAAAAAGGTAAGCATTTTTATTCGTTTTTAAACGGAAAAGTCGTTACACTTTTGGAACTGTTCCATTGAATTCCACGGGCATACCGTGCGCGTGAACCCCCTCAAGCAATTTTTGTTAACGGTCGACCGGTCTTTTAATGGTCCCCCGGTTAAAAATTTGAATATTGTTTAGAAAGTGCCGGTGGTTGCACGATGAATTCAAAGCAATGTTGACAAACCGCAACCGCAGCAGTGCACGCACTGGTTCTAAGGGACCATAAATGGTAGCGCGAAGGGAAAAAAGTAACTTGCTGAACATCTGTCTTGCATCAATGAGCTCCGCGTGTGACTGGTAGTATTTTTATTCTTCCTAACAATCCAGCCTACAACCGGGCAATTACTGGCTGCATAATGTATGTTGAACATTGGCCTAATAACGGGAAGAAGGCAACGCTGCCGTTGCATACGAAATTTCCCTATTCAACGTTGAATTTCACACCTCTCGGCGGTGGGGCAGTGGAGGCCGCACTGACCGGTAGTGCAGGGTGGCGACCTGACGGTAAATTGACAAAAAACGTTACTTAATCCACCTTGAGGTGATTGGCGCCTTCCTTACATTCATGTTGTATGTTAGGTTGTTTTTACAAATTAATTTAAGTTTTTTTTATTTTTTTTTTTTTTCATTTTTTACCAGACCAATTTACAAT
Source organism: Culex quinquefasciatus (assembly GCF_015732765.1). Classification (NCBI taxonomy): domain Eukaryota; kingdom Metazoa; phylum Arthropoda; class Insecta; order Diptera; family Culicidae; genus Culex; species Culex quinquefasciatus. The sequence goes on along the minus strand of NC_051863.1, from coordinate 114,432,046 downwards.
CCTTTTTTTCAACTCTCCAAAATAAAGGAGAAAGGGGGGCTGTAATTGAATTTAAAAGTGCTGATATGTCAACATTTAGGTGCCCGATGGAATTGCATGCTGTCCCCCTAGTCTTAGTAAACAATGTCTTTTGAATTGTATATTTCAGTTAAAGTTCGTGTAAATATTTGTCGAGACAACATAATTAATACAAACTTATTCCAGAACAGACGCAGACACTGCGTCTTGTGTGCTTTCTTGTGACACGTCTGCTGTAGAAAGTAAGACGTGTCACAAGATAGCATGCAAGCGACGCAATGCTGCAACTACACAAAAAATGCTAGATTTTGTGTCAAAAAACAATTTAATTTTACATCCAAAAATGATGAATTTTCATCACTTTCTAGTAAATATTCTCAAAAAAGAGTTTGAATATTTCAAAAAAACTTTATCATAATCATTAATTATCATAAGGTTTACATTTTTACACATTGTTTATGTATTATTGCTCAAAAAGAGGTAATATTCAGCCTACCAAATTTTCAACATTCCAAAATTCAACTTTTTACTGCTGTGTATGGCCACAAATCGGGTACACAGCAAAAAAAAAAATTGAATTTTGGAATGTTGAAAATTTGGTAGGTTGAATATTACCTCTTTATTTGTGTAATATTACATAAAAAATGTGTAAAAATGTGAACCTGATGAATATTCATCAAAAACTGATGAAAATTCATCATTTTCTGGGGTAAAATTTTTCATTTATTTTGCCACAAAATCTGTCACCATTTCCTGATGAATATTACCATCATTTTTTCTCTGTGTAGCTTTAAAGGCGTCTTTTGAAAGATTTCGAATGCAGCATTTTTTTTTTGTTCCATATAGTACTTAAGACATAGTCTTTTTTTTTGTTACAGTGTGTGTTCTACTGAGTTCTGCTTCAATTTAAGAGGCAGTTTTTGTAAATATTGCTCGGTTTGTTCTAGAGGTTGTATCGAGGTGCTCCGATTTGGATGAACAACGTTAGTTTTTGGTCTCAATTTTGTCATATTCGGAATTGAGTTCAATTTGTTGGGTGGTGACGCGCGGTCAATTATGTGGCATTGTGTGTGAAAAGAAGAGAATTTTATTTCGTGTTTCATCCTGGTTGGCATGCCCACAAGCAGAAGAAAATCAGTTCAATTTGTTGGGTGGTGACGCGCGGTCAATTATGTGGCATTGTGTGTGAAAAGAAAAGAATTTTATTTCGTGTTTCATCCTGATTGGCTTGTTCAAGTCCTTCCTACATCATCGTTGATCGGGAGGCACGACGTCGTGTGAATTGTTGCATTAAAATAAGTTTAAGTATTACTGTAAATGACTGTAAAAAAGTCCTTCCGATATCATCAATGTCGTCTGGGTAATCGTGATGAAAAATTACATTTATTCAGTATTTAAATACCTGTGCGCGAGTGTTTTGGTGTGCTAATTAGAAAGACCTTCTCATAGCATCGTTGCTCGGAAGGCTCGCCGACGGGTTTGTTATGAAAGTCCTCCCCATAGCATCGTAGCTCGGGAGGCATCAAAAAGCCAATACCTTATCCTACTAACCCAAAAAAAAATAATCACATGATGCTTGAAGGAGATGCTGTGGATTCAACGGGCTCAAGCGGTATCAACAAGTATATAGCGAAAAACTATGTGCTTGATGAGTCTGCAAATTCAACTATCGGACTAACATTCCTCCCTTTTGTTGAACTGCAGGCTTCTTGGGAGGGCGCCGGTATTGACTAATAAAGTCGGGGTCTTCGGGGGTTAAACAGTGAACGGATGGTTGGCTCCCACTGATCATTTTTGATTCATTGTTTAACTTCAGCTGATCTGTCAATAACGGAGTAGCAGCTCATTGGCAGTCAACCATGCTCATGCTCATGCTCATGCTCAATTTTGTCATATTCGGAAAATTTCACGTAAGTTAGAAGTATTGGAGTTGTAAATTTGATTAAAAAAAAATTAAATATTTAAAACATTTTCAAAAAAAGAAATTGATCTTATTTACTCTGTGGTCAATACGTCAAATGCCGTATTAAGTAGGCGAACATCTGTTTTACCCCTAATCCGACAAAATGTTAAAAAATATTTTAATTAATTTTAAATGGCATTTTTTCCAATCAAATTTACAACTCCAATACTTCTAACTTACGTGAAATTTTCCGAGGATTCCGAATATGATAAAATTGAGATCAAAAAGTGCCGCTATGACGGCCTACAGGGCAAAAACTAACGTTGTAAAATGTTTGTTATAGAAAAATCGAAAAACTATGAGAAAAACTGCGATTGGCCAAAAAGTTATTTCCGTAGGCTTATAGTCCATGAAATTACCTATCTTTTGACCTATGAGAGTATGAGGGTTGGAGGCTGTTGGAAAAAGATATTAAGGTTTTAAAAAAATCAATTTTTAACAGTAATTTGCAAAAGCTATGAGAAAAATCAAACCAATCGGAAATGCGAGCAATTTTAAGATTTTTAATGTTTTTTCGACCTCAAACTTCATAGCCCGTTTTACCCCACTTCCCTTTGTCGTAGAGGGCTCATATTTGGCATGAGTTCATCTCATGTATAGACAAACAAACGCTGAAAGTTTCATCCAAATCGGAGCATCTCGATACGACCTGTTACACATTGGTGAAAAACTCGCTCTTAAATCAACTAACTTTAAGTTTATTTGATTCTCTTATTTAATTAATGGTTCATGTGGAGGTTGGTGAAGTATTTTGCTACAATGTTGTCGGAAAGTTGTTCCAAAGAAACTATTTACCTATATTTGGAAGGTGTAATTTTGTAAGGCTGAATATTACCTCTTTCATGACGTAATGTTACCTCAATTTAGACTGGAAAAGTTACATTAAACCCGAAAAATGTGAAAACTGTAAAAAAATACGAAAACGTTACTGAAAAATCATGAAAAACAGTGAATAGGTTAGAAATCGGAAGTTGTAGAGTAACCAGTAAAAAATGTGTAAATTTCGAAGGTTTGAAATTTGGAAGTTTAATATTACCTCTTTTATGATATAATATCACATCAATTTAAACTGAATAAATTCCAAAATATTGAAATAGTGATGAATTTATGCATTTTTAGAGGTATAATGTAATATCACCATAATTATTTAAATAAAAACTAAACAATATTTATAAATGTATCATGTATCTAAAGCTCCTTTGAAAAACACATTAAAAAAACATCAATAAGAATTGAAAAAAATACCTCAAAAAATGTGTAAATTTACCACCTTTTCGGAGTATGGTCACTTTTTCAACTTGAGTCGAGGTAATACTACAAACTAAAATAGGAAGTATTACACCATCACCTGTAGTGAGTATTACACCATACCTCTCAATTTATTTATTGCGAAAAAAGAAAAACTTCAGATGTATACTGATTTTTAGCAGTTTTTATAAAAATGTTCTCCAGCTCCCATCATGTAACCTATTTTGGTTTGGGAAAGAGGAACTCGCCAGCACAAACGGACGCGACGAAACCTGCTCTGAATGATCACTTCTGAAAAATCTCTCTTCCGCTCTCTTTCGCTCTTTTTCTGATCGAGAGTTCTACGATTAGATCAGATCGCGCTTTAACTCCAAACTGATTCAAAATCAGTGAAGTGATCAAAAAAATCGATCGCTGCTTGCGAATCGTGGTAGCCCACGATTGGTCACGCGTTTGATCGGTACTGAGCGAGTGTTTTATGCTATTTGAACCGGAATTCGGGATCTTCAAAATCATTGCGTGTAACAAATTGGAAAACACGTCAAACTAGTTAAACATTGTTTTCATAAAATATAAAATATTTTGCAATTTCTTGGAGTAACAAGGTATAAATGTGTCCTTGTGCATATTGTGATTCTTTTTGGTTCAACATTTTGAGAATTTTATTTGAATTTGAAGTAAGGATTTTCACTCATTTGAACCTCGACCAAGACCAGAAGGGCTAAACTTGAATCAAAAGTTGTCTTATTTGAGTTATTTTTTGGTTAATTTTCCCCAAACAACTAATTTTGAAAAAAAAAAATTGTATCCCCACCCTGTCCACAATGCAACTCCACGTGTCCACTCCGACTGACAGCCCCGCACGCATGTTTTGTTGAACGCATCCGTAGCGACCTCATGAAGATTCTCAGTAGGTACCCAATCTCCTCACACCACGTGTGATAACACACTGCGAGAGAAAGCGCTGGCTTGAAACACATGCAGTGCACGTCCCCCCAAGGGGCTATTAAAACATAATTACAATGATTTATTTCGCGGTGCCCACCAGAACCAGGCATGAATATGATATATGATTCCATGTACTGTGCACTGTAAAAAAATGATGGTAGTAAAGTTGTTCAATTTTTTTTAGATTGAAAAAAATCTGATCACTAAATTTTTAAACTTTGTTTGCTGTGTTCAGGATATCGCTTAGAACGCTGAAGTTTCGAATGGTGGAATTTTAACGGCGAATGGGTGGTATTGAAACATGCCAACATCAGCAGCATAACTGTTGCTTTTGCACGTCGTCGTGTGCTACCAGCACCACCATCGTCAACATATGCGTGCTGCTGCAGCTCTATGTTATGGTTATGTTTTGCGGAGAATCGCGCGTCATATTTTTGCAATTCCAGCGAAATACAATCTCGGCTGTGGTCGACGTTGGTTGTTTTTCCGACGAGGATGGGGGGAAGGATTTCGAGAAGGGTGAACACTTTTTTTGGAAGAATTGTTGATGCAAACATTCTACTGAATTCACGTGCTTTTTCCTGAATTAAAAAAAACTCAGGTTTTTTTACTGATTAATTTCCGCAGAGAACAATATTTTTTTTATATACACTCAAATCCCGATGGTTTGACACCAACTGTTGTCAATCAAACGGGGTCACTTTTTAGTTTGACTCCCCTTTTACACGGAGCTCACACACACAACCAAACGTTTGTTTTGGTAGTGTGCGTAAGCGCCGTGTAAAAAGTGACAGTTCGTCACTTCTTAGTTTAACTTTGACCAACCAACGGGGTACAAACTAAAAAAGTGTCAAACGATTCATCACATGGGTAGAAATTCTGTTACAAATCCGATAACTACATGTTGTCGTCGTATGTTCCTGAACATTTTTGAAATTGATTAGGTGCTCTCTGGAGCGTTTGGTACGGTATGTCCACGCATCCTTCCTCCTATGCAAATTCTGTAAAATGTGATCTGTTCACGGAATCCTCTCTGCGGTTGATGCAAAACAGTAAACTTGACCTTTTTGTTGATATTCGAACGTACTACAATCATTAAAATTAACGAGAAAAAGAACTTGAGGCTGATTGACATGTTCTTCTAAGTGAATTAGAAACATATTTAAGTCTGTTTCAGTGAACATCATGAAAACAAGCCTTCCGACAAAGGCCTCACTGTTTTCTTCCGAGAGCCCATAAAATACTAGCGTAAATGCTTTCCACTATTGGGACAAAAACCGGCCCCACAATCGGACACGACCTCATAAAACGATTCGGCGGAGATTTCTTTCACCGAAACCCGCCGCCTCCTAGCAGTCTCATCGCTCGTTTTATTCCAGGCCTAAAATAGCGCTCGCATAATTATGGGCAATCATATATGAATTATACCACTATTATTTATGTGCCACGTCCCAGAAATTTGTTACTCTTCTCGGCTCGACAAAAAAAAATGAGAACAAAAATGAAAGATGAAACCCAAGACGACTGTTTTTTTGTCTTCTTCTTTCTCATACATAATATCTAGCACAAGTGAGATTTGACTTATGTTTGGGATGTTTGTTCTTCACATAATTTCGTGAGCCAAGATTTTGTAACACTATGTTGCATTCCCTCGGCATACAAACTTCCAATGCTCGCGTGCGTGTTTTGTCAGCATTCGTTGAAGCGTGTACTACTGCTTCTTCGTCTTCTTCCCCAACTTCAGTGTTCGTCATCCTCATCGCGTATACATTTATGCAATTATTATCGTCTCAATTGGCCCACTGCTGCTCCTCCGGCTCCGGGGGGAACCGGTTCGGCCAGTCACTCATCCGGGACCTTCTTCTGCAGTTGATGCACCGGAGAAGGAGATTGTACGATTTCCTTCCAGCGCAACGCAACAGTTCAAAACTGGTGCGCGGTGAGCAATAATAACAAGACGCGTGTTGACTTTGACACTCCAGGGGTCTTAACTTGATACTTAACTGCCCATGATCGCATAAATGTCCCATATGCAAAAACAGCAAGCTGAGTAAAACGCATTTGAAGTTTGTCCCATACATAAGGCTACGTGTTAAGTTTTCGCGAAAAAACTGGATTTCCTCCTGATTTCTAGAACAAATTACTGGATGTTATAGGCTCTTTTGAAAGAGCACACGATTTTGAACCAAACTGCTTCAAAAACTCGAAATCGATGAAAATGCATATGGGACATTTATGCGATCAGGGGCAGTTAAGTCTGTACAGTGTGTGAAGGTTGTGTTGTTAAATATTTCAAATTATGAAAAAAAATTTGAAAATGCTATTTTCATCTATTTTAACCCATTCAATATAACCATCCCCAAGTAACATTTAGGGCTTTATCAAAGCTGTCACAACCGCTATAAAACCTATCAGCTGAAACCAATATTAAAACCCCTTAGTCGTAACAAACTCCCCAGAACCTTGATAAACCCCACTAAAAACCCAAAAGGACCTCCGCAAAAGGTTGTTACGGCCTATTTATAAAACCTACATAGGAGTTCAAGGCTTTACAACTGAATCCTAACAACATCCTCAAAGCCTTGACAAAACCTTTGTTAAAACCTAGTCAGGAGTTATGGAAAAATGACATTTCATGCGTCTTCAAACGTCTTATGCCAAATAGGTTTTATTTAGGCAAAAATAAGTCTTCGTCTTGCCAAATGAAATTATGAAGATGGTTGTCAAAAATGGCGATGATAAAAAATAGATATTAGAGGTAATCCAAATAATTTGAAAGCTTATTTCTCGCAATTGATGGCACAAATTCAGCTTCGGTTGAAATTTTATTGATAGATGTAGGGGAGATAGAGCCAAAAAATTCGCTTTACTAAAAATCAATATTTTGTAATCATAGTGTTTAATGTTAAAAAATATTTTATTGCAATTCTTTGAAAAAAATGTTCAAAATATTTTTAAAAATCTATCGCTTATTAGTCATACCAGAAATTCAGCACAAATGTGTGTTTTCATCAAATTTAAATAAAATTTTTCAGTTTTCTATTTTTTCAATCAAGATGGCGGTCAATCATATTCAATCAGAGCACGCGTTTAGCGCCATATTTATGCACTGCTATTTGGCTGCGATAAATGCTCTTTTAGGAGCTTATGGTTTTAAGTGAGCTTTTTACATGCCTAATGGCACTTGACAGCTACAACACCCTAGGTTTTAACAAAGCATGCGATAAAACCGTTTGGCATGGCATTGCCATCTGGTTTTCCAGCCTCTATTAAATCTTTCATAAAACCTTATTGAAAGCCAATTGGATTTTATTTCCACCCGGTTTTATGTCCGAGGCATAAAACCCTGTTAGAACCTATTAATTAGCTCCTGATTGTTGGTTGCGGTAAATGCCCAAATAAAACTATTAAGCAATCAAGATGCTACAATAAAACCTTAATAAAACTTGGTGGTGGTTAGTTGGTTTAAAAATGTTACTTGGGTCACGATCAAAAACTCTGGGAAATTTTGGAAAACCTGGATCGTTTTTGTTGACCATAAGCCGTTTTCCAACTTTTTTTATGTCAGAAATTCTCACAAATCGATCGCTAAGACTCTAGGATGCTGAAAGGCTAAGATGTTGCGTCATTGAGACGCTTAACGCTGATATATTGAAACGTTGAATAGTTGAGACGCTAAAATTTTAAGGCGTTGAGAAGTTCAATCGGCAAAACGCTAAGATTCTGAGACAGTTGGATGTTGTGAGGTTGAGATGTTGCGTCGCTGGTAGCTTAAACGCATAGATATTAAAACATTGTGAAGTTGAGACGCTTAGATTTCAATTCAATTTGTTACGCCTGAACTCAGGGTTGCTGAGACGCTAAGGCGATGATACATTGAGATGTTGTAAGGTTCAGATTTTGAGACCCTGAGACTCTGAGTTGCTGAGATATTGAAACGCTGAGATGAATAACACCTAGACGCTGAGACATTGAGACGTTTAGACGTTGTGACGTTGAGACTCTGAGATGATAAGATTCTGAGACGCTCAGACTATATATTTTGTCACTGAAACGTTGAGACGTTGATAAGTTCCAAGACGCTTATACATTGAGACATTCAGCATGAATAGCAACATTCTCCCACTGTTCAATTGCACGACCGGCGATACTTCCAGAATCGCTCTCCAAAGATTAATAACCTCTCACAAGCGCTCAGAGTCCATCCCGTACGTCCTGTCCCGCCTTTTATAAGCTTCCTTCAGTTCCGTTCTGCGCTGAATGGCCCAGTTGAGTCAGTCTCAATTGATTCTGATTACGACGACGTGTCTTAACCCGTCTACCCCCGGCCTCCTCCCGATCCCACAAAGCCAGGTTATTTCCTTCCCATTCATGAGCGTTCGTTTCTTCGTAATTTTTCTTCCTTCTGCTTAAATTTGCATGACGTGTGTGCACTCATCTTGTTGGCTTTTATTATGTCGCGCAAAAATCCGACTTGAAAGACATTTCCCGAACTTCGGGGCTCAAGATTGCGCAGCAGTTGTGCAACGCAACCCGTCATTTTTTTTTACGTTTTTTTATTTTTTTGCATAAATCATAAAACAAACGTAAAACAACACTCCAAAAAGGGCAGGCCAGTTCCAAAAATATGCGCACGGCTTTCATCTCGCCAGAGAGAAGATATTTATCTCCCAAGTTTGTGTATCGTTTTGGAGGGAAAGCAACGGCTTAAGTTGCAGCATTTTTATGGAAGTAAGGAGGACAAAAAGGTCACGCAACGTTTATTAATTAACCTCCCGAGTGGCGGAATGCCAGACAACGATACCGAGGAACATGTGTTTGGCCCGAGACAAATGACTTGATCTCACCCAGGCAAAGTGACACAAGCGAGCTGATGTGCAATATGCCCTGTTTTTTTTTTTGGACAGAAATGGATCGCTGCATAAACCTTATCTTGAACATTTTGGACGAAAAACTAAAAACGAACTCCTCCCTTCAAAATCAGATCACTAATCCCGGTTGAAATGTTGAACAATTGAACCAATAAAACGTTGAAAACGGAAGGAGCTATTAGACTACAACAAAACAAATAACAGTTGACAGTTTGGCAGTTTGTCTGCTTTGTTGGTTTTCCTGCATGCATTTTGCCTTGTGTTTTCCGCAAAGAAGTTTGCAGGTTTGGCAAAATGTCAAACACGTAAAAGTGCGAGTTTGTTTGATTGGTGTTACACCAGCTTGAGACGCTAAAATACTACGACTTTGAGACGCTAAAACGTTAAGATGCTGAGACGCTAGTCTTATGAGACACTTAGAAAATGTGACGTTGAGACACCGACACACTGAAACTTTGAGGATATGAAACGGTCAGACACTTGTTACTTATACAGTATGTAAAAAAGTATTTAAAATGTATGGAATTTCGTAATTTTTGTTTTCATGGAACAAGCTTACTTACAATTCTTAAAATTGGCTCGTTTTGGGGAGTGATTTTTGAATTTTTTTAGCCAAAAAATATTTTTTTTTCTCTCTCAATCGCCCTGCCATACCCAAACACAAGCTTTTATGGACCATGTCTGTACAGGAATTTGTTCAGGGGACATTAAACTATGACTTGAAGCCCAAGGCGACCAAATTTGAATGACTTTATTTTGATTGTTACGAGCATTTCTGAAAAATACTCGAAAAATGCACTTTTTTTCATTCAAGCTCCGCGCGCGAGTTGTAAACCATTTTTGGGTTTTTTTTTGTTGTATGGAAACATTGTTCCTGACATCCTAATCTATCATTCTAGGGGTGAGCACCAATGATTTTACAACTTTTATTTTTTTTTGGGACGACCTAAAGATGTTTAGCAGGAATGGAATAATCGCAAAAAAGCATTTTCTCATGTGAACTTTCTTCACCCCCGAAAGAGAGAGGAGGCGAAAAAGGCAAAAGAAAATCGCTCCCGAACTTCTCTGAGAAAATCAATCAGTTGAAGATTTTTTTTTGTAAATATCCTTGTTGGCACCACTTAAAATTATTTATTTTGTTTTGTTTACACACATTGCCCATCTACAAAAAGTGACAGGCCATTTTTCGACGTGTGACGTAACACCTGCAAGTGTAGTAGTGAAATAGATGTTCCGCCGAATAATTCAGATGATGATATTTTGAGACTCCTTTTACTGATTTTTCGTGCGAGAGAGAGAAGAGCCATGTTACTGTGCGTTTTTTCTCTTGACGGCGTTTTTTATCTCAAAAAAAAAACTATCATGATGATTCTACCAACACTGATGTTTATACATATAGAATGGTGACGTTGAGACCCTGAGGTGATGAGCTTTTGAGATTCTAAAACGCTAAGCTACTGAGCTGCTGCGAGGCTTAAATATACAGTCGACTCTCTGGTTGTCAATATCCAAGGGACAGTCGAGGAAGAGAATCATCAGTTTACAGAAAGATGCAAAATGAAGACTCGATTGAAAATATTTTTTTTTTCTTGATACCCAGCTATGGGAGAGAATCATGGCAACGTCCATCAAACAAAAACAAACTAATGTCAAACGCCCTTCAAAGTTTCGTTTCGCCAAGAAAAATGTCTATGCAAGCCATGAGAAAGTGGAATTATTGACAACCGGAAGATATTTTTAAAGCAAACAGAATCCAAGGGACCGTCGAGGAAGAGATCCTTCAAGCAAGGGAAAATATCGAGGAATGAAGATAATTGAAGTATGCAGATTGAAGGGACTTTTTTTTGATTTTGAGATGCTTAGTTGCTTATTTACTGTGATGCCAAGACTCTGAGATATTCAAACGTTCAGAGGTTAAGACGCAAAGGAACAAAAACTTTGAGATTATGAGACCTTGAAACACTGAGTTGCTGAGACGTTGAGACGTTCAAGTGCTAAGACATTGAGACGCTGAGATACGGACACTTTGATATTATGAGACGCTAAGACACAAAGTTTACGAAATATAGTGTCAATGAGACGTTTGAAGTAAGACGCTTAGGTACTGATACTGCGATTTTGAGACACTGAAACGTATAGACGATGAGGCGCTCCTAGGTTCGAGCAGAAACTAGCAATAAGACTAGAAAAGACCAGGAGATCGTTAAAGCGGATGGTTTGATTGTTTTTTGATTCTGAACCAAACCCCGATGGTTTGACACCAACTGTTGTCAAACGAACGGGGTCACTTTTTAGTTTGACACCTCTTTTACACGGAGTTGACACACACTATCAAACGTTTGTTTTGATAGTGTGCGTGAGCTCCGCGTAAAAAGTGACAGTTCGTCACTTTTTAGTTTGACTTTGTCAAACTAACCGGGTACAAACTAAAAAGTGTCAAACGAAAAAGTGGCCAACCACTGGGGGTTGAGTGTAGAACACCGAGCTTTTGCTCCAACTTTCATCGGTGCAGTGTAACAGCTGAATAGAAAACTGTTGTTCTTAACTTTTTATGAGTCTTGTCAACGAAATGTCAACAACTCCCATACAAACCATAACGCACTGACTCATCCCGCAGTCAAAACCCTATCAAATTACCATCATCTCTCGAGGTGTAGACATCCCTCCCGCATCCAGACAAACCCGCCGATGGCACGCGCACTCCCTTCAACGGGGAGATTTCAAACGTCACCGATCGGTTCCGACAAATGGTTAATGATAGTTTGAACAACACCGCAAGAAAAAGGGATAGCAGCGCTCCCCTTCCGGGCAACGATTAGTATTCATTACCGCTATGGTGCACAGGCCGGGGAGATGAGCGCAAAAAGTGAGACAGCAGGTGCTCGAAGAGCTGGAACGTTGACACTTGATACGGTGCAACGAGTATCGGTTCCCGATACAAGTGTCGTGGGGATTTTAATAGCCCCGTAAAACGGGGCAATATTGCCGTCGTGGCGTTGTAGCGATGTATGAAATATGACGCCCGGTTGGTATACTTCCTGCTTCGCAGGTTCCTCGGAACAGGACGCGTTACCGGGAATCGTCAAACTAGGTGACTGTTTGTACTACTTAGCGGTTCACTCCGGTGGTTTACTGACTCACTGACTGTGAACTCGTGGTTTGGTGACCACATCAAACGGCCGTGCGAGTTCTTTGTGGCATAACGTTTCGCACACAACAAATCAATGCTCATTAGCGGTGGCGACGGGAACGGTTGACAGCGTTGACGACAAGCTTTGATGGCCAATTGAGAGGTTTCGCGCGGTAATGAAGTACTTGGAGGTTCTGGGAACTCTGAAGTGGAGTCGCGTAAGTTTTGTAACGCGTTGATTTTACGTGAGAAACTTTGGTTGGCAGAGATTGTCCTCCTTCGATAGCCTCTCTAGAAGCCGACTTTAGAAAAGATGAGTTGCGCTGCTAGGGAGTTGCATTGTTCCGATTCCAAGAACCGACCAGTTAAATTAGGCTTCTACGGCGGTACTAAAACCAATCTAAATCTGCGATAACCACGCCACTCGGAGTGCTGACTCAGGGAAACTTCAGCTATGTCAACCATTTCTCTCGCCGCACGCATAGCTACCCACCAACATCGTCCAATGACCTCCACCGGGCCAACGACGATCATTTTTCAAGGCCCACCTACGAGTTCTACGCCCTCCGAAGAAGAAAACGCTTTTATTTGTCACTTCCGTGAATCATTATGTGTGTGTCCCCCTCTGGACAGTATATCGCGTGGCCCCCTAAAGGGACGGAGAAATGTTCCTAAATCATAACTTTAATCGCTACGGGCCGACCCAAGTTCAATAGGGTTCTCTGGTCTAGTAAACCTCGCACATGGAATTCCTCCAGGAGACCCTTGCGAGCCCGGATTGTTTATGTATGAAATTAAACAAAATTGTTTCCTCTCTCCCTCGCTATACTTTCTTCCTTTTTTTCGATACACACGATTTATTCGATACGCCATGCGCAACAGGAGACCCTGAGAGGGTAATTTACCGCGGCGAAGAGGTCAGATCAGACTGAACATTGGACAAGGAGGGGGAACGCGACACAGTCGCCCAATCGTAACGACTGACGATCGGACGGTTGTTGAGCGGGAAGTTCGGCGCGGAGTTGGATGGGGAGGTCGTGTCGTGTTTTGGAGAGATTAAATTTTAATTGATTCTCCATAGTTGAGTGATGTTTGGGGGATTTCAGTAACCATCATGGTCAACAAATCTGGAGAAATTGTGACAATCTGTGTTGTTTACGTTGACCAGCAATTGTTTTCTAACCTTTCATGCAAAACTTCTTTCAAACCTGTTGTTGAGACGCTAAGACGCTGAAAGGCTAAGTTGAAGCGTAATTGAGATGCTAAAACGCTGAGATATTAATGCGTCAAGAAATTGAGACGCTAAGATATTGATACTTTGAGTCGTTGGAACGCTAAAACGCTGAGATGCCGAGACACTACGACGATGAGGTATTCAGACGATTGGACGTTGTGAGGCTGAGATGTAGTTCCACTGAGACGCCTAACAAAAAGTTGAGACGCTAAGAACTAAAGGCTTTGACACGATAAGACGACAAGACATTGTGACCTGAAATTTTGAGACGCTAAATTACTGAGTTTGCTGAGATATTGTACAGCTGAGACGTACAGAAGGTCATATATTGCTACATTGAGACGCTGCAATGAATAACATCAAGCCACTTGAGACGTCTAGGCGTAGAAGAATTAGAATTGAAGCGTCGAAAAGTTGTGACGTTGAGACGCTTAGTTTTTGAAATATTGTGAAGTTGAGACGCTGAGACGTTAAGATGCTATGTCGTTGAGACGCTGGATGTTGAGATTCTGAGACGTTCAGATACTGTTTAATTATATATTGTGTCGCTGAAATTATGTCTGCGATAGTTATGAGAGAATGGGATATTAAGGCGTTGGTACATTAAAAAATGAGACGCTAAGATGTTGAAATTTTTAAGAATCGGTGTTATTGAGCTGTTGAGACGCTGATATATAAAAAATGAAACGCTTAGATGTTGAACGATGAGATGCTCAGGCATAAAAGTGTTTCACGTCAAAATTTTGAAATTCTGAATGCTGGACACTGCGTTGTTGTGACGCCAAGGCATTTTGAAGTTGAAACCTTGAATAACCGTCAAAAAATTTAGTTCAGTTTGCCGAAGTGTCAATAGGCAACATTTCGCTTCATCAAATCAGAAGATCGCTTCATCAAATCAGAAATTGTTTATCAATTAAAATCAAGTACGCTTCAATGTTCCCGCATAGTTTGCCCTGAATGAATCACTGATCTACGAAGAAGCCGGGCCCTTTCAGCTTCCAATCTAACTTATCACGCACTGATTGAATAAAAAACAGATTAATCAATCGAGCGGACGCCCTTATGACTCCATCAAACGCTACTGTTCCAGAGCAAAATCGGCACTTTACAAGAATGTCCGACTTCTATCGACACCACCGCCATCGAAGGATCTCTTCTCCCCGACGACGACGACCTCCGGTCATAAAAATCAATTCAAATTGCATTAGCCTGTGGTGCGTTGAGATGACACTATTGTCGACTTCGGAATACTTGAAACGACACAATCTTTTATGGTTCAATTATTGTGGGGCCGTCTTTCATCGGGGGACCCACCGAACGGTCACCGCCTTCAATTGGATTATAATCGTTGGCTAATCTGAATGCCCCCATGGGAAAATCGGCACCGAGGCAGGTTCCGAGTCGTTGGTCATCAGCTGATCTGCAGTTTGGAAGTCAACCTTATGAATATTCATAAGTTATCTAAACGGCGTCTGCTGAGGAAGTACAGTGGAACTCCGGTGGTTTGACATTCAAGTTGATTTGACAAAGTCACTTTTTGACAGCTTGGTCTAAACAACCCGGTAAGAAATTTGCATGTTTTGTTGTCGACATTGACGAAAATCGGAGCAATGTCTAGCAAAATGGAACAAAACAAGTGAAAATCAAGCCAGGAAAGTTCTACTGTGTCTAGAACTTTAAAGCACTTTTGGTGCAGCCTCCTGGCATCGGTTCTTGTGACGCTTCCCCAGCATAGGTTTCGGGTCGGGTTGAGCAATTACGCTCGTTAGCACATTTTCTTCTTCAGAGATTCTTTCAAGTGGTCTTTGGGGAGGCCTCTCTCACTCTCGAAAGGGGTACAAAACGCAGCTAAATGGTTGAAAATAATGGCTTCATTGTGACCCGAGCTGGCCATAAGGAATTTCTGTGTATGAATTCCAACAAAAGGCGAGGCATTTCTCACGGGATCGCGAAGCGAAAGTGTGAACTCTTGATACTCTGTTTAGCATCGCTGCGTCATAATTGAATTACGCGCCTCGACCGTCCGGAAGTTGTGGAGGAGGAGAACGGAGCTACGCTCGAACTCATTAATCCGACCTAAAACCGTCGTTACTAATCAAACAGAGCGAACGAAACCGCTGTCCGGATCTTCTGTGGTATGGTCGTTAATGTACCCACGGCGCGGCAACACCGTCCATTACTGTCAATAAACATCGACCATAACTCAATCGATTAGCAGCACCTCATGGAAAAAAGGGAAATCTCCAAAAGAGAGAGATACGCTCAGCCAAAACCTCGCATTTAAGTCGAGGGTAATTTATGCGCCCCGCTTGAGACGACGCTCCTAAAAGCGTAGATTTTCGTCGTTCTTGTTCTTCTTCAACATCCTCCCACTACAAACACGTCTCCGAGACGACGATGTCTACCTTCTCCGGGTTGTGTGGACCCTCTTCACACAGGGAGAGATACTCGTAGAAAGAAGGACCGCAGACATTCCGAGACTTTGTTTACGGCGCGTGGGCAGACGACACCCTCCTCCTCTTCGTTCTTGATTCCTACAGGTTCTCCAGGCCAAGTCCTCGAGACGAACCCGCGGTAATGATGCACGGGTTGACACCCGTGTAACCTTAATTACCCTTCGGGTAATGTTAGATAGTGATCGTTTTGTGGGGTTCCAGGGATGGAAACATCGCAGCAACCAATTGTCGGTCAGTGGTGGAAATATTCGGCATCGCGAGGGATCACTCGTTCGCGAGTATCCTCGCGATTTGTTGGCGATTCTGTTTAACTCAGAGTTTAATGAATCACTCGTTAATGTTGTGGAGTTTCAGAGATGGAAAACATCAAACGAATCAACTGTCAGTCAGCAATGGAAATTTCTGACATCGCGAAAGATTAATTTCACTGAACTCAGAACCGAACCAACTTCAACCCTGTCATGCTAGTATCTAATCTTCGATCCAACCCATCATTCTTACGCGATGATCCCGGGTTAACCGCGCTGTCGTGACCCCGCTGGATAAGCCGCTCTACGCACGCGGGTCTGTCTCACGACCCCTCAAACTCTGTTACAACGGATCCATTTGTTTATTTTCGTTCGCCCTGCTGCTGCATTGTAAATACGGTCGCACCTTGTTTTTGCCCGAGCCCGAGGTGTGAACGACAGAGAACATGACCGAGATCTTCGGGGCCGGATAAATCCAAGCTGGGGCCACCTCCTCCTGGGCTTGACGGTAACTCTCAGCTATGACCATAAATAACGCGACAGAGACGGCTCAATTCTGCGCTTGCACTTAGATGGAGTTTCACGGAAAATGCGCCAGTGGTGAGAAACTGTCGAGTCGCGGGTCACCTTGCCCATTTAAGAGATGATCTATTCACACCTCTCCTTATTAGCTGTGCGGAGAGCTGTGGAAAGCTTGTCATTCTTCCCTCAACAATGGGCTGATTGAGTGCTCTTCTGTGCGCGGCACACGTGTGCAAGCTATGCTCTAAATTTAAATCACAAATATGTGCGCACTCCCAGCATAAGCATTAAACAGTCCGGCGGAGAAGGTGGGGGAGGTTCAGGAATGCCGCGATCACTTCTTCGGCGTGAGTGTAAATTAACTCTCCGCCTTTTAGTAGTGTGCCGCTAATATGTGTCATTTTCCATTCTTGAAACACGGCAAGAACGCTTAGAAGGAAAGAGGTGTGTAAAGTTTAATTCACAGGAATGTTGGATTGAAGGGAACAGCCGCTGCTGGCGGCTTCTTTGCCGGAACGATACGCGTGAGACACGACATTTCCATTCCAGGAGCACGAGAGTGCGATGTTTTGGAAGCACTTAATCAACTGCAGAGTGCTGGGTAGTAATCAATCAATTAGCGAGTAGGTGATTTTGACGTGAACATTCATGAAAAATCAATGTCGAGGTCTCTACAATGTATTTAATATCGCATATCTTCAGACCTTCGCTACCATACATTTTACTGTCATGTTATTGACAGAAGTGTCACCACTCCCTTGGAGGAAGTGTCATCACTCCCTTGGAGGAAGTGTCATCACACCCTTGGAGGAAGTATCATCACTCCATTGGAGGAAGTTTTACCACCTTTAGGAAAAGTGTCATCACTACAGAGCGGATTCGTTGATTCGAATTTCGCCACTTCGAATGTCTGCTAATTCGAAGGTAAGCACTCACACGTCAAAATTGAGTGATCAAAATAATGTTTACAATTCGACCCCTTTGTTCATAGATTTCCAAGCACGTGGTTACGTGCATTTGACAGCTGCCATTCGTTGCATTTAACGAATTCGGATTCGTTTATTAGAATACAAATATGTTATTCTTAATTTCCCACCATTCCACAACAGAATACCACTCGACTTTCTTCATTCGTACAATTTCATGCAAATCCACTTATAACTAATGTTGTCAATTTCACAGCGCGCAAGCTAATTGTTTACGTTCCACACGTCGTACAAGCACCCTTCGGGCCTGTCACTCAGCATGAAAATCCGGTGTAAATTTAAATCACCACGTGCTACTTTTTCCTGGAGAAGGCGCGCGCTCGCGCTCATTTCCTTTCACTTCTTCCACAAAATTCGCCAGAAATCTGCATCTCAATCATAACAAAAATCGCTTCGTGACAGTGATATTTTTTAATGAGAGCAATAAAAAGTAGCTACTTTTGAAATGCTGCTGGAAATAGGGGAGACAAGATTTTGTTTTGGCTCCGAGGAGATATTCGTTACAACCTCATCATGGGCAGCACATTATTTAGTGTCGGCAACTGTGGAAATGGAGAAAAAAAATCGCAACGTTCGTGGCGAACCTAACCTATAACTGCTAACAAGACCGCGAGGCACGAGTTCATACGATCAGCGCACGAAAGAGTAGCAAAACAAGAGATTGGATTAATGGTGCGAGCCGCCCTCCCCGTTAAAGGAGAGGTGAGCACGAATGAACACTTCCTTCGCCAATCTTAATCACAGATAAAGACACGTGAAGCTTGATTTTGATTCGTCGTCAACGGTCATTTTGAATCTAGAGTCGACGCCCTACGCTTGTTGACATTTCTAGTTTTGACGCACCAAAATTTGAGTTCTAAAATGGTCAACAGATGTCACCCTGATATTCTTGCCCACTTGTCTATGACACATGGTCTCAAGTAGCGCAGATTATGAGCGCTTATTACCCAGTTTTCTTCAATGAAGGGATTACGGTTGTTGGGCCCAGCTGTTGAACTCGTTCCCGATCACCCAGAAGTCCACACGTCCAATCCGGCACGAATGACGCGAGGTTGAAATAAATTTAAATTGAACCTTCCAACCAACCATCCACTCCCGGGTGCAGCAAAAGAAAGTAAAGAGAAAAGAAACATTGCAACTCCGGAGTGCATGCACTACCTTGTACGGAGGAACCTCTGCACTAGAAACTCGGGAAATGGGAGCAGCACTAACTTCAATTTATCCGGCTCTGTAATGGCAGAGAAAGAGTACTGTTATCTGACTCCCCTTTATCTCTCTCTAGCTATCTCTAACTGCGCGCCAAGTTACACCCGAACATGGGCATGCTTCCAATCTAGGCAATTCGCGCAAACTTAATCCGCGAAATTAAACCGCGATATCGATCAACGACGTGATTCAATAACGATCTCCTTATCTTCTTGTTTCCAGATTTGCCGAACGTAAGCATCGACACTAGCAGCAGCCATGGGTGAAACCGACGACAAGGATACAGCGCCACCGACGGCAACGGAAAAGGGAACCGTCGAGACGCCCGCCGCCATCACAGAGGTCCAGGAACCGGAGCCGGACGCAAAGGAAACGGAAAAACTGCTGGCCAACAGCGAGGAAAAGACTGACGACAAAGAAACGGAAAAGCCCACCGTAGAAGAGAAGAAAAAGAGCAGCAGCGAAAACGTCAACGGAACCACGAACGGCGAAGAGATCATCAACATCCCGGACGAAACCTCCACCGAAACGGCCAAAGCGGACGACGAGAAGAAGCCCACAGACAAACCGAACAAGGTGCAAGCCGAAGAGCGCGAGGTCAAGCCGAAAAAAGTACCCGCAGGTGCGTTCAAGCTGCCCGGATTCTTCAACAAGAGCAAAGCCAAGGAAGCGGACGGCGCCGACAACGAGCTGCTCGAGAAGCAAGACACCGAAAAGGAACCCAAAGCCGTCGAAGCCGCCGCCGAAGAGAAACCCAAACGGGCCGGATTCTTCGCCAACCTGCGACTGCGAAACCCGTTCGCCAAGAAGCAACCCGACACTGCCGCCGCCGACGATACCAAAACCAAACCCGAAGAGGAAGAAAACGACGAAGTGACCGCCGAAGCCACGGACAAGAAACCCGACGAGGAAACGCCTGCCACCGAAGCGACCACCAAGGAAGAGGAAGCCGGCGTAGCCTGCACCCAAAAGGGTCTCCTCGACGCCCTGAAAGTCCCCCTCGCAAGCATCATCCCCAAGCGGTTCAAATCCGGAGGAGGTGAAGGCGGCGAGGACGACCTCGAGCTCGGCAAGAGACCAAAGAACCGCGCCGGTCTGGCTTCGATGGAAACGCTGGACGACTCGCTGAAGGATACGGAGACGAAGGATACCGTCGACAAGCCGGCCGCGGCGGCAGCCAACGGAACCGACTCGGAAGCTCTAGTCAAGCCGGACGAGAAGAAGGACGCGGAGAAGGGAGAGGACGGGGAGGAGCCGACGCCGTCCAAGTACCCGTGCTGGGAGCGCTTCCGGACGTACAAGTGCTCTGTTGGTGAGTAATCCTCTTTTTATCAACGCCATTTTTTTTTAATTTTGACCTTCATAAATTAGAATCACCTATCCAGATTTTTAAACGAAGATGGCGTTCGAATTGTGAACGCCCGAAATGTCAAAGTCATGCAGTGGTACCAACATTACAAAAAAAGTGTGCCATGGCATGACAGCCATATTTTTTTTTGTAATGTTTGTGCTACTGAGCGATTCTGACATTTCGGACGTTCACAATTCGAACGCCATCTTCGCTTAAAAACCTGGATACAAAATCCCAACTCGTTTATAGGAACGACTGTAACAAATCCGCTCTGAACTTCTCTACAATTTCGAAAAAAATCGCGATTCGCAAATTTTTATTTTTTTTTGTTTGGTTGAAATTAATTTCCAAATTTTTAAATCAAGCTTAACGTTTCAAATGGTCTTAAAATAGATAATTGTCTTATTTCTTATACATTTTTTTCCTTGAGAGTGATTTATATTTAAATAGTTTTATCGATTTGCAAATTTTCAGAGAGAAAATTATAGGACATTTTGTACGCCTTTCAAAAAAAAACTCAGATGTGCTTTTCTTTCAAGAAGTAATTTTAAATTGCAAAAAAGAAATTAAATATCCAATTAGTGGCTTTAACATGAGAGCGGTACTTTTTATCAAAAAAATTGCAAGGTAATTTTCGATTTCAAATTCGATCTCGATCCAGATTTTTGATATTCTTAAAAAAACATTTTTGTTCATAATTTTTTTTTGTTCATAACCTATTTTTTTCTGAAAATTCGGAAAATTCCTAATTATAAAATTATAAATAAGATCTATAAATGTTTTTTTTTGCGTTACGTAATAAAAGAACGCTTCCAAAGTCGACTCGAAAGGATAAGAAAAAATTCTATTATTTTTTCAAAAACTTTAAAAGTTGAAGTTCTGATTGATGAAGTCCCTGATCTGATCTTTCTGATCTCTCAAGTAAAAGTTTTTTCAAGATTTCACAACCAAGCCAATATCAATATCGAAAAACACTGAAGGAGCCATTACACTACCGAAAACACACAAACTCGCACTTTTTCGTGTTTGACAGTTTGCCAAACTCGCAAACAAGGGAAAATGTATGCAGGCTGACGTTTGTACAAACAATTCAGGCAAACAAACAAAGCAGGCAAACTGGCAAACTGTCAAAAGTTCGAGTTTGTTTGTTTGTTTGCCGTCAATTTATGTAGATTAGAAAGGTAAGGCGGGTTTTCAAGCTGTCAAAATAGTTAGTTAGCACGAAACCCGGATTTTATATCGAGAGTTTGAGAAAAGTGAAAATTTGACCATTTTCCGGGCAAATTTCACCGGATTTTTTCTGTGGGGTTGTTAAGCATGCCAAACTGTACCGAAAAACGCTTTTAAAACACAAATATTTTTTCAAAAAAATAAATTCAACTAAACGCGTTTTTTCGGTTCAGTTTGGCATGCTTAACAACCCCACAGAAAAAAATCCGGTGAAATTTGCCCACAAAATGGTCAAATTTACACTTTTCTGAAAATCTCCATATAAAATCCGGGTGTCGTGCGAACTATTTTGACAGCTGGGAATTACCGCCTTACCTTATCTAATCTACATACCTTGGTTTGCCGTAATGTAATAGCTCCTTGAGAGTGATTTATATTTGACTAAATCCCGAATATAAGCTGGATTAGACGAGAACTCCAGCATCCCAAGCAAAATTCAATTTCCATACCGTTTCGTGTTGGAAAGGTAATTTTTCGTTGGCCAGGCATACTGCGTAAAGTTAACTGCAATCATGGATAGCAACAACAACTTAAAAGTGTTTCAAAGGAATTCATTTGACCAAACCTACGACTATCTAACAAATCTCGTGCTAATACCAACTTTCCCCTTTCTTTTCCCGCACAGACGACATCGCCATCATCGCCGGCATCGTGATCTTCCTGCTGCTGCTCGCGCTCATCATCGCGTTTACCTTCATCGGGCGGGGCGAACCGGCAACGGCGCCAGTTCGCGACGGCAAGTACATCGAAACGGTTACGTCGTGCGGCAAGGTCGAGGGCATCCTGGAGGACGGTGCGTTCGCGTTCCGCGGAATTCCGTACGCGGTTCCGCCGGTGGGACCGCTGCGCTGGAAGGCGGCTCAACCGATCGAGAACATCAACTACTGCTGGAACGATACGCTGAAGGCGCACAACTCGACGCCGGTTTGCTGGCAGTTTTACGCTGATGGGAAGGTCGATGGCAGTGAGGACTGCTTGACGCTGGATGTGATTACGCCGCACGTGCGTTACGACAATCCGCTGCCGGTTGTGGTGCTGATCGGGGCGGAGTCTTTCACTGGGGACTCGCCTGGAAAGCTGCGACCTTCGACGCGTTACGCCCGGGCACGGGATGTGATCTTTGTGCGACCGAACTTCAGGTTGAACGTGTTTGGGTTCTTGGCGTTGGATCAGCTGACGAAGAGCGTACATCCGCCGACTTCGGGCAACTACGGACTGTCGGACATTATTGCGGCTTTGAAGTGGATTCAGCTGAACATTGCTCACTTTGGTGGTGATCCGAAGTCGGTGACGCTGTTTGGACATCGCGCCGGTGGATCGATTGTGGCTGCGTTGGCTTCGTCGAACAAGACCTCCAAGCTGTTTGCGCGCTCGTGGATCTCTTCCGCGTCTTCGATTTTCCCAGGGAATCCGCTGGCCGATTCGGAGGCTGAGAACAGTGCTTACTTGGGTCGCATCAAGTGCGAGGACGCTGAATGTCTGCGTGAAAAGGAGGATGAGGATGTTTTGGATGCCGTCCCGGACACCTGGAGACGTATCTTCCCGGATCTGCCGACGAGCGAAGAGAATGCCACTGCTAGCCACGAGTGGCTCGTCCTGGACGGACACATTCTGCAGCAGCACCCGGCCGATGTGTGGAACACCGAAACCGGAAAGATCAAGTACGTGGTCGGTTCGACGATCCACGAGAGTCACTCGAGCAAACTATACCTCAAGCATACCGAATGGACGCCTGAGCTGGTCACCAAGCACATCAACGAGAGCAAGATTGGCGAGTTGGGACTGACCGAGGAAGCCATCAAGCGATACAACGCCACCTACAAGGGACTGGTCGCCATGATCTCGGACATCCGAACAGTCTGCCCACTCTACACTCTGTCCCAGAAGCTGCTCACGTCTCAGTTCTACGTCGTCAGCCAAACCGGCGGCGAGTTCAACATTGCCGACGTCGACTCCGACATCCAGGCCATCCTCGGCCGCTACGAGCCCAAAACCCCGGAACAGCGCCGGTACGTGTCCGCCATCCAGCAGCTGTTCTACCACTACGTCTCCCATGGCGAAATCAAGTCCGAGCTGCGACGAAAGCTGCTCGACATCGGCCAGGACGCGCTGCCCACGTACAACTCGGACAACTGCGACTTCTGGATCAAGAACGACGTCGTCCCGCGGTACGCGCGACTCGACTAAGCTGTGTGCGTGTGTACGAGCGTGTGCATTGTTCTAGGTATTAAACGCCAAGCGCCAAGAACAGAACCAGTTATATTTAATGTAGCTCTCTCTCTTTCCTCAGAGAATAGACATTTTTTCCTCGAAAGCCTTTTGATACGAACACGTTTTTTGGGGGATTCGCGCCCGGTTTCTTTTTTAGCGGGGCGAACCCTTTTCCCCCTCTCTTAACCGCCCGTCATCCCTTCCAGTATTAAGCAAATATTCACCCTTAAAATGAGGAGGTTCGTTTAAGAACAGTTTTGACCAAATACACACCCCCGATCGATCACACGTAGATTTCACTAAAACAAACCCCATCGCGTAGTGACGAACCCGCTTTGAAACGCATTTTTAATCCACATGAATCCATCGCATAAGAAAGTAAGAAGAACGCGAAGCCAGCGCGTGCGTGCGCGCGTCATTATAGTTAGTCCCTTTTTATTGAAGAAAAACAAATGAATAAAGCAAAAAAACATTAATAATAATGAAAAGGCTGTAAAAAGTTATAGCTTCTAAATATTAAAAAATAACTAAGTATCGTATTGGGAGCCGTAATATATTAAAACAAATCTCACTAATTTATAGCAGAAAATGAGCATACGAAGAGAGAAAGAGAAGAAACGTGAACAAGTTCAACGGGAACAAGAAAAGATGAAGTGAAAACGACGATAGAATGAACAAATAAAACGACACGCTAAAATCATAATTTTAGCCGGTAACGCATATTGTTGTAATTTATACCTAATATGTAATATGTAATTATTATGTACTATTTTTCGCTTTTTTTAGTTCCATGACAATTTAGTGATCTTTTAAGTAAGGCAACTTTAATTTGTCTCTCCTGAGCAGTAGAAGAAGATGAAGATGCAGTTTAAGTGAAAAATAGTTTAAGCATTCGCAAAGTGCGCGAATAATTCATCACAGCAAAAGAGAGGATATAAGTTTTACAAACACACATACACACATAGACAGACTCACAAGCAACTATTTTAGCAAGTCGATAACGAAGATTTTTTTTTAACTGCAACAGTACAACCGATAATTTGTTTGAGACAAATGCCACCCTCAAAAAAACATTCGTGCACTGTTTTGTTCCGTAAGAAAGAAAAAAAAAACAAAATACTCAACACAGTAAAAGGTAATGATGATTCCATGTAATCCCCAACATAAAAAATACATTTTGCGACAAATAAGAATGAAACAACAAGAAAAAAAAACACACAACACTGATAGAAATTCGCATTATATGATAGGAATGCAATGTGTAAAGAAGGTCAAAAAAAAGCTAGAAATATACATTCGTCTTTTTGGGATTGTACAAACTTTGTTTTGATTTTTAGCGTTGAAAGAAATTCAAATATTCTCTGCTCAACTTTCAGCTTGGTGTTTCACCACATGGAACAACGTTTCATCCTGTCTATCCGGTATTCTTTTAACTTTTTCAGGCATTTTTTTTAGCTTTAAAATCGATGAACAGGTTGGACGTGGGGATCTAAAACTCGCGACATTTTTGGGGGATTTGGTGTAGCAAAAATATTTGGTGCATATGACAGAAGATGATATGTGTCAGAACATTGTTCTCACATTGCCCTCCCTTCTTGTAAATCGGTCATATGACTCCCTCTTTCCACTCCTCCGGTAGCTGTTCTGTGTCGAAGAGCTTGCCAATGCAGACAGGCCGCCAGCTTATCCAGACCCGTCGTGTTAAGTTTACGCAACGATACCATCCTCCCTATTTGATGGAATACATACCATATCAATCAGCAAAGCGCACCAGGTACGCGTGCTGTAGCAAGAAGACGCTTCCATCGTTCTCTGTCTTGCGCTGCTTCTCTCTAATGCCGAATTTCTGGCAACGGTGGCATTACGCTGCGTCCGTCGGGTTCTTGGAGTAAAACCGCCAGTTTACCCAAAACCCGTCCAGCGTCTTAGTCCGTACCCGTGACCGTTGTCTTGAGCAAGAGCACTTTTATCTCCCGCAGTTTTATTCCGGCGTCCGAAAGGCGTTTCTTCACGTCAGAAACCGGACGGTCTTGGTAGCCCTGTAAGACTACCTTAACATTGGGTTGAATGTGTAAAAGTGGAAGTTGCTACGCTTCAATTCTTCAAACACCAGGTCGAAATCCTTTTTGCTCAGTGTAACCACTTGCACTGACGACTTACCCATTTTCAGACAATATCCGAGGCCTTCCAGCAACTCGTCAACATCGTCCGTCAACGTGTCCCAAACAAAAAATGGAGGTGGTCTTCGTTCCGTTGGAGAATTATTCTTTTTTGACGTCGACACTCTTTTCCGTGCACGACCATCGTCGTTGTCATCGTCGATAGTGCTACCGTCGGTGTTGTTGTTGTTGCTTTCATCGTCGCTCAGCATCTGGAACTCGTTCCTGATGGGAATGTTGGCGGATGTTGATGTGCTAATGGTTGTGGGACCGGAAGTACCTGAACGGGTTCGCAATGGTGATCTTGGAACATATCCGGGATGTAGTAACTTTTTGCCAATTCCTTCTGCGCTCACGTTCCCCTGCGCGATGGCGGTCGACACGGCGTAGGTTTGTTTACCTTTTTGCACACGGCCGGTAGACGAACTTCGCGGGTTTTTCGAGGCCGCACTCGAACTGCCACGGCCACGGCCGGCCTTTGGCATGCTGGAAAAGCAAACTCGCGGGTAATCACAATCAATTACGGCGAAAAAAAATCGAAAAAACGATGGAGCACTGAGCGCTTGACTGCTGTTAGTTTTCGTGCGTACACGGAGATGAGGAAAATCTCCATATAGAATCCGGGTTTCGTGGTAACTATTTTGACAGCTGGGAAATCCCGCCTTAAGTTATCTAATCTACATAACTTGATCTGGGAGAGCCCTTTTTGTAGATAGGATGAACGACACCATCTTTCCACTACTTCGGTAGCTTCTCCTCCTACCAGATCTTAGAAATCACGTTTCGTTTCTCTCCTCCATATTTGAAAAGCTCACCGGGTAACCGATCCTTGATGGCAGCTTTGTTGTTCTCTGTTTCGGTACCTAATCTCTTATTTTAACGTCACCTGTCGATGCTCCAAGGTTTGTTCCTGCGCCGTCTCGTGCTCGTTTAGTACTGATCCACCTATCCAACACCCCACTTTTGTTTACAATCAGGTTTCTCCCGCTGTCCCTGCACATGTCGGCTCGCAGGCACACTTTGACAGCTCTGAGTGTGACACTCAGTGTGAAACTAGCCATCAAACGAACGTACCATTAGTCTGAAAAACCGTTACAAATCAACACAAAGGCAAATACTTCTCCACATCTCCTGGCATCTCACTTCGCAGTTCGATCCGTAAAAGGCTGTCATCCCAATAAAGCACGCAACGCAACGACACAAACGTACATCTGTATGGCTTTATTTGTACGAATGTGGTGGTAAAAAAAGATCCACTTTCTCACGCACGCAACTTAATCCCTAGCAGGAGCAACATGGTCAACCTAATACACGGTACCTTTGGAAACTATCATCATCAACTCTCTCTCAACAAAACGTACTTACGCTCAACAATGGGTCGCGCCGGGCCTCGCTACTCGGTGTAGGCCCGGTACACGCGGCACTTGGTGTCGGACAGCGCCGCCAGGAAGGCCTGGTTGTCGGTGTACACGGGACAGATGTCCCACAGCACGTCCGAAACGGGCAGGCTCTGCAGTCTTTGGTTGCCCTTGCTGGCGCTCCAGGTGGCCAGCTGGCGATCGTCCTGCAGGTAGGCCGCGACCAGGGTATTGTTGTCGTCCACGCTGACCTGGGCACTGCGGATCATGTTGGGTTCGACCTTTGAGCCGGCGATCGTGTGTACGATGTGAAGCGCGCAGATCGAGTCCAGTTTGACGAGACTGGCGAGGATGTAACGGGCACGCGGGTGTCTACTGCTGGGCCGGGTCGTCAGCATGATGTAGCCAGTCTTTTCGCAAAAGTTCATCGCCGTGAAGGGCCCGTCCACGTTTAGGCGGGTGGATTCAACCCGTTGCGCGGCAGTGTACTCAAAGAACCAACACGACGTCAGCTTACAGACGAGAAAACCTCCGAATGGGATTGAACTGGTCGGCGACACCGGGCAGATGTTGATGATCGGTGAACAGTCGCCCTCAGTGCGGAACTCCTCCACGTGCTGCTGATTATTCCGAATATCGTACACGTACGTCCCGCCGGACTGGGTGCCCAGGTAGAGGAACTTGCTACGCTCCCGGTCAAAGGCACATGACCACACGTTCGAGTCGGGCGGAGTGAACGTCATTACGGACCGGCTGTTGAACGTAAACATCTTCACGCACCGTTCGCTGGTGGCCGCCGTGAACAGTTCGTCCTCGAGATCAATGGTAATGTCCCGGATCATCTTCCCCGAGATGTGCAGCACCGACGAAAACTGGAACGATGGAATGTCAAGAAACTTGATAGAATATCCCGGAAACAGGTTCTGCGTAGACTTTTGCGACACCAGCAAGTGCTGCCGTTTACTGCCGTAAGCCATCACGCGACAGCCCGGCTCTCGACACAGCTCAATGGTCTTGTCCAACGCTATCCGGTAATTCTTCACCATACGTGCAATACTCGACACTTCGCCCATCAACGACGCGTTCGTGCGCAACTCGCCCGAAACCCCTCGCTGCTCGTAATCCTTCAACCTGGCCCGCAACTCGCTCGCCACCGTCCGTTGCACCTCCAGCTCCATCCGAGACACCTGCAGTTCACCCGCAAGCTTGCTAACCTTCAGCTTCTCCTCGTCGACCTGCTGCCTAAGTCGAATCTCCTCCGAGTTGTCAACCGCCCGCACGGCCCTCGCGTACAGCGGACGGATGTCGCGCAGGCTAGCCTTCGTCTTGCACGTAGCACAGCAACGACTCTGCACCGGGTTGTCCTGCAGCCAGCGCTTGATGCACATGTACCCAAACAGGTGGCCACACTTGAGCGAGATCAGCCGATGTTCGCCGGTCAACGTCCAGCTGTCCAGACAAATCGAACAGATCGTCCCGTCGTCATCGTCGTCGTCCGGCGCCTGTTGGCCACCTCCGGAGGACGACACGGGCGGGGGTTTGGGTGGGGTGAGCGTTCGGCGACGTTTGCCTGGAAAGAATGGAAAGTTTGACGAGTTTGAACAATTTTCTCTTTGAATTTTAAACATTGAATCGACAAAAACATTAATCTTTACTCACGATTCCGGGGCGACTCGGAGATCACTTGCACCACCGACGACGATGACGGGCCCGCCAGCGCCACGTCCTGCTGCCCCGGTGCACCTCCCTGCATTCGTAACGTGTCCTCTATCAGTACAATTGGCCCTTCCCTGGTGGCTCTCAGCTCCGCCGTGATGGCTCTAATCGCTTCATCAGCCGCCGTCGCCGTAGGTTCTTCCGTTCTCTGCTCATCGTTCGCCGTCGCTTCTTCCGTTGCTCCCCCGTCGTCCTCTACGATTTCAATGGTGGCCTGCGCTTCCGGAACGGGATCCATGAGCATACTGTTGTTCAAGATTATGACCGGGGAGAGAAATCCGGGCTGTTGGATGCGGGCAAGGTCAATCTCCATGTTGACCGTTGGTTGCTCGATCACCAGCGCATTCGCGGACTCTGCAGGATCCGATGTCTCCGCGACTGGGACCAAATTTGCGGGGTGGTAAAGCTGCTCGTCCTCGCTCTCTTCCTCAAGCAGTATTTCCTCATCACCATACTCCACCTCTTCCTCGTCGTCGTCCCTCGATTCTCCTCCGTCCGGAACGAGGGCATCTTCGTCCATCTCCGTGTTGGTGGCCACTTCAACCAGCACAGGTTCCTCCTGGTCCTCACCAAACAGCTGGTCCGACTCGCTGGACAAATTGTGATCACCTTCCGTAGCCGATTCCATCACGCTGGACCGACGTCGACCCGCGGGTTCTTCCCCCCATCCAGCGATCTCTTAACCGATACGCACTTTCTCCGTGGGCTGGCGCTTGTTTTGTGTATGCTTTTGCGATGCTACGACACAGAAATCAGCTGCTTCACCTGGGGGAGGAGGAAAAGCGACTCAGCAAAATAACACACACAGAAATCTCGCAACCCCAACTCGAGGAAGTTCAACGGAATCCGCGATGTCCCCGCGTAAGGAAAACTCACTTACCTTGGTGGGACCGTAACGGCTACGGCGACCAGGTTCTATTTAGGAATCCTTGTTACAATTAAAACGCACTTCTGATTTTGATGCTGCCACTTCCACTGTGCACTGTCCCGTAATGTTGCTTGAAACGATTTTATGCTGCTGCTGCTGGCTCGGACAAAGTTCGTAAACAAAGAACATTGAACTGAATGACAGAGGGCTGGCTGTGAAGGGGTCGTGCGCAGAGGACGTAGTGATGTAATAATGAAATGGTGGAGGAGAGAGGGGGTTGGGGGAGGTAATATTAAAAAATATCCAAAATTTTTCATGATTCTTAAAAAAAACTCAAGATAAAAAAATTGAAAGAACAAGCCGTAGTCTCAACATTTGCAAAAAACTTCGAGTATACTGCATACGCCTCGGCATACGCGTATCATTCGCACATAATATTTTCATTGTCTGCATACCGTATTGACGATATAGACCCTATATTCGTCGTATTTGAGGTCATATCTACCCAAATATCAGCGTGAATATCATACGCACAATACTCGCGCAGTATCGAGAAATTAAAAGTGAGAGTGTGTGCGTGCAACATGGAGTTAAACTTTTTGAAAAGCCTTGGAGAGCTTCACAGCAACTGCACAGAAAGATTAACTCCATGTTGCGATTTGACAGCTCGATTCCTTGGCTGCATACCGTATCGACTCCAATATTGGCTTCATATTCGTGCAGTATCAGAAGCAGAGCTGAAAATGTCAGTGGTCCTGACGTGAAAATCGGCGACGCATACACTATTTTTTTCAGATCCATTCACTGAATCGCAAAACCGTGACATAAACAAACCCGACTCAGTCGTGAGCAGGCTTGCCACAAATACAGATTTTTCAGCACAGGCCCGAAACACAAACGAATTTTTTTACAGTTAAAATAAATTTGAGCAGTTTTGTTAAATTGGCCAAAAAGATAAACATTGTTAGGATCTTTTGGCATGTTCAGTTTTTGGTAAGAATATTATTCTTTAAAGTTATACTCGATTGAGTGTTTGGTATTTGCCAAAAAAATCTGTATTTGTGGCAAGCCTGGTCGTGAGTGCCCTAACTCACTGAGCAGCTGCAATGCGAGGCAGTAGTCGACCAACGCTCATTCGACGCGCATGCACACACATAAAGAAACAAGTTTTTACACCAAAAGTTGTTATTTATGCGTGGAAATGTAATTTTGAATATAAGTTATGGTTGTTTTAAGTGCTTTGCACAGTCTAAGGCTTTCTAGGCCCAGTGAAAAAAATATAATTTAACTCAAAAATGACGAACTCCTCGTCACAGTGTCCTGATGCAAACAATGAGTAGCTGTCACAGCCCTGAGAAGTATGTTGGCTGACATATCGGGCAGTCAGTCAAATAAACCAGCTAGAAGTCGCTTGACAAAAAAAAATGCTAGAAAGAGATAGGAAACCTGATGCAAACAAACTTCCAGCTGTCATGTAAACAGCCTTCTAGATCTAGAACCATTCAATTATTTAAAAATAGTCAAAATAATGTTTAGAGAGGATTTTACGAGTCAGTCATACGACACGAATTGGGTGAGTGTAGCTCATTTTTTCACGTCTCTCATTCTCCAGCAACCAACCGGCACGAGTCAGGCGGCAGTGGTTGAACGGACACAGTAGGCTTACAGTCAGATGCTAGCAGTGAACTGACATTTTGGTTTGCTTTAGGTGTACGCTGGGTTGGAAACATTTTGCAGGCCTGATCAGAAGTGAATTGCCCTTTGTTTAAAATGCATTTTACACTGTTGTACTCAGTTGTTTTGCAATCAATATTTAGTTTTCAAAAATGTAAGATTTGACGAAAACAAAAAAATCGAAAATAAAAACTTTTTGCTGTACTGCACATTGAAAATTTTCAAAATTCAAGAGATTTTTGTATAAACCCAAACATACTAAAAATGATTCTAGACACAGAAGAATGCATTTTGACGAGCATTTTGAACTGATTTCAGCTGATTGTACATAAATTTCCAGTTTTAAATTTTGCCGTCTAATTTTTCTGGCCGTTTTTGAAGAGAGAAGTGGGTTGACAAAATATATTTAAAAAATATATTTATACCAGCCTTGATACCAGCCTTATGAATTTTTGGTATTTTGGTATTTTTGTATTTTTGTATATAAATAACGAATAACACTTTGAATAACACAGTCGAATTAGCGAGGCCACTCTGTTTAAATAAATGAACATTTTTATATACAGTTTTCTTCAGAACAATAATCTGTAATGATTTTATTGATAAGTCTGCAAAATATACTTTACCGATAAATCGGACGTTGCGCGCGCTCCAAAAGCAACCCCCTGGCACCACTGTAAATGGCTAGAACGTTTGACAGTTACCAAAACCTCGGAGAGCCCACGTAGTAGTATTAGTGAAGAGCCCACGTTGTTTACCGTGGGCTCTTCACTAATACTACTGCGTGGGCTCTGTGAGTGTAGCAGTATTGGTGTTGTCTGTTTGTTTACACAAAATTTTCAAGAAACATCTCTTTTTGTGTGTGCAAATCTGTTACGAAAAAAGATGAGAACTGTTGCTTCCGATTGACCGGGAAGATTTGCCGGGTAGTACTGGACCGGGGACTGGCCAAGTCCCGCTGTTGATCCTTCCGAACAACTCGCTGCAATCTCCGGCAGGGAGTAACCGACCAAGTGCAGAAACATCCTGGCCAACTCCCGCTGTCGACTCGCACAGGGAATCGAAGGAATCGCTTGCTTGTGTAGAATCCAACCTTTCGTGGACTCACGAGAAGTTCATCGCGAAGTGGTCCGAACAAATCTGAACTTTGAACTTGCAAAACCGTCTTCATCGCCACTTCGCGAGGCATTTATCCATAGTCTCTGGCGGATAGGGTCCTTCGGGAACTTGCGTTTGGAAATCCGTCCCGAGTCCCGTGCCGTTATTTTTTCATGGAAATCATTTCAACATTATGAAATAATGCCTTTTCTACCACGCGGTTTGTTTATTTTCAAATTTTGACAGCAAATGCGTTCTTCATCTTCTTTGTCGTCTTCATGTTCGCGTCGAACATTTAGGTTTCATAAACATGGCCGTCGTGACAGAGGGCTGTCCAAAAGTCAAAACAAACCACACAGTCGAGGCCTTCATCGTCGTTTCACCACCTGTCATTCTTCGGCGTCGCGTTCTTTCAAAATTCCTTCGCTCTTTTGCGTCAGTCTTCGATCGTCCTCGGTTCGAAACGGTTAGTCCTGTTTGTTCTTCGGAGTGTTCTCGTTGAAGGATTGTTCCGCGCGCGTGTTCCGGTCTATCCAAGTCCATCTGGTGTTTGTGACAGTGTTTCTCGGAAAATCATTCCTTCATCTTTCCGTCAGGTTTGTGTGAAGTGAAAAGAAGGGAAGAATTCCGGTTATTGTTGTGCAATTATAATCTGATTGGTTGTTTCGTGGTTCAGGAAAAGTTCCGTGGAAATTGTCTCGGTTTGCTGTGTGAGTGCGGAAAGCCGCCAGGTGTAAAGGCTTAATTAAGTGTAAATTGGTCAGCTTGCCCTCGAGAGGTAGCAAATCGATAGCAAATATCCCGGTTTTGGGTCAGAGTTCAACGGCATAGATAAACGGAATATCACCGGAGATAACACGCTTCAGCCCTGGCCAGTATTAGCAGCAACAGCGCCGTAACCATCATGTCCAGCAACATCCAGATAACGGCAGACGACAAGCCATCGACGGGCATTACGACGCCGCCAAAGCCGGTGGCCAGCATTCCGTCGAGCCCGTCCCATTTGCAGCTTCCGTCGCCGATCATCACCCGGCGCACCAGGACCGCTTCCACGTGAGTTGCTTTACCTTTCTTTTCAATACCCACTCGTCTCCGTTGAAAAGCCGGCAACGCCACAGGGTCAATGATGATGGCGCAGTGCATGTGCCGGTACTCCCGGGGTTCCCCTCCTCGTTGACTTTGTCATAAAAGAGACCACGAAATTGGCGAATGAAGCGCGCAAAAGATGATGCAAATTATTGCGTTTTTTTTTTCTTTGGCGGTTTTGGTCATCCTACTTCTGCTTTTGGCAAATTGCACAAACTGAGCATGTGAAAAAACTAAACGTGCACAGCGATAAAAGAAATTAAAATTTTATTTACCTCGGACTTAACCCCGTCTGTGTTTGTTAAGTCTGTAGTTGCTCTCAATACAGTTTGTTTGCATGTTGAAATTTAAAAAAATGTGTCCAGAGACGTTTTTTTCAGATATTGATTGTTATCTCTTGGCAATGTTACCAGCATGCCAGAATAACTTTCATCTTTTGATCTACAACCCAACTTCGTCTAAAGACAAAGTACAATCTAAAACATTGAATGAAAATCCATGTTTTCGAATTGTGTCACTTTGGGGTAGGGCTGGAAAGCACTCAAACTTAATTTTACACCGAGGAGCCCTACTTCGTGCCTTGTTGTGACTATTAATGTGGAAAAAGTTTCGATCTGATCGTGCTATCTTAACACAGC
Source organism: Culex quinquefasciatus (assembly GCF_015732765.1). Taxonomy (NCBI): domain Eukaryota; kingdom Metazoa; phylum Arthropoda; class Insecta; order Diptera; family Culicidae; genus Culex; species Culex quinquefasciatus. Next base: position 114,397,827 of record NC_051863.1, on the reverse strand, counting down.
CTGAAAATGACTGACAGTCAAAGGGACTGAACCGAAACACGCGTTTAGTTGAATTTATTGTTTTGAAAAATATACTTTTATTCTAAGAGCGTATTCGGTTTAGTTTGGCATGCTTAACAACCCTACAGAAAAAATGCGGTGAAATTTGCCCGGAAAATGGTAAAATTTTCACTTTTCTGAAAATCTCCATATAAAATCTGGGTTTCGTGCTAACTAACTTTTTTTGACAGCTGGAAAACCCGCCTTACCTTATTAATAATCTACATACATTGACATCCTACGTAGGACGTTATCATATGGGTCATTCCATCTCAACTGTGCACGAAAAAGTGCAAATTTGAAAATTGCCCTCTCCGATCCTGCTCAAATTTGGCAGGGCTGTTGATACTATCAAAACATGCAAGAATCCCGAATTTCATCCAAATCGGACCACCCCCTCCATTTTTGTACCTCCCCATAAAATCGACTTTTTGGCGATTTTTGACCAAACCTCCTAGTTTCAAACGACGATAACTCAGGAACCACAAATCTTAGAGGGTCAGTCTTAGACTCAATTTTGAAGGAAATTGGACGTAGAATCCATTTACGTGATCAAAATGTTGATTAATTTATTTATTCTACCTGTATTGCGCAATTGAAAACTTGAAACGGCCGTATCTCAAAACACCCCAACTTATATTTTTAATTTGATCTCACCATCGTGTTCCCCGGCCAATTTTACATAAGAATCACTTATTGACAGAAATGAATATGTTTCGTTCCAGAGATATCGAATTTTAAAGTTCTGTGTTTTCGAGATTACCTACATCAGCTTCATTCGCCGCATCTGCTAGAAGCACACAGGCGGGCCGATCAATAACAGCTACCTGGTGTTCTGGGAGATGAATAATTTAATTTAAATTTTAAAAAAAATACGCAAATATTTATTGAAATGGCTGATACCTACCTTGATCAATTTATTTTTGTGAAAGGAATATTTATTGGGTTATTTTGAATGCACCGTTTTTTGCGTGTTGCTAATCGTTTCAGAGTACCTTCGAGGCCATGACTAGGGCCTTTATCATGGGCGGTAGCAAAATAGTGCCACCTGCTTTATTATTATTATTATTATCATTATTATAGTTTACTATTGACACTTTACCATAATTTGGCAAATCTGATTTATGGTTTAAAAGATTGATCATATTAAATCAATTTTTATATTGTTAGCCAGCTCCATTTGATTGAAAGATGATTTTGGTCAGAGTACATTTAATTTAAAAAAAATCTTCATACGTGAGGACAGCAGCCATGAAAGAAGAAAATTACGCTGTTGTTCGGACGGTGTTGAAATCATCGCAACTAAATTTGGGATTAGCCGCTTTGAAGCAGATCAAACTTTGTGATTTGCTTACATTTTTCAATTTTATACTTTCCAGAAATCCTTTTCCTACTCCTTGTGATCGTTCTTCACTAGAATACAACGTATCAACAAATTTTATTCATTTTAATTCATATTTTTTACTCAATAATGTATCGTGCACTTGTGTGTGTGTCGTTATTGCTCTGTCCTGTGGGTTAGCACAGAAATTCATTTCATTAATTTTTTTGAGCAGATATTTCGCGATTATTCGCGATTAAACTTCAGTTTCCTACAGTGTTATACAGTTAATTTTTGACCAATTTGGTAAAGATTATTTATGATAAAATATTATTTCAATAAATGACCAGGTAGCAGTTATTGATCGGCCCGCCTGTGTGCTTCTAGCAGATGCGGCGAATGAAGCTGATGTAGGTAATCTCGAAAACACAAAACTTTAAAATTCGATATCTCTGGAACGAAACATATTCATTTCTGTCAATAAGTAATTCTTATGTAAAATTGGCCGGGGAACACGATGGTGAGGGCAAATAAAAAAAATAAGTTGGGGTGTTTTGAGATACGGCCGTTTCAAGTTTTCAATTGCGCAATACAGGTAGAAAAAATAAATGAATCTACATTTTGATCACGGAAATGGATTTTACATCCAATTTCCTTCAAAATTGAGTCTAAGACCGACCCTCTAAGATTTGTGGTTCCTGAGTTATCGTCATTTGAAACTAGGAGGTTTGGTCAAAAATCGCCAAAAAGTCGATTTTTTGGGGAGGTACAAAAATGGAGGGGGTGGTCCGATTTGGATGAAATTCGGGATTCTTGCATGTTTTGATAGTATCAACAGCCCTGCCAAATTTGAGCAGGATCGGAGAGGGTAATTTTCAAATGCTGTTCCGCTTCAGATGGAATGACCCATATATTTCTCGTTTCACGAAATGCAATCCGGGGTTACGCCACTAAACAATACAAAAATGCATAAGGGTTATTCATAAACCAATGGTCCACATGGGGAGAAAAGGGGGTCTGGGAATTTTAGAAAATGTCCACCTGTTTGTTAAACAAAATTTGCTCAAAATGACCTCCTCTTCAGGAGAAAAAATCAAGCTTTCAAAAAGTTAGACTGTAGAAGGTTATATAAAATTGAAACAAGATATTACTCTCATCCAAACTAATCAACATCAGGGTTGCCAAGTCTTAAAGAACTTACGACTGAAAGTAAAGGTATGTGTCTATTTTCAATTTTTTTAAAACCAAGATTTATATTTTAAAGCGGCGTAAAACTGAATGTTTGGCCCTTTAAAAATGTTAGTCTTGATTTAAAAATTCAAAAAAAAATTTTTTTTCGAAAAGATCGGAAAATTTCCGCAATATTTCATACTTTAACATTTTAAATCAGAGCATTAGTTGCTGAGATATCGGTGAGTTGTTTGGGTGAGACTTATAAAATATCAATTTTCCTGTTTTTAAACCTTTGCATGGCAATATCCCAGCAACTAAGGGTCGTATCAACGAAGTTCAATAAAGCAAAACATAGAGAATTTTCTCAGATTTTTAAAAATATTTTGTTCAAAAGTGAGCAATCATGTGCACTAATTTAAAAAATGAAAAACTGAGAATATGTTCAAAAAAGTTATCTAAAAATGGCTTTAACTTGAAAACGGTAAACTTTATCAAAATTTCACTGAAGTATTTTTTTAAATGCAAAATTGGTTTTGCGACCAATATTACGATTTTTTGAAAAAAATTGTATTGATTAAAAAATTCACAACTCGGTCAAAGATTTTTTGCACAAACTGGAAATTTCTGAAAAGTTGGCATTTGATGTCCCCTAAAACATATAAAAAAATAACAAATCGAGTTTAAGTGACAAAAAGTTTAATAAAAAAAATTGTAACGTGTACCATTTTTTTCAGTGTAATCCTTATCCATACCTACAACTTTGCCGAAGACACCAAACCGATCAAAAAATTCCTTCAAAAGATACAGATTTTTGAATTTTCATACATCATTTTTCTATGGACAGCTTCCAAATTAGTAAGGAAAATCATATGAACAAACTAATGATGCAAAATGGCTTCTTTGGGCATACCAAAAGCACCACAAAAGTTTCAGCTGGATTAAAAAATACAAAAAATAAAATTCTAAAAAAAAAACAAATTAATAGTTATATTGGACAGAGTTGCTAAATTTTTAAAAATATTTATCTCATTGTATAATAAATTTTCCTGTTGAATTCATATTCAATATAATCAAATTTCATTTTTACCAGTAGAGAACAAAAAAAAAGTAACAAAACATAAAAAATAAAAGAAAGTAAATCAAATTATTCAATTGATGGGAAATTCATTCATAACACTGGTGATACTGAAAATTTCACAAAAGTTTAAATTTTTGACATTAAAAATCGAGTTTGCTAGATAACGTCAGTCGAAAATCACAGGCATAGGCCGATGCAAATATTTAAAAAAGTTTTTCCCTCGGCCCTGGCCGAGGTCAAGGGGGGGGGGGTAAAAAAAATAAAAAATATAAAAATTTAAATAACAAGCCATAATCTTCACATTTAAATGAAAAAAGTGTTTTAAAATGCATTTTACACTAGTTCAGTTGTTTTGCAATCATTAGATTTCATGAAAACAAAAATTGTATCGAAAAAAAAGATTTTGCTTCGAAAATTTTCAAAAAATCTTAAGATTTTTTAATAAACCCAAACATGCTTAAAATGATTTTAAACGCAGGAGAATGTATTTTAATTTGATTTCAGCTAGTTGCCCTTGAATTTTCATTGAAATTTTGAAGTTTATTGCAAAAATATTTTTTTTGCCCCCTGATTTTTCGGGCCAATTTTGAAGGGGGGTGACAAAAACTTTAAAAAATATTTGTACCAGCCTTATTGAGTGACACTTAGAGAAATTAATTTTCATCCATTCGATTTCTTTGTGTTGCTGTATCTCAGAAACTTATAGTTCCAGAGAGAAAATTATTGGAAGTTTTCTCTGCTTTACAAAACAAAAGTTTTTCAGAGAATTATTTTTTAAACTCAAAAATCTTTTTTTTTAAATGGTAAATCTATACCTAAAAGAAGCTATAACTTGAAAACAGTACAATATTGCTCAAAGATGTCTTTTTAGTCCTCTTAAACATATGAAAAAATCGAATATAGAAAAATACGTATTTTGAGAATTCAACTTTTGTCATAAAAAAATAAATAAAAAAATGCAGATTTTTTTTCTGAAAAGTTCTAATCATAACCAGCAACTTTGCCGAAGACACCAGATACCGATAAGAAAATTTCTTTCTAAAATACAGAATACAATAAAAAACCTTATTCTTATTTTGACATTGCTTAAAAATCTAGTGCAGCTCGGTCACTTTGTGTATTTTTTGTGTATCCTTATTACCTTAGCCGTGTACCAAAGTGTCGCTGATCGGGAGTCATCAGAAATCCATTGTCGTACAAAAATAACAATCACTTAATGCTAATAAGAATTATAAATAGCAACAAAAAGTACCACTCCATAATGATTGTGAAATTAAAAATTAGAGGCAAATCACTTGTTCGGTCTGTTAAGCCTATTTATTTATTTATTTTTAAGGAATCACCAAAGAACAATAAAGTGTCGTTGGTATCTTGTTCTGCCCCAAAGGTAAGAAAGTCATACTAGTTGCAATTGTCCTTGCAAGTTACAAGCCCCAGGTCAGTTGAATCTGTGCTGGCACTGCCAAGCCAAGGCTCTGATAACCTGATTATATTGTTTTTGCACTGTTATAACTATAAACTAAATCAACAGATTTGACCATATTTACGCAACTCCTTTACGATTTCTCCTATCCCTCAAATTGTTCATGTGGGCTTTCCTTTCCAACCACGCGTGCCATTCTAACCTTACTATTTACAACCCTGGCAGGACTCCTTTGTACATTCCAATAGTCACCATCATCATCATCATCAACAGCCAGCAAATGTTCGTTTGTCGTCAGCGTCCGTTCTTGTTTGTTATGATAAAATATTTACACACGCCTTCAGGGAGGACTACGACGACGACAGTGACTTGGCTTGACTTGACTTTCGTTCTTCTGCTTTCTATATGTCTCAATGTAACAATGTTTGCCGATGTCGATGTGATATTCCTTGGCCTGAGCCAACAGAAGCAAAGGGTGATAACGGGTCCCGGGCCCCGGAGTCCTGAAGCCAATATTGGATTTGGCCGAGTTGTAGTCGGGATCATTTGCAGCACGCCAGGTGGCGCAGGTGTTCATGGGCTTTAATTCTCTTCTCTGGTATGTTTTTTGGGCTGATTGGATGGTGAAACTAAGATAGATGGTATGGAGGGAGAACTGGATGTCGAAAAAAAGATTATCATTTTATATTTTCTACCAAATCTTGGCCATTGACGAGTCACCTTAACATTGATGCAAACAGTCCTTTCCATAGCGTCGTAGCTCCGTTGGCACGTCGGCGATCGGTAATCGGAATCAGCTTTGAAACTAATTTCCAAACCATGTACCACGTCAATCGCACTGAAAGCCGAGCAAAGCCATCAACAACGGCTCCAATCCATCAGCGATGCCGGTGAGAGAAGTGCCTCCCTGAAGGGGTTTTTAATAAATCGTTTTCCCATTACTCTTTAACGACCTGCAAGCTATAATTAAAACCAAGGAACAGGTGGGGAGGTGTTGGGATGGCGACTGGTGGATAACTTGAACCACGTGGGCCACGGCAGGGGAGCAATTTATGGTGGAAAATATCGCACGCTGCGGTTTTCTTCGACCCGCCTGAGAGGGATGATCGACAGGGACTTTTAAGATGCTGGAGTAGAACAAACACAGTGGAGTTATCAAGCGAAGAAGCTTTTTATTTTCAATAAGCGACAATGCTAAGTGATACGGTTAAATTATTTTTGTTCTTAAAATAAATTGAGGGTTGCTTCAAATTACCCATTACTTTAAAATGTCGATTTTAGTGGCAAGAATCCTGAATTGTATCCTAAAAAGAAATCCTTTTCATAGCACCGTTGCTCGGGAGGCACGTCGATGGCATGTTTAAAAATATGAAAAATCTCAAAAAAATCAAGTCTCACATTATATAAGTTGCCGAAAATGGCAAGCACATAAATCACCTCTGTTTTTTCAACATTGAGTTTTTTTTTTTTTTTGTAAAAAAAACTAAAATGTTCACAAAATGTTGTGTTTCTAAGAAAATATACAAAACTTCATAATTTGCAATATGAGCAGTTCTCTCAGATGTCGGTCATTCGATTTTTTTTTATATTTTTTAATCCGACTGAAACTTTTTTGGTGCATTCGGTATGCCCAAAGAAGCCATTTTGCATCATTAGATTCGCCATATAATTTTCCATACAAATTTGGCAGCTGTCAATACAAAAATGATGTATGAAAATTCAAAAATCTGTACCTTTTTAAGGAATTTTTTGATCGATTTGGTGTCTTCGGCAAAGTTGTAGGTATGGATATGGACTACACTTAAAAAAAAAATATACACGGTAAAAAATTTTTTGGTGATTTTTTATTTAACTTTTTGTCACTAAGGCTGGTACAAATTTTATTTAAAGTTTTTGTCCCCCCCCCCTTTAATGTTGGCCCGAAAAATCAGGGGGCGAAAAAAAGATTTTTTCAAAAATCTTCAATATTTTTATGAATATTTAAGTGCAATTAGTTAAAATCAATTCTAGCATGTTTGGGTTGATTTAAAAGTCTTTTGAATTTTTGAAAATTTTCGATGTCTACTATCGCTAAAGTTTTTTTTTCGCTAAAATTTTTGTTTTCGTCAAATTTAACATTTTTTGAAAACTGTTATTGCAAAACAATTGAACTAGTGTAAAATACATTTTAAAACACTTTTTCCATGCAAATGTTGAAACTATGGCATGTTATTTAAATATTTATATTTTTTATTTTTGCCCCCCCCCCCCCTCGACTCCGGCCAGAGCCGAGGGACAAAAACTTTTAAAAATATTTGCATCGGCCTAAAACTTGATTTGCAAAAAAACACTATTTTTATTTTTATTATTTTTTGATATGTTTTAGAGGACATCAAATGCCAACTTTTCAAAAAATCTATTTTTTTTTCAAAAAATCGAAATATAGTTTGTAAATATTTTTCAACTTCATTTTTCAATGTAAAATCAAATTTGCAATCAAAAAGTACTTTAGTGAAATTTTGATAAACTGCACCGTTTTCAAGTTAAATCCATTTTAGGTGATTTTTTTTTTGAAAACAGTCGAAGTTTTTAATATTTTTTTAAATTAGTGCACATGTCTGCCCGCTTTTGAAAAAAATATTTTTGAAAAGCTGAGAAAATTCTCTATATTTTTTGCCTTTTTGAACTTTGTTGATACGACCCTTGGTTGCTGAGATATTGCCATGCAAGTGTTTGAAAACAGGAAAATTGATGTTTTCTAAGTCTCACCTAGGGCGTCCAATTTTCCCGGGTTTTGAATTTCCCGGGAAACGGGAAAAATATTTTTGAAATCCCGGGAATTCCCGGGATCCCGGGATTTTTTTAAACATTCATAAAATCTATATTTTTCACATACACTCAAACCCCGATGGTTTGACACCAACTGTTGTCAAACGAACGGGGTCTCTTTTTAGTATGACACCCCTTTTACACGGAGTTCATACACATTATCAAACGTTTGTTTTGATAGTGTGTGTGAGTGCCGTGTAAAAAGTGACAGTTCGTCACTTTTTCGTTTGACTTTGGCCAACCAACGGGGTACAAACTAATAAAGTGTCAAACGAAAAAGTGACCAACCACCGGGGGTTGACTGTATTTGTTATGTTGTCAAGCTTAAAATCATAAAATTAGCTCAATTATATTAATTGGTGATAATCTACACTTATATCTAAACATAGACGATAGCTTTTAAATAGCTTAAGGGGTTACAAAATTGTAAATCGACATAAATGTCAGAGGTTTGTATGAGAACACATTTGAACTTTTTCAAATCTATTTTCAAGACATTAAAATATATATTTTCATCTATCAACAACATAAATTTGAAAACTTTTGGTTGTACCATTGCCGAGATATAACAATTTGAAGTTGGAAGTTTCAAAAAATGGTTGCCACGATATCTCAACACTGCTTTGACCAAATCGGCTCATAATTTTGGTTAACACTCGTTAAACTGGTTCCGGTGCCTGACGAAGGCCGATATTCAAAAAAGTTTATTTTTAAATAAGATAAAAATATTTTTATGTTTTTCATATAAAAGCTAGAGAGCTTTTGATTCTTGCATTTTTCAAATATGCAAAATTCATAAATCGGGCATCGTCATGCACACGGGAGGCCTTGTGAGTCTTCTCCCTAATTTCAGCCAATTTGGTCCATCCTATCTGAGAAAAAAATGTTCACAAAGTTTGACAGTTTGCTTTGCGCATGGCAAAATTTTGTGCTCAAATCGTCTTAATCAGTTTAATAATGAAATATCTTCATGAAACTTTCAGGAGTGATCATCTTTCAAGTTGATTTTTTCGTGCATTTTCTACATGCATGTAACCTCTCAAAACAAATTAAAAATATATTTTTTGTTTTTTTATTCTGCTTTGGCCAACTGGGAAAAGTCTGAATAGTTAAATATATTTTCCAATTTTTAAAATTATTAATATTTATAAATGTAATAACCAGTCTTTAAAAAATATAGTGAGATAAATAAAAAATATTTAGAACACTAGGAATTTTGTGAATCTGTGAGCTCAAATTTAACAATTTTCACGAATATGCCAAATTATTGCTGATATATGCTGAATACAAATTTTAATGCTTTTAAATTCTTATCGATTATTATGTATTCAACTATTAATGTATTTCCACCAAAAAATGTATTTCCGGTCCAAAAATTGATTTTTTTTTTCAATTTCGGGAATTCCCGGGACAAATTATAAAAAATCCCGGGATTTGAGAATTCCCGGTTTTGGAAAAATCCCGGGATTTTTGTCCCGGGAATTCCCGGGATGGACGCACTAGTCTCACCCAAACAACCCACCATTTTCTAATGTCGATATCTCAGGAACTAATGGTCCGATTTACAATGTTAAAATATGAAACATTTGTGAAATTTTCCGATCTTTTCGAAAAAAATATATTTTAAAAATTTTTAAACAAAGACAAACATTTCAAAAGGGCTTAATATTGAATTTTGGCCCATTTGAAATGTTAGTCTTGATTTTATTTTTTTGAAAATATTGTTTTCGAAAAGATCGGAAAATCACGAATGTTTCATATTTCAACATTGTAAATCGGACTATTAAATGCTGAGATATCGACATTAGAAAATGGTGGGTTTTTTTGGGGTGAGACTTGGAAAACATCAATTTTCCTGTTTTTAAACACTTGCATGGCAATATCTCAGCAACTAAGGGTCGTATCAACAAAGTTCAAGAAGCAAAATATAGAGAATTTTCTCAGCCTTTCAAAAATATTTTTTCAAAAGTGGGGCAAACATGTGCACTAATTTAAAAAAAATGAAAAACTGCGACTATTTTCAAAAAAGTCACCTAAAAATGGATTTAACTTGAAAACGGTGCACTTTATCAAAATTTCACTACAATACTTTTTGATTGCAAATTTGATTTTACATTGAAAAATGAAGTTGAAAAATTTTTGCGACCAATTTTTCGATTTGTTGAAAAAATCATATTGATTCAAAAATTCATAACTCGCTCAAAGATTTTTTGTACAACCTGGAAATTTCTTAAAAGTTGGCATTTTATGTGCTCTAAAACATATCAAAAAATAAAAAAAAAATAAAATAGTGTTTTTTTGCAAATAAAGTTTTGGTGACAAAAAGTGAAATAAAAAATCACCAAAATTTTTTTTATCGTGTATCATTTTTTTCAGTGTAGTCCATATTTGATATACCTACAACTTTGCCGAAAACACCAAATCGATCAAAAAATTCCTTCAAACATACAGATTTTTGAATTTTCATACATCATTTTTTTATGGACAGCTGATGCAAAATGGCTTCTTTGGGCATACCGAAGGCGCCAAAAAAGTTTAAGTAGGATTAAAAAAATACAAAAATTAAAATTCTAAAAAAAATACCGATTTTGTGGAGAATGGCTCATATGGGTATCAAACGAAGCAAAAATTGTTATGCATTCTCACATTATTAGAGTTATTTTTAAATAAAATTCTCGAATAATCACAAAATACCGTATTTTTTGAAAGTACAGTCGAGACTCGATTATCCGAAGGTCTTGGCGAAATTTCACTTCGGATAATCGAAACTTCGGATACCGTCATCTGGGGCGAATTGGGACACAAGGGGCGAATTGGGACAGCTGATTTGATATTTTTGAGTGGTTTCGGGTCTGATCATACCAACAAAATGTGTACATTAGGGTGCCCAGAAAAAAATGACTTCCTGCTCCACAAGCGGAAATCGGTTTTTGGGTCATTTTAAGAATCTGTGCAAATTTTGAGCGAAATTGGTTGAGATTAGCCTATTGATACCCGAGCTTGAAGTTGGAGGCGAAAAAAATGTTTTTCATACAAAAATGACTTTTTTACAAAGTTGTAGAGCATTAAATTTCTAATAAGAATCTCACATTTGGAATTTTTTTTACATCTTTTCGATTTTTCCCATACAAACCTCACCATCGAGTATCAACGATTTTGCTCATATTTGGCACAGAGTCCTAAAAAGGTCAAGGAACAATATTCAGCTTGTGGAGCGAGGTTTCGAAAAAAAAGTCCCATATCCTGGGCACCCTAGTGTACATCTATTTCCAAATTTAAAGCTTTTAACTGCTTTAAAACGTGTTGTTCCTATTCATATTGTAGTCCCGATTCGGCCCACATGATGGTAATCAAAATACAAAAAACATTTTTTTCGCTGTCCTATTTTTGATAAAGTATGACCCATAAACTGCTCTAATGTGATTTAGAAATAGCGGTTATAAAATATTGAAAAAATGCATTTTTTAAAAATTTATACAGTCCATATTTTTTTTGGAAACACTAAGAGTTTCACAAAATAGCGTATTTTTTCAAAAGTACTCAAATTTCAATAAAGTAAAAAAGTTCTTTAAAAATCCTGTTTTGGGCTGGAATTGCTTTCATGACTCACTACTCAAAACCTTCGGACGCCTAGAAATGAGCAGAAACTTGCAACAGAGACCACAAAAGACCCGGGGGTCGTTAAAGTGGATTGCTTTGCTATTTTGCTTTCATAAAAACATGACGAAGTTAAGTCTGAAACCCAATAAAATCACCGATGATTTCCGATTTTTTTTTTTTTCAATAACTTAACAAATAAAACAAAAGCATAATTTGTTTCCCTGATTTTTTCAGATTTGAATCAATCAATCCTCTTCGTTGGGAGCTTCTTTAAAGCTTTCTTGATGTTTTACACATTTTCTCACTGTTCGTCTCCCGTCGTCTCTCGCCAAAGATTATGAAAACGGGCGACAATGGAATGTGTGAAGCTCGAGTGGAACGTGCTCCTTGGAATCCTTTTACAGGAATATTTCGTCGCCTAGATTGTGGTTTGCGCCCCCAAGCAGCAAAACCAGCTCGCATCCCTAGATGACTCGCAGAAGGATGAGAAAAGTTAGGTTGGAAGGAAGAGTCGTCGCGTTCCGCATACCTTTCCCCACGTTGACTTCTGGTTGTTGTTTTAGTCTCACTCTTGATTTACACCCGGCAAAAGAGACAGATAGAAACGGTGCTCGGTTTGCCCCTTTGGCCTTTACTCGACGTAATCCCGACAGGACGTGTGAGGACCAAACATACAAAAGCCATGAAAAATGGGTTTAATTAGGGCCAGTGTCGCAATCAGTGTCCACTTGTTGCGTTTTCGGGCGACTTCGTCTCAAACCAACCAAGTTCTGGCCAAGCGCTTCTCGGCGTCTCTGGGATATTAGCAAGGTCAAAGCGTTTTGAAGCACCCGCCTCCCCCATTCCATCCAATCAAAATTGATTCGTTGGTAAACACACTCTTTTTGGTCCAGCGAGGCACTAGATTGGATTCAATAGAGAGCAGAGCGCTGTGATGGTCAACCCCTAGAGCAGCAGCAGCAGCAAAAAAGAGTAGCTGGTCGCTAAATTGGAAATTCGTTTGCCAATAGAGAAGAACACATAACTTTATTGATTCATGCTTTGCCTCGAGCCCAAGATGTAGCGAGGGCAATCTGTGCCAATCTGTGAGTGTGGAAGAACAGAGTTGGGTGAAAAGGCGTTTGGAATCTTTCAATTAGCTGTGGGAAACTTATAGAGGAACACATCGCTCTAGGAGAATGCGGTTCGGATAACCATTCAGATGGAATGTATTTGATTTGTTGTTGGTCTGTTATCATCTTGAGAGAATTTTTGTTTGTCTGCTCAACGAATTGGTCAAACTAAATCAAATAATAAAGAGCAAATAATTGATCACTTACACAACTACACAAAATGTCGATTTTTGAATTTACCCTAAAAGTGACTATAACACAGAAACGCTGCAAAATATCAAAATTTCAAAAAAAAATCAAATTATTCGCTCTACAGCATTGCCTTGCCGTTCTCGATTACGAGATTCCTACTCGAAACTAGGTGTTCGAAGGCTTGATTGTTGAGGCAATTGCAAACCTCTTTTTACACCTTAGCTTCCATCCACGCCGGGATTCGAACTGACGACCTTTGGATTGTTAGTCCAACTGCCAACCAGCGACTCCACCGAGGCAGGACCCAAAAAATCATAACTCCGCGTCATTTCATCCGATTTTAGCTGTATACATGTTAGGGTACCTACCAAAAGTTGCGTATTCGTCATCGCTGAAATGTTCAAGTTATCGCATTTTTAGTGAAAAAAGTCGATTTTTTCCCGTTGACATTTTCGACATTTTCCCATTTTTGCGCGTGGCGCGTCGAAAACCTCAGTTTTTATTTTCAAAAAATCGTATCTCAGAGTATCGAAAACATAACTTCGACATTTTTTGATATATAATGTAAAATTTTCGGAAGAATCCGATAAAAATATTTTCAGACAAAGGCTCTTTGGTCCCATGACCTTCAAAACAGCATTTTAAGTTTTCATACGACCTTTTCAAATGTTAAGCTAGATTTTTGAAACTTCCCCAGTCAAATCAATCCGAATCCTGAAACGGAATCTAATTAGAATCGTGTACAAATTCCGTTTCAAACGCAACAACCGGTTCCGTGTTCGAACCGGTTGTTGCGTTTGAAACGGAATTTGTATGAGATTCTAATTAGATTCCGTTTCAGAATTCGGATTGATTTGATTGGGTCTTACTATATTTCCTAAATAGCCAAACTAATCACCTTTCTTTTGCGTCTAAGACAGCTAAAATCGGATGAAATGGCGCGGAGTTATGATTTTTGAAAAAATGTGGTTTTTGCGAAAAATGACGAAACATGCCATTTTTCGGACCACCCTAACACGGCGTATGTCACCCTAATGGCCAAACAAAAAAACATACGTATAATTATTTCGGCCAAGGAACCCCCAGAAAAGTCTTGGGCCCGATCGGAGTACTTTTTTTTCGAATCATGCTGTTTTCGTGGGGAATTGCTGTATATTCAGTCCTCCTTGAGCTACCAATGCTCCACTGTCAAACGGAACGCATTTTTGCTTGCCAACCCAAAGGGCAGGGGATCCACTATGGTACATTGGGTGGCCAAGTTTCAAAAAAGTTACCTTCTCCAAATATTTTTTGGTATTTTTTTCTCGAAAGTAAACATTCTAACTAAGAAAAATCCAAATTTTCAAAGCTCTAAGTTTATTCGTTACGGAGATACGCAAGCTGAAAGTCAAAAAATGGAGTAAAAAACTAGCGTTTTTCGTAAAAAAAGGCTGATTGTTTAATGTTAACATAGCTCAACCATTTTAAATGTTTTACTAGGACAAATATACATCGTTGGAAAGGTAATGAGATAAGCTTTGAAACTATTAATAGATATAATGTAATTTAATTTTTTAATTCGGTTTTATTAGTGAATAATCATGTAACAATCAGTTCATTCGCAGTACATAACAGAGTTTTGGAGTTCCTTTCAGCTGTGTGTTAAATCTCAATCCATTTTGGCACGATTATTGCTTATCACTTAGAGATTACCAAGAGTAAGAAAAAAATAGAAAAAACTTACTGCAATTGCAAAGGAAAGGGGATAGAAATAGAAAAAGCATAAACTAGATCACAGTTTTTTTTATCTATTGTAGATGTGCTTAATCATTAGCTCCCCGAGGGCCAGAAATTGCTCCGCCTTGTTACGGCAGGTCCGAAACCGCGTCATCATCTCACCCGCTAGAGCAAAGAACTCCGGCAAGGTGAAGAGATCTTCTCCGGTTACTTCTTGCTGGGCCGCATCCCCGCTGCCGGCAGCGACCACGCTGGCGAACGATCGCCCCCATCCAGGAGGGAACGCTGGGTTGTCCGCTGGAACCGTACGCTGTCCAGCTGCAGGAACGGTAGAGCTCGTATTCCGCTGAGAAGGGTGGGATGCTGCTGCTTTCTTCTTCCTCTTTTCCTGCTCCTCGAGGTAGGCCTTGCGCGCGACGCATCCGCGGTAATTACCGGTATGGTTGCCGTCACAGTTGGCGCACTTAATGCGCGCCTTGGTTTGCTCTGCCTTGTCCCCCAAGTCCGCCTTGCACGGCAGTGCACACTTCTCCGAGAGGTGTGTTTCACCGCACTTCACGCAGCGGGGCGGAGGTTGCAGTTCCGCGAGCCGTGGCCGAACTTCTGGCAACGGTGGCATTGTGCAACGTCCATTGGGTTTTTGGAGTAAAACCGCCAGTTTACCCAAAAACCGTCCAACGCCTTAGTCCGACGCAGGTCTTGGATTTTGACGGTGCCGCGGTCGAAGTACAACAGGTACAGTGTGTGTGTACCTGTTACCGTTGTCTTGCGCGAGAGCACTTTTATCTCCCGTGGCGTTATTCCGGCACCCGAGAGGTGTCCCTTCAGGTCGGCGATTGGGCGGTCTTGGTAGCCCTGCAGGACTACCTTAACAGCGGTCTTCTCAACTGGATCGAATGTGTAGAACTTGAAGTTGCTACGCTTCAGTTCTTTCACCACCAGATCGAAATTCTTTTTGGTGAAAGTAATCACTTGAACTTTCGATTTGCCAATTTTCAGACTATATTGGAGGCCTTCCAGCAACTCGTCAACATCGTCCGCCAACGTATCCAAAACAAAAATTGGAGGTGGTCGCCGTTCCTTCGGAGAATTAACTTTTTTTGTCGTACTACCTTTTTTGCGTGCACGTCCATCGTCGTCGTCGTCATCGGTAGTGCTGCTACCGTCGGTGTTGTTGTTGTAGCTTTCCTCGTCACTCAGTCTCGCGAACTTGTTACTGGTGGGAATGTTAGCAGATGTTGATGCGCCACCGGTGGACAGATTGCCGGAAGTACCTGAACGGAGTCTGCTTCTTATAGGGCTGCGATCCTGGACACGGTAATTAGCGTGTAATAACTCCGGATTGAATCCATCAGCGCACACGCTCCCTGCGCGATGGCGGACGACGCGGCGGCGTTGTTTTGTTTACCTTTTGCACTCGGCCGGTAGACGAACTTCGCGGGTTTTTCGAGGCCGCACTCGAACTGCCACGGCCACGGCCGGCCTTCGGCATGCTGGTGAAGCAAACTCGCGGGTAATCACGGTCGATTGCGGCGGAAAATTCGAAAAAACTTTTAGAGCTCTGAGCACTTCACTGCTGCTTGCTCTGGAGGATACACGCAGAATGTAATATATAATGTAGTTTCTAAACCAAAAACTGAAGTTTTCATCGAATAACTGGAGCATTTTTTTGACAAATCATATTTTTTTGTGTTTGTTAATCGAGTACTTTTTTTGCTAACCGATGCTAAACATGAAACTAAGATCACTTGAAAGATTGGATTATAATCTAACATTGCTGAAATTTCCAGCCTGCGATTTTTGCGTTTTCGGAGATATGCCATTTTGAACATTTACGTTTTATCAAAATTTGCTGCAATCTACATATGCGCCCGTTTATTTCACTTGCTTTGCTACCTACTTCGTGGGCATCGTCGCTTCAAAAATCAATACCTGGTTTCAAGAAGTTCGAAATGACTTTATTGGAATTTTCTGTTGCCTACATTGAGTACCTTAGTCAAAATAAGGTATTCGTACCGAAGTTTCTCAAGCGAAACTGGAGAATCTCAGTTTGATACCGGAAAAAGTATTCAGCAAAATGTTGACTTAGCATGATGAATTTCTGCGATCAATCCATGAAACTGATTCACTTTTAAGTTCTATGTCGGTTAGTATAAAACATCATAAAAAATACCTTTAACATATCCTGAAGCTGTCACAAACTCTATTTTTATCGTTTTACTTCATAGTTAATATTTTGAATAAAATTAATTTTTCTGTTAGGGTAGGGGGTCTCAAGTTATATGGCATGGACTCACAAAAGAAACACACAGCAGTAAATAATAAATATTTGACTTAAAATGAATTTATTACGCTTAACAAAATTTTGTTGGAGGGTGGAGAGGGGGTGGTTGAAAGAAACAGGAGGGAGGGGTTGTGTCCTTAAAGTGGGGATGTATTAGCTTATCCATAATTTAATAATATAAACTTGCAATACAATATATACGCAATTCTGTTGCACTTGCAAATGTATGAAAAGACTATTTATTATAAACAATCAACTATTGAAAAACATGAAAAGTCATAAAAATCGACGTATATCATTTCAATACCATACAATTACCCAAATTTGTCTGAAAAAACATTTAAAAAGCAAAAAAATAATTTGGCCGCCTGTTTGTATGGAGATGGCCCATAGTGGGATCGAACCCCAACGTGAGCTGCATGTTTTTCATTCTTTTCTAATTCAATGGGTTCAGAATTTTCTCGTTGGGAGCTAAGGACATCAAATCGATCAGAGAATTCATTCTTAAGCAGGGTTGTTAAAATATCAAAATATCAGCTCTCAGCAACTACAATTATCCCGCCTGAATATTCATGCCTCAAATATAACTGCCCTTCTCTCTTCATTGAAACTCTCAGCGCCGAACATAGCCGAACACGTTTTCGTGTTTACCCACTCGCGATTGACATTTTCCTTTTCTCTCTCATTCCCGCTTCTACGTTCATCCTACCACAACAGCGTTTAACCACAAAAGCCGCCACAAAACCAATTTCGCAAACGCAGTTTAACGGGACGTCATGCGTGGTCGGCTCCTAATCGCCTTCTCGCGTTCTCTCATTGCAGTTTTCGGAGAGATTGAGAGACTATGCGGTGAGAGGGCATAGTCGAGGAAAAGGGAAAGAGTGATAGAGAGAGAATGACATCGCTGGGAATCACGAGGCATAAGAAGAGATCTCACAAGCTATAGTTACGGCCACTATACTCTCAGATATTTTTGGAGCAGAGATAATCTATTGATAGCTTTTTTATCACTCATTTGCAACACTGTTCTTAAGATACAATTTTTTGAATGTTTACTTAGCACTTTTCGATGGAGTCCCCAAATTTGTATGGAGACTTGTATGAAGATACTAATGATGCATAATGGCTTATTTGGACCTAAAGAATTGATGAACAAAGTTTCATACTAATTACCAAATCAAGACCATAAACGTTTTCTGGACATAGATTTCGAATATTTACATGCCATTTTTGTATGGACAACTGTCTCATTTTTATGGAAAACTTATGGACGAATCGATGACAAAAAATGTCTTCTTTAGTCACAGTTTTGCAAAAATAGCATTAAAAATAAAAAAAATCATAGAGAATGGCTCAGCCAACAAAATTGTATGGAGCTTTGTAAAGGCGAGCTAATTATGCTATTTTTTTGTTAAAATAAAAAAAATGCTGGCCACGTGATTCATGTACGATCCCCAACAGACGGTAATAACTAAATTCATACCATTTCAATAACAAATACTGTTAAAATAACAAAAAGTGTTTTTTTAATTTTTTCAGTTATCAGTTTAGTTAACTCTTCTTCAAAAATAGTGCTTGTTGCAACTTCTAGAAGTAGCAAACCTTGAATAAACCTCGCAGCTGAAACAAAACTAGAACGATGGTAAATAGTGCAAGCCAGCTAACCTGAGCACAACTGTGTAAATTAAAAAGCAGCTCGCCATAAAACGCACCACCCATGCCAGGATCCATATTCCGTTTCCGTTCGTTTGTTGGTTCCGGCGGAGGACCTCCAGCTGACACTGCTTGAGTTTCTCCTTCACGGCCCAGTTAACCTGCTGGCTGTGTTGTTCCATATTTTATGAGCTCTCGCGCAGTCGACATTACTTTTAGTGAAATGATCTCACCCCGGGAGGGGTGGCCGGTTTCAGTACATGGCAATCTCGTCACGCACTGACACTTTGCAGAGCTTACAGAGTTTAGTGTTGCACAGAAAAAAATATTTCTGTAAATTTACATTATTTATCATGTACCAAAAGGTATCATGATAATTGATGTATATTTACATTAGGTTCATTGGAAATTTACATTAGATTCATTGGAAATTTACATTAGTTTCGAAAATTTACATTAGTTTTCGAATTTACATTACTTTTGGAATTTACACTAGTTCAAATCAACTAATTCTGATTAGCCAATGGGAATGAGAAGCTCGACTTGGATTGCAGTAGGAAAAGGGTGTGGCCTATGTTCTATTTTAAAATGAGTGAAGCGAGCAGCAAAAGGAAATTATGATTTAAAAAAATTGTTTCACAGGTAGGGGACGCTTTCTCGTCGAAGGCCAAGTGGAATAACGCTGGACTGGAATCGAACGGACGACGGGTAGGATGTTCGGTGTTACTGCTGCTACCCGCTGCCGACTGAGCCATCTTCGCATTTTATAAACGAGCGGCTAAAGCATCAACTTGTTCAGGGCGAGGCTCAGGCAGTGGGCCAGCAAAGTTTGAGAGCGATAGAAAGAGAACCAAATATTACTATTTTTAGTTCGGATAGTTTTGAAGTCAACGTTTGGCAGAAATACATTGGACATATGATTTACATTGAATAGGAATTTACAGGAAGCCGAACACGGGTAGAAATTCATCAGATTTGAGTTTCCATGCTCAACGTTTCCATTAGATTCATGATTTACATTAGATTTAGATTTACATTAGAGTAATTTCCATGACTTTTTACTCTTTACATTATATTTCAACATTACATTGAGGGAGTTTACATAAGAAACAGTAATTACGTGCTGTGTAAATTTACATATTTTTTTCTGTGTGGGAAAGGGAACTCACCATGCGGCTCCTTTCAAATGAAATCCCGCACATTTCCCACCACCGACTCAACTGTTGAGCTTCACACCCGACGAGACCACGTGGATTAGCCAGCAGGACACATTTCCTTTGATTTGGAGCTTCACCAGTGGGAAATGGGTAAATTGGGGAAAAGGGAAAATTACATTATTTACATTTGCACAGTTCCGGGGGCACGCAGAAAACGTAATAAAATGTCATTACCAATGTCTCCCGGTTTCCTGGCCCTCGTTTGTTCTGTTCCGGTATGGCTTCTTGGACAAGAAGTTGGGGGGTGCGGGAACAATTTGATTGGGTCGTCGCTGGCATGCTGATTGAGTGGTACTACTCGGAAATCGTATTATCGTGTTTGGCTTGCTGACAGGGAATTGGTTTTCGGTGGTAATATATTAAGTGGTTCCGCGGCCAGTCCGTCTCACTCTCGAATTCGGTATCCCTGAAAGGAATCATGCTGCGAAGTATCGCCAATGCCTGTACCGTGAGGAGCGATTAATTTCTACGGTTCTAATTATAAATAGCCCACGCGAGCGAAAGGTCGAACCAAATGTAGTCTACAAATTGAAACAATGCAATCAATTGCTAGAACCGTTTAAGGTAGCATCAGCAATGTTGGTTCCATTGAAAAAAGTCTACAAAATTTAACCAAATGCGTCACCACCTAAACAAAAGACGCACGGAAAAGGGTTACGTCTCGACTTATTTTAAAAAGCGTCAGACAGAAAAGGCTTAAAATAGACGAAAACTTATAGGATGTGTATCCCATATCGCCATATACAAACACAAATAAACAGCGCAGCTCAAAAATATAGCCCCTACAACGATAAACAACATTGTGCTACAACTCTGGTATCACGCCCGTAGATTGCACATATGTTCGACTTCTTTAGAAATAGACTTCACCTTTGGGACATGGTGAAAACTTACGCTCAGAAAGGAACAAAAAATAATAATTTTGTAGATTAGCTAGATTTTATGATAGTGATAGCGTTTTTCTTGTTATTCCAGCTAGTTTTTGGACTATTTTAACTATTCTTTTTTGAATTATTTTCATAACTTTCCATTTGTGCCTTCAAAGATCCGTTTTCTGCCATTCTTTAACGTGAAGACTTCCATCATTGTCATGATTTTTCCTTCAAAGATATAAATTTTGCGTCGCTTTCAATATTTTGACAAAATTCCTTCTACAAGTTGTTTAGAATAGTGCCCTACACATGCTGATTCCTTTTGGTAAATATTATCCCATTCCTTGTTAAGTTATGGAAATCGTCATTAATCAATGATTACCAACTAGGGAGCCAATGACTGTGCCACAAAATTATATAAATTTTGAAGCACAATTGATTTAGATCAAAAATTCCTTCAGTGGCTTCAAGAAGGCAACAACCGGCACATGCTGATTCCTTTTGGTGCTGAAATTCGTTAAATTGAATTTAATACACAATTTTTTATAGTGATGATTAATTTTCTTCGAAAATGATCAACGGCTTCACCTTAAAGTTTTTTTTTGTTAGTTTAGGCAATTTTTCAATTATTTTATCAAGTTTTTTTTATTTCCAATTGTGCCTAAAAAGCTGGTTCTATTTTACTGACTTGCTGTAAAAAATACAAAAATACAAAAATACAAAAATTCAAAAATACAAAAATACAAAAATACAAAAATAAAAAAATACAAAAATACAAAAATAAAAAAATACAAAAATACAAAAATACAAAAATACAAAAATACAAAAATACAAAAATACAAAAATACAAAAATATAAAAATACAAAAATACAAAAAATACAAAAATACAAAAATACAAAAATACAAAAATACAAAAATAAACAAATACATAAATACATAAATACATAAAGGGACCATCCATAAACCACGTGGACACTTTAGGGGGTATGGCGATTGTCCACGATCCATACAAAAAGTTTTTTTGTAAGGACAATTGTCCACGATGGGGGGGTAACAGATTCCCAAAAAAGTGTCCACGTGGTTTATGGATGGTCCCAAATACATAAATACATAAATACATAAATACATAAATACATAAATACATAAATACATAAATACATAAATACATAAATACATAAATACATAAATACATAAATACATAAATACATAAATACATAAATACATAAATACATAAATACATAAATACATAAATACGAAAACGAAACGAAACTATTGGCACTACGCCCCCGGGGCATGGCCTTCCTCTAACGTGGGATTTCTGCTCCAGCGCCTCTGACGAGACAGGAGAAACCGGGACCGACGTTTTACTTCACCATCCGATAGAAGCTCAGTGGATAAGGCGGAAATCGAACCCGCGTCTCATAGCATCATCGGGATCGGCAGCCGAAGCCGCTACCCCTGCGCCACGAGACCCACATAAAATACATAAATACATAAATACATAAATACATAAATACATAAATACATAAATACATAAATACAAAAATACAAAACTACAAAAAAAAAGTTCAAGATGGTATGTCAGAGACATAACCGAAAGACATGGAATAAGATTATTTTATTTTGTTACATAGATTTGTCGGCAAAACTGTCATAAATGTTCTCCCAAGGTGAATCTTCCATGAGGGCACCGGCAACTCCAGGTTGTGGCCACTACGGTCGGAATGTCAATTTTCATGTACAGTGTTTGCGGTTAAACAGCGATCGACCCCTCGGTGCGCGGCCGGTCTGTCTACGTGAACGTCTTTGGCGCCGTTTCGTGCTGTTTTGCCGTTGAGGAGGAAGAAGAAGAAGAGAAACAATAAACGTCAGTTAGAAAGAGCATTCAAGAGCGAAACACGTCTTTCATTTTTGCTCGTCCGCGAATCACCGGAAAGAATCCCTGCGGTGTGGCCTCCCGGTTCGAACGCCGGAACTGGTTCTGCTACATTGTAATACAGTCCGCTACATACAGTATCAAAAACCATGAATTTTGATACCCATATTGCAACAACTCGTTCTGTAGATGTCCTCCCAGGCCCCGGGGGAACCTTCTTTGAGGGCAGCGGCCACTCCAGGTTATGGCCACTACTGTCGAAATGGCCATTATTATGTTCAGTATCAAAAACCATGAATGTCGATACCCATATTGCCACAACTCTTATGGTTCTGTAAATGTCCCCCCAGGCCCCGGGGGAACCTGCACCGGCCACTCCAGGTTTTTTCCACCACTGTCTAATTGGCCATTTTTCATGAGAACCGCCGCATCATAGTGACTTCAACGCGGTCCGCTTCGCTCGAATTTCCTCCTTTTGCTGCCGGTGGTTCTTCCTTCTGGTTGCTGGTCCTCTTCTTCTATTGGCCGCTGCTGCTGCTGCTCCGCGCCGGCTCGACGTGCACAGTTCGAGTGCTCGTTCCAAAGTGACTTGCTTTTGCGAAATTTTCTGCTTAAATAGCGGCACAGCCGCAGAACGGCACAAAAGGGGCGCGGTCTCGAATGCATACGTTCGCTCTGATTGGTCATCTGTCCGATTTGTACTGAAAAATTACTCATTTTGATTGCATGTTTTAAGTGCTTTAACTATGTTTAGTCAAACTATCTATGTAGTTAAACGATAACTGAAGTCTTCCTCTTTCGATTGGTGGTCCAACCTGGATTTGGATTGATTCACAGGGAAAATAGATATAAGCGTTCAAAATGTCCCCTTTTTTAACGCTTAAAAGTGACGCTTTGGATCGAATTTCTGAACTGGCCCCCCAATATAGTAAGTAGAGACATAGTCCTATGTCAACAGTCCAAAAAAATTTATGTTTCAGAAAATGCTCGCATGTTTGCAATACCCTTTTGATACAATTTTGTATTTTGTGACCCGAACCTGTTGCATTCTACTTGGTTTAGGGTCCCATAGATCGAGTTTTATACAGATTGAAGTTTCGATAAGTAGTTTAAAAGTTATGTAAAAAAATGACAATGTTTTCACGAGAAGACTTCCATCATTGTCATGATTTTTCCTTCAAAGATATAAATTTTGCGTCGCTTTCAATATTTTGACAAAATTCCTTCAACAAGTTGTTTAGAATAGTGCCCTACACATGCTGATTCCTTTTGGTAACGATTATTCCATTCCTTGTTAAGTTATGGAAATCGTCATTAATCAATGATTGCTAACTAGGACGTCAATGACTGTGCCAAAAAATTATATAAATTTTGAAGCACAATTGATTTAGATCAAAAATTCCTTCAGTGGCTTCAAGAAGGCAACAACCGGCACATGCTGATTCCTTTTGGTGCTGAAATTCGTAAAATGGAATTTAATGCACAATTTTTTATAGTGATGATTAATTTTCTTCGAAAATGATCAACGGCTTCACCTTTCACATATATCCGGATCTCACTTAAATGTATGTAAACTATGTCCGGACCCACCATCCGACCCATCGTTAGTTAGGTTATCAAAAGACCTTTCAAACGAGTCCAAAACATTGATGATCTGGCAACCCTGTCTCGAGATATGACCACTTAAGTGACATTTAAATACTTTTTTATTCCAGATCTAAAAAATAGATGAAATTTGTGTACAGCTACTGTTGGTAATGAGTGAAGAAGGCTCCAACCACATAGGTGGATTAAGTTAGTTTTTTTGTTAAAAGTTGACTTGATTCAGAAAACAATTATAGCAAGACTAATAACAGTGTTGCCACATACGATAAAATCATTATTTGCGGCAAATTTGAAAGCGTGACTAATATTTTTAGTTCATTTGAATTTTTAGCTGAAAATTCGAGAATGCAAACGAATAGCTTGATTTTAACGATAAATTAGCAATTGTACAAAATTTTTCTATCAATTTTTTTAACAACTTGTAGACACCATGTCGAGGGGCACGCTTTCGTGCTGTGCAAGCTCAAGGCGTAGTTTTGTGGGCTTTCATTCGATTTGTCTAAATTTACGAGACCTTGCCGGTAGCGCGGAAGACGTATGTTCTCTTTTCCCACCCAACCTTCCAACTTTGACGGTACCAACACATGACTGAACAAGGAATAAAGCTGAAGGCTAGAAAAGCTCAAAAGCTGTAGCGAGGTTTTCGGCGCACAACCACAAACACACACACACAGTCACCGGCTGCCAGCTGATTTCCGGCTGTTTTGGCCAGACTAGAAAAAAGATTTGTTTTCGATTTCCACCGCGCCCCCACCCCCAAACCAGACATATATTTGCGAGTACGGCGAGTGCGTGATGTTTGCTGGCTTCCCGCCGTGATTCAATTTCTCAAAGTTCATTACGCACGCGATCGACACACGACTCGAACTGCTCTGGATGGCAGGGGTTCTTGGGAGCTTGTGTTCAAAACATGAGAAAATGGGATTAATTAATGCCAACAAATATCAAAGAATGTTATTTATTGATATCTGAGTAAAAAATCAATACACAGTGTCAAAAAAAAATCAATACACAAGGTTTAATAGCCTCGGAATTTGGCTTCCAAACCATTCTGAAATAAGTCATTAAAAGCAGCGCGAGAACTGAGGTAAGCTGCATCAGCTATTTGTAAGTCTGATGCAAACTATACTTTACCATAATTTCGCTGCCGGCCTACTGGTATTGGATTGTAAAATACGCAGTGGAGACGCATGGTAACTCAAGATTCTGCTCGCATTTGCACAAGAGTTCGTCGAACAAGCACAAGTTGTTCGTTACAAATTGAACAACCCTGTTTTTGCCATCATACTCCCCTTCTCCATATGCTCTACGACAGGTGGAGTGACACGATAATGTTTGGCTGTCCAGATTGAAAGCTTTCAGTTTTATTTGATTACCAACCGACCAGGAAGCGAGTAGAGGCGACACGGCTATAGAGCTGGATGAAAGTTTTCCGACCAATTTGATCTGTATGCACTGTATTCGGATGATTGCATTGTGGAAACAGGAATCGGTTTACCGGTGCGTCGAGGGTAAATATTCTGAAGGCTCATTCAGGGTTTGAAGTACCACACGTCTCCATGGAAATTGATTTGTTTCATGGCAACTAGGATGCCAGTTGACAACGACAGGGAATTGCTTCGAGCATTACTGTTCTGAAGACTCTGAAGTTCATGGTGAACTCAAATGTATTTTTTTTTTTTTTTGTAATTTTTAACTTATATACTTTTTTATATCCCTTCAACAGCTTCAAAGCTAGGAAGGCATGCCGCCGGGTGTAGAAGAAGTCAGTCGAACGTTACACACTTCTAACCCATAGCTGCTCTGGAGGTTGATAATCGTCTAGTTTATGGTCGTAACATTTACCACAGAGTGAACAAGACACCGAAACGAGTTCACCGACAGCAACACAATGAATAATCGACAATAAAGTTCGCTCGACTGGTCAAAACAGGGGTTGAGACCAGCAACAACATGCGTGTTTGGCCTGGGCTCGAACTGATAACAACAAGTGAAGGGACTTTGACGTATTAAAGGGTGGAGGTAGAAACGTCAAGTGTATTCTATCCCTGGAATGCCCAGGGACGCGGAAAATCGAACCCAGTGTTAATATTCATCGATTCCCACGCAGCCCAGCCTTGTTCATAACACTTGGATGGGTTTGGAAATAAAGGAGAGGAGTGTTGATGGTCAGGAGGAGCGCCGAGTTCATGAATATTCAGGGATCAATCAATATCGGCTATTGTTGGACGCTTCCGGTGAACTTTAAAGTTTGTGTCGAAAAGGAACATAAACCGGATTACGTTTACTTTAGCGGGTTATTCAACCTTTTTATCCCTTTTCAAATTGAGTTTATTGAACAATTCTAAAAATAACTCAATAAACTAATCATGGAGGTACGATTCAGAAACAAAATCGAATGCCCTTTTTTTTTCGCCAGACAAACAGCTCATTTTAAAAGCATTCTTCGTCAGCACAAAAAAACAAAATTGGCAAATTGCTCCTCCTGAAATTACACGAGCCTATCAAATATGTCTTAGTCCCTTTTTTGGAGCTAAAAACAACAACAACATTCGCCACTATGTAGACCTGTGTGCTGTCTAGACGTAATCACCCCCGTGGGATGTACATTTAATGTGAGAGATGCTACTTCGTCATACTCGATCTCTCCTTGACGGCAGGCTCCCCCGAAATAAACATGTTAAGCTCGCTGAAGGGTCGTCTACGTCAGAGCGGTATGATGAACGACAGGATGAAAACAGAAAAATAGATTCGAGGATTCTCCTCGAACGACAATTTAATTTGTCCCAAAGCTTGAAGCGGGGATGAAGGCCTAGCAGCTAGACCTAGGTGTACTTGTATCAGGATTCCTGGAACTTGTTTAAATTTTGATACCGTTGACGAAAGTGATAGCTTGCACACAGTGCTGAAATAATCTCAGAAGATTGGGTAAACATTGGCAAATCTTCACAATTATCTGAGATTTATTTGTGTTGTTGTGGTAGAGGCTTCCTTGGTCTGACGTTCATCCAAAAAATATTGTTGATTAAATCTGTTCCAAAAAAAATCTAAGAAAAATCTAACCCACTGTGCGAGGGCTTACAAGCAGGATAAATGGTAGAAGCTCAGATAATTTTCGTGTTTGGCAGATTGAAAGTATCAAAAGCGTGCCCAAACATCCTCTGAAAAGGAATTAGCGTTACAAATGCTTCAGTTTGGGAGGGGGAAAGAGCGAGGGGAGGTTTGCATAGGTAAATACACACCACCCAAAAAAAAAGGTGATATATTTACATAAACAGCGAATGTGTGTAAGCCAGCTTTGCGTGGTGCTTAACCACCTACACCAAGTTCTGCCTTTCGCAGCCACTTTGTAAATTGAATCGTTTTTTTGGTTGTTTTATGTCTGGGATTATGCTACCAAAATCGTAGAAATTCTTTTTAATATTAACCATGAATTTTTTCCAGAAAATCCACAAAAATTGAATGGTTACTTTACTAAAACTGAAAGACAAGGGTAATTCTCCGCCAACTCACACAAAATCGGAAAAAGTTGCCCCGACCCCTCTTCGATTTGCGTGTAACTTTGTCCAAAGGGGTAACTTTTGTCCCTGATCATGAATCCGAGGTCCGTTTTTTGATATCTCGTGACGGAGGGGCGGTACGACCCCTTCCATTTTTGAACATGCGAAAAAAGAGGTGTTTTTCAATATTTTGCAGTCTGAAACGGTGATGAGATAGAAATTTGGTGTCAAAAGGACTTTTATGTAAAATTAGATGCTCGATTTGATGGCGTACTCAGAATTCCGGAAAAACGTATTTTTCATCGAAAAAAACACTGAAAAAGTTTTTAAAACTCTGCCATTTTTCGTAACTCAACTGTAAAAATTTTTGGAACATGTCATTTTATGGGAAATTTAATGTACTTTCTACATTGACCAAAGTTACCCCTTAGGACAAAGTTTCACGCAAATCGAAGAGGGGTCGGGGCAACTTTTCCCGATTTTGTGTGAGTTGGTAAAGAATTACCCACAATCGAAAGTGCCCGCCATCAACAATCATCACGATTTTTGTTTCAGATCGCAAAATAAGGTGGAAAATAGATATTCCGAAAAATTGTGAAATTTTGGGGCTTTGGTGTCTTCAGCAGAGTTGTTGTAAATGAAAAGGGGCAACTGTTGAGTTTGGAAATCTAACTTTTCAGGAATATGTTTGGGATATTTTTTTGTCTTCTAAAAAGTTGTTGACCTTGCCAAAGCAATTTTGTCCAAAACACCAAAAATTTATCTCGTAATCTACGCATTCTACGACCAATTTTTTTAGAGAGCGTCTGAGCATTTGAAAAAGGAGATCCAGCACTACAAACGCTGAAAAAACGTGTTAACGAAATTCGAAAATTGTCCAAATATATGTTTTTCCATGTTTTTTTTGCCCGCTGAATCTGAATCTGTCCTCAGAATCAAGGGTCCTGATTGCTCAAAATCAACCACTCCATTCGCGAGCACAAATAGCAGGCGACGCGATACTGCCCTGATGAATTCCTACTGTTTGTCACTTTGAAACCATTCGCTCCCGAACACTCTCTTTTCTACTCTCCTTCTCTCTCAGTCGGCTCAGTCTCCGAACGGCTCAGGCAGGTCGAACGTCGCAGATCACTCTGAACTGAAAACATTTTTTCTCTGATGCGCTGCGTTATACTCATTGATTTGGGTTGCCTAAAATCAATGTTATCAATTAAATTGTGCATTTATTTTGATTTCATAACATTATAGACACCATTCAAAGAAACATCCTCCAAGATAAAATCAAATTGATGGCAAATTGAGGGCAGGAAAACAAAAAGACTGCCGCGCTGGCGTTTTGTGAGAATGGCTCTTCGCTGAGCATGGTAGTGTGTGAGTGTCGTCGAGCGACGGAGTAGGCAAATATTTTCACGATGTATTTGTTTGCTGAGTGAAAAGTTCGGGCCACTCGCTGGCTGCTTGCGAGTATCATTCGCTCATGAATGCTAGCAGGTTAGAATAGGCGACGAATTGATAGGCGATGAGTGAGTGGTTTCTGTTCATTGAACCGAAAATCAGGACCCTTGCTCAGAATTGAGCCAAATTGTCAAAAAATCGATTGTTGGTCATATTTTGGGTTAAAACGATAATCTTACAGTTAAATGATAAATTATAGGCCACGGTTTCAACAAAGAAAAAAGTGTTTTAAAATTGCGACTTTGGTCAAAGCTGAGGGACATAAAGTTCAAAAAAAAAAAATATTTGCAACGCACGGAAAGAAGGTTTATCGTGAATCTTACTAAATTTCGGTTAAAAATCCTAAAAAAATTGGTTGTTTTTTCAACCACCAATTTTTTTAGCTGGAAATCCTAAAAATAAATCCTGGATTTGACAGCTGGATCCAGGTCCTAAAAATGATAAATCCAGCTAAATTTGTAGTAAATTTTACTAATTTGCAAGCTGGAAAAATGCTGTCAGTCTCAAAAGCTGTATGTTTTGAGAAGGTCTGTTAGCTATTTTAGCTAGATTTTATGGTATTCTAGGAAGTTTTATAGTTAGCCCAGCAAGTTTTTAGGCTGTTTCAACTAGTTTTTTTGGAATCATTCTCAAAATTTTCCATTGATGGCTGCGAAGCCAGGTATTTTCACACATCTTTTTAGCTAGTTTAGCTAACTTTGCCAGTATTCTTGGTAGGTGTTTTGGTTGGAATAGCTAATTTTTCGGCTATTTCTACAAGTTTTCTTACAAAAGCCTCCGTTGCTGCCTGCAAAGCACGCATTATTCGCCCAGCCTTTTGGCTGATTTAGCTCGTTTCTTTTTTGTTCTTGCTTCTTTTTTCGGTAAGTCCAGCTAATTTTTCGACTGTTTTAACTGGTAATTTCGAAATCATTTTAAAAATCCCTTGCTGCCTGTAAAGTTGTTTTTTTATTTTCAAAAAGACTTTTTGCTGGTGTAGCATGATTTTCCGCTATTCTTGGTACGTTTTTTGGTGGTCCAGCAAGTTTTTTGGATGTTTCAATAGTTTCCAGGCTTTTTAAACTATGTTCTAGTTGATCATCCTTATAGTACGGCTTTGTTATTCTATTGACAAATTAAAAAAATAAATACAGTAATACAAAAATACAAAATGCAAAATACAAAAATACAAAAATACAAAAATACAAAAATACAAAAATACAAAAATACGAAAATACAAAAATACAAAAATACAAAAATACAAAAATACAAAAATACAAAAATACAAAAAAATACAAAAATACAAAAATACAAAAATACAAAAATACAAAAATACAAAAATACAAAAATACAAAAATACAAAAATACAAAAATACAAAAATACAAAAATACAAAAATACAAAAAAAAACTTACAAAAAGTTATTTTGGTTAAATTGTAGTAAATTGAAGTTATATTTAAACTACGTTTTGCATTTAACAAAGTTTAAATATAGCATCAAATTACTTTAATTTAAACTTAATTTAACTTAATTTAACCTAATTTTACTTAGTTTAACTTAATTTTACTTATTTTGCTTAATTTTACTTAAATTTACTAAATTTCACTTAATTTTACCTCATTTTACTTAATTTTACTTAATTTTACTTAATTTTACTTAATTTTACTTAATTTTGCTTAATTTTACTTAATTTTACTTAATTTTACTTAATTTTACTTAATTTTACTTAATTTTACTTAATTTTACTTAATTTTACTTAATTTTGCTTAATTTTACTTAATTTTACTTAATTTTACTTAATTTTACTTAATTTTACTTAATTTTACTTAATTTTACTTAATTTTACCTAATTTTACTTAATTTTACTTAATTTTACTTAATTTTACTTAATTTTAATTTTGCTTAATTTTACTTAATTTTACTTAATTTTACTTAATTTTACTTAATTTTACTTAATTTTACTTAATTTTACTTAATTTTACTTAATTTTACTTAATTTTACTTAATTTTACCTAATTTTACTTAATTTTACTTAATTTTACTTAATTTTACTTAATTTTACTTAAATTTACATAATTTTACTTAATTTTACTTAATTTTACTTAATTTTACTTAATTTTACTTAATTTAATAAATTTATGTTAATTTTACTTAAATTATGTAATTGTGCTTAAATTTACTTTATTTTGCTTAATTTTACTTAATTTTGCTTAATTTTATTAATTTTACTAAATTTAACTTAACACAACTTAATTTAACTAAATTTGGGCAAATTCAACTAAATTACACTAAAAATAACTATTTTCAACTAAATTTATCTGAATTAAACTAAATTTTGGCTTAATTTAACTTATTTTTATAAAATCTTCTTAATTTAACTAAAATTAACTAATTTAATAAAACTTAAATTGACTAAACTTAATTTCACTTAATTTAACTTAATTGAACTTCGTTTCTAACAATAACAATTGATGTGCTTAAAAGGCGTTAGGTGCCCTATTTGTACGGATTTGTCAAACATCGGCCAATCTATGTCTAGACATTCTGTACCAGCGCCCCTCCAGGTGGACAGATGTCCATACAAAAAAGTAGAGTGTGGACATCCCTTGCTGCCTGTAAAGTTGTTTTTTTATTTTCAAAAAGACTTTTTGCTGGTGTAGCATGATTTTCCGCTATTCTTGGTACGTTTTTTGGTGGTCCAGCAAGTTTTTTGGATGTTTCAATAGTTTCCAGGCTTTTTAAACTATGTTCTAGTTGATCATCCTTATAGTACGGCTTTGTTATTCTATTGACAAATTAAAAAAAATAAATACAGTAATACAAAAATACAAAAATGCAAAAATACAAAAATACAAAAATACAAAAATACAAAAATACAAAAATACAAAAATACAAAAATACGAAAATACAAAAATACAAAAATACAAAAATACAAAAATACAAAAATACAAAAATACAAAAATACAAAAATACAAAAATACAAAAATACAAAAATACAAAAAAAAATACAAAAATACAAAAATACAAAAATACAAAAATACAAAAATACAAAAATACAAAAATACAAAAATACAAAAATACAAAAATACAAAAATACAAAAATACAAAAAAAAACTTACAAAAAGTTATTTTGGTTAAATTGTAGTAAATTGAAGTTTTATTTAAACTACGTTTTGCATTTAACAAAGTTTAAATATAGCATCAAATTACTTTAATTTAAACTTAATTTAACTTAATTTAACCTAATTTTACTTAGTTTAACTTAATTTTACTTATTTTGCTTAATTTTACTTAAATTTACTAAATTTCACTTAATTTTACTTAATTTTACTTAATTTTACTTAATTTTACTTAATTTTACTTAATTTTACTTAATTTTGCTTAATTTTACTTAATTTTACTTAATTTTACTTAATTTTACTTAATTTTACTTAATTTTACTTAATTTTACTTAATTTTACTTAATTTTGCTTAATTTTACTTAATTTTACTTAATTTTACTTAATTTTACTTAATTTTACTTAATTTTACTTAATTTTACTTAATTTTACTTAATTTTACCTAATTTTACTTAATTTTACTTAATTTTACTTAATTTTACTTAATTTTACTTAATTTTGCTTAATTTTACTTAATTTTACTTAATTTTACTTAATTTTACTTAATTTTACTTAATTTTACTTAATTTTACTTAATTTTACTTAATTTTACTTAATTTTACCTAATTTTACTTAATTTTACTTAATTTTACTTAATTTTACTTAATTTTACTTAAATTTACATAATTTTACTTAATTTTACTTAATTTTACTTAATTTTACTTAATTTTACTTAATTTAATAAATTTATGTTAATTTTACTTAAATTATGTAATTGTGCTTAAATTTACTTTATTTTGCTTAATTTTACTTAATTTTGCTTAATTTTATTAATTTTACTAAATTTAACTTAACACAACTTAATTTAACTAAATTTGGGCAAATTCAACTAAATTACACTAAAAATAACTATTTTCAACTAAATTTATCTGAATTAAACTAAATTTTGGCTTAATTTAACTTATTTTTATAAAATCTTCTTAATTTAACTAAAATTAACTAATTTAATAAAACTTAAATTGACTAAACTTAATTTCACTTAATTTAACTTAATTGAACTTCGTTTCTAACAATAACAATTGATGTGCTTAAAAGGCGTTAGGTGCCCTATTTGTACGGATTTGTCAAACATCGGCCAATCTATGTCTAGACATTCTGTACCAGCGCCCCTCCAGGTGGACAGATGTCCATACAAAAAAGTAGAGTGTGGACAATTGCCAGTCTCCCCTTTCCCCTGCCAAAGTGTTCACGTGGTTTAGGGATGCCCCCACTTTATGTTAAGTACATGTTTTTACCTACGCATCCTCCAAACAGTAACGAGAGGCTCAACTTCTAACCACTTTCCCTCAACACAAAAAACTTCTCACCTTATCAACTGAAACATTCCTTCAGGTGCCGATCCGCAGAAAATCTTCCTGGCTTTTAATTTATTCATTATTTTTGGTAAAATCTCTCCTGTCATTTTGGTTTGGGCTGTCAGTTTTGGAAAGCAAATCAGCAATCAGGGTTAGCTATTTCACCAATACCAGATTGGTAAATTTAGCTGAAATTTTAGCTGATTCAACCAAAAAAATCACTGTTTCACCAATTTGAAGCCAGCTAATTTGAATTGTTAAATTTTAGATGGAACTCCTTTCCGTGCGGAAACCCCCTCGTGGACAATAGTTCATACAAAAAAGTGTATGGAGCGTGGACAATCGCCATACCCCCAAATGTGTCCACGTGGTTTATGGATGATCCCTTACCCGTTTTTCATATTTTGGTTTATTTCAGTATAAAAAAAGCCAACTATTGATCTAAATAAAAATAGTGTCTATCCATCTTTGTCCATCTTCGAACTTAAAAAAAGCATTCGAAAAGCTTTGAAAATTCTCGACAATTTGCTGGTGTGAACACTGAACATTCATGAAAATTATCATAAGGCTTCATCCATAAAGTCAAAAAAAAAAAAAAAAATCAAACCATCCACATTAACGACCCCCGGGTCTTTTGTGGTCTCTATTGCAAGTTTCTGCTCGAACCTAGGAGTCCGAAGGCTTGAATGAGGAGAGCACCCAAACCTCTTTCTACTCCAAGGAACCTTCCACCCCAGTGTTTGAACTGACGACCTTCAGATTGCGAGTCCAACCGCCGCCAGCGATTCCACCGGAGTAGGTTTGGTTTGGTGTGTTGTTTGTACTTATGGCATGGAGACGACTCCTACACCTGGAATGAGTTAACGGCCTAACAACCAAGGCCGGGACCGATAAAAGGTGCGTCCATAAAGTACGTCACGCTAAAATCAGCCAAAATTTACCCCCTCCCCCTTTGTCACGCTTTTCCTATACTTATTACATGCAATGTCACACTTGCTCGGACCCCCCCTCTCCCCCTAGAGCGTGACATACTTTATGGATGACGCCTAAATGAGTTTTTTCTAAGTTGTGCCCAGTCGATTTTCAATCGATGATATCTTGGAAACCATTGATCATATTTTTAATGTTAAAAAAGTTAAACTTGGTTAAAAAGTATAGAATTTTTTGAAAAAAAATCAGATTTTAAGTCTATTTGAAAAATTTAAATCAGGATTTTTTTGCGAAGTAGTGGCTCCTTTGCGAAAATGGACGAAAATGGTCATTTTAGGATCACCCTGACTCGGCGTAGAAAAAAAAACTTATTAACCAAGGTCCAATTTTGGGTTCGATCCGATTTGTTTTTCACCAGTGCTGGTTTTGCGTGAAATTGCTGAATATTGTTAATATTATTATTTATGTTTTCCTGAAGGATATTCTTTAATTGACTTTTTCATTTAATTATACATCATTTAAATATGATTTTCCTATCCATCGCATTCTGTTAAACCTCTTAATTTCTCATCACATTGTGTTCCCGCGGAACCGTTTTTTTTTCCTTCTCAAACTTTTCCACATTTTCCATCTTTCCCCGTTCCCCGAGCGTAATCCGCGTATCAATTTATCATTAACTTCGCACAACTCCTTCGTCGGAGTCCTTTTATTCCGAAAGTTGAACAATACAGCAGCACAAGCAGTGTGGGCAGAGTGAGTTTCATGGGAAAACAACGGAAGTGAAAAGTAGACAAGCGAGCATCAACTTTTCACTCATATTGCGTAGCGAACTTCCGCAAAAGGCGACCAAAAGTTTGGCTTTGCTTTATGGAAATTTCGTTTTCTCAGCTGAAAAAGAGCGTTCGTCGAAAAAAAGGTTGTTTTTTGCTAACTTATGTAAACAGAAGTACCAAAACGTCATTCTAAATTAAGTTGAAATTAAATTCATCCCGGAGAACTGCACAGGAGATTGAAGCTACTGCGAGTGGTTCTTTGCAGTTGACAGACTTTCAAGACAAACAAAAAAAGTTTTGAATTAGTTTCAAAAAGTCCAAATACTGAGGATTCCTTTGAGCTCACTACAAGAGTTTAATTCCGTTAAATTGCTTAATTTTGTTCATCAAAGCCTAACTCCATCCAAACGCCAAAGCACGTTCCAAGAAAACAAAAACACTTTATCGCGTACTCCAATTAATTGCTAACACACTTACCGTACCAGCTGAAATTCAAGCTGGTAACGAGACACACTTCCGGTGTGGAGTCTCTTTCTGTGTGTGCCGCCCCGTCGTATGTAGAGATATCTAATTAAATGCGACTAAACCAATTACCACAAATTGACGGGTTGGGGGATGGTCCTTCTATTTGCTCCACAGCTGGTAGAACGTATCATACGACAATTTCCGGAACCGGAAACTGCACATTGTGCAAAGTTTGCTCAAGCTTTTTCGGACAGTTGCCATCATCGAACAAAAATACACATTTAAAGCAAATTGATTCGATGATGTTTTGTACCTGGAAGTCGGTGATTACGTTTGATGTTTTGAGCTCGGCAAAGCATCTCAATCGCACAACTGGAATGTGGGAGTTGCATTTCCCTCCGTGCACGTTCGTGGGAGCCCCAACCGGAAATGCCACACTGTCTGCAATGCAAATCGATTGCGGATCAGCCAGCGAGCTTACCGTAATTTGTGGTTGAAATGACAAATTGAAGCGAGTGTTACAAATATTATAACTTAAAATAAACTTATTTATTTTACTTAAATACTACTCATGTTTTACAAATATGAACAACATATCTACATTTGATGTGCAAGTTTTTTGCAGTAAAGAAGTATTTTTTGCCTTCTGATTTTTTGGGAGACCATTTTTTTTTGAGTTTGCATGAGGACAAAAATAATCGAAACATTTAAAAAAAAATCCCGGGGTTTTTGTACCCGGGGAACGGGAAATTTTCAATAATTTCCCGAGAAACTTGAATTTTTTTTTAAATTGTCCTGATTATGATTCTATTTATTATTTTGCTACGAATTGTATGGGACGGCAACTGTAATGGTAAAAAAAGTGTTATAATCAATAAATGGCTTGACTGCATGTAAGAAATATACAACTTCTAGAAAAAAAAGTTAACAAAAAATACTGATTTTTATCTTTGTATTTTTTCGATTTCTATGTCCTTAATGCCTTTGTTGAGCTATTTTGCATCATTATAGAGCAATTCCAGCTCAAATCAGGAATATTTGTGGTACTTTTGTACCCGACCCTCTCCAATTTCAATGAAACTTTGTAGACATGTTATCCTAGGCCTATATAAGCCATTTTTGTGTATATGGAGCCAATAGTACTCGAAAACAACATTTGAGAATGGCGTAAGGTATTTAAATATTTTTGTATTTTGTAATTTAAAAATTACTGTATCTAGAAACCGTTGCGTCGTATCAGAAAGTGGTCAAAGACAAACTTGTAGGAAATTGGACGGGCTTTCTGAAAAAAATACACTGGAACAAAAATACACGCCACACCTGTGAGATTTTTTGATTTTTAAGTCTAAAACTTAAATTTAAAGGTGATGTCACGATTTTTTTTTTGTTCAAAATTTTTGAAGGAATAGCCTAAAATGTTACCAAAAGACTGACGAAAAATGCAGGATGGTATATCACTCCTAAAAAAATACAAAAATCATTTACTCAAACAGTTTTATTGAAAAGTGGTCTAAACGTCAAAATTTTTAAAAACCGGTAGTGGCAATCGATTCCCCAGACAATTTTACATAAAAATCTTTATATTGACCATTGTCCTATGTCTAATCCTTGGGAAGATACAGCGGATTTAAAAATAAAAATGTTGAAAAAACGGGGTTTTTGGTGGTTTTTGGGAATTTCTATATGACAGACTTGGTTTTTCAGTCTCGTAAATATTTTTACTGGAAAGCTCGTCCAATTTCCCATAAGTTTGTCTTTGACAGCATTTCAATTGGTGTAAGGGCTTACAGATATAAGCTTAACTACATTGCTAATAACTGAAAATAGAATATTTTTTTCAGTGTGGTAGAAACCTAGATAGTAAATTTGCTTACGTAAATATAAAAACGAGTCAAATCAAAAAGCTCAAAGGCAAACTTATGGGAAATTGGACGAGCTTTCCGGTAAAAATATTAACGAGACTGAAAAACCAAATCTGTCATATAGAAATTCCCAAAAACCACCAAAAAACCCGTTTTTTCAACATTTTTATTTTTAAAACCGCTGTATCTTCCCAAGGATTGGACATAGGACAATGGTCAATGTAAAGATTTTTATGTAAAATTGTCTGGGGAATCGATTGCCACTACCGGGTTTCAAAAATTTTGACGTTTAGACCACTTTTCAAAAAAACTGTTTTAGTAAATGATTTTTGTATTTTTTTAGAAGAGACATACCATCCTGCATTTTTCGTCAGTCTTTTAGTAACATTTTAGGCTATTTCCTCAAAAAATTTGAACGAAAAAAAATCGTGACATCACCTTCAAATTTAAGTTTTAGACTTAAAAATCAAAAAATCTCACATAAGTGGCGTGTATTTTTGTTTCAGTGTATTTTTTTCAGAAAGCCCGTCCAATTTCCTACAAGTTTGTCTTTAACCACTTTTTGATACGATGCAACGGCTTCTAGATACATTTTTTTTTAAATTACAAAATACAAAAATATTTAAATACCTTACGCCATTCTCAAATGTCATTATAGAGTGTAACTGGCTCCATATACACAAAAATGGCTTATATAGGCCTAGGATAACATGTCTACAAAGTTTAATTGAAATCAGAGAGGGTCGGGTACAAAAGTACCAGAAAAATTCCTGATTTGAGCTGGAATTGCTCTATAATGATAACTATAGTTTCCCGATGCAAACTAGGGAGCTGTCCATAAAAAGTGCTATGAAAACATACAATTCGTATACCTTGAGAAGAGATTTTCTGATGATTGGTGTCTTTGAAAAAGTAGGTTGGGACTATTCAGAAAAAAATACATTGTTGAAAAATAAAAATGCTCATATTCTAAAACAACTTTTTATTACAAAAACATCAGTTAGTCAAAGGGATCATCCATAAACCACGTGGATTTTTTTTTTGAAATCTCAGACCCCCTTTCCCTTTCGTGGAATATTTAATACAAAACAAATCTTTTTTGTATGGAGCGTGCTGCCTAAGATTTAAAATTTTCAACCGATAAACAAAATACTCAAGGTCACATCACTGCCACTCGTGAATCCTGACCTCATACCCATCTACTAACCCCCTCAGAACTCATGTGATACTTTGTCGGAGAAGCAGTCGATTGGGCGGTCTCTATCACTCAAGTATCGGACTAACATTCCCATGCACTTCCCCGTGACCCTACCACTGGTCGTTGCCGGCGCCGGTATTGATCAGCATGATAGGGGCCTTTGAGAAGTTGCGAAGCGAGGAAAGATAGCTCCCACTTATATTCCACGGCTCGTGGATGTAACTTCTGGAGGTCCTGGTCAATAACGGAGTAGCAACTGCGGGTGGGCACCTATGCTATGTTTATGCTTATGTTAGTTTAAATGAGTTTAAAAAAATATTATGTAACTTGTCAAAAATTACTATATTCAGGATTTATTTCTTTTTTCGAAAAGTTATACCTTTTAACAATTTATGTTTTTTTAAAGATTTATAATTGCACAAATCCCGTCAATGAAAAATCATAATTTTTATTTTAAAATAAGAAGAATAAATTTCGTAACTCGGAATATGTCTCAAATACACACCCAAAAAACAAAAAAAAAATAATAAAAAATAAAAAAGAGATTCAGATGCAATAACGTCATGATTCGAAATCCGGACACTGATACTTCATTTTTGTTATAGCTGGCAAAAAATCATGTAATGAGTTTTAAATGTAGAAATTTCATCAGGATGTATTATAAACAGTCAGTTTTAAGAAAATGCATGCAAAATACGTCTTCTCTAACAATTTTTCATCAGAATTTGAAAATTAAAATGACTTGTTGTGTTTCGAATCTCGGCGCTGATAAAAGCTGATTCGAAATCCGGACACTTTTGGACTGAAATGTTAGGGAATGGCATTCTTTAGGTCTCAACTAAGCTGTTAACATCAAAACAATCGATATTTTATTC
This sequence comes from Culex quinquefasciatus, assembly GCF_015732765.1. Classification (NCBI taxonomy): domain Eukaryota; kingdom Metazoa; phylum Arthropoda; class Insecta; order Diptera; family Culicidae; genus Culex; species Culex quinquefasciatus. The sequence goes on along the minus strand of NC_051863.1, from coordinate 114,358,367 downwards.
AAAAATTTGCTAGAATTTAAAGAAATCAAAATCATGAATTTCTGCTTTGCCTTCCCGGTGCGTTGGACGCCTATGAAACATTCCAGTAAAATGTTTCGCATTTTGGTAAACTTTTAACTTTATTTTATTTTATTTGGGAGCGGCCGTGGCTAACCGGTTACGGTGTTCGCTTTGTAAGCGAATGGTCCTGAGTTCGATGTCCATCTGCTCCCAACGAGAATGTTTAAGACTTAGAAATACTTAAAATACTGAATAAGAATTAAAAATCAAAGTCGCTCGAGGTGGGGTTCGATCCCCCGTCCTTTGGATTTGTAAGCAAAACTGCTAACCATTAGGCCATCACGACTTGGTGAGCTATGACCCAGTCCTTTTCCATTTGACAAGGGTTTGGAAGTTCTAAATAACGTTTGAATCCGATTGGTGCAAACGTTCTTCAGGGCGGGGCTTGTCGATAAAAGCTGAGGTACCTCGCGCTCGACTAGCCAGCGTAGAAATAGGGACGTGGCGTTACATCGTGCTGCCACCTGTTTTTATAAGTGCAAGAGATGAAAAGTGTCGTCTTAAAATAGACGGCGTCCTATCTCGCCCAGCAAAATGAAGTCGATAAAGTAGTCGGTTTCGATGGAGAAAAAGTGGAAAACGTGGGTCAACGAAGCTCGGCATAGCTAACACCTTCCAAATGCCCATGCGAGTTATTTGCATGTATAGAGTGTAGATCTAAAAATACATGCACCCAACTGGCGGTCGCATGATTGTGATACATGGCGGCATGAAAGTATATCAGAATCTGCATGACATCTGTCCTCATGCATTTTTTGCGATATAGGGGTATGACATTTTTGCCCGTTATCGACAATTATCGACATTACCGACGGCTGATTGATTGTATTGCAGAAAAAAACTTAACAGAACGAGGATTGAACCATCAACTTCTAGGTTGCTGATCCGACACGCCACCTCCGCGCTATGGACGCTTGATGAATTGTGAGTGACAGAGCGCGAACATAATGTTCTCTCTGGAGTGTTGCTCGGAGACGCGCCAGCATTATATGTGTTGGTGAGAACTGCAGATCGCTGACATGTTTACATGCGGGCAAAATTGAGCTATGATCTTGCTGCTAAAACTGCTATAAAATGTAACATTTTCTGTAGCAAATCCTCTGTTGCAGATTTTGATCTATATATTTCCTTTGGGTGTGCAAACAACTCAATTTGTAAGAAGTGGCCGCGTGGTCCCGTTTGGTTGGTTGCACACACACACAAACAATTTTAATTTTATTTAATTGTTTTGGTATTAACTACAGCGTTCAAACAAACTTTAAATGAAAGTTGATGTTAGAATTAATCAAATAACACAGTTTTGTCATTCATTATGTGAACTTATAAAAAGAGTTAAAGAGTTCTGAAATCATGTTCAGAACTTATCCAAACCAACTCCAACCTACAGTCAAGCTATCCTCTGCTCTCTGATTGCCAGATTTACGTTCCGCATAATAAAGCACCGGCTGCAATACTTACATTTCCGCATCCGGTTAGTGTTGTAGGGATTTGCATGTTTGAACGGATAAATGCCCTCTCCCTCTCTGTGTGTTTGGTAAACAGCACTTAAAAAGATAAAACTGATTGGCCCAGGGATTGGGGGATTGATTCGACGGTGGGAGAGAGAGAGAGGTGAATCGATATTTGTAAGTGATGTTGAGTTTTTTGGAATGCGCAAATTCAATTGAAAGTTGAGAAGCAGCAAATTTTCAGTTTAAAGCCAAGCAAAATCGTTTGAAACTTTACTTTGTAATTCTGCAACCTAGCATTTAGTACGGGTGAGAATGAATTTTTATTTCTACAGAGTTCATAAATATGAAGTACCCCACTCGAGCATACGTCACCTGCAGACAGCAACCAAGCATATAAAATGTACTACACCTCGTCGTCGTCCGAAAGTGAAGGCAAGGACCATTTCGTCGGAGCCCCATGTGCTTTGGGTTCTGGGTGGCGGCACTGGCTGTTTCCTTCGTCATGTGGATTCCATGAATTAGTTATGAGTGCATTTATGTGGAACAATGAAAGATCCCTCTCTGGTTCTCCTTCATGCCAGCAACTGAGTCCTCCCCGGTTAAGTCAACCTGACACGCTGCTGGTTTGCCACGCTGAAACGATGTGTATCGTGCAAAATATTTCAAATTGCTCAATGTTGTCGTTCCCGGTAAAGTAACCTCCTTTGAATGGCATGTGTTACGGGATAGAACGTCTTGTCATGGTATTGCTTTGCAAAATAACTGGGAGAATTCGCTGCAGGCACTTGAACAAACATGCTTGTCGTTTTTGAAGCCAATAATATCGCAAAATTCTTTTGTGTCATATTTGACAGAGGTACTAATCGCCTAATATTTGCAAAACTTAATTCACAACAAATATCGGAACTAATACACCTAAGCTTGAAACAACGCCGTTTAGATTCGATAGTAGTCCAGTCCAGTTTTGCGGTTAGATATTGCACAATCAGTCACCTTCAACCATCACAGAGATGTGGTGCTAATATAACAGTCTCACCAGGGTGAAATACAGAACGCGCGCAGTCAGCAGCAATTTCATCAGTCCGCAAGCGAGCAGCGTTGGAAAGTGTGATTGGGCTCTGACTCAGCAGACGTGACTTGGCTTATCTTGGCGCAATCAGTCAGCAAAAATGCGTTTATCATACAGTCTGTGAAATTTGTAGACACATGGCTCAAGGTTGATGCGTTTGATGGAGCAAAGTAAAAGCAGTGATTTTTTGTGTGTTTATTGATGTTTCATTTATTTTGAAGTATCATAAATTGAAAATAAAATGAGAGCCCCTTCTTACGGGAAGTCTCAGTCTTGAGCCTGGGCCAAACTATATTGGGTTCGCAACGATAATTTTGACCAAGGTAGACTCTAAATCAGGGTTTCTCATGTCATCCATCCCGCGGCCCTTTATGCCGATCCTAAAGAATGGAATAAATTTGTTGAGTTTCTAAATTAAAAAAAAAAGCTTTAGATGAAAAATTTACATTCGACAGCAAAAATAAATAAGTTTTTTTTTGTTTTTTATGCATTGAAATTTTATGTTGCTAATCAAACTTGTTATTTGGATTTTACTTACGTCTTTTTAAATATTTCTGTTTCTCGTTCAATCAAATATTGATATTTTTTGTTTGCCATTAATTCTTTTCTATTTTAAATTAATATTTTTTTCGAATCAATTAGGCTATTCCAAATTTTATGTTTTTGTCCCCTTTCAAAATTTCCTCAAAAATTGAAGGGGCAAAAAAGCATATATATAAAAAAAACTTGAACAATCAGTTGTAAACTATTTATAATACAATTACGTTAATTGTCGTACTCTTTAAGTAAATAAGAGGATTTTAAAATTTTAAAAACTTTTAATTTGAACTCACATCAAATATTGAATTTTTGACCCTATTGAATTTTTGGCCCTTGATTTAAAAAAATTGAAAATATTGTTTTTGAAAAACAATTTTACGAATGTTTCATATTTTAATTAGGGCGTCCAATTTTCCCGGGTTTTGAATTTCCCGAGAAACGGGAAAAATATTTTCGAAATCCCGGGAATTCCCGGGATCCCGGGAAATTTTTCAAGCAGTCATAAAATCTATGTTTTCATAATAAGGAATATTTTTTCATGCTAGAAACCATAGAATAAGCTCAATAATAAAAAATGGTGATAATCTACACTTCAATTCAAACAAGGACGACAGTTTTTGAAACTTAAAATTAATTAAAAATGGATTTTTGTATTGTTCTTTCATGTGCCTTGGATTTCAAATAAATTACAATTTTTGATTCCAATGTGATTTAAATTAAATATATGTTTTATAAATATATTTATTTTATGTATTTTTTATAAGTAATAACTAGAAAAGCTTAAAAAATTTAATTCAAAATGTCTAAAAAACGAGAAACGACAGCAAATCCAGATTTTTTTTTAAATGTAAGATATTGTCTTTCATTTATAGGACCTTTAAAAAAAAACTCTAGAAATAAAATGATACCAGTCAATGTAAAATTTTAGATAAGTTTTGCATTTCTTATTTTATATAAAACATATTTAACAAATTATCTTTAAAATACTCCGCCAACTGGGAAGAAACAGGATTACAGGCTGAATAAGCATAGGATTTCAGAGCATTTAATTCGAAAATCGGTGTACTAATTGTTTTGTTTTGATCCAGTTTTAACAGAAGTTATTCAAAACACGATACAAAAAATTAACTTGAATAGCTGTCTTAATTTGTCTAATTTGTCTAATATGTTTTTTTCTTATTTAAAATCTTAAATATACGTAAATATAATACCCAGTCTTTTAAAAATACATTAAATTATACAGAAAATATTTAATGAGCTAGGCATTTTTTCGGATTTGTGAACTTAAATTTTAACAAATTTCCCTAATAACCAAATTAATACTGAAATATGCTGAATTCAAATTTTTTATGCTTCAAATTCGTATCGATTACTATGTACTCCCTAATTATAATAGACCAAAATTGTTTTTTTTTCAATTTCGGGAATTCCCGGGAAAAATGATAAAAAATCCCGGGATCCGGGAATTCCCGGTTTTGGAAAAATCCCGGGATTTTTGTCCCGGGATTTTTGTCCCGGGAATTCCCGGGATGGACGCACTATATTTTAACATTGAAAATCGGACCATTCGTTGCTGAGATATCGACATTGGAAAATGGTGGGTTGTTTGGGTGAGACTTAGAAAACATCAATTTTCCTGCATTTTTCCTGCATTTTCTTTGCATGGCAATATCTCAGCAACTAAGGGTCGTATCAACTAAGTTCAAAAAAGAAAAAAAATAGAAAATTTTCTCAGCTTTTCAAAAATATTTTTTCCAAAAGTTACCGTAAACCGGGGTAACTTTGATAGGATTTCAATTTGTTTTTGGAAATTGGAATATTTTCCAACAGGTAGGGGTTTTCTCAAGATTTTTATTTTTAAATTATGTATTGGGGTAGGCCACACAAAATCCATGCAATATTTTGAAAAAAAGTTTTTTTCAATAGTGTTTAGAAAACTAGTTACGTTAAAAATTCTTAGTTTAAATTCCGGGGTGACTTTGATGGTCATAGTTTTTCTGGTTAAAATCATATTTAAGATGTTCAAACTTTATTTGTACTTCAAATGTACCATCACTAAAGTAGCGTGATATAGTTTTTAAGAAAAAAATCAATGTTTTTATTTAGTTAACTAAGTTTATAAGCTTTTTAACTAAATACTTATAAATTTTAGATAAAATTGTTAAAAAGTCGGAATTTTGCCTGAAATTTGTTAAACCTAGTTTTGTTTATAAAATTATCGATTTACATTGCATTTTATACTAAATTTGAAGCACGAGTTTTCACATTTTACATGAAGTTTGTTCAACTGAAATTGCCTATACATTTTGTGATTTTTTGAAATTGTGATTCGAAAACACATATTATTGATTATTTGAAAACTTATTTAACCTTCTTCTAGTGGAAAATTGTCCAAATAATCCGAAAATGTATTCCATTTTCCGATTCAAAATCATGTTCATTGAGAAAATCATGACACTTTGAGAAGTTTAAAATAATAACTTACATAAACATTTTCTTAACTATAGTTAACTAACTTTTTAAACTTTTCAAAATTTTATGAAAAGTTCTTCTTGAAACACTTTTTTTATTTGAACACTTCTCTACCACAGTCAGTAAGCTTCTAAACCACTCCGTAAGTATTTTAATTGTACTCTTCATTTTGCGGAAAAAATGCGAACCTATCAAAGTCACCCCGGCTATCAAAGTCACCCCGTTTTACGATACCTAAAAATAGCTATACCTTGAAAACGGTGCTCTTTATGAAAATTTCACTGAAGTACTTTTCGATTGCAAATTTGATTTTACATTAAAAAATTAAGTTGAAAAAATTTTGCGATCAATATTTACATTTTTTGGAAAAATCAGTGTTGATTCAAAAATTCATAATTCGATCAAAGATTTTTTGCCCGTTCTGGAAATTGCTGAAAAGTTGGCATTTGACGTCCCCTAAAACATATCAGAAAATAAAATAAAAACTAACTTAATCCACCTATGTGGTTGGAGCCTTCCTCACAACAATGGCTGTACGTACACAAGTTTCATCTATTTTTTAGATCCGGCTTCCAAAAAGTACATCGATATCACTTAAGTGGCCATATCTCGAGACAGGGTTGCCAGATCTTTAATGTTTTGGACTCGTTGGAAAGGTCTTTTGATAACCTAATCAACAATAGGTCGGATGGTGGATCCGGACATAGTTTACATACATTTAAGTGAGATCCGGCTTCAAAAAAGTACATCAATATCACTTAAGAGGCCATATCTCGAGACAGGGTTGCCAGATCTTCAATGTTTTGGACTCGTTGGAAAGGTCTTTTGATAAGTTAACCAACAATAGGTCGGATGGTGGATCCGGACATAGTTTACATACATTTAAGTGAGATCCGGCTTCAAAAAAGTACATCAATATCACTTAAGGGGCCATATCTCGAGACAGGGTTGCCAGATCTTCAATGTTTTGGACTCGTTGGAAAGGTCTTTTGATAACCTAACCAACAATAGGTTGGATGGTGGATCCGGACATAGTTTACATACATTTAAGTGAGATCCGGCTTCCAATAAGTACATCAATATCACTTAAGGGGCCATATCTCGAGACAGGGTTGCCAGATCTTCAATGTTGTGGACTCGTTGGAAAGGTCTTTTGATAACCTAACCAACGATGGGTCGGATGATGGACCCGGACATTGTTTACATACAGTTAAGTGAGATCCAAATATATGTGAAAACACATTTTTATACATAACTTTTGAACTACTTATCGAAACTTCAATCTGTATAAAACTCGATCTATGGGACCCTAAACCAAGTCGAATGCAACAAGTTCGGGTCAAATCGGTTCAGCCAGTGCCGAGAAACATGAGCTAGTTTGTTGGTCACATACATACATACACACACACATACACACACACATACACACACACACACACACACACACACACACACACACACACACACACACACACACACACACACACACACACACATACACATACACATACACACACACACACACACACACACACATACACACAGGCATGTGTTCAGTTTTCGATTCTGAGTCGATATGTATACATGAAGGTGGGTCTACGACGATTTTATACGAAGTTCATTTTTTAAGCAGGATTATAGCCTTACCTCAGTGAGGAAGGCAAAATAGTGCCGCATGGAACTAAAAAAGTTTCAACCGGATTAAAAAATGCAAAAAATTGAATGACCGAAATCTCAGATAATTGCTTTTCTGCATATCGAGACACCCTGGTGGGCACGGTCTTGTTGGTCCCAAACAAAGAGCAGAGTTTTCTGTGCACTTGATATTCAAAGATTTAATAAATTGTACTATGGAAATTATGTCCAGATCTTTGAGCTTGAGCATTTACATACCGAATTTTTTTGCCTCTCTGTCCTGAATACCTTCGAATTACTGATGGATTATTAAACCATTGATTCAGATCGGCAAAACGAAGCCAAAGCGAAAGTCGAACCCCGAGTTCGAGAGGGATAAAACACACTAACGAGCTCAGGATGCATTGCAGATGTTCGAGTTGCTGATGGTCTGTGATACGGGGGGTTGTTGTTTACATCTTTTCCGGTACATTGGCTGGAAGCTGGAAAAGCAGAAACCGTCGTTATGGCCTCGGAATCCTGTAGGGGAAAGTGGGGCAAGAGTAACAAGCTAAGGAAATGTTCGTTATAACCCATTAAAAAGTTAAAAAATCTGTCGGATTTTATTATAATCATCTTATTCTAGGTCTTGACTAAGACTTTGTTTAAAAAAGTTTTTAAAAAATCCTGTTTTTTAATGTGAAAAATTGATTTTAAAATTTTTGATTTTCCGTACGTTCTACTCAACTAGTGGGGCAAGACGAGCAACCCGTTGGGGCAAGAGGAACAATGCATGAAAAAATATGGTAATTTGCTAACAATTGAACTGTTATCACTTAGATACATCAGATTAAAATGTATTTGAATGGTTTCTTCCATTTTTAGATTAAATAATAATATTTTACTAAAAATTTTATCGTTTTTACGAAAAAAAATACTACTTCGATGATAAATAATAAATTTTCATAATATCACTATACTTTGTATGTACAATTTTTTTAACGATTGTTTATCAGTTTTTAAGTACTTTCATGTATTTATTTCCCAATAAAATATGTTGTTGCAGCAATTCGTAATTTTTTCCATACTAAAAATCCATATGGTACACTTACCCCACCTGAACAAGATTTTTAAAAGCTCTCAACAAAAATAACCAAAAGTTAAATCATACTTTGTAATAGGTGCATGTTATTTGTAGGGACACTACTGATCTAGGAAAAATAGCATTTTGATAAAATGAGCCTTAAAACGAACCCTAAGCCTTATTTTGTACTTTCCAAATATTATAAGAAAACAAAGGTTTCGAAAAAACATCATTAAATCATATGCCCCGTGGCGTTTACGTCATTTTGGCGATTATGTGGTAGTAGAATCAGCTAATTGCATTGCTAGCAACAATTCCTCATACTGGAAATAATCAAAATTGTACAAATTACGGCCGTAGGAGCGATTGTTCCTCTTGCCCCATATGGTCGTCTTGCCCCACCTTCCCCTACACACTCCAGAGAAATCGAGCACCCGTGAAATATGTGATTGAACGCTTCTTCGCCCGTCATGATTTGCCGATTGTTTACCTTTTGCTTTTTCGATTTATTATTTTTTCCACGCGAGCGGTGGACCACTCAAAACGTAAACAGAGTTATTTGGAGCGGCGTGGGAGGAGGTGGTTGAGAAAATTTAATGGGCGAAGGAAATCGATTTTCGTGTTGAAAAAAAAAATGATGTTGAAATATTAGTTCACGGTCGTCGTCCCCTTTAATGTTCGTGTTGCTGGCGACCAATTTTGGAACTCAAAAGGGCGCGATGAATTGGGGAAATTCTGCTCGGTTAACCAGGGCAAACCCCTAACAATAGCCCATAATAGAATTGTGTGCTGGACTTACGGGCTGGTTGATGCTGATGACAGTTTTCTATTGTAGTAAAATTGGTCAGAGCGGCGCCTGTAGTCCTGTATAGTGATGAACTGTAGAGTAGATTAAATATCTGGGAATCGTCTAATTTTACCTCAATTTATGTGGATAACTTAAATTACACATAAATGATGTAAATTTACACATGTTTAGAGTAGAGCGTCCAATTTCCCGTCCCGGGAATTCCCGGAAAATAATATTTCCCGTTTCCCGGGAAATTTGTAAATTTCCCGAGAATTTCCGAAATTCAAGCAGAAGTACCGTAAACCGAGGTGACTTTGATAGGATTTCAATTTGTTTTTAGAATATTTTCCAACAGGTAAGGCTTTTCTCAAAATTATTATTTTTAAAACATGTACTGGGGTAGGCCACACAAAGTCCATGCACTATTTTGGAAAAAAAGTTTTTTCAATAGTGTTTAGAAAAATAGTTACGTTAAATATTCTTGGTTTTAATTCCGGGGTGACTTTGATAGTCATAGTTTTTCTTGTTAAAATCATATTTAAGATGTTCAAACTTTATTTGTACGTTAAATGTACCATCACTAAATTAGCTGATATAGTTTGTAAGAAAAAAAATCAATGTTTATATTAAGTTAACTAAGTTTATAAGCTTTTTAACAAAATACATATAAATTTTAGGTAAAATTGTTAAAAAGTCGGAATTTTGCCTAAAATTTGTTAAAAATAGTTTTGTTTATAAAATTATCGATTTATATTGCATTTTATACTGAATTCGAAGCACGAATCACAAGTTTTCACATTTTACATGAAATTTGTTCAACGGAATTTGCCTATAAATTTGGATGAGAAAATCATGACACTTTGAGAAGTTTAAAATAATGACTTTCATCCACATTTTCTTTTAGTTAACTAACTTTATAAACTTTTCAAAAATTTATGAAAAGTTCTTTATGAGGTACTTTGAACACTTCTCTACCACGGTCAGTATGTTTCTGAACCATTCCTTACGTATTTTAATTGTACTCTTCATTTTGCGGAAAAATCGCAAACCTATCAAAGTCACCCCGTTTTACGGTATATATTTTCCTTTTGAAAAATATTTTCCTTTTGAAAATTCACAAAAATATAAAGAGAGAACCCTGCTTGATTTTATTCATTTCAAAAATCAGGTCCATTTCAGGTTTATTTCAGATAATATTTATCGTACAATGAAGGATTTCATTCTATTTTAATATTTTTTTCCAACTGGTAAGGTTTGTCGCAAGATTATAATTTTTAAAACATGTACTATTGTAGGCCACAGAAGGTCCATGCACTATTGTTGGAAAAAAATGTTTTTCAACAGTATCTAAAAGTAGTGGCGTTGAAAATTTTATTTAGAATTCTGGGGTGACTTTGGTGGACAAAGTTTTTGTTGTTAAAATCAGATTTAAGGTGTTCAAATTTTATGTTTACGTCAAATGTACAATTATTAAGGTTACTGTTTTTAAGAAGAAAAAATCAATGTGTAAATTCAGTTTATAAATTTATAAGATTTTTTACAAAATACATATAAATTTATGGAGAAATTGTTAAAAAGTCAAAATTGTGCATAAATTCGTTAAAATTAGTTTTGTTGAAAAAATTACGGTCTAGAACTAGTTATTTGCCATGAAAAACATAATTTCTGCATGATATTATTTTTTTTACTTTATGAGTCAATATTATTCTTAAACATATTCCCTTGAAATAATAACAGAGACAAATTCAAAAGCATTTTTATGGTTGAGAAGCATGGATTTTACTCAGTGATTCAAAATTTGATTTAGAAAATAACACTTTAAAAAAAATACACTTGATATTTTTTGATTTGGTACAATTTGAAAGATAGCATATAAAATTAGAAAATTTTAATATTTTTATAAAGTTGTATGATTTTTAAAAGCGGTCAAGCCATTAATTGACCTTTACACTCATTTTGATCATTAAAGTTGCTGTTCTATACAATTTTGTTGCAAGATATAAATCAGAAGCACGTTCAGAATAATTTTCGATAAATTTAAAATTTCCCGGGATTCCCGGGAAATTTGTTAAAAATTTCCCGTTTCCCGGGAATTATGTAACCGCGGGAAATTGGACGCTCTAGTTTAGAGGTAATATTACACATTTTTTCTGACGCAAAATCTGTAAACATTCCCAGATGTCAGAAATCATGACATAAAAATAAAAAGTGTCTTTAAAATTTAATTATGTATGTCAATTTCAATTCAGTTTTATTGGTGAATAATCAAGTTACAATAGGTTAGTTTTACGTACATTACAGAGTTTGAGTTCATTTCAGCTGTGTTTTGCATCATAATTAGTTTTTGAGCAATTGGAAATGTTAAATGTACCTTATCAAAAGTAAGCAAAAGCTAAAAAAAACTTACAAAATTTATAAATATGTAAAAAAACAACTTTAGCTCTTTTCAACTTTTTATTATGTTAAATACCTAGCTATTTAGAGCTATTGCTCAGCTAGTATCTGTACGGTCAACTAAGCTAAGCTTCGAATAAGTCTTTTTTCGGTAAAAAGACAAGAATCTCATCTAGAACGGTATATCTCAAGTGACTTACGTTCTCGACCTACTTATTGTGGGAAAGACCCGCTCCAATTCTTCGTTGGCAACCTTTGCTGTATACAGTGGATCATAAATGCTCTATTTTTATATCCCAGCAGCTGGAAGCTGCAGAAAAAAATAAAGCAAAACTAAAAAGCATGCTCCATCGCTATAACGAAACCCTCGAGCACCCTGCCGGAACGAAAAATTGCTCTTTTATCAGAAATTGCAACCCAGAAGTGTGCGTTTCGCTCTCTAGAATTGTTTGTGGGCTTTCTATTGTCCCATCCGTTTATATAATTACTCAAGTTTGTACATATATATAAGAGAGCGAGAGAGAGAGAAAAACACATTGACACAAAACATACTGTCGGTATATACACAGACGAACACTAATGGGACCATAACAAACTTTGACTTGGAGGCTTGCAGTCTGATGATTTTCCCACGCCCTCTCATTTGTCCCCACACTCTGACTTCATACATGACGTCCGACAGTCAGCTGTGTGTCAGGATGCTGCCGTCAACGGTCCCGGGGATCCGATCCCAATCCTCTTCATCAATTCACGATAGAAGCGCGCACGCTGCTGAAGCCAAGGGGCACGACACTCACACTCTTCACGCACATCCACTTCTTTCCCCCCTCCAAACCTTGACAATGGCCTGTCGACTCGATTGAGACCCTTGGCACGAACCGTTCGTCGTTTGGGGTGAAAAAGTTGCGTTCGGCAGGATCTAACAAGTCCTTCTCATAACATCGCTGCTCGGTTGGCACCGTTTGTGCTGAATCGCTATTAGTTCACATAACACATAAATTCAAGGGTTACTAGATTCTCTTCGTCGTGCTCCGACTGTACCGGTGGAAAAATGCCGTAACAAAACAAAAAAGAATGCTCCTCTTTCCAGGGTGCAAAGCGCCAATTGGTGATGGTGATAAAAAGCACTCATTTCCTGGTGGCTCCTCCGTCCGCTATAGTGAACGACATAACATATCAGACTAAAATAGACGAGGGTTAGAAAAAAAAGAAAGCTAGAAGGAAAGTTGTCAGCTGTAAGTCTCTTCGACGGGATACTTCAGCTGGGCGAACCGCTCTGTTCAGCTATTAAAAAGGAAGATCGAAGTGCTTGAGGTCAGAAAGCTGTCCTTTATAGCTCTGCGAACAAGTCCAAAGGTTATCTCAAACGTAAAGCTTATGTGCGCGGAGAACATTTCGACGTCATCAATCAACTGTCTTCGGCAGGATGAACGTATCTGTAATGAGCAGATGCCTTTCAAGATATCTATATTTTTTTTACAACATTGTTTAATGATTTGGAAGCACCCCAGCGCGTTTCATCGTGTTGTACTACGTTGTGGAAAGTGCTTTAAACTGTCAAGTGTTAACTTCCGTTAATGTACAGTGATATCTATCCACACCTCAAACGGCACGTGTAAGTCTCACGAAAGTGACTCAGGCCAAAGTGTCGCGCTTTTTGAGAAGAAGGCGGTGGTTGCCGTTATCTTTTTTAACGAGTCCAGTCCTTTTTTAAAATAAATGAAATTGTTCGCTCCACAGCATTGCCTAGGCGTTCTCGATTGCGAGATTCCTACTCGAAACTAGGTGTCCGAAGGCTTGATTGTTGAGGCATTTGCAAACCTCTTTTTACACCTTAGCTTCCTTCCACACCGGGATTCGAACTGACGATCTTTGGATTGTTAGTCCAACTGCCTACCAGCGACTCCACCGAGGCAGGACCCAGGGAGACGACTTCTACACCTGGTTAGACATGGGCCGACATTTACTTCCCCGTCCGACGGAAGGCGTGGTCAGACAAATCTCGTCTCGAAAAATGTCACCGGGATCGTCTGGGATCGAACCCAGGCCGACTGGGTGAGAGGCAACCACGCTTACTTCTACACAACGGTTCCCGGCTAGACTTAGACCGTTCAACTACAAGCGAAACTTATTTGGGGACAGCGTGGAGAATTTCCCTTGTCCTCTTAAAAAATAGCATTGATATTTACGTCCAGGATGAGCACCACTCAGCAGCCGCCCGAACGAAACAACGTGCTTTTTCTCTTTCTCTCGTTTTTCGTCTCTCTCTCTCTCTTTCTTGTGTTTGCTGCGTGGTGACAGAAGTCATTTGAATGCGATCATCGGAGAGACGATCGAAATCTCGGTAGAATGTCAAACGACCGTTCTCTGAGCAAAGTGATTTCTAGAGAAAGTCTATGATTTCATGAATAAATGAAAATTGCTAGTATTTAAAATTGAGGTGAAAAGTCATCGATTGTGATTGGACACTCAAAAATATTTTAACTGAATGAATGTACATGGAAAAGAAAACTGAATAAATATAAATTAAAAAAAAAAGAGAAAGTCTATGACTGTATGAGTGACTTTGCTTAGCACTATTTTTTTTACTTGTAGAAGTAAGTGAGCAATTCTCTACCAAAACCGGAAATGGATTTTCTTTGTATTTTTTTATTTGGCTCAAACTTTGTGGGGGCCTTTCCTATGACCAAATAAACTATTTTGTGTGATTGGTTCATCCATACAAGACTCCATACAATTTTTGCTGCTGTCCATACAAAAATGGTATGTAAATATTCAAACAGCTGTAAATTTGAGTAAATTTTTTGATCAATTTGGTGTATTCGGCAAAGTTGTAGGTATTGTTGAGAACTTTTGCGAAAAAAATAGGTACACGGAAAAAAAATTTGCAGATTTTTTTATAAACTTATTTTTTACTAAAAATCAATTTCCCAAAATACGTATTTTTTTTTATTTTCGAGATTTTTTGATATGTTTTAGGGGACGAAAATCCGCAACTTTTGAGCCATATAGAAACATGGTCAAAAAATCTGCCGCCGAGTTATGATTTTTTGAAAAAATAGTGATTTTTGGAAAAAAATCGAAGTTTCATGCAAAACCAAGTTTGACATTATTTTTTAATGCAAAATTAAATTTGCAATCGAAAAGTACTCTACAGATATTTGCTAAAAGGCTCCGTTTTCAAGATATAGCCACAGAAAGTTTTATTTTTGCGAAATATTTGCAGTTTTTCAATTTTTAAAAATAGTGACCATGAGTGACCGTTTCGAAAAACATTTTTTTTTTTTGAAAAGTTCAGAAAATTTGCTATAAAATTGTCTAAGAGACATTGGGGACCATCCATAAACCACGTGGACACTTTAGGGGGGGGGGGGTATGGCGATTGTCCACGACCCATACAAATAAGATTTTTTTTGTATGGACAATTGTCCACGAAGGGGGGGGGGGGTAACAGATTCCCAAAAAAGTGTCCACATGGTTTATGGATGGTCCCTTGAAGATTGGACCTCGGGTTGCTGAGATAGAGCCGCTTTAAGAAAAAGAAACACGAAAATTGAAGTTTTCTTAATCTCACCAAAACAACCCACCATTTTCTAATGACGATATCTCAGCAACTAATGGTCCGATTATCAATGTTAATACATGAAAAATTCGTGAAATTTTCCGATCTTTTCGAAAAAAATATTTTGGTTTTTTTTTCAAATCAAGACTAGCATTTTAAATGGGCGTAATATTCAATGTTTGGCCCTTTTAAAATGTTAGCCTTGATTTGAAAAAATTCTAAATGTTTTTTTCGAAAAGATCGGAAAATTTCACGAATGTTTTATGTTTTAACATTAATAATCGGACCATTAGCTGCTGAGATATCGTCATTAGAAAATTGTGGGTTATTTTGGTGACTTCAATTTTCGCGTTTCTTTTTCTTAAAGTGGCTCTATCTCAGCAACCCGAGGTCCAATCTTCAATGTCTCTTAGACAATTTTATAGCAAATTTTCTGAACTTCTCAAAAAAATTTTTTTGAAATGGTCACTATTTTTAAAAATTGAAAAACTGCAAATATTTCGCTAAAATCAAACTTTTGGTGGCTATATCTTGAAAACGGAGCCCTTTATCAAAAATCTGTAGAGTACTTTTCGATTGCAAATTCAATTTTGCATAAAAAAAATAATGTCAAACTTGTTTTTGCATGAAACTTCGATTTTTCCAAAAATCACTGTTTTTTCAAAAATTCATAACTCGGCGGCAGATTTTTTGACCATGTTTCTCTATGGCTCAAAAGTTGCGGATTTTTGTCCCCTAAAATATATTAAAAAATCTCGAAAATCAAAAAATACGTATTTTGGGAAATTGAGTTTTAGTGAAAAAAAAGTTGATAAAAAAAATCTGCAATTTTTTTTCCGTGTACCTATTTTTTTATCAAAAGTCCTCAACAATACCTACAACTTTGCCCAAGTCACCAAATTGATCAGAAAATTCACTCAAAAGTTACAGCTGTTTGAATCTTTACATACCATTTTTGTATGGACAGCAGCCAAAATTGTATGGAGACTTGTATGGGTGAACCAATGTCGCAAAATAGCTTATTTGGTCATAGGGAAGGCCCCCACAAAGTTTAAGTCAAATCAAAAAATACAAAAAATAAAAATGGTCGAAATCGGCCGATTTCGTAGAGAGTTGCTCATGTGTGAACCAATGACACAAAAAAACTTCATAGTGTGAAGGTCCCCACAAAGTTTGAGCCAAATAAAAAAATGCAAAAAATAAAAATAGCGGAAATCAGCCGATGTTGAAGAGAATTGCTTAAGTGGTTTACGTCTTTTTCAAATGTTACGGTTGATTTGAATAGCTTGATTTTTAAAAAAAAACGAAAACATTTATGATAAACAGAAATATTTTAGGCAGCAACCAGAGGTCAAGCACGTATAAAAATGAAAATTGTAGAAAATAAAAAAAAAAAACATTCTTTCAAAGATTGACGAAAATGGACACTATTTCTGATATACGAAAAGGATTTTTTTTATTTTAAATCACTTTTTTGAATGGAAAGTCGATTTGAGAAAATGTAGCTTATTGTGCATAAGCCTAAAATTGTAAGCTTTTTTCAGTTGAGCAGTTATTTAGCTTTACTCAAACTATTACGGTTTTGATACCGTTTAAAAAAAAATTCAAGAGGTAGGTAGCCTCCAAAATATTTTTTTAGGTAGATGGAAAATGGTTGAAAAAATCAGGACATCTTTTATCTTATAAAGCTTGTAACCTATCGCTTGTACGTAGTACAATCTCTGGTTACAATGCTTCGCATAATCCTGTCAAACTGAACCGTAGGGACAAGTTAGGATATTGTAATCAACCATTACACTTAAACAACATACAAAACATGGTATCCCTATTCCTAAAACGGTTAGCACGACTCACATCTCTTTGAGCAATTTTCGAAATACGCAAGAACAAAGACTTAAAATTGATAAAAGGGACTTCGTCATTTTGAATCGTCCTCATTTGCCGCTACCGACCAGAGTCCGTTACACATACTCTGGTCAAACGAAGAAATTGTGAACGTTTTGTAATTTAAAGTGCTGTGAATATCTGTTATTTGTACCCAGCATTCCTGTAGCCGGCGAAATGGTAAATTTAGTTCTTGTATTTTTGAGTCGTGTCTAATTAGTGTCTTAATTGTTAATTGTAGTGTCAGGGAGTTGGTCCCAACCCGCACCATCCAAACTAACCGTCAAGGACCGCGCTCTTCGCTAAAAGTGGTCGTTTGGTTGGTGGTGCAAGGAGGTAACAAGATTGTGGTAAATATTAAAACAAAACGTTAAAGCTAGAAAAGTGATTAGAAATGAACTCCTTCACAGAACCTCCAAGTTGGCAGAGCGCGCCAACCCGAGAATCTGTTAGAGCGCAATGGCGGAGGCCATCCGGTGAGTTCATTGTTACCACAGTTACACAAAGCACAAGTACTAAACCAAAACTTAAACGTACAGGTTTTTCTACCAAAGACAAAGACACAAAACCAAAGACACCAAAACCGTTGCTGCGCCAGGCCTGGCCGGAGGAAGATCCTCCGACTTGACTCGACCACCGCGGGATACACTAGAACACACGAACACACACACACATGGTTAGGTTAGTTTTAAAACGACGAAAACAATAAATTAGGACAGTTAAATGCAATAAACATGACTTTTCCATAACCCAAAGCGACGATCTTTTGTGATTCTTTTTGCCAGAACAGTGCGATTAGCTGAATCGAACCAGGATTGTGAAAGGGTAGGTACAATTCTCCTTCCCCACGTCAAATGTGAGCAGTTGCAGATCTTTACATCTCTCTCTCATCTCCAAGAGTCTCAAGTTCTGGTTTTTATTTAATTTTTAATTAATGAACTAGTGGTGGTTATTGCCCCCTAGTTCGTTATTACAAGCTTTTTGGTTGTATCAGTTTACAGTTCCTCCAAAGCAGTGTAAAATGGTAGCTAGTTTTACTCAACGTGAATGTTCTAAACCACTGTTAATTTCCAACTCCCGTGTCCACCATCAATTAACGTGTCACGATTTCCACACATACACAATCCCTCCATGAGCTTCCCCGATGATTTTGTTTACATTAGCAGCTGTCAGCTGCCCGGTGCCGCCCTCAGAGACAATGGCCGTCGCTCATACAAGTTGATAATTAAATTTAGCTTTTACCACCCAGCCCGCCTCGCCTTCATGACCGGTTCCAAAAGGAGGCCGGGGGGCGTGGTCCAAAGGTCAAATCCCGGCCTCGGTGATGGCGTGACGAAGTCGCTTCGAACAGCGTGGCCGTGGCACGTTCCGTGAATAAATCATAACGCTAATCCTATTTGCTTCCCTGCTTAATTTGACACTAAATTTGGGAACCATCCATGACGCGCGTGGCCGAAAGTCAGCCAGTGTGGGGCTCCTGGGGTCCGTGAAAGTGGCGTTACTTTGTGTGTGCGTTTACATTTTGCAGATTTATCACGTCGCATTTGTGATGAGTCTAAAGGAAATTTGAAAGCACTTTGAGTGTTTCATGATGGTAGAAAATAAATCCACTAAACAGTGGAAATAACCGTAAAGAGCCAACTTTCAAAACAATTTACCAAAACTCATATCCTTTAATTGAAAAACAGAAGAAAAAAATCTGCTGAATCTCTTACTGACAAGGGTTTCTGATTTTGCAAGCAGCATTCGAGACCTTTTCCCGAACATCCGAACCAAACCTAGCGCACAGAGAAACAAATTAATTCATATTACGTCAAGGATTTGTGATAACGTCGCTCACGCAATCCCGGGTGGAGTGAACTTAAAGAGAGCTTTCGCTCGCGCCTGGTTTACATCTATACATATGAACAGTACGAGGAAAGAGTCCCAAAATCCCGAACAAAGAAGTGCCATCAACACGAGTTTTCAGCTCTATATCTGATTGTGCCTTGAGCAAGGCAAAAATCTGCTTAAAATTGGTTTGAATCTCCTTTTTTGCTGCTAACCTACCATAACAAAGTCAAGGCTGGAGATTTTTCTCGGGAAACGTGAAAATGACAGTGGATTTAGACCTTCTTCTCTTCTTAAGAATTCCTTTAAATTAATACTTTAATCCAACGAGAAATGTACGTAGCATCCCAAATAGGCATCAAGTCTGCAAACAATTTTCGCATTTTGGACTATTTTCACAAAAATTTTGAACGAAAAAAATCGTGGGCTGACCTTCAAATTTAACTTTTAAACTTAAAAATCAAAAAATCTTATAAAAGTCGCTTGTTTTTTTCTTTCATTGTATTTTTTTTTCGGAAAGCCCGTTAAATTTCCTACAAGTTTGTCTTTGACAACTTTTTGATACGATGCAACTGCTTCGAGGTACAGCTATATTAAAATTACGAAACACAAAAATATTTTAAACATTTACGCCCTTCTCAAATGTCATTATCGAGTGAAACTGTCTCCATGTACACAAAAATGGCTTACATAAGCGTAGGATAACATGTCTACAAAGTTTCATTGAAATCGGAGAGGGTCCGGTACAACCGATTCCCTATTTGACATGGTATTGCTCTGAAATTATTTTGAAATGTATTGTCCTGCGTTTAGAATCATGGTTTGAATGTTGGAGTTTATTCAAAAATTGATGTAAAGTACCGCAAACAGTTGTTTTTCGCTAAAGAAATGTTTTTATTTTTCATATCTTACATTCTTTCAAACTAATCATTGCAAAACAACTGAACTAGAGCAATTTTCTGAGATTTTGGTCATTCGATATTTTTTTTGTATTTTTTAATCAGGCTGACACTTTTTTGGTGCCTTTGGTATGCCCAAAGAAGGTGTCTTGGGCAAAGTTGTAGGGATATATAAGGACTACACTGAAAAAAAAATTGATAGACGGTAAACAAAAAATTGGTGATTTTTAATTTAACTTTTTGTTACTAGAACTTGATTTTCAAAAAAACACTATTTTAATTTTTTTTCATTTTTTGATATGTTTTGGGGGACATCAAATGCCAACTTTTCAGAAAGCCAAACAATATTACGCCCTTTTAAAATGTAAGTCTTGATTTAAAATAATTGAAAATATTCTTCTCGAAAAGATCGGAAAATTTCACGAATGTTTTATACAGTCATCCCTCATATTCGGAACAGTTTACAGATCGGCCAATGTTCAAAAAATCAGAGAAAATCGATAATTGAACTTAATGATTCGCTTTTACCTTCATGTGGAAGCTTTTCTTGCGATCTTTCAAATGCTGTATCAAACAACTGCAAATTTTAACTTTTATATCATTTTTTGAAGAAAAACTTTGACCCTAGAAATCCACAAATTCGGAACACTTTTTGCCTTCCTCACCTCACTGAGGCAACCCGCATAGTCAACAACCATACAGTCACCATTTGTCGAATGATTTTTCCTAAATGATCTTAATAATACACCAAATAGGGTGCAACCGTACATTTTCCATTCCCCAAACAATCCTACAATTTATTAAATAGGTCGTTAGGTAATGTTACAATACATTTTTACAAGGGATTTTTTTCGTGGATCATAGTCATACCCTAACCCAAACTGTTCAATTCTTATTTTATGTGAACCGTACCACAAATTAATAAAATATGATTTTAAATGGTGAACTGCTTTACCGACACTTACCGACACCATTTGAAAAGGGAGGAGCCAAAAAATAAACTTTACAAATGTTCTGGGAACTATGGATTTAACGGGAATGGTAAGTATATGATTATTAATGGTGAGCGTTTTTTTTTTTGTAATGTCCGGGATTTGTTACCGCTTGGTGATGATGTCTCCTGTTGATTCTTCCGTGGTGCTGCCGCCTTATCTAATTGAGCTATCTCAGTTACATTAAGTTTGGCGGTTTAAAATGCATTTTATTATGAAATGTGGCCTCCAAATTTATCATAAATATATCGTAACATGTATGGTAGAACCATACAAATAAATTATAGACCAATCACATGGCGAACAGTTATCGTTCTGATAATGGTCAATCAATTGATTAAATTATTTGGACTTATAAAAATTATCACGAAAATAAATTAGCTTTACATACAAACTATATGGCAAACAGGTATATCGTTCCATGAATTGTTGAACAATGGTTTGAATTGTTGGGACTTAGGAAAATTTTCGCTGAATTCAGGTATATCGTTCCATGAATTGTTAAAGTATTATTTGAATTATTCGGACTTAGAATTTTTTTGCTGTAGTTCAATTGGCTCAATCATACAATACCTGTTTCAAATAATCCTAAGCGTTTAGCGAACAGTTATATCGTTCCATGAATTGTTGTACAATTGTTTGGATTATTGGGACTTAAGAGTTTTTCGCTGAGCTTCAAGTTGGAAATACTACGTCGGCTACCCTTATGTTTTAACAATAGCTGTTCCGAAAAATCCTTACCATATGGCGAAAAGTTATATTTCTCCATGAATTGTTGAACAATTGTTTGAATCATCGGGACTTAAGAAAATTTTCGCTAAAATTCATTTTTGGCTCAATCATACAAAAACTGTTTGAAATAATACCAAACATATGAGGAATAATTATATCGTACCATTAATTGTTGTGCAATTGTTTCAATTATTAGGACTTAGGAAATTTAGGAAATTTTCCGCTTAGGTTTCTTTGACTAAATCATACCGAGTATCATAACTTTTATCATACCGGCTTCAGTACTATTATGTTCTAACAATAGCTGTTTCGAACCATCCTAATCGTATGACGAATAGATACCGTTCATTAAATTGTAGGAAAAAAAATCAACCATTCGAATATGTCAAGATAAGTGTAACAATTCGGGAAATAGTACCATTTTAATTTTGTTATATGGTCGTGACATTATATCAACAATATCACAAATGGTAACCATACCAGAAATAATTTTCTTATGATTTCGACAGTTTCACCTTTGGTATTTGATTATGCGGGAAGGCTATAAAATCACTCGAAAAATGAACTTCTTAAATACGCCTCCTAGATATACCTTCACGTATACCTATTGACTCAGAATCAAATTCTGAACAAATGTCTGTGGGGATGTGTGTAGACATGATTTTTTTCCACACGATTATCTCAGAACTGGCTGAATCGATTTTGGCCGGATCCGCCTTATTCTGTTCGTTTTGGGGTCCCCTAAGACCCTATTAAATTTTTTCTGTTTAGTTAAGTATTTAAAAAATTATGCCAAGAAAAAGATTTTTGTAGATACAAAAAAGGGTGATTTTTTGCCTAACCTCAATAGGCCGGGTCTTTTTGTTTGCGTGCGAGAGTCGCGCCAGATGCGAAACGCCCGGTTGCCACATTGCTTCAAATGAGAGTCTGCATGTTTTCTGGAAAAGTCTGTATCAGGTATATATTTTTTTCATAAACTTATTTTCATTATTACATTGTAAATGTGAGGAAGGCATCACCCACCTAATGGTGGATTAAGAAACGTTTTTCTTAAGATGTAAACAATTTTTTTTCTCTCCAGGTGTACTTCTTTTTTACAAAATAATCACTTCACACTCTGAAAACAATAAAATTCATGCTAAGTAATGTTTTCTGAATGGTCTGATAACTTTTTTGTGAAAATATCAGTTGAATTCAGGTGTTCCACAATTGTGGGAGGCACAAAAACAATCCACAATCATGGAACAGGCAATTTGGAGGCAGTGTTTTGCTGCTCTGGATAAAATAGTCTTGAAAGCCAGGTTTTTGTTTAAAAACTACTACTTTAACTAGTGAAATAGCAAGAGAATGACCAAATGAAGGTCCTAAAAATAGCAGGGTCGAGAGAAAAGTTGCATTTGGCATGCTATTGACAAATTATTACAAAAGTGTTCCGAATTTGTGGGTGTTCCGAATATGTGGGATGACAGTACTTTAACATTAAAAATCGGAGTATTAGTTGCTGAGATATCGACTTTTAAAAATGGTTTGTTATTTGAGTGAGTCTTAGAAAACATCAATTTTCTTGTTTTTAAATTTTTGTTTTGCAAAATCTCAGCAACTAAGGTCGTATCAACAAAGTTCAAAAAGCAAAATATAGAGAATTTTCTCATCTTTCGAAAAATATTTTTTTCCAAAATTGCCCACTTTTGGAAAAAAAATATTTTTCGACATGGGGACTTATTTGAAATAATGAATAGCTGCGACTATTTTTAAAAAAGATACCTAAAAATTAGAGCGTCCAATTTCCCGTCCCGGGAAAAAAATTCCCGGAAATTCCCGGGATTTCCCGAAAAAAAATATTTCCCGTTTCCCGGGAAATTTCTAAATTTCCCGGGAATTCCCTAAGTTCAAGCGGAAGTAAACATTTTCTTAACTTGTTGGTACATTTGGAAACCTAAAAAAAATAATTAAAGCACTAAATTTTATTTTATCAAATTCAATTTACTGTTCTTATTGAACTAATCAGTTCGTTTTTAAACCTCAAGTCAAGATTTATTTCAGATAATATTAATTTCTGAAGCATTCACAACTAGGAATAGATTTTGTTTATTTGTTGGGCAAAAATAATTGTGGTATTATGAAATGAAAATAAACAATTAAAATGTGTTATACTGCCCATGTTCGCATAAATGTCCCATATGCAAAAACAGCAACCTGAGAAAAACGCATTTAAAGTTTGTCCCACACATAAGGCTACGTGTTATGTTTTCGAGAAAAAACTGGATTTCCTCCTGATTTCTAGAACAAAGTACTGGATGTTATAGGCTTTTCAGAAAGAGCACACGATTTTGAACTAAACTGCATCAATAACTCAAAAGCGATGAAAATGCATATGGGACATTTATGCGATCAGGGGCAGTATATCATTTGAAAATAAGGTACCTCTTCCCCCAAGATCAAAATTTATCTATTTTTTGCTTTTTGTTTACCATGACCAAACTGGAATACCATGACCAAATTGGAAAAAATGGTTAATTTGTTTAAATTGTTTAAAAAATTACAGTTAAAAGTTGCCCAAAACATGCAAACATATTTCAAATAATCGCTCCAAACATTTGAAAATTTTGAGTAGTGATCACATAAAAATTGTATTTCAAGTGAATAGCAGATTTTTAAAGTAAATTCAATGCTTATAGATTTATTCATGAGATTAAACCAGTTACATGTGTTCTGGGCAAATTATTTGCCATGAAAAACATATTTCTTTATTATTTTTTTCATTTCAATGTTTTGCCATGAAAGACACATTTGCTGCATGATTTTTTTTTCATTTTATCTAAATTAACAATTTTATTCTTTATCATGTTCTCTCAAACTGGTAACAGAGACGTATTCAAAAGCAATTTTATCGTTTTGGAACATTAATTCATTTTACTCACTTTCCAAACACTTTGATTTAAAAAATTATACCTAGCTACATCATATCAATACAAAACACTAATCATTATTTTTTTGTTATTTTGATCGAATTGAAAGACAGATATTTATTTTTTATATTTTCTTGAAGTTGTATGTTTTTTTTTTACAAGCAGCCAAAGCAACAATTGAACCCAACACTCATTTTGACCGTTATAGTTGCTATTTTATACTATTTTGTTGCAAAATTTTAACCAAAATTAGAATCAGAACAATTTTTGATAAATTTAAAAAATTCCCGGGAATTCCCGGGATTTCTCGGAAAATTTGTTGAAAATTTCCCGTTTCCCGGGAATTCTGTAACCCCGGGAAATTGGACGCTCTACTAAAAATGGATGTTACTTGAAAACGGTGCACTTTATCAAAATTTCACGAATGTACTTTTTGATTGTAAATTCGATTTTACATCGAAAAATGAAGCTGAAAAATGTTTGCGACCAATATTTCGATTTTTCCAAAAAATCAGTACTGATTAAAAAATTCATAACTCGGTCAAGGATTTTTTGCCCGTTTTTGAAATTTCTGAAGAGTTGGAATTTGATGTCCCCTAAAACATATCAGAAAAAATAGTGTTTTTTGCAAATCAAGTTTTAGTGACAAAAATAAAATTAAAAATCAACAAAAAAATGTATCATTTCTTTTTTCAATATAGTCCTTATCCAGAACTACAACTTTGCTCAAGACACCAAATCGATCAAAAGATTCCTTCAAGAGTTACACATTTTTAGATTTTCATACATCATTTATGTATGGACAGCTGCCAAATTTGTATGGAAAATTATATGGACAAACTAATTATGCAAAATGGCTTCTTTGGGCATACCGAAGGCACCAAAAAGGTTTCAGCCGGACAAAAATACAAAAATTAAAATTAATAAAAAGAACCGATTTCGTAGAGAGTTGCTCACTAGTGTAAAATGCATTTAATTTTTATTCAAATGTTAAAACTATAGCTTGTTGATTAGTGAACTGACCACGGGGACGCGCTGTCTTGTTTTTGCATGCTTATTTTCATTTCTTTTGTGTCGCTGTTTGTGTGCATGAATAATGACATCATAAGTGCAGTGCCTTTGGGAACGCGCAGTCCTGTTTTTTCGCGATAATTTTCGTCGTAAATGATCGTAAAAATTTATTTCAACTGGCAGTTTTAGTATTAACTCATCAAACTATCGATTTCATGAAGAGTAAAGCGTCATTTATTTACTATTTTTGAAATTTGCTCGCGTTATCTAAATTGTAAAAACAGTAAAAATATACCGATAAGTCCAGCCCATAGCACTACTGCTCGGCTGGCACGCGTTCGATAAAAAAAAACTTTTTAAATAATCAATTATCTATCTTTCCACAGCCGGCTGCCTAAAATTTAAAATTTTCAGCCGATAAACAAAATGCCCATGGTCACATCACTGCCACTCGTTAATCCTGACCTCATACCCATCTACACAGAAAAAAATCAATTCTCGTAATCGTGAATTAAGTTCACGAATGTGAGAACCACGAAGGAATTTATTCATGAGTATGGTGCATTTGCACCATAAACGTGCATATATTCCTTCGTGGTTCTCGCATTCGTGAATTTTATTCTCGATTTCGAGAATTGATTTTTTTTTCCGTGTAACTCATGTGATACTTTGTCGGAGATGCAGTCGATTGGGCGGTCTCTATCACTCAAGTATCGGACTAACATTCCCATCCACTTCCCCGTGACCCTACCACTGGTCGTGGCCGGCGCCGGTATTGATCAGCATGATAGGGGCCTTTGAGAAGTTGCGAAGCGAGGAAAGATAGCTCCCACCTATCTTCCACGGCTCGTGGATGTAACTTCTAGAGGACCTGGTCAATAACGGAGTAGCAACTGCGGGTGGGCACCTATGCTATGCTTATGCTTAATGTTAAAACTATGGCTTGCTATTTAAATTTTTATTTATTTTTTTCTCCTCCCCTCGATCCTGGTCAGAGCCGAGAAAAAAAGACACTAATTTTGACAAATTTTGAGAGTTTGGACTGTGTAAGTCAAAACAAATTAATGATAGTGCTCAAAGCATATTTTAACATATCCAACCAAAAGCCTTGTATACCAGTAATTAATATTATACATTATTCCCAAGCTTATTTCGCATTCTAGTCACAATTGTCCACAAACATATACTATAAATGCAGCATGGGTATCTGAACAAACAAGCATTACAAATGAACACTGTTCACATGACCAAATCACACTTCCAGCTAGCTATACGTTCCAATGTTTATGACGAATTGCTAATTGCATTTGCTGTTCTATTCATGGCAAACCCCCATCAAAACAACACCATTGCTAATAAGTTCTGTGTATCTGTTTCTTTTTTTGCCTCCGATAAGAGAACTCTGCGATAAGAGAGTAAAAAGTTGCCAACACTGCTTTTTCTTCTACGAGACTGACCGAAATTAAATGATTCCAAATAATGGTACTCAATTAGGATCTATTATTCGCCAGCCTCCCCTTCCAAAAAAAAAAGAGCCGACCTACATAACTTATTTCATCTTATTTTCTTCTTTTTCATTCCTCCCCCGCCAGATCTGACCGGGCCATGCGTAACCCCATCGAGGAGGGAAAAGTGAGGTCGTTCAGCCGGAGCAAAGGACACGGCTTCATCGAGCCCGCCAGCGGAGGCGACGACATTTTCGTGCACATTTCGGAGTAAGTTTTTTTTTTGTCCTCCCAAATAACGTCATGATTCGAATTCCCGGACGCTTCGAAACCCAGACGCTTCATCCTGTTTTATCAATTATTTGGATATAAGTTCGCATTATGAATGTCAAAACTGTTTTATTTGATGCATTCCAACATCAACTTTCATTTAAAGTTTGTTTGAACGCTATAGTTAATGCCAAAACAGTCAAATAAAATTAAATTATAAGTTTACCAAAAATGCGAAACATTTCGCTTGAAATATTTCATAGGCGTTCGAAGCACCGGGAAGGCAAAGTAGAAATGTATGGTTTCGATTTCCTTAAATTCTAGCAAATTTTTACATAAACTATCGATTGTTTTGATGTTAACAGCTTATTTGAGACCTAAAGAATGCCATTCACTAACATTTCAGTCCAAATTTGTGCGATTCATAAGTAAAATCGAGTGTCCGGAATTCGAAGCAAAAGTGTCCGGAATTCGAATCAGCTTTTATCAGTGTCCGGGATTCGAAGCACAACAAGTCATTTTAATTTTAAAATTCTGATGAAAAATTGTTAGAAAAGACATATTTTGCATGAATTTTCTTGAAACTGACTGTTTATACTACATCCTGATGATGTTTCGACATTTCCAACTTATAACATGATTTTTTGCCAGCTGTAACAAAAATGATATGCTACTAAGTGTCCGGATTTCGAATCATGACGTTAGGCGACGGGACGAAGAGTGGTGAAAAGTGTCATATTTTATGTTATTAGTTTGCCGCACCCGCGCGGGCAAGAGGTCGGGAAAAAACCAGTCGAGGGCACAGTGGGTCGTTGCCGTATCATATTTTAGCAAATCTTTTCTATGATTTTCGTAGAGAGGGATTTGAAATTGATACATATTCATATTTCTTTATTTTATAAACTATTTATCCGAGCGGGCCAGATTTCATTTGAAAAGTAAAATTTCAAGCCAGATTTTTCAATTATGCATATCATAATTTAAACATCGTCTAAGCCAATTGCTAATTAAGTATACAAAAATTATCTCTGACTTCAGAAACGGTTAATGTTTGTATTTATGTTGCTGTTTAAATAAAAAGAATGTAAAAAAATCGTTGTCTGTGTGCTATCTTGTTACAACAACCATTAAGTACTAAATGAGAAAATCGATTTTTAAAGTTTGATGGTAAATATTTTCAGAACTATGAACAATGGAGTCAAACTTTTTCGAGCAAACGGTTTGTATGCTATCGCTAAACAAACACTTAAAGTTTCAACTTATTTGGTAACGCCAGTTCAAAGATACAGTGAACAATGCAAACAAAAATCAGATAATCCCGTGTTACAAGTGTGTCTTGAAAGTGAAAAAAAATGGTGGTGAAAATATGGTTCAGGTGGAATTGATTCTTTTTCCAGCTATCTTTTCCTAGGCAACAAGGGGCTTACACAATCATCACTTCACATGGCGAAATCCAGTCTGCAATCCGCTAAAATCACCGTCTCCTAGCGAAGCGAAGCGTTTTACAACAATTTGTATGACATGTCACAGGACAGGGTCCATCCATAAACCACGTGGTCACTTTTTTTTGGAAATCTCAACGCCCCCCCTCCCCCCCACCTTGTGAATAATTGTCCATACAAAAAAAAACTTTTTTGTATGGAGCGTGGACAATCGCCATACCCCCTAAAATGTCCACGTGGTTTATGGATGGTCCCTACACAAATTACCGAAAACCACCAAAATATGACCAAATTGCTGTTATTAAAGAATTTTTCAAACCAATGTATCTTCACAAGGATTGGGCCTAGGACAATTGTCAATAAGGAGACTTTTATGTAAAATTGCCTGGAGGATCAATTCTCGCAATAAGTTTTTGAAATTGAAACGAAAATAAATCGTTGGCTCACCTTCAAATTTGATTTTTTTCAATACTCATTGATTATACCTACTATGGAGCAATTCTCTACCAAAATCAGAAATGGATTTTCATTGCATTTTTTTTATTTGGCTCAAACTTTGCGGGTGCCTTCCCTATGACCAAAGAAGCTATTTTGTGTCATTGGTTCACCCATACAAGTCTCCATACAATTTTGGCAGCCGTCCACACAAAAATGGTACGTAAATATTCAACCAGCTGTAACTTTTGAATGAATTTTTTTATCGATTTGGTGTCTTGGGCAAAGTTGTAGATATTATTGAGATAAAAATAGGTACACAAAAAAAATGCCGATTTTTTTTATTAACTTTTTTTCACAAAAACTCAGTTTCCCTAATTACGTATTTTTTTATTTTCATGATTTTTTTATATGTTCCAGGGGAAAAAGTCTGCAATTTTTGTGCCATAGAGAAGTATGGTCAAAATATCTGCCGCCGAGCTATGATTTTTTTGAAAAAAAACAGTGATTTTTGAAAAAAAATCGAAATAAATACAAAACAAAATTTGATATGATGATTAATAACACAGTTCAACAAAAAATCAAATGTTTCTTGTCTCTGAGACGAGAATATGTGTTCCTAGTAGATTTTTGCCTACCGAATCCAAATATGGGTCCAGAATTGCTCCAAATGGTCCCAATTTTGAGATACACCCGTTTGAAATGTTAGTTTAGGCCAAAATTAGCTACTTTGTCGACTATTTTACAAAAGAACTATTGAATAAACAACTAAACCAATACATGTATCTTAAAGTTCACGTTTTCCCCTTTCTGAAACACCCCTGGTTTTAAAAAAATGATGGTTTCTACGCATATTTATAGCCATTTTAAAATTAGAATTTGACTTGCATGCAAGTTGGGAAAACTTGAATGAGAA
Source organism: Culex quinquefasciatus (assembly GCF_015732765.1). NCBI lineage: Eukaryota > Metazoa > Arthropoda > Insecta > Diptera > Culicidae > Culex > Culex quinquefasciatus. Next base: position 114,328,566 of record NC_051863.1, on the reverse strand, counting down.
CCAACTGAAAATATAATTTTAAAATGGCTATAAATATGCGTAGAAACAATCAAATTTAAAAAAAAACCAGGGGTGTTTCAGAAAGGGGAAAACGTGAACTTTTAGAAGCCCTTTATCAAAAAATCTGTAGAGTACTTTTCGATTGCAAATTCAATTTTGCATTAAAAACCCGATTTAATCCCACCTGGGGTGAGATAGAGCCTTTCTTACAAAAGGAAGTTAACGGCAGTTGATTTTTTTTTCAAAGAAATAGCAATATAAAGAATGGTCCATTCATAATACAATTCGAAACTCAACCATATTTTTTCATATAACTGAAAAGCGCTGGTTTTTGCCCCATTTGCCATGGCCGGTTGTAAGCTGTGCTCGCACACAAGCATTTTCGATTTTTTAAATCAGAACACATTGTTTTTGAGACAGAGAATTAATTTGCGATGTTCGTAATGTTTTCTGCATATCGCTAAATTGTTCGTATTCTCTGAGTGTTTTTTGCACTTTTCAAAATATTAAAAATTAACGAGAAAACAAAATAATTCCGTCTTGCTCCAATGCGTTAAAGTGGTTACAAAATAACTGGCAGAAAGTGTTTCAACACCCGAGAATTTGCCGTGTTGTAAACAACGATGTAACGGTAAAGCCGCATAAATGTTCTTGAAAGCTTTGAAACGCCTACTGTAATTCACTAAACTGTCATTTAGGCGTTAGGCAAAATTGTGAGCTTTCAATAAGCAAGCATTTAGGCGTTTTTGGGATTGGGAAGCATACAACGACTGAGCGCTCGGTGGGACTTCACTACGACAAACGCAAACGTACCGAATAAACCACCTTGGTGCGCTGGTACGATGAACAAAAATACTAATACACAAAAAGGCTAGTACCGAAGCTAGAAAACCAAACCCGCGATGTGCGTTGTCACTGGCACATGGGAAGCTTGAACGCTTCCCAGAAATTCGTTCACTCAGAGTTCGATCAGAGAATGAGCAAAACAAAGAAGAAAGGCAAAAGAATGAGCATGAGGCTTCAGAACAGATAGCTGCTTGCGTCTAGTTTGCGTTAACTGAAGCTTAGCATAGAAAATAATGATAGGCGATGTGTGATGAACGAGCAATCGATAAAGCAACTTGCACTAAAAGGGGGTAATCTAGTATCAAAACTCTAAACGCGCCAGCATCACGCGCCAGCATTGCTCGCGTCTGCATGTGAAGCTCAACTTGACAACTTGTCGACGAGGCGACGAAAATCGATCGTCCATAATTTTTTGCAGATTTTTCGAATGAATATTTCTCGAGAAATGATTTGGGAACGAAGCTTGATTTGGCGTCGGAGCCAAAAGCAAACACTATACCTTTCTTTAGTAAGAAAGGCAAAATGGAAATTTTCTAAAATCTGAACGGTAAATCCAAATGAGGTCAAATTTGTTTCAGAACATCGAGTATGGTCTAGATTATGATGTGGAGAAAAAATTAGATAAAATGCCAAAGGAATAGTTTTGGCATTTGGTGAAAATTGGCTTTTACCTTTTTAGGGTTTTCCCCTCACAGTGAATTAGTCCACAAGCTGTAAATCAAAAACCACATTACCGACATGGATGAAAATTTGGGAGGATGTAGGGCTGGAAAAATGCAATTTTTTGGACAAATAAACGATTTTAATACTTCAATTTTCGACCGAATTTTCATTTGAAAACCACCTGATTTGGTGAAAACACACTCCGAGTCCCCATAAAAAATGGATAAATTCAAATTTGGTATGGAACTGGTTCAGGTTCAGCACATCCCCTTTCAAATGCGCCCAAGAGAGCTTAAATCCATAATGTGGGCTCTGAGAAACCCCCTACCACAAAATTGAGCACTGTTTTACCACACACGGACGTCACGCGTGCTCTACAGTAAATTAAGCGCCAAAATTCGGATATTGGAGGTAGACGAATTCTGTCATTGTCAATCGATCGGGCGTCGAAAATCGATCGTCCATGATTTTTTGCAGATTTTTCGAATGAATATTTCTCGAGAAATGATTTGGGAACGAAGCTTGATTTGGCGTCGGAGCCAAAAGCAAACACTATACCTTTCTTTAGTAAGAAAGGCAAAAATGGAAATTTTCTAAAATCTGAACGGCGTCGGAGCCAAAAACAAACACTATACCTTTCTTTAGTAAGAAAGGCAAAAATAATGTCAAACTTGTTTTTGCATAAAACTTCGATTTTTTCCAAAAATCACTGTTTTTTTTCAAAAAAAAAATAACTTGGCGGCAGATTTTTTAACCATACTTCTCTATGGCTCAAAAGTTGCGGATTTTTGTCCCCTAAAACATGTAAAAAATCTCAAAATCAAAAAATGCGTACATTGGGAAATTGAGTTTTTGTGAAAAAAAAAACGTTGATAAAAATATCTGCAAATTTTTTTTCACCAAATTGATCAGAAAATTCACTCAAAAGTTACAGCTGTTTGAATATTTACGTACCATTTTAATATGGACAGCTGCCAAAATTGTATGGAGACTTGTATGGGTGAACCAATGACACAAAATAGCTTCTTTGGCGACACTCAAAATGCATATAAAATCGTCATCGCAAGAGATTTCAATTCGCCCAACATTCGAAAAATTGATTCTTATGTAAAATCGTCTGGGGAACATATTGAGAAAATTGCGTGTAAAGTTTTTAATTGCGCAAAATGCATCAAAGTTTGATTTTTGTTTCTGAGATATGGTCATTTAAAAAAAGAGGTTTTTTGAAAAAATGGCAAAAATCGCAAAACTTTGGAGCGGTGCCAAAAAAGAAAGGGTGGGCCAATTTGGTTCAAAATCAGGATTTTTACATTTTTTGGTAGTATCAATAGCTTCACCAAAATTGAGCTTGATCAGAAAAAGTCGATTTCGAATTTGTACTTTTTGTGTACAGTTGAAGCCAAATGACCCATTAGGGTGTAACAACGATTTTCCAGCACAGCAATGTTTCAGTTCATTTTGGGGTCCTAAACAACTCCCCAAAAATTGAGAACGATTGGTTCAGTCCTCATGGTGCTAATTTTCTCCTGAAAGAAGTTACAGTGTCCTCAAAACTCTTCTTAAACGTGATTTTCGAGCAAAAAACACGTTTTATACGAGTTTTGAGGACGCTGTATCTTTTTATATGAGCAAATTAGCTCCATACTCTCTTCAAAAAAAGTTTTAGTGCACATTCCATAGCATCCGAATATGGGTCCGGTTTTGATTTAGCGTGAAACGTGATTTTTTTAAATATCAAAGTCCAAAAAAATTTGTTTTCTCCATACTAATTTAATTTCCATTATTCAGTAAAGACGCTTTCATTTCGCTGGTATTAATGCTTCTTTTTATGTAATAACAAATAACTTTCCCTTTTCTCACCCAGCGTCGAAGGCGAGTACGTGCCCCTGCCCGGCGACGAGGTCAGCTACCGGCTTTGCTTCATCCCGCCCAAGTTCGAGAAGACGCAAGCGATCCACGTCCAGATCACCCATCTGACGCCCGAGAAGCACTGCAAGTGGGAGGAGATCGCGTCGATGGTGCCGCACTGCAAGTCCCCGGACAGCTCCCGGCTGCTGCACCACTAGGGCTAGGAGTCGGCGATCTGCACTACCTAACCCGAGGGGGATGGGAGGAGAGCAGGGCTGAGTTTCGTTCCGTTCCGGCCAACGACTTGAAACGACGACGAGTTCGCGCGCACACAAACTTACAAAACACACTTAGTTTGTTCTGATCTTCTTCATGTTCTGATGCTAGAATTTTTGTGCTTTAGCTTAGGTTGACAGTTTTGTTGTCTCTTTTTCCCCCCTCATACTTAGAGTGTGCTTGTTCAAACAATCGGTTTCTGTAGCCCTATCGCGTATATTTATACGATACACATAGTATTACAACTCAAAAATAAACAACCTCGAGAAATATGCAAAAATGCAACATTTGTTTTAAGGTATGCACCGGAAGTGAGCAAAGCCGCACTGGAGAAGGAATGTGCGGTGCACGAGAACCCCCCTCTCGCTTAACTGTATTTATAATGTCACGAGAGTCATGCAACGAGAAAACCAGATTAAGGTTTGTCCTCCAAAACAAACAGAAACAAAAAAAGCCACTCAAACATGGATTATTCAAACGTTGCAAAATGAAACCGCAGCCGCAGCAGCATCCGTGGACTTGCCTCCAAAATGGTTTCCGACCAGACGGTAAGATAATTAAGCGCAAGTCAGATTTTTGTCGTGTTTTGTTTGCCACTCGAAAAAATCACTCAAAGAATACAGGAAAGCTCGCTTTTCGGTATGCTCTGCGACTTTCAAGAATTGCGACTTGTTGAAATGGCACGGTAGGATTGATGGAATTTTCTATGCCTCTGTTATTTTTTTTGTTAAGTTTTCAAAAAATGGTGTCTTTAATAGTTTCAAAAAAAACGACATTTCATCCCTGATGTTTGAAATTTTGAAACATAAAGTATCACAAAATAATTTATACATGTTTACAGTTGTACTACCAACAAATTTATTATTATTTTCTTAACATGTTAAGCAGCGATGGAAGATCAAAAGAAAAATCCTAAAAGGAACCTGGCTCTCCTCTCTCGTGCACGAAAGATCGGTAAAAGGAAGCAAAAAAATCATCTTCTTGATTATTCGGCGGAACATCTTTTTCACTACTACACTTGCAACTGTAACGTTACACGTCGAAAAAAGAACTGTCACTATTTGTAGATAAACAATGTGTGTAAACAAAGCGAAATAAATAATTTTAAGTTGTGCTGACATGGAAATTCACAAAAAAAATCATCAACAGATTGATTTTCTTGGAGAAAATCGGGAGCGATTTTCTTTTGCGTGGTTCGCCTCCTCTCTCTTTCGCGGGTGAAAAAAGTTCGCAAGCGGAAAAGATTTGTATACGATTATTCCATCCCTGATGTTAGGAGATTTAAAAAAAATGTTTAAAACAGCATTAAAAATCGATTTTACAGCGAAAATGTCAGCAGAAAATATCGATTTGGCTGATACCTGCCAATAAATTGGTTAATCCAGCGTAATTTTTTATTAAAACCAAAAGCTTCTGCTGGTTTATTTTCAATAAAATAACTGCATAAAATATCTGACAGCAAAAAAAACGTTACTTAATCCACCTTTAGGTAGTTGGTGCCTTCCTCGCATTCATAAAGTGAATACACTATTGATTCTTGCATTATCACTTGGATTTTGCCCACACTTTTCTCTTGCACTTTTGACTGCAAAAATTCAAAAATCTAGGCAAACACTCGTTGTTTATTTACATTTCCAGTCGCAGTTTCCACCAAACTATCGCACTTCAAAATTGCGAGTGACAGCTAAAAAACAAGTGATAAACCTCGGCTCTCTTTGATCATTTTTGAGGAAATTTTAAATTTTCCAAGCCAGTTTGACAAGTCGCAATAGTGCGATCAGTAGCAATTTTTTTAATGCGATTTCCATTTTTTGAGATTTGCGCAATAAATAACACATTAATTTTTATCAAAATATCTGAGATCTGGCCTCAAAAAAAATGTATCAAAAACACTAAAGTACTCATAAGTTATGAGTCATAACTTTAGATAGCGTTGTCAGATCTTCAATCTCTTAGGCTCGTTGGAAAGGTTTGATTACCTATCCAACGATGGGTCGCATTATAGATCCGGACAACATTTTCTTCAAAATATTTGAGATCCGGCTTCAAAAAAGTGGATAAATGACACTTAAGTGCTCATAACTTTTGATGGGGTGGTCAGATTTTCAATGTTTTGAACGCGTTGGAAAGGTCTTTCAAAAACCTTTCTAACAATATGTAGCATGACGAGTTTTCTTACAAAAACCACCCTTTTTACAATCTTTCGAAGTTTAGCTAAAATCGTTTTTTTAGCATAACTTTTGAAGTACTTTTCTAAACTTCACAATATTAACTAGGGTCTTGTGGGACCCCAAGACCGATCGAATGAGACTAAAACGGTCCAAATGGGTTAAGCCAGTCCGGAGATGATCGTGTGCATATTTTTCGGTGCACGGACTCACATCCAGACACACGCACAGACATTTGTTCAGAATTTGATTCTGAGTCGATACGTGAAGGTGGGTCTACGAGGTCGAATAAAGAAGTTCATTTTTCGAGTGATTTTATAGCCTTTCCTCATTGAGGTGGGGAAGGCAAAAATCTAACTTTTTTTTTTTGCTGTTTAAGCGTGATTCTCTGCTACTCTGGCACAAATTCTACTGTAAATGGAAGCTGCAGAAATGAGAGTTGCCGTCCTCATCTTAGATTTTACTGTCGTAACTCAACAAGTTTTTGAAACTGAAAAGCATAATTTGTGTAGTGAAGTGGTAGTGCAATGGAATTGATCACTAATTTGAATGTTTACATAGTGCTGATTAATCAAAAATATCAACAATACCATCGCGTAAGTAAACAAAAACTTAGTGAGAAACCGCAATGTGAAGAAGAACCTTTTTTACAAACTTTGCAAAACATACACACAAAATTTTGGGTTACAATTTCAGCAAAATAAATGAATGAATTCGATTCAGTAACCATCACTTCTGTTGAAATTCGGAAACCCCGCAGCCGCTATGTAAACAGAATTTGAATGTGCTGGCAAATTTCTGTCTCGAAAGCTTCATAACAATTAGCTGAGAGTTCAATATAATATAAATTGCTGAATTGTTAACTTCAGTTGTTAAAAATTCTGTGATATTTTACTGAAAAAAATTGGAGTGTATTTATTTAATTTTACAGATATTTATCATGTTTTCGTCTGTCAAAGCTTCCAGGTCCGTCATCAGGGATGACATTGGATCTGGAGGTTATGATTGGGTCATACAAAAAATGCTTATTTTTTTTATTGTTTACGTTACCCAAACTTGCAAAAAAACATTATAATAATTGAGGTGTCCTGCAAAAATACCGCTGAATTAGCAAAAAAAAAATCCACCGGCATTGTTCCAGTCTACCACGTGGACACTTTTTTTGGTAATCTCGAACCTGGCGATTCGGCGACACTCTCTTTGTATATCTCTTTTTTTTTTTTTTTTTGCTTGTGCGAGTAGATGTGGTGACAGCAATCGTTTGAATGCAGTCATGAGCCAAGTGATCGGAATTTCGGTAGATGTGGTGAGACTAAACTTTTTAAGGAGTGAATCAATTTATTTTCTGATCCTGAGTTTTTTCCTCTCGGTTAGGTGATGAACCGTTTTGGTTTAATTTTTTTCGGTGCTTGATGGAAAATGTTGGCACAATACACTGACAGTCGCAATTCTTGAAACCATCAACGCATTGGCCACTTTGAAGCAAAGCATCGATTCATATTTAATATGTAGTATTGTTCCCATAATGATATCAGGTGTGCCTAGTATGGGTTTTCGATCATTTTTAGGGTGTATTTTGGAACAGGCTAGGGCCAATCAGAAAGATCCAGTATTATCACAAATAAATAAAACTGTGCAGACATAAACGTTTCAAAAAAATGTCCCCTTATTTCCAAAGCTGAGACACAATCCATTTTAGAGCATAAATAGAAAGTATAGAATAGTTAAGCAATTTGATAACCTTTAACACAGACACAGACACACCACAACACGCCTCAACCTCAAATACAGCAACAAACTCACCATGATATGATATGGTGGCAGCCCTTGTGCATCAACAACTTACACAAATGTAATACCTCATGTCTCCTCTTGTTTGAATGTTATCTCTATGTGTCCGAACAAATTTTCAATTGAAGTTGCCCGTTAAAAAGTCTAGCCTTATTTTTCAAATAGTTCTTTTTGTTTCAAGAAAACTCAAAAATACAGTTTTATTAAATATTTTTTTTGGTTATTTCATCCAAATTAATGATTTGCTGCCCCATAAATTGTTAAATTCAGTATTCTACTTAAAAATGGTCCACACCTAAAGTGTTAAACAAAAAATAATGTAATTAAAAGTAAACAAGTGACAAAACAAGAAAATGTAAGCACCAATCGTAACTAACCATTTGATATACATCCAACACCGTTTATAGATAACAAACAAATAAAGCAAAATTAAAAAAAATATCCATTATATTGAACGTGGTCACAAACAACGAGATAGTAAGAAAAAAAAAGAAGAATAAAACAGGAAACCATCCGATGCTGCGTCCTCCTGAAAAAGAGAAAAAAAATCCGCATTTGAGCTGAACGTTTCCTTCCGGGTTTTATTGCCAAAATTTTCGTTGTCGAAAGCAAAAATCAAATAATTACGTCCGGAGTAAAAAGGGGAAAAAAGAATAAAAGAGAAAGTAAATGATTACTTACACCGATTAGATTAGGACTCGTTTCCTAGAAAAGAAATTTCGTAGATTTTTTTTTCCTTAAATTTGAGGGGTTTTCTCTAGAGGGTTGTTCTCTAGCAGTTCAGTTTTGCGTTTCAGAGCGGGGAAGAAAATCAATCGCGGAGCAAGTTTTGAGCGAGCACGTGGCGGAAGGAAAACATTATTTAGAGCTTGCTCAAATATTTGATGAAAAATTATACATTACTGCTGGAAATGAAACAACGTACGTAGGGAAAGAAATGCCGTCGGGATCGAGCGGAAGTGAGTTAACTTATGCATTAGAAAAAAAGATTGCAAATGAAATTGGAATAATATATTATATTTGTATCGTTCGTTGAACACCGTGTAGGGATTTAATGTTTACTGTTCAGAACAAACATTATTATTCTGTAAGTGGAGTCAACCAGCACTAGCCTATGATGAGGGTATAATTGAAATAAAAAAAAAAACTTACACTTGAAATGTAACGTTTTGTTGTTGAGCTTCCTTTTTTTGTACCTGAAACATATCTGAATCCTCCTAACGATGTACCATGCAACATCAAATTACGCACTGATAATTTGCGAAATTCCCAATATTTATAATTTTAGTGACCTGGTAAGTACTTGAAATAAAGGACTTAGCATAAACAGAAATAGTTAGTCAATCTTAATTTTTATTGATAGGTTTAGTTGAGGTGCTGAAACCGAGGCAATTGTTTTATTTTGTACTCTGGTAAATCTAGATTTTCAATATTTTATTTCATTTTTTATGTTCTGTCAAGAAGGGCCACGAAGTTTTTTTTTTCAATTTGTTTTTAAAATCCATTTTAAATCCTTTGCGATCGTACAAAGGGTCGTAGTACTCATAAAAATAAGCTTTATTGTTGTGAACAATAATATCACAAATTTAAGCTTAATTTTAGGGCCCAATTCACAGGAAAAAAAAAAGATTTGAAAAAATGGAGTGGAAGTTCCTTGGCCGAAATAATTAGAGCCATTTTTTTTGTTAAGCCATTATGGTGATCTACGTCTTGTTAGAGTGGACCATAAAATGGTAATTTTCGTCAATTTTCGCAAAAAAAAATAACATACCTATGTTTTAAAAAATCATAGCTCCACACCATTTCAACCGACTTTAATTCTATTGGAAGCAATTTGATTGACTGGGCTTATAAAAAAATGTTTAGAGTTTAACATTGTTTGCCTTATATTCGAAAAGGTGAGTTGAAAACTTATAATACGCAAAAATTAAAAAAAAAACAAAAAAAAAGTATAGGTCTATAGTCTTTTTTAGGTCGTATAAGCTATTGTGTTTCACATTTTTGAAGGATCTTTTAAAAAAACCTATAGAAGCCATCCTTTAAATTTAAAAGTTATCGCAGTTCAAGTAAAAAAAGATATTTTTTCAAGGATTTGCGCGTTGAGACTCACCGCTCCGCAAAAATAAATAAATGAATAAATCATAAATTTAGTTTTTTACAGAAAAATTAAATAGAAATATTTCAAAATTTAAAAATCAAAAATTTAGGAATTCATTGATTCAAAAAGTAAAGAGACTAAAAAATTTCAACATTCAAAAATTCAAACATTTAAAAATAAAAATTAAATAATTTCATTCTTGAAATTTATTAATTCCAGAATTTTAAAAATTCTGAAATGCTACTTCAAAAATCCAAATTTCAATTTAATTAAATTGTTTTTAGTTCTCTAAAACTTTTTATTATAATGTTTTTTCTTATTTTGTATTTTTAAACTGTATGAATTTATATTTATTTACTGTTAATTTTTTAGTTTTTTTTCCTTAAAAAAATAATTCTACATTTTACAATTCTACTTTTTTCAAACAATATTTCAAATGTTTAAAAAAAGTAGAAAGTTGAAATTTTCAAAGTTTTTGAAATTTTTGAATTAAGTAAGATTCCCTAAAAGAGCACTCAGCTAGCAAAATCTAAACTTAGAAATACAGTATGTAAAAAAAGTATTTAGACCCCTTGGGTACTATGCACATTTTGTGATGAAACATGTATTATCATTTTTAAGTTTAGTTTGACGTATACTTTCAGAAAAACACAAAAAATCTAGTACTTTGATCCAGTGTTGGTATTATCGCGCTCTCGAGAGAAAATTTTCTTTCTCTCGAGTTCTCGCCGCGAGTCTCGAGCTGCCGAGAGAAACTCACCGATTGCCCGTGCTCTCTTCCGCTCGCGAACGGGCTTTCTCGCGAGCCAGAATTGCCCGTTCGCGAGAAGTTGAACGTGTTAGAAACGAACAAAAAACAACACAGCGATTGAAGTTACACCTCTATACCATCGCCTGGTTCGTATTCATAAGTAAAGTAAATCTTTCCCAGTTCCTGAGGGGAACACCCTTGAAGAGTATCGGGGCCGGCATTTACAAAACGGATTCAGTGGTGTCGTAACTCTAGCCTTAATTATCTTTTTTTTTAACTCCTCGGAAGCGAACCTTCGTTTTGCTTTACGATCCCACCACCCACCACATAAAACACTTCCGCTCGCTTCAGAACTAAACGCCAGACTAAAGTAGGGGAAATATACCCATTTTAATCACACTAAGCCGTTCGACCAATTCTCATCACTTTTGCCGTTTCTGCTATTAAATCAACATTTTCAGATGTTTCAACAATGGAGAGTTGCTTGCTCACTTTTATTTGAGCTATTTATTACTTTGGAACAGTCAAAAACACTTTATATAAGCTGTAATTCATGATCAAAGTGCTGATAGGCCGATAATAGAAATAGGCTGAGAAAGGGTATAGTTCCCCTACCGTTTCCAAATTCCGATACCCGAAGGTCAATCCCGACACAATTCTTCCATAAGCACACAAACACCTACAAAACTCTCTCAATTTTTCTCAACCACGCCACGCGTGATCAACCCGAAGCTCATCGACCTCACTCTCACGCCACATCACCAGCTCTCGCTTCTTCGCTCTCTTCTTTTCCTCTACCAACGTGCGCGTTGCGCAGACTTCAATATATCCTGCCGGAGCGCTCACACATATACAATCGCACACGTGGCGCTGGCTCTCGCTTCGCGTGCATTTTGTCTCGTTTTTCATAGAATCTAGAAGCTAGAGGTGGGCAAAACCGCTCTTTTTTAGGAGCCGCTCATTTTCGTTCGCTCTTTAAAAAGAGCCGCTCTTTTGAACGGTTCTTTCGCTCTTTTTCAAAATTTGGATTAAATTGGGGTATTTAAGAATCGTGTGATTTTATAAGTTATTTCACATTGAACTTTTATAAATTTGGCCGTACCAAACATTTTTTGAAGTTAATTATGTCCCTCAATTCTGTCCAAAGTAGCAAAAAAAAAGAACAAGCCATGGTATAAACATTTTAATGAAAAAAGAAAAATGTTTGTAACGGCCATATTTGATGAATAAAATAAATAAATCTGAAAACGAAAAGATGCCCTTGAAAACCATCGGCCTTGGTGGTCTCTATGTCAAGATTTCTACTCAAAACTAAAAATTCGAGCAATTGAATGGCATCCAAACTGAAATGTAGGATGCTGGAAAAATTGCTATTGATTTTAAAATTGCGTTTATTTCTGAAAGACTAATGCTGATATTTTATTTGGAGAAAATATTATGTGAACTCTTCTCTACATTCTGATTTAATAGATAAGTTCTTAAAACGCTTAATCGGACAAAATGATTATTTTTTCCGAAATTTCTCAAATATTCAGTAGATTTTTGGTAATATTTGAAAAATTATTCTATTTGAAATGCTCAAATTTGTATTCCGGTACTACTTTAATGTACAATCAGTTGTACAATGAAAAGTTAACTTCATTTACTTTTGGGATTAATTTTTATAAGCATTAAATTTTTTGAAATTGCATTTTCCATTCTCAAAATCAAATTAAATACTTTTTTTTTAAATTCAATAACTTATATTTATAACAAAAATCATTCCATCTTGAGCCGGTTCCTTCAAAAGACCGGATTTTGAAAAAGAACCGCGGTTCTTTTTTTGTGAGCCATGGTTCGTTCGCTCTTTTCAGTGAGCCGGCTCTTTGAACGGTTCGCTCTTTTTTTGCCCACCTCTACTAGAAGCCCTATCTGCGACAAGTGGCAGTTTCATTCTCAACTTAATGTTAACATGTTAGGGTTAATGATAACATTCCATAGGTCGCCTCCCTAAGGTGTCGTGATAAGGTCCAGTTTATGACGATACACTACCTTCCCTTTACCCTTAATTAAGATTCCAGAAGGGTTGGTCCAGTTGTGTTGGTCCGAGCCGGGATTTGAACCCCGATCTACCGGTTACGAGGCGGAAGCGTTACCACTGGGCTACGTGGCTCGGTTCGTATTCATAAGCCTGATAAACAAATTGCTAGCTTGGGGCGAACGGCTAGCACGAGACGCTCGCGAGCGCTCGCGGCGAGAGCGAGAACGCGAACGAAAATGCGAGCGCGAGCGAGAAGAGAAAAGTTAACCCTCTACAACCTAACCCCGCCTTTAGACGGGCTTCGATCTAAAAAATCGCCAAAAATCAATTTTTCAACCGATTTTTGATCTTTTAAAAGCATTGGAAAGAAGAACTCTTAAAATTTTAGAAAATTTATGGGTTGGAAGTTTAACTTGTTTTATGTGACTTTGCCAATGTTTTTAAAAATGTTATTTTTTTAGGGGTGAACTTTGGCTGAGTTTTTTACTAACATTTTCTATATTTTCAGTAAACAGAAGTATGCAGTAATTTTTGTAGTGTCCCAGACTAGGCCTCTACGCATTGTTTTGCAATTTAAATGATGATGGTGCCATTCTATAGCAGAAAATGTGAAAAACATACAAAAAATTGAAAAAGTGACTGTAAAAACGTGAAAAAAATTAGATAGGCAAAATGTAATTATATTAGGTGATAGAATAAGCCAAATACTATCAAAAACAAACATAAACTAAACAAGATAAATGCAAATTAAAATACTAAAAATAAAACAAGAAAAACATAAAACAAGAGAAGTAAAGTTTTTCGTAGAACAAAAGTTGCTCAAAATGACCTTAGTTTTACGTATATTTTCAGAAAAAAAAACACATAAAATCTAATACTTTGTTCTGAAAATCATTGAAAACAACACCAAGTTTGTTTGTCCCATCGTTGAACTTCTACGCATAATTGTCCCATCAATTATTTTCTATCACGAAATCATGGGATTTACGAAGCATTTCATCTTGCTTACCTGTTTACCTGCAAGAGAATTACAAATAAGAGTGATAAAATGTTAACCGGGGTAATTAGGGACATATAGGGTGAATAGGGCAGTATACTACCGTTCTACGCATAACTGTCCCATGTTCAAAAAAGTGCAACTGAGAAAAACGCGATTGAAATTTTTCGACCGATTTCTGTGTTTCTACGCATAATTGTCCCGGGGGTTCCTATTCGCCGTATGTGTCCCTAATTGCCCCAGTTAGCAGTGTATCACCCTTATTTGTGATTATCTTGCTATACAACAGGTAAACAAGACATAATGCTTAGTAAAACTAATGATTCCGTGTATGAATTATGCGTAGAAGTTCAACGATGGGACAAACAGACTTGGTGTTGTTTTCAATGAGTTGCCGAACAAAGTACCGGATTTTATGTGTTTTTCTTAAATGACACATCAAAATAAACTTAAAAATGTCATAAAGTCAAAATCGTCCAAAACTGACATGGGACAATTATGCGTAGAACGGCAGTATACCAGTCCAAAATATTTATTTAGCAATTCTATGGTAAAATATTGACATTTAGTTGAATTAAAAAAAATAAGTTTAGATAAGTTTTATTTAGAATTTCCAGAGTTATAAAAACTTTTATACTAAGTAGTTAGTAAACTTTATATTTAATCCAAATATTTTTTTCATCAGTCAAGGATGCTTATTTGGAGTTGGGAGACAGGATTTATGGTGATTTGTCAACAAATAACTTTATTTATGTTAATTTTTCGAAAGGTGTACAAACTTTTTTTGCACCTTTTTGGATTTTTGTAATAGTATTTGTTATAGAACTTTTTATAGAAATCATCTTTTCATGAGCTTTTCTAGCAAAATGTTCGGCATGAGTTTTTGAACAAAACGTAGTACTAGGTTTCTATAAAATTTTCAATTGTTTACATGTTTCATCACAAAATGTGCATAGTGCCCAAGGGTTGTAAATACTTTTTTTACATACTCTATTTAAAATACTCGATTCGAAATTTTGCATGCATTTAAATTGTTTGAAAAATATGAGTACAGCCCAGACTCGATTATCCGAAGTCCTCGGGAAAATTTCATTTCGGATAATCGAAACTTCAAAACAAATGAAAAAAAAATCCTTGTCTAATTTGTGATTGTCGAGGTTAAGTATGACCTCTAAACTACGCACGCCATCTTTTCACAGCAGACGTGTCACAAGACAGCACACCAGCGACGAATTATCAAGAGACGATTCGAGGAGCGAACAGTAGACCAACAACCGCGATGGCAAGATTGAAATTTAACTTATTGAAATAGTAAATACCGCACAGAGACGACACCACCACCCACCCTTAACGGTAAGCTGGGTCGAATCACGCAGCAGGTGAGCAGCTTTAACAATGTCACGTGTTGCATTTTGCTCCCGCAACCCCAATCTGACCGCATCGTGACTACAAAGGGGAATAAACCACAAACTGACCTAATTAGTCGGTACTTGTTACAACAAAGCGCCGCCGCGTTACCACGTAATGCACACGGTGCGACATTTCGCAGAATTTCGGATTTCAACAGAAAGAGACGACATTTTTTTTTAGCTGCATTTGTTAATTGTAATTGAGAAGAAAAAGGATTCTTATAATAAGCAGTCATAAAATAGGGGCAAAAATGCATACAATTTAATAAATAAAACAAATCACAAAACATTAAAATTAAGGGTACCAGCTCTCAGTACGGTCCGACACCGGGTCGGCTTCTGGTGATGATGTTCACTGGAATGGTGATTTTCTCGTTCTCGATGTAAACCTGGAAGACAATTGAAATTGTTGAAAAATGCAAGATTTGTTGATTTATGTTCAGGTCTCACCACAATGACGATGGGCTGCTCGTGCTGCTGTTGTGCCTGCGGCGGTCCCATTTGGAAGCTCACGTTCACGACCACCTCCTGGCCGGGCCGGATCTGGCCCTCCATCGGGGAAAACTTGAAGAACGGCCGGTAGTTGGAGTTGAGCTCGAAGAACTGCGTGGTGTAAAAGTTGCTCTTGATCACAAACTGTTTGGTGCGCTCGTTGGTCCGGTAGTCCAGCCGGGTTGGGCGGACACTCCACGATTCGCCGCTGTCTCGCTTGGCGGACCAGGTCGCTGGAATCCCCGGCGAGATTTCATCCGGGAGACGAGGCGAGCCGGCTTCCGAGCTGGTGGCGTACATGGTTTTGAACAGGGCGCTGCTGTCTTCTGAGAGCGACAGATCGTGCACCATGCTGTCGTCGAGGGCCCGATCCACGGTCAGGACCAGTTCGTACTCGCGGAACGTCAGGAACAGCTCGTGCATGGTCTCGAACATGTGTTCGGCGAAATTGTCCAACTCGTCGAGTTCGCGCTCGCCCGGAAAGGTGTCGCAGACCGAGCCGTACGGGGTTATCTTGTTCCGGTCTTGCAGTTCGTTCTGTTTGATTGTGGTGATGATCTTGCGGGTGCGATGCCGAGTCGGTTCGTCACCCCACATGATGTGCAGGTTGGTAATCGAGAGGACATCGACCTGCTTCTGCAGAATCTTCTCCACGTCCTGGCGACGAGGCTTGAACGTGACTCGGATGTGAGCGTAGCTGTTCGCCGGGATGATGACCTTCTGGGGCTGCACGAAAACGGCCGTAGCCAAAAATGCCTGATCCAAGCCCTTCTTGTCGATCCCAATCCGGGCGAACGCAGCCAAACTTCCCTTGTTGTACAACGAAAACGACTTTTCCAACGGACGTCCCAAGTTGCGCGCCTGGCCAAGCTCCAAAAACGGTCCGCTCGGTCCCTTCTGAATTCCCTCAACCTTGATCGACGCCTCCCCGCCGTACCCGTACAACGTAACCACTCGCTGGGAGTGACAATCGTGCGGCGGCTGAAAACAAACACACCCAATCGCCGGTCCAATCACCGTCGGACAAAAGTTCACCACAATCGTACGACATTCCTGGCTCTGCAGCGTCAACATTTCACTCTGCTCGATCCCCCCCAACTGGAACCCGGGCCCCGAAATACACGCCCGAATCACCAACCGCTTCCCAGATGTATTCTTAATCTGCATGATCTTCCGCGCGTTCTGCCGCAGCTTCGTACTGCCCCACGATATCTCCGTGTGGGTGGCCTTCAACGGCAGCACCCCGTCCTTGTGGCTGTACTCACTGCCGGCGACGGAACACTGCGAAGCGGAACGACCCGCCGAAGCGAGCAGATTTGACCGGCCCGCGTCCGACACCGGTGATTTGGGAAACTCCGGGATGCCCGAGTCCACGCTGGACGCCACCGATTTGGGCGAGCCAAAGGTGTACCTGGGGGGAAAAATGTGAAAAATATATTTAAATAATATATTAACCTAATGTTTATTCGTTCATACAAATATCCGTACAATTCAGAAAAGCGTCAGTTCAGAGCAGAAACCAGATAGTGACCAGGTCACTCATGGAATTACGGTGTCCCATGTCCAGGGTTGTTACGGAAATGTCGAAAAAAATCAGCGCCAGATCCGCGCCGACCCCAAAACCCAATCCGCGCGAAATCCGCGCCATATAAAAAAAATCGCGACAAACATAGAAGAGAGTAACATAATGAATAAAATTTTGATCAGTTGTGGATTCATATCCCACCTGCACCAAGTGGAACCTTTTCTGCCATTTCTGAAACAATATTAGCATTTTTTGTAACACTTTAAATATCGTTGCCTTAAAAACAAATTCAGGCAAAAATTGAAATTCAAAAATTTAAAACCCTAAAATAAATTACCAAATTATAAAATCTAGGAATTTTGTACTTGATAATTCTTACCAAAATTTTACTCTGGAAAATCGAAACCAAAATTTATTTTATTTTCTTCTCTAACTTTCTCTAAACTAAAATATAACTCCGAAAATGATTCGAACTAAGAAAATGGCAAAAAACAATAATTTAATAGTTTGATAATTAAGTTATTTAACAATTAAATAATTTAATAGTTTAATAATTAAAAATTTAATAATTTAATAATTTAAAAATTTAAAAATTTAATAATTTAATAAATAAATAATTTAATAATTTAATAAATAAATAATTTAATAATTTAATAATTTCAAAATGTAATAATTTAATAATTTAATAATTTAATAATTCAATGATTTAATAATTTAATAATTTAATCATTTAATAATTTAATAATTTATTAATTTAAAAATTTAAAAATTTAATAATTTAAGAATTAAAAAAATCCATGTTAATTTTTTTTTGTAATTTTTAATGTGAGAATTCATATTTTTTTGCGTTTTTGAGTCTGCAAGTTTTGGCAATTTAAATTTATGAATTCTATTTTTTTTTGTTTAATTGAATATGTAAATTCTGAAATTTTCAATTTTAGACGGAGATTTTAGCAGATTGCTAAGTGGATTACGTCATGTTTTGATAATTGGGATTAGAACCAATTCTACCTAGTAAATCAAAGTGGCATCAGAATCTTTCAATTTTCAATAAACCACAAATTTCAAAATTTAAATTTAAGATTGAAAAAACTTAAAAAATCTAAAAAGATCTAAAGCTTTTTGAAATTCTGTAATTTTTCGAATTTTGAAAAAAATGTAATTAATATGCTCGCTCAATATTTATTGTTTGCTATATTAAAAAATGCCTTGGAAACTTTGGAATCCTGTACCGATCAAAAAAATCTAAAGGTTAAATCCAATCCGGAACATACCCTAAGAATCATTTATGTACATCCTTATGTTTAAATCTTTGAAAAAGTTTAAAATATGAGTCAGAAGATACAAATTAAATGTATCATGTGAATAATTATAGAAAAATATTTAAACCAGGTCAGCAAATGTTAACAAAAATTATGAGGTGTAATGTTATGTAAAATTTATATAAAAAATCTTAATACATTTTTAAAAATAAACGCTCCTTGAAGATTGGTATTAAGAAAAAAAAACAATGAATAACGTTCAGAAGAAAATTTTCTTCATTAACAACTTCTTAGAAATTTGATGTTTTTGCACTCAAAGAAAGAGATTGAATTTATTTAATTGCTTATAATATTTTCCTTTGAACTTGAAAGAAATTCTATCTTTGCAGGCCAAGGGTGTATGATACTGATGATACTCGTCGGTTGACAACACCCAGGCGAGGAACATCCCGGAAGGAGCCCAACTACATCCGTAGTGCTGTTTGGACAAAACAGCATGGCTCTGGTTCCTTGCAAGTGTCCTATTTTCTTACCTCCACGTTGGCTTGGTTTAGTCATCATGATGACAAGGTGTAACCTAGCTGGTGGCCTGTGGAAACGACTCGTAAACCTTTGACCAGCGAGGGTCAGAGTAGAGACGGCTAGAAGAAAGGGGCGCGTCAATGTGGGAAAGGGAAGTAATTTGTGATTGTAGACGGTATTGTTTTGATTCGCAGTATGTTGAGTCAACTGCTGTGGATCGCACAACGGGGTTTCTCTTCGTTCCATTTCATCTACCACCTATATTCTGTTTATTTTGTTTCACTAAATTTCTAACACGGCTTCTGTTTACTACTCTCCATTTGATTTCGATTTTACTCATTTGATTCTCTTATTTCTCAACGCTTTTCCACTCTATTTTACTCAATTTATGGAATGATTGAAGGATTAACACAAATATTACTATTGTACTTTTGAAAAACTTTTCTAAAATGCTTAGGACCAAAATATTGTAACAAAACACCGCGACAGAAGAAATAGCAACAGATTAACACGACTCAACAATAGGGAAGATTTCAGGAGAAAACAATACACAGTAAATAACAATTAGTTTTTGAATTCAAACTAAAAATATAACAGGTTTTGCTTTAACGAAAGTTAATAGGCACACTATAAATGGTTGACGCTTATACTTGCATCAAACCCTACGTAATGTACCACCCCCGGCCGAGTTAAAATGCGTAACCGGAAAAGAAGGTGTGCATGCCTGGCACGAACACTCAAAGCGTGTTCTAGCGTGCTGCTCGTACTGACTCAGAGCAAGGGTGAGATGTAGGTGTAAGGGCAATGCGTGTTCATCGGGAACCTAGTGCATAAGATCGGTCAAGGCCCGTTCTTACACTGAAAATTGCGAATTGCGAATAAAAACTATTAATTAATTGAATGTTCTGATCTTTTGATTTTCGCCAAGAATGTTTAAATTTAGAAAAAAACAAAATTCTACCGATTAAATTCCATTCCAAAATTCGAAAGTGGAGGGCAGCTTCTGTTATTTGGCGCCCACCAGAACAAGCCCCAATAATAGTTTTTGTTACACATTCTATTGTCTATATCTTCGGGAAAAGTTTGTAATATTTGATTTACAAAATTTTAAAATTGAATAAATCCAATATAAAATTAAAAATAAATGATGTTAAAAATCATTACTCAAAACTCAAAAGAAATTAAATATTCAGAGCCGGAGATGTTAAGAAATGACAAGAAACATATAAAAACTAATTTCTACATAATCTTTATCTTCATTTTTTGACGTTTCGTACTAAGAAAATACAAACAAAAAATTTCAGAAGAAAATTCAATTAATAAAAATTATGAAATTCTTGGACTCAAAGGAAAAAACAAATTATCGTAATTCCTGATATTTTTCTTAATAACTTGAAAGTTATTCTATCTCTCTCAATTAATTTATTTATCAAAATTGCCATCCGCGCGAAATCCGCGCCTGAGCATAATTAGCCAGCAAATCCGCGCCAGATCCGCGCTATCCGCGCGAAACGCGCCATCCGCGCGTTTCGCGCCGTCCGTAACAACCCTGAACCCGTTCAAGGTTGCTTCCTTGCGGTGTTCTCCAGGTGAACTTTTCACGGAGGTTTTACTTCGTACGACCATAATTTTGTAAGTGGGGGGCGCTGAACTTCCTCAGCCTGGCCAACCTGGTCGTTCAGATGCTCCGATGACGATTTTGACGTCATGTTTTGGGCAGCTGTTGTACGCCCAGTTCAGCTGCTCGTAAAAAGAGTCCTTGTCGCCATCTTCGCTTCCTGAGGGTGTGCTTTGCACGTTTATGATGCTGAAGTTGAAGAAACGGCCCTTAACCCTCAACAAGTACATTCGGTCGGTGATTGGAATCCACCTTTTCACCCTTTCAACGAAAAATAAAATAATAAATTTGCTTAAACTAAAAGTCCTCACCTCTGCTCGTTCCGGTCCTGCTCCCCCTTCGGCGACGAGTACGGCGATCGAACCTTGAATTCCCTCGAGCGCGGTTCCGGCGACAGGTACGACTTGTTCACCTGCTGTGCCGCCGCCTGTGGCCTCCCCCCGAACGCCATCGAACTCTTGGGCGTCTCGTGGTAGCCCACCGTCGGCCCACCAGCCACGACCCGCAGCTCGGCGCCGTTGGCCGGCGAACGGGATCGCTTCTGAGCGGCGGCCGCCACCTCGTTCACCACTTCGGCGTGCTTTTCCTGCGCCTCGAGCAGTTCCTGGCGCGTGGCCGAGCTCGAGCGCCGCTTGCGGTTCGGTTTGGCGCCAGGCACGTCCAGGAAGGTCATCTGCTTTTGACACTTGGGGGGGTCACCGCGCGGGATCATCGGAATCGGCGGCAGATCGAGCTGGTGCTCGGACATTTTGGTGGCTGTTGAGACGCGGTACGTTTCGAGGAGGGGCTTCTTGGCGGTGGAAATGCGGTACGTTCCTTCGGCCTCACTTTGGAGGGATTTCGCCGCTGAAGGTGGTGCCGTCATCGGGCTTGACGTTGCGATTCGACCGGCGACTCGGATTGGCACGAACGCCGACGATTCGAGAAGCGATTCGGTGAAACTTGCGGTGTCGGAAAGCTTCGACTGGGCCTCGCTCAGGTCTCGCACAAAGGAGGGGGTTTTGGTGACTGAGCTGAGGTCGGTTTTGAGCGAAGTTGTCTTTTGGATGGGTTTGGCCGACGGGCGTTTCTCCGGGGCGGGAACGCTGGCGCGTGCTGATCTTGCGGGAGCTGGGTCTGTGGTGGCGGGAGGAGCCTTGGCGGCACGCAGTTGTCGGATTTTCTCGTAGAATGCGGAGGGAGATTCGTCCGAGCCCATCGAGTCTGAAATTAAATTTAGTGTTTTCAAACAACTTATTACATTTAATTTGAAATCTTACTGATAACATTCATGATGCTCGACATGTTCAGCGTACTGTTCTCCTTGTCCGACGTCACCTTCTGTCCACCATGCTGGCGCTTTCCCGGGCTTGCACCGCCACGTGCCGTCGTCGTCTCGTTTGGCGTGCCCAGATTGCTCATGTCCACCAGCGGCAGCGGAGTTCGCCGGGGCGGACTCGCATCGTCCGGAATCATCCCCTTCAGGTCGTCGGACATTTTGTTAAAGTACTCCCCCACCGAGCAGTAGCTGCTGTCCTCGATACGGGTCGCCTCCTGCCCCAAAAAGCCCGAAAAGCAGGAGAAATCGACGTGGTTCTTAAGATTTTTCGGCAGCTTTTGGGACGCTCCCTTCGGAGCTGGATGACCCTTGGCCGCATTCATCTCCGGAATAATCGCCTGCTCCTGCTCCCAGGCCATTTCGTCTTCCATCAGTCGGGACTGCTGCTCGTCGGCCGGCCGAAAGCTTATGTCCTCCAGCTGGGACAGTTCCTTCTTCATCCAGCTTTCACCAAACGCGGGCGCAGCGGAAACGTCCCAAAAGTCCTGCGTCTTGGGTTGCCGCGGATTAGAACTAAGTGAATCCCGCATCGACGACAGCCGGCTCATGTCGGCCGTCCGGGGCAGACTCAAATCCGGCCGGTCATCGTGCTGAAGCAAGTGCACCGCGGAATCAATCGACGGTTTACCACCGGCAAACTCCCGCACCTCGTCGGAAATGCTCGCGTGCAGCAACTGCTGAATGTCCGGCGCCAACGCATCCACCGTAAGTCTCCGACGGAGCGCGTCCATCTCGCCCGTTGAGCGCGCCGTCATCTCCGTCGGTTCGAACGAAACCTTCTGCGGAGTGGCCTGCATGTGGATCGTGTGTTCCTCCTCCAGCTCGGTGATGTTGATCGACCGGTACTGACGCGGTTGCACCGACAGCATCGATTCATCGTCGTACCGAAGCTGGTCCTGCGTTGGCGGAGTGTGAGCGGAATACTTCCGGCTGCTGCTGCTGCTACTATTCCGCAACGGACTGCGGTCAAACATTTCGTTGGCTTTCTGCAGCGTTTGAGCGGCCAAATAGCGCTGCTTCTTCAGAACGTCGGACGCTCGCGAGTCCATTGTTTGGGACTGATTCTTTTTCAACGGTCTTTGTTCCGACGAATCACATGGACTGCCAAACGTAAGCAAGCTTTAACCCAACACGCGAAACTCTCACCCAATCAACAACGAAAACTTTGCAACCAAGTGTCCAGCACACAAATTTCACGAAAATAAAAACGAAAAGTTCACTTAAATTCACGCTGAAACAAAATTAAAGAGCGCGATGGCCACGGCACAACCGTTTTCTCAGCTTTTTTGAAATTGCGCACTCTTTGCGAAGAGAAACGACAAAACTGTCAAATGAAACAAAAGGCGGGCAAATCGGAAGCCGCCATGGTGGCGGGATTTGAAGTGCACGCTAAAGTTGTGCTAATCAAATTTAATAGAGTTATCTACGTGCGCATGTATTGCGTGTACGTACACGAAAAAGATTGAGGTTAAATTTTGTACCCGCCAGCAAAAAAAAAAATGGGTTGCTAGTGTGCGTGAGCTCGGGCTTAGATAACTCTATGCAATAAGGCTTTCTAGTCAGAAATTTACCAATACATTCAAAGTATGTTTACATGACAGCTGGACGTTTGTTTGCATCAGGTTTCCTATCTCTTTCTAGCAAAAAAATTTTGTCAGGCGACTTCTAGCTGGTTTTGACAAAGAACTTTGTCCTAAGGGCACTGTCTACGGGTGTCAATCCAAAATTTCGCGAAGCGAAAGTGTAACGATTTGTGTAATCGTTTAAACGCTTATATCTTCCACCCAATTCAAGTAATCTGCATGCTTTATCCACCAAACGAAAGGAGAAGTCTTAAATTGCAAGTAGACTACCTCATAAAGTTGATAAAACTTTGTTAAAGTACTCAAAAGTTAAGATGAAAAATAAAAATTCAGACCGGGAAAATCCCGGTCGCTGATTGGTTGAGCGCAACCTTTCCCGAACACATTAATCAGATGCAAATTTTGCTCTCTGCCACTGCTTCGAAAGCGTCGAGCCGTCACAGCCAAGCGAGGTTATAAAAGAGCGCCGTGCCGCCGGTTGAAGCTCAAACGAGTCCGAAGCTTTGCGCGAGGAGGATCGAGAAGCAGCAGCAGCACAGCAGAGCCGCCGAGAGGAAGGAGAGAATTGAAAAATTGGAAAGAGAGGCAGAGCAGGCGCGGGAGGGAAAATTGCCGGCAACTTGGAGTGTCATCATCGCATGGTTTTATCATCGTCATAGGACGTTAAAATGGCCCTTTTCAGGGCCAATTCACACGAAAGAGTATTCTTTAAAAATCTGGTTGGGTACGGTAGTGAGTGTTTGTGTGTGCGGAAGGGAAATCGAGTGGCAAGTTTGGGGCTTGAAAGAGCACCAAATTATCAACGCATACACACAAACGCGGGCTGGGGAGCTTCATTTGTGTGCGCCTGGTTTCTGCCGTGCAACTACCCTTCACGAGTTTGCTCATCCGATCGATCTTGGGGAAAATCGATTTTCGATATTAGTGTGGTTCTGTGAACACAATTTTAGTGTGGTTTACTACACACACACACACACACGAGCAAATCCACAGTCGATGGCGCTTTTTTGCTACAAATACACTTGCAACGCACTGTTTGGTGCTCTAGGTGGTGTGTAGTATGTGTAAAGAGAATGAATAAAAAGATCGGAACCCAATTTTTGTGGAGCGAAATCGTTACGTGGCGATTTCCCCTCTTCGCAGACTTCCCCTCCTTTTCCTTCACGCTGATTGGTTGAACAAACCTTTCCCGATCATCCTCTCCGAGAGACGTGAGATTGATGTATCTAAAATCATCTCCACTCAAGCTCATAATTTTCTGACAGCCGAGGAGTCAACATCGAGTGGCAGTTGCAGAATCAGAAGGGACAGCAGAAATTTCCCCCCCGGTCAACGACGTGGAGAGGTCGCCGAAATGGCTCGGGCCGTCGCAGGAACGGGACGGATTGTCGCTGCAAGCCATCAAGGAAGAACGTTAGGGACCGATGTGGTCAAGCTGCTGATCCCGGAAGGCTCCGGTTAACGGCATCAAGAAGGGGTCTCCGTGTTGATCGAGAACCAGTTCCCTTTGGGTCAAGTTGGTTGTGGTTGCGATAAAGTTTATGGTTTTTGATACTGGACATGAAATTTAACATTTCGGCAGTCGTGACCGCAATCCGGAGTGGCCGGAGGCCCCGCGGATGTTTCGAACGGGGACATTTCTCGAACCAAAAGAGTTGGGGCAATATGGGTATCAAACTTTATGGTTTTTGATACTGCACATGCATCTGACCATTATCTGAAGTTACGCAGTTAAAATAAATCGCTTATTTTACGCAGGAAGTAATAAATCGATTACTGCGATTGCCTTTTTATTGTGCCGCGGCGAAATTCTGTTTCTGGAAATATAGAATAACTATTTCGAATTCAATTAGAGCCCTTGAAAGGTCAGTTTTAATGTTTGCTGTTGAAATTTACTTTGCTGCCGCCAATTGCTTGCAACAGCCTTGCAAAAACATTTCCGCAGCTTGATAACTTTCGAGTGGTGAGGGAAAGTCGATTGATTTCACCTTGATTTCTATTGCAGCTCCATTTGCAATTTCCGTCCCCTTAGTTCGATAGGACGTTGATATTATGTCTTAAAACTATTCACAAAAGAGTTGTCTTATGTAATTATAAGGGAATCATGGGGAAATTTGGACCGGGCATTCTTATCGAAAATTTCAACAATCATCTTGCAAAGTTCTTTGTCATACTGGTCATGTGTAACATAACCACCTGCACCTTTTTTTTTTTGACTGACTGCCCGATATAAGGCTTTCTAGTCAGAAATTTCCCAACACATTCAAAGTATGATTACATGACAGCTGGACGTTTGTTTGCATCAGGTTTCCTATCTCTTTCTAGCAAAAGTTTTTTTGTCAGGCGACTTCTAGCTAGTTTTTTTGACTGACTGCCCGATATGTCAGCCAACATACTTCGCAGGGCTGTGACAGCTACAGCTCGATCATAGAGTTATCTAAGCCCGATCTCACGCACACTAGCTTACCATTTGTTTTTGCTGGCGACCACAAATTTTAACCTAAAAATCCATCGTGTACGTACACGCAATACATGCGCACGTAGATAGCTCTATTGTTTGCATCAGGACACTGTGACGAGGAGTTCGTCATTTTTGAGTTAAATTATATTTTTTTCACTGGGCCTAGAAAGCCTAATGTCAGCCCATGGCTTTCTACCTAAGGTACTCGCGATTGAGTGTGTAGTAGTGCGGTTGTCAAAATCGATATCTCTGACTCTCTCACTCCACTGACACTGACTTTGTTTATGTTTTGGTTTTCCGGGCACGGTCCATTGTTCGTTTGTTATTGTTTTGGTTTTAGTGGCACGGAGTCATGCACTCACACTAATGCAAAGCAAGATCGCGAGTACCTATGATATACAGCCTTGATGTCAGCCAACATACTTCGCAGGGCTGTGACAGCTACAGCTCGATCATTGTTTGCATCAGGACACTGTGACGAGGAGTTCGTCATTTTTGAGTTAAATTATATTTTTTTCACTGGGCCTAGGAAGCCTTATATAAAAGAAATGTAAATAGGGAGACTGGTCTAAGTTTGCTAAATCGGTCTGGCAACGTATTTTTTGTGCTTGACAACATAAGTTTTGATAAGTTTTGCAGGGCGTCATACGTCAAACTCGAGTCTGTTTGGGTACGTCAAATTCACTTCGACCAGTCTCCCTATTTAGGATCTCTAGACTACTAAAATTGTAAAATTGTAAAATTGTAAAATTGTAAAATTCTAAAATTCTAAAATTCTAAAATTCTAAAATTCTAAAATTCTAAAATTCTACAATTCTAAAATTCTAAAATTCTAAAATTCTAAAATTCTATAATTCTAAAATTCTAAAATTCTAAAATTCTATAATTCTAAAATTAAAATTTAAAATTTAAAATTTAAAATTCTAAAATTCTAAAATTCTAAAATTCTAAAATTCTAAAATTCTAAAATTCTAAAATTCTAAAATTCTAAAATTCTAAAATTCTAAAATTCTAAAATTCTAAAATTCTAAAATTCTAAAATTCTAAAATTCTAAAATTCTAAAATTCTAAAATTCTAAAATTCTAAAATTCTAAAATTCTAAAATTTAAAATTCTAAAATTCTAAAATTTAAAATTTAAAATTCTAAAATTCTAAAATTCTAAAATTTAAAATTCTAAAATTCTAAAATTTAAAATTCTAAAATTCTAAAATTCTAAAATTCTAAAATTCTAAAATTCTAAAATTCTAAAATTCTAAAATTCTAAAATTCTAAAATTCTTAAATTCTAAAATTCTAAAATTCTAAAATTCTAAAATTCTAAAATTCTAAAATTCTAAAATTCTAAAATTCTAAAATTCTAAAATTCTAAAATTCTAAAATTCTAAAATTCTAAAATTCTAAAATTCTAAAATTCTAAAATTCTAAAATTCTAAAATTCTAAAATTCTAATATTCTAAAATTCTAAAATTCTAAAATTCTAAAATTCTAAAATTCTAAAATTCTAAAATTCTAAAATTCTAAAATTCTAAAAATCAAACGATTTTTTTTGTTTTATCATAGAGACTTTACACCATTGTGGATTCATCTCTTCAAGGTGGATAATGAAAGAGGAAAGATTACAGAATTCAAAATCACTTGTTACCATTTGTTTTGTTGTATTGTTTGAAATTTTCAAATTTGTTTAACATTTAGGTACAGTCATCCCACATATTCGGAACACCCACAAATTTTTAACACTTTTGTGATAATTTGTCAATAGCACGCCAAATCGTCGCCATCGTGCTAACTTGTCGTACGTGCATTTTGGGCCAAATTTAGTTAAGAACGCCATTTTGTGCAGCTCACAATGCCTCACCTTTTGACCTTCACAGATCCCCAAAATTCGATTTCAATCCTGAGATATTCAACAAAAACCGAAAAAACTCCGTGCATTTTTGTCACTTTACATATGAAAGTAGTTTCAATCTTGTCGTGCTATCTTGTCACTCCATGAAAATGGATGTAAGTGCGACAAAAGGCCAAAGGGATTTCAGGCCAGGAAAGTCAGGATGCGTTTGTCGCACGTACAAGCTAGACTACCGTAAACATATGTAATTATAACTCGGGACTCCAGCAACCAACTTCAACCAAACTATGGGACAATGCACAGAATAGTGAGCCAAACAAAACGTGTTTGTTATTGTTTACATTGCGTGCTCTCGTTTTTGAATATTCAAGGTCAAACATTAAAACGCGTTTTTCTCGGAACGTCAAAATGGCGGGTGCGACAAGATAGCACGACGACGTCGAAATGCAGCTTTTCTCTCGACCCTACTATTTTTAGGACCTTTATTTGGACATTCTCTTGATATTTCACTAGTAAAAGTAGTACTTTTTAAACAATAAACTTAATTTCAAGACTATTTTATCCATAGCATCAAAACACTGCCTTCAAATGGCCTATTCCATAATTGTAGGATGTTATTGTGCCTCTCACAATTGTGGAACCTTGGGGTGAGACACATGCCCTAATCAATTAAGATTATCGCCTAGTTGATTAGAAATTTCAGCTAGTTGATTAGCATTCACGCTAATCCATTAGCGCATTCCCACCATTCTATTTGCCTTGGTCTGTCGCACAAACGTCAAACAAATCAAAGCAAAACAAAAAAAAAAATCGCGTGCGGCCGCATGGATAATGGAAATTAATCTGAAATTTATCAAATTTGTCTTGAAACCGGTGTCTTAAAGACCAAACTACCCATTATGCCGATAGAGAAGCTGCTAAGGGTAGAAATAAGTAGGTCGGCGTGTTCGGAGTAAAGCGTTTTAGAAGGCTGAGGAAGTGGACAGCATTGCGGATTTTCCCCGGAACGACATTTTTGACGATTTTCAACGAAAAGGCCGGGTTGGCCAATAACAGCTCGGAAGTCTTGTAAATTTTCATAAACGGATTGCGCAGGAAAGTCTAAAGAAGGCTATACGGAACCGAACGGATTTGTCGGAAGTGGTGCTTCGTCATCATCCAGACAGCCTTCTGGGCGGAGAACTCCACGGTTCTGGGCGATATGAAGAGCTGTGGGTTTCTCCGGTTGGACCGGTATCATCAAAAGGCTGTCCAAGATTGTAGTTTCTTTTATTGAATTTAAGTTATTTTAGAAACAACATTGTTTTAATTATTAAATCAGGCTGTTCCTTTCAGAAATATGTACTGGGTC
Source organism: Culex quinquefasciatus (assembly GCF_015732765.1). Taxonomy (NCBI): domain Eukaryota; kingdom Metazoa; phylum Arthropoda; class Insecta; order Diptera; family Culicidae; genus Culex; species Culex quinquefasciatus. The sequence continues at coordinate 114,299,720 of NC_051863.1, read as the reverse complement.
CAAACCTCGGTACAAACGGGGTAGTTATTGTCTCATAACAATAACTGAAAGGTGACTAATCATCGGGCCTTGTGACCAGAGAAAAACAACAAAAGAACCGTTTTTTTATTACCGTGAAAAACTAATAAAAATAAAAACTCATTATTTTGTAAAAACCGAAACTGCCCAGTGCCGAACAATCAATGGTGTTCGAATCTCCAAGCCGCTGGTTGTGGTGCCGTTACCGGAGATCTGGAAGTTGGTGACTGGGGATGCCTTCTTCTTAACTTCCGGAACCATGTCCGCATCTGGCAGAATACTCATGATGGCCACATCCAGTTCCTTTTGGCTTTGCTGAAGGACCAACTTTTCGGCGCGGGAATATTTTGGGACTTTTGCATGGGCCTCGCTTGGCGGGTTGTTTGTGGTTTGAGCCGCTTTGGCCTGTTCCCCGTCCACGGTGCCGGCAGACGGGTTCATGCGGTGCTTTCGGTTCGCGGCAATTGGTGGTGAGGCCTTGGCCGCTGTGAGATAATCGCTGAACCGCCGGTCACAGCCAGGTTGCTGCTGTTGTTCGATAACAATAGTTTGGATTTCGGCTGTCCCGTCGGGTTGGGGCGGACATTTGGCCAATCACGAACAGAACCGGCGTCGTCTGCATTGATTGCTTGTTCATGTTTCCCCGGCATCTTAATCGGAACCACCGAATCAAACAGCAAACAGCGAGTCGAGTCGACTGCTCGGCGAGTCCAGATTCGGCTCGGAAGGAACCACGACGATGTAAGGCTGGCCGGGAAACTTCATATTCTTGTGCGCCATCACCGGATCTTACGGTTTCTTCAACACTGGACCCAACATTTCCTTGATCATTTGCCGCTGGATGTGCAGGAACTAAATCAGTCTCGATTTCGATGAGAGACGGCGACGTTAAATCTGTTTTCTGCTGTAGGATAACGAAACTTAAGAAATGGGCAAGATTTACATTTTAAGTAAACTTACCATCGACAGAAATTGGTTTTCAAGGAAATCTTTTTTTTCCCTCATTTCAAAGCAAAACTCATATTGTAGCTGTCAAAACAACTTCTCTCGACATGCCAAGATAATTTGACGTTGGATGGGAATGGGTTGTCAAATCAGCGCTAATCAATTAGCTAATCAACCAAAATCAGCTCCAATAAATTAGATAAATTATAATTGATTAACTGTGTCTCGCCCCTCGTGTGGAACACCTGAATTTAACTGATATTTTCACCAAAAAAGTTATCAGACCATGGATAAAACATCACTAAGCTTGAGTTTCACCGGTTTCAGTGTATGAAGTCATTTTTTTGTTACAAATATGTACTCCTGGAGAGATCCAAAGTTTGTTTACATCCGTAAGAAAAAAGTGTTCCGAATTTGTGGATTTCAAGGGTCAAAGTTTTTCTTTAAAAACTTGATATAAAAGTTAAAATTTGCAGTTGGTCGATACAGCATTCGAAACATCGCAAAAAAAGCTTTCAAATGAAGGAAAAAGCGAATCATTAAGTCGATTTGCTATCATTTTTTAACATTGGCCGATCTGTAAACTGTTCCGAAGATGAGGGATGACTGTATTTAATTTTTCTATATCTTCTTCGATAAACATGTACGCTCAAAATCAGAACTATCCCTCAAAATGGTACTTTCTATCCTTTTTTCAAGTTCATCCGGCGTCACCCTTTTCAAAACGGTATATCAAAATCAATACATTTTCGATACCCTTTTAAAGGGTTACGACGGGTGAACTTGAAAACAGGATACTTGTGACTTTGAGTGTAGGAAGATTTTTTTTTAAATAATAGAGATCTCCACGGTTTCTCTCACGCACACCATCATTCTGTGCTAGTATTTGTATTTGAAGTATTGTTTTGGTTTTGAACGATTGTGATTGGCTGAATTCCAAGCAGCTGATTTTGTTTACACTTTTGTAACGTTTGTTAAAATAATGATGTTAATTTGATTTGAAAACCGTGAAATATATGTAACCACTTAAGAAAAAAGCAGTACTACTCAAAAATAAGTAGGACTTGATCAACATTCACCTCACCCTCACGCGTGGCACGTGCTGTCAAAGTCGCTTACACTAATACAACGAAGCTGCTTCCGGTTCATTCGCGAGATTGAGAGAGCGGAGCACAAGAGATGGAGAGGGAACGAAGAGAGCAGAATCAGGTGGATCAACAACCAACATCCCGATTTGCTTGGCAGTGGAATTTCTACTCGAAACGGTGACGGTTCGTTTGCGGCTGAGCCGCGCCAAGTTTTTGTTGCGCCAGGAAAAAGTACACGCCGAGGAACAAAGCACCGGAACAGCTAGCGGAATATTCTTTTCGGTTCTGAAAACATCGGGCGGCGCTACTTGGTCCGCTAAGCACTAGCGGCGACCTTCGGCAAGCGGGAACAGTATTTCTTGCTAAGCCGAAAAGAACCGGTCTCGAACTTGGTGAGCCACGCGCGGCTGGAGGCCGCTCGACGCGGTCGCGAAGCTGCCTGAAGGAAGACGGCGGCGCGAAAGAACCGGCGATCACGCCGAACGATCCGCCGGGTTCTAAGGAGCGACAAGCGAATTCCATCGGTCGCGGAGCGGCCAGCTACGAGGCCGAGCAGCGGCGCGGAAGAAGGAAGATGAAGAAGAGGGTGAGGCGAAGCAGGGAAAGTAGGCCTTGAGAAAAGGACGTTTGGTGTAAACTGCCGTTCTACGCATAATTGTCCCATGTTCAAAAAAGTGCAACTGAGAAAAACGCGATTAAAATTTTTGGACCGATTTCTGTGTTTCTACGCATAATTGTCCCGTGGGTTTCTATTCGTCCTATGTGTCCCTAATCACCCCATTTATCAGTTTATCACCTTTATTTGTAATTATCTTGCTATACAACAGGTAAACAAGACTTAATGCTTAGTAAAACTAATGATTCTGTGTTAGAAAATACCTGGTGAGACAATTATGCGTAGAAGTTTAACGATGGGACAAACAGACTTGGTGTTGTTTTTAAGGAGATTGCGAACAAAGTACCAGATTTTATGTGTTTTTCTTAAAATATACATCAAACTAAACTTAAAAATGTCATAAAGTCAAAATCGTCTAAAAATGACATGGGACAATTATGCGTAGAACGGCAGTAAACCGGGGAGAAATAAAAGTGATGAAAAACTAATTTCACCGTGTTTGGGCAATTGAATCTAGAAAGAACTAATTCTCTGTAACACTTTTTTTACGCAGACATAGGCAAATCGAGTAGATCAATCGTATGTAAAAACCAGCTGTTTACCACGTGCTCGTGGTATAACAAAGGACACAACTGATTTTGACAGACGAATCATTCTACTCGATTTGCCTATGTTTGCGTGTAAATTTTGTTACAAACTAAAACACTCTCGCGCGTGGATATCTCTATGGGTACAAACGTAGTAAATACAAATTAACCCATTTCAGAGCAGCGTGCACGTCGCGATTCCAACCTTTTTCCGCGTTTGACAGCCTCGGTGACATAAATCCCGCCTGTCACCCCGCAGACCGCGCGTGTGCGTGTGTTTGTGTGCGCGCGCAACGTAAACAAAACTATCACACCGCCGCATCAGCTGTCAGTGTGACAAGTCGACACTTTCCAGTGTGTGCTGTTTTGCAGGGGAACACATTTTTTCGCGAGTGTCGGATTTTTGCCGAATTTCAAGCGTTTTTCTACACCAAAACTCGGATTGTTCCGTGTGTGAGCCGTGCGACGCGTGTGGCAACTCTTGGCACCGGTCCAGATCGTACGTTTGGTGGCGTTTTCCGCGAGTTTCGAGCGATTTTCTTTTCTCTTTCGGTGTTCCGTCGTCGTCGGATTCGTCGGTCCGGTTTCGCGTTCCGGGGGTTTCGCGTGTGTGTGTTCGCGCAAGGTTTCGTCGCGTGTCGTCCCGTCCGTGTTCCGAGCGTGTTTGCTCCCGTCACCGGTTTTCAAGCTGAGTCCGTCCGGCAGTTCCCGTTTTGCGTGGAGGAACCGATTTCAGGAGTCCACTCCGGTCGAACCGATTAACCGACGATGGGTAAGGCTAAGAAGGGCAAGAAGGACGCTGCCGCTGCGGCCGCCGGTGCTGGCGAGGACAAGTGAGTATTTTATTTTCTTTTTCTCTGAATTTTAGTGAAAGGAAAATTTGTAGACTTCTGTTTTTGTTTTTGGTAAATTTGCAGAGGTTAGGTTCTGATTTTGTGCCACATCCCGAGCAATTTTTTTATCTTTGTTTTTTGGAACTTAACCCTTAGCTGTCCTTATCTTATTCAGTTGTTTTCATTTATTTAATTTTTTTTTGCGTTCAATAAACAGATTTCTTGCATTTTTCTTTGTTTGTTTTTCTTAATTCATTAAATTTAACTCGTTTTTTTAATTAAACTAAACAAATTGCAAATATTTATCTATTTTAGTTTTTGTTACGCAAAGCATGCATACGTATTCATCATCTCAATTACAGTGAGAAATTTATACGTTTAACTATATTGCACAATTTTCTGAAATGAAAACAGAAGAATAGGAAGCTCGCGTTTTTTTAAAGGTCCTATTAATAAACAAATTTAGAATTTTTTTATTAGGTCCTATAACCATATGAAACACAATAGTTTATAGGACCTTTAAAAAAAACTCTGGTATCGTCATCTGGGGCGAAACGGGACACATGGGGCGAATTGGGACAACTGTTTTAGCCTTGTCACTGTACAATATTTTGATATTTTTGAATAGTTTCGAATAGAACAGACACAGAGCATCTAAAATAGTGCATCGTTTTCCAAATTTCAAGCTTTTAAGTGCTCTACAAACTGCTGTCCCTATTTAGACTGTAGTCCTTACAAAACATATTTATCCGATAAAAGATCCAAAGGCTAAAAAAATATAGAAATGTTTACATGAGAACGATATTATTTTTAAAAGCAAACTTGACATTTCGAACAATTTTAAACATTAAAAAAATGGATGAACATGAAGATTTCATTCATCAAATCGCGGTTTATTTTGTATTTTTTTTAAACGTGCATGTTATAAGCACTGTGATGAAAAAAAAAAAATGAAATTTGTGTCCTGTAAAAACGAGACAGTTTCATAATTTTAATTCAAAATTTATATAAATTATTCCTTGACAGTTTTTGTTATACCATGGTGTCAGGAAAAGTCTCAGCAGCTCCTGTCTTGCTCCTGTCAAAAGATACAGCGTCCTCAAAACTGGTCTAAAACGTGATTTCCGAGCAAAATACACAAATCGAAAGACCTTTCCAACGAGTCCAAAAGATAGAAGATCTGACAACCCTATCAAAGGTATATCAATGTGGGGAAGGCACTAACCACCTTAAGGTGGATTAAGTAACGTTTTTCTGATCGATTTGGTGTCTTCAGCAAATTTGTAGGTTAGGAATTTTCAGAAAAAATAGGTACACGGAAAAATCCCATTGTTTAATTTAACTTTTTATGACTCAAAGTTGAAAATAGTGTTTTTTGAAAATATTTAAAATATGGACAAAAAGTTATTAAAAATCATTCATTGAAATAATTTTTTAATTTAAATCATAATGCTTTAAAGAAAGGCAGCTCTGAAAAAAATATTTTTGAAAAACAGAGAAAATTTCCTTTAATTCTCAGAGTTTTTGGTCATTCGATTTTTTTTTGTATTTTTTAATCCGGCTGAAACTTTTTTGGTGCCTTCGGTATGCCCAAAGAAGCCATTTTGCATCATTAGTTTGTCCATATAATTTTCCATACAAATTTGGCAGGTGTCCATACAAAAATGATGTGTGAAAATTCAAAAATCTGTATTTTTGGAAGGAATTTTTTGAACGATTTGGAGTCTTTGGACTACAGTGAAACCAGAGAGAAGGGAAATGAGAGGGTACACTGGCCTTTTATTTTTGACCCCGTAACGCGGTACACGCGGTACACATCGCAGCAGCCAAAAAAAAATCTGAATTGAGAAGAATATTTTTTGTTCAGTGGCGACTAAGCGTTACGCTTTTGGTGACATTTCTAGTTGTCATTTTTTTCACTGTTTACACATTGAATTTTCTAGTTTCACTGACATTGAACAGAATCAAAGATTCAATACTCTTTGGTGAAACCACTTTTTACGTTTTTCTAATTTGTCGATTTCTGTGGAACAACGCAACATTTTTGCAATCTTTTAAAAGCAATTTGTAGGTTTTGTTTAGATCTACAATACGCTTTTTGAAACTTGCAAAAATATTGTATGGTTTTGGAGAAATCGACGAAATAAAAAGAGGTTTCGCTGTAAACTGAAAAAAATGATACGGTAATAAAAATTTGGTGATTTTTAATTTCACTTTTTGTCACTAAAACTTGATTTGCAAAAAAAAACACTATTTTTTTTTATTTGTTTTAGAGGACATCAAATGCCAACTTTTCAGAAATTTCCAGGTTGTGCAAAAAATCTTTAAGCGAGTTATGAATTTCTGAATCAATACAGATTTTTTCAAAAAATCGAAATATTGGTCGCAAAAAAATTTCAACTTCATTTTTCTATGTAAAAACGAATTTGCAAGCCAAAATTACTCTAGTAAAATTTTGATAAAGTGCACCGTTTGCAAGTTATAGCCATTTTTGGTTAACTTTTTTCAAAATACACTCAAACTCCGATGGTTTGGAACCAACTGTTGTCAAACGAACGGGGTCACTTTTCAGTTTGACACCCTTTTTACATGGAGTTCACATACACTACTAAACGTTTGTTTTGATAGTATGCGTGAGCGCCGTGTAAAAAGTGACAGTTCGTCACTTTTTAGTTTGACTTTGACCAACCACCGGGGGTTGAGTTTAGTCGATGTTATTTATTTTTTTTAATTAGTGCTCATGTTTGTCCACTTTAAAAAAATATTATTGAATAGCTGAAAAAATTCTCTATATTTTGCTTTCTTGAACTTTGTTCATACGACCCTTAATTGCTTAGATATTGCCATGCCATGGTTTAAAAACAGGAAAATTGATGTTTTCTAAGTCTCACCCAAACAACCCACCAAAAAATAAATAAATAAATAAATACTTTTGCGAAATTTTCTGGTCTTTTTCATTTCACAAATTTTATAATTTGGTCTCAAATATGTAACAAGGAAAATTCTCAGATCCTTTCAAATAACTTTTGATTTTAAAATTTTAAAGTTTGGAGGTTATTTTTAATGAAAAGATCAGAAAATTTAACAAACGACTTTATTAAAATTTTTGGCTGGATTTTCGATATTTTCAAAAACGATTTTTTCCGAAAATTATATCTCTAAACAAGTTTTTGCATCATTACGCACTATGGCTAAACAAATTTCGAAAATTAAAAAAATACTTGTTTTGGAAATGCAACATTAAGCATAGAATAATGGGTCTGCACTACAACTGGGTCTGCAACTGCAACATTTAGTGATAAAAAGATAATAAAAAAATCGGATTTAAAAAACCCTTAACCGGAAGCGTTTACAAAGATATCTCATAAAATAACTAAAAAAAGAAAAACTGATGATGCAAAGTTACTTCTTTTGACTAAGGGCATGCATGAACAAAAGTTTCATCCAAATCATAAAATGAAAATTTAAAAATCGCATAAAAATGTGCGAATTTATGGGGAACTACTCTAATGTCCACTAAAGCGTTTATTTTTAACGTCACTGGCAATGGTTCATCCATATGTGTTTCCACACAAATTTGACAGCTGCCCATTCAAAAATAATATAATTTTTATAATTAATAATAAAATTTTAATATATTTTTTGGGCAATGCTTGAAAAAGGACCTATCACTGAATGGGACTGCTTGATATTTGATAGAACTTTCTGTCAGCGATCATTTCCCAAAACCAAATTCATTGCTTGGCGACGGTCGGTGAACGTAAACACAAAGACGAAACGAACGAAAAATTAGCACCACTCAAGCAGCCGCCCAAACGAGAAAACGCTCTCTTTTCATTTCTCTCGTTTTTGTCTCTCTCTCTCTTCCATGTGTTTGCTGCGTGGTGGCAGAAGTCATATATGGATTTTTTTAAAGGTCCAATAAACCAAATGTTCAGTTTTTGCTTTTTGTGTGTTTTTTAACACCCCTGACTCAAGGCTGTTTCAAAAACACCCAACAAGCAAAAACTAGAAATTTGGTTTATTAGGGCATCTCCACCGCAGAGATCTAATTGCGTGGCAAACCTATCGGTTGGATCCCCAGTTTTAGCTTTGCTCCGTAGCTAATACACGTTTTCGCACCGCTGGGAGCTAATTTGGCTACCGAATCAAGCCCACCGCGGGGATCTAATTTATTCATTTTCAAATTCTAGCCGTTTTGTTGATCGAAATCAATAAAAATACATTCTAGCATGATAGAACATGCTTCCAATTACATTATATGTCCTAATTGTTTGCTTACATCAATAAAATATCATTTTCAAATTTTTAAAAGTGTTCATCCGATTTGCTCCCGACATGTTTGCATCCCAACTTTCCCACCGCGGGTAGCAAAGCTAAAGCTAAATTAGCCTTCGAGTTCATTCAACGAAGAAAAAGTTCATCGGGGATCCGTCGAGTAGCCAAGATAGGTGCTCGAGAAGTCCCCGAGCTGCCGGTGGCTAATTTTTTCAGCAATTTTTTGAATTATTTGTATTTGTTTTGGTTGAAGATGCATTTATTTTGAATATCAAATTTGAGAGAATATTCCCTGGGCTTTGTCATAATGAGTATCATAGGTTTGATGCTTGTTTGGCAAAGAGTATGATTTGATCCGATGTGGAATTAAAATCGAAGTGTTCAGTATATTGCTGAAGCTTCCATTTTTACACATGGACACCACTTCATGCTACGAGAACCCACTTTGACGTAGTCTCAGGGCTTAATCGATGGCCGGTAAGCTGTCATCGAGACAAGGAGGTTCTCTGATAGTGGAAATATCACATTTGTACAATGAACCGCTACATATGTGATTTTTCCCTATCTTAATGTGGGTGTCAGGTTAGGATGCGGGTTTAAAAAGTGTTTGTAGAATTTAGGATTTTAACTATAAATATCAACTTTTATACTTTGCCTTTAGTTATTTAGGGACAAAATTAGTAACAGTGAATTTAGTAATTCTATCAGAATCGGTGATTTTCATTCAAGTAGCATAAAATCCATTCTGATTTGTCAAAATTTCCATAGAGTCTCGATCAATCAATAGTGAAATGATATCGGACTAAATTCGTTGATCTGTTGAACTAACGGTTGTCGGATTATGATTGTATCGACCATTGTTGCGAATCGAGGATCTACTGGAATTCTGACGAACAAATGGTCGTCTCTTTTTCAATTCACGACTTGTAAAATATCAACTGTTATTTTTTTTTTGTTTTTTAAAAGAAGCCAGACAGGTTTTAAAAGAAACGTTTTTTTTTTGGTTAATAATTAAAATGTCGGGGATTTGAGATAAGAGTAGCTTTCGGATAGGTTGCTTTTAATCTTGTATTCAATTCAAGTTAGGTAGTTATCCGCAAATGAATATTTGGACTTATATGAATAATTGAATAAGTTGGACTAATGAATAACACACAACTGTGCATTTATTCTAGAGTCAGATCCATACAGCGTCAGTGTTTATTTGGTCGAAGTGTACTAATTCATTGGCAGATCTGGTTCTAGTTGTAATGTACGACAAGACTACTGACGGACGTGACAGGACGAGGGCCCAGTTTAGAGGTTTCGACATCAACGATGTGCGGCTGGATCACCCTCCCAAAAAAAAAAAATAAATAAATAAATCAAATTTGAGAGAATATTAAAGAAATCAGTAATTCAGTTCAAAACGATTTTGTTAAATTGAAAAGTTGTGGAATTTATATATTTTTTAATTTTTTAAATAAAAAATAATCAACCACATATATTAATATAAGCAAATCATTACCGAAAATTCAAACATGAATGTCCAAAATTCAAAAATAACTAAACTGATTTGAACATTTTTGAATTATGTATAAAATTCAAATATATATATCAAGCGAAACAATGTAATTGGTCCAATGTGAGTTTGTAAACAAAGGGTGTATCTTGCTCACGTCAGTGAGGAGTAAGAAAAAATTACGAATACGTTTATTTTTATTATTTATTTTTTTTCATTTCATTTAAAAATATTTTGAATGGTTGTACCGTAAAGGCTGATACGCAGATCCGAAGGAACGCAAAACTCCATATAAAAAAACGCCCAAGAAACGGTCAGGGAAAGGGTCACGAAAAGATTTTTCTTAAGCGGTACGCAGCATAAACGAAAAGTGGCGTTTGACGTTTCTTCGCGCGGTGCTTGTTTGCAATATGTTCTGATGAAAAAATCGCAGAATTTGAATTTTCTTTTTTAATAATCTTGTATTTGATATAATAATATTTAAAATCCCCGCCGAATCTCAAAATGCAGAATTTTGAAATTAAAAGGACAGATATAGTTTTTTTGGTAGAAATGGATTAAAAAAAAGAAGTTGTCTTTATAGCTGTCGGCCACTATTGCTAGTACCAATCAGCAACCTCTGGATTGTGAGTCCATTGCGCTGTCCAATTGATCCACACGGACGGGATCGAAATTAAGTAAAATTTACAAATTTACGAAAACCCGAAATTCTAATATCAAAAACACAATTTTTATCAAAAATAAAAAAAATGAATTCAAAATCAGGAATTTGAAAATTGAAGAATTTGGGAATTTAAGAATTTAAGAATTTAAGAATTTAAGAATTTAAGAATTTAAGAATTTAAGAATTTAAGAATTTAAGAATTTAAGAATTTAAGAATTTAAGAATTTAAGAATTTAAGAATTTAAGAATTTAAGAATTTAAGAATTTAAGAATTTAAGAATTTAAGAATTTAAGAATTTAAATTTAAGAATTTAAGAATTTAAGAATTTAAGAATTTAAGAATTTAAGAATTTAAGAATTTAAGAATTTAAGAATTTAAGAATTTAAGAATTTAAGAATTTAAGAATTTAAGAATTTAAGAATTTAAGAATTTAAGAATTTAAGAATTTAAGAATTTAAGAATTTAAGAATTTAAGAATTTAAGAATTTAAGAATTTAAGAATTTAAGAATTTAAGAATTTAAGAATTTAAGAATTTAAGAATTTAAGAATTTAAGAATTTAAGAATTTAAGAATTTAAGAATTTAAGAATTTAAGAATTTAAGAATTTAAGAATTTAAGAATTTAAGAATTTAAGAATTTAAGAATTTAAGAATTTAAGAATTTAAGAATTTAAGAATTTAAGAATTTAAGAATTTAAGAATTTAACACAGCCCCAATATAACCTAAAAAAAACAAAACTGCATCACCCCAGATTACCAAAAGTCATTTTTCATGCGTGAACTTGCAGCACGGGAGGGAAAATATCTCCAAACTCGAAGAATTGAAATCGAAAAATCAATCATCACTCCTAATGTAAACATTTACTGTCGTAAGCAGGATAAACTCTTTGTTTACAAACTCACATTGACCCAATTACATTGTTTTGCTTGAAAAAACATTCCGTCAGACGATTTGCTCCCGGTAGATCCCGGAGCTAACCTGAGTTTTGTTTAGATTCGGATGAACACGGATGAACTCGAACCTAAATTAGCACTCGCATAAGTACCGCGGTGGGCTTGACGTGGGTGCCAAATTAGCTTTGCAACGCAATTAGGTCCCTGCGGTGGAGATGCCCTAAGATATGATTGCGATCACGGGAGAGATGATCGGAATCCCGGTAGAATGTCAAACGACCGTTCTCTGAGCGAATGTTTTTCTAGAGGGAAGTCAATGACTGTGTGAGTGACTGTGCGTAGCACTCATTCGTTTCTGTGTGAAACGAACGAAAGTACCTAGATGTCAAAATCAGGTTGTCATGGTGAAGACGATTGGAGTGCTTGGTCACCTATCGAGAAATTAAAAGTGAGAGTGTGTGCAACATAAGTTAAAGTTTTTGTGAAGTTGCTGTCAAAAATTACCATGGCACTTTGAAAAGCTTAACTCCATGCTACACGCACTCACTCTCACTTTTAATTTCTCGATAGAGGAGAAAATTGTGACGTCAGAAATGAACAGTTTGATCTAATTTGACAGCTACATTGCCCCCAGTTTTCTGTAGGAGAGAAAAGGAGGCGAATACTTTATGAAAATCATACCTGTTAAAATTCCTAGCCTCAACATTTTGTAGCGAGTTCCTTTTCTCCTCTAAACAATGTCGAAATTTCATAAGCAATGGCTTTGAGCATAAAAACTTATTCCTTAACCAGGATGCCAAAGGTCACAACGCTTGCTTAGAGCGTATCCTTCTGCACAACCCTCTACCTCTCAAAGCCCCTCAAAGCGAAACTTATTTGGGGATATGGCTCCAAAGGGATGGGTTGACGAAGCTCTACGAGCGGTAGAACACAAGAGGAGGAGCGACTTCTTGGGGCTTTTCTTCGCGCACTCTGGCTTGCTTTCGCTACTGCTACTGTCCATTCGATTTGATCTTGACCGGTTTCTTACCAAGTGCGTACTCTACCGTGGAGAATTTCCCTTATCCGCTTAAAAAAGTGGAGCATCAACACTTCCCATCTCAAGTGGTCTTCTTCCGTCCCCAAATCTAACAAAATGGTATTCTCCTTTTTTCCAGCTCGGACGTTGAGGTGAAGCAAACCGAGCTGACCGAGGTCGAGGCCGAGAACCGCACCAATGATGGCAAGAAAAAGAAGGAGAAAAAGCCCAAAAAGGTGGACAGCGATGACCAGGACGCGACCGAGTCCGCCGAGGTCGAGGAAGTGACGACCGCCGTCAAGAAGCTGACCGTGGCCGGCAAGGACAAGAAGGGCAAGAAGGACAAGAAGCCGGAAGCGGATGATGATGGGGAGAATGGGGATGCTGCTGATGAAGCTGATGACGGTGGCAAGAAGTCCAAGGGAAAGAAGAAGGGCAAGGCTGCTGCGGGTCCGGTTGGATTTTCGCTGTTGATGGCCGATGACGATGATGACGATGATGGCGGGCAGGAGAAGGACACGATTCGGGACGATGACGATGGCGATGATGGTGGGGCGAAGAAGGGAAAGGCCAAGGGCGGCAAGAAGCAACAGGTAGGTGTTGAGCGGTTCTCGGTGTGATTGGGTTGATTTCTAATATTGGTGTTTTTATTTTTAGGTCAAGGACGAGGACGATGAACCCGCCCAGAAGGGCGGCAAGAAGGCCAAGAAAGGTAAAAAGAAGAAGGGCGGTGACAGCGATGACGAGGACATCGAGAAGATGCTGGCGGAGCTGGAGTTGGAGTACTCCGGGGTGAAACCGGCCGAGGAACCTGCTGCTGCTGCTGCTGCTCCGGAAGCGGACAAGAAGGAACCGGAGAAAAAGAAGGACAAACAGGACAAGAAGAAGAAGGAGGACACTCCGCCGGAAGCCGCTGACGAACCGGAACCGGAAGAAGGTGGCGTTCACATCAAGACGGCGGCGGAGAAGCGCAAGGAAAAAAAGGAACGCCAGAAGAAGGAGGCGCAAGCGGCGAAGCAGGCCGAAAAGGAATCGGCGGAAGTGACCCCGAAGGAGTCCAAGGAGAGCACGCCGGCACCGGCGGTTCAGGATCAGCCGGAAGAGGCGGCAGCTCCGGCAGCTGCCGGCGAAGGCAAAAAGAAGAAGAAAAAGGGCAAGAAGGATGAGGCCGGAGATGCAGCGGCCGCTCCGGAAGCTGCTGCTGAGGAGAAACCTGCTGCTGCTGCTGCGGAGGCTGCTAAGCCTGCGGGAGATGCCGGCAAGGATGATAAGAAGAAAAAAGGACCCAACAAGGCTGCGATCGCGTTGATGCAGGAACGGCTGAAGGCAATCCGCGAGGAGGAGGAACGGTTGAAACGTGAGGAAGAGGAGAAAGAACGGCTGGCTGAGGAGGCGGAAAAGTATCGGTTAGAGCAGCTGAAGCTGGAGCAAGAGAAGAAGGAAAAGAAGAAGCAAAAGGAGAAGGAAAGGAAGGAACGGCTAAAGGCGGAAGGAAAGCTGCTGACGGCCAAGCAGAAACAGGACCGCATGCGGGCCCAAGCGATGCTGGACGCGTTGAAGGCTCAAGGAGTAGAGATTCCGGAGGTTGGCGTTGAGAAGAAGGTACGACCGGGAACGCGAATCCGTCCGAAGAAGAAGGACGATGGCACGAAGGAAGGTGAATCCAAGGAGGAGAGTCCTTCGCTGGAAGAACAGAAAAAGGCTGAAGCTGAAGCGGCTGCCGCCGAGGCCGCCAAGAAAGCTGAAGAGGTGAAGGAATCTTGGGATGCTTCTGACAGCGAGGAGGAGGAGCCGGAACCGGCGAAACCGGAAGTTAAGGAAGCGCCCGCACCAGTCAAGAAACAGGACAGCAAAAACAATCCGAGTCCGATGACGATGAGGACGACAGCGAAGACGATGACGACGAATCGGACGATGAAAGTGAAGATGAGAGCGATTCCGAGGAGGACAATCGTCCGGAATCGGAGAAGATCCGCCAGCGGGCGATGGAGCGAATCGCCAAGCGAACTCAGGACGCCCAAAAGAAGCTCTCAACGGACAATCTACGAGCCGCTGTCGTGTGTGTCCTCGGTCACGTAGACACGGGCAAGACTAAGATTCTGGACAAACTGCGCCGTACGAACGTCCAGGACGCTGAGGCCGGTGGAATTACGCAGCAAATCGGTGCCACGAACGTCCCCATTGATAACATCAAGGAGCAAACCAAGTTCGTCAAGGGCTACGGCGATACCAACTTCAAGCTGCCGGGACTGCTGATCATCGACACGCCCGGGCACGAGTCGTTCAGCAACTTGCGAAACCGTGGTTCGTCCCTCTGCGATATCGCCATCCTCGTTGTCGACATTATGCACGGTCTCGAACCGCAAACCATCGAATCGATCAACCTGCTCAAAGCCAAGCGAACTCCCTTCGTGGTCGCCCTCAACAAGATCGATCGTCTGTACGACTGGAACACCATGAACCGCAAGGACGTCCGCGACATCCTGAAAGCACAAGCTTCCAACACTCAGCTCGAGTTCACCCAGCGCACCAAGGAGGTCATCGTCCAGTTCGCCGAGCAGGGTCTCAACGCCGCCCTGTACTACGAAAACCCCGACCCCAAAACGTACATCTCGCTCGTCCCCACCAGCGCCATCACCGGCGAAGGTATGGGCAATCTGCTCTTCCTGATCGTCCAGTCCTGCCAGAAACAGCTCGCCAAACGGCTCATGTTCAGCGAAGATCTCCAAGCGACCGTCCTCGAGGTGAAGGCCATCCCCGGCCTGGGAACCACAATCGACGCCATCCTCATCAACGGTAAGCTGCGCGAGGGCGACACCATGATCCTGGCCGGCACGGAAGGCCCCATCACAACCCAGATCAAGGCGCTGCTGATGCCGCAGCCGATGAAGGAGCTGCGCGTCAAGAACGCCTACATCGAGCACAAGGAGGTGGTGGCGGCGCAGGGCGTCAAGATCGCCGCCAAGGAGCTGGAGAAAGCGATCGCCGGGTTGAACCTGCAGATCGCCCAGAAGCCGGACGAGGTGGAGATTTGTCGGTGAGTGCGGATTTACTGGTTCCAAGCGCTCGTAACACTAAACTTGTTTCGAAAACCACCTTTCACAGGGACATTGTGGCGCGTGATTTGAAGTCGGTGCTCAGTAGCATCAAGCTGAGCGAACGCGGCGTGTACGTGCAGGCTTCGACGCTTGGTTCGCTGGAGGCGCTGCTGGAGTTCCTGAGGACGTCCAAGATTCCGGTAAGTACGTGCTGCTTTCCCAGCATTCTGTAATGGCGAAAACTGGATGTGGTAACGTGGATAACCTGTATCGCAGCACAAGGAGGAAACAGATAATTATACAACTCTTAGGAATGGTCTTATTGGTTTCCAACTGCCTACAGCGCTTTTTAAGGCCTTTTGGCTCCGAATTTGCAAAATAGTTTCAGCTGCAAAATGCTTATGTGCCCTTTTCAATTTTTGCTCGAAATTTGACAAAGCGTGGAAAAACTATACGGCACGGCAATCGCGGCAATATTTAGTGCGAAGTTCAAGTTAGTGTTAATTGTGCAAAAACATCATTGATATTCTGAAAAATGTTTAATAGTAGCATTACTGTAATAATGTATTAGGCATTTTGTGGGCCACTCGGTTGCCCTGCAGGATCGATCGTGATTTTTTGCGTCCTTTTTTTTTCTCTTAACCAGTGATAAACTCAGTCCTTACTTTGTCATTGTGGATCGCGAGGCACGCCGCCGGTTGAGTTCGTCAAGGTTATTGTATTACGTAATAACATGTTGATTTCAGTCGTTCAGGAGTAGTGGATCCAAATGCAGGAATAATTCTGGAGTTTTTTTGGTAAGGTTTAATAAACCAATTTTCCAGTTTTTGCTTTTTGGGTGTTTTGGAAACCGCCTTGAGTCAGGGGTATTAACAAACACAAAAAAACTGAAGATTTGATTTATTGGACCTTTTAAAAAAACTCCAGAATTGTGTTTTTTTTAAGCGATTTGTGACCACGCGGTTGCTTTGTATTTTTAATTGTGATATGGGGCGTCCCGTCCATTGTGTAGAGAGTGACAAGCGTTTATTATTTTCTCGGCATCATCACTCGATCGCGAAAAGCTGGTTGGGCGGTTGATTGCCATGTTTCGCAGTGATTTTTAGTTTTCTCGTATTGCTATATCTTCGATGATCGTAAGGTACGCCGGCGAATATGTTTTAGGTCCTGGCATAATTGTCCCTTAAGGTGCAGGGTTGTTACGGACGGCGCGGATCGCGCGGATGGCGCGGATGGCGCGTATCGCGCGGATCTGGCGCGGATTTGCTGGCTAATTTTGCTCAGGCGCGGATTTCGCGCGGATAGCAATTTTGATAAACAAAATAATTGAGAACGATAGAATTTCTTTCAAATTACAAAGGAAAATATTATTAGGAATTAAATAAATTCAATCTTATTCGATGAGTGCGAAAACACCAATTTCTAAGAAGTTGGTAATGAAGAAAATTTTCTTCTAAAAATTATTGACTTTTTTTTCTTAATACGAAACTTTGAAATAATCTTCAAGGAGCGATTTGTTGTATAAATTTAACATAACATTATAATTCATTATTTTTAAAACATCTGCCTAACAATTCAAATAAATACCAATTTTAATTAAATCAAAGTAACAAAATTCGAAAAAATTACAAAATTTAAAAATTTAAAGCTATGAAACTTTTTAGATTTTCTATGTTTTTTCAATATAAAAATTTAATTTTTTAAATTTTTGGTTTATTGAAAAAAATCTGTTGCCACTCTGATTGAGGTAGAATTGATTCTACTCCCAATTATCACAACATAACGAAATCCACTTAGAAATCTGCTAAAATCTCCGTCTAAAAGCGAATTGTAATGTTAAAATAAAAAAAAAGAAATCTGGAGTTCAACAATTTTAAATTTCAGAATTTACATATTCAAATAATAAAAAAAAATAGAATTCATTATTTGAAATTGTCAAAACTTACAGACTCAAAAAACGTAAAAAGTACGAATTATTAAATTGAAAAATTACGAAAATATGACAATTGATATTTTTTTTGTTAATCTTTTATTTTTCAAGAATGTTCTTAAGTTATTAAATTATTAAATTATTAAATTTTTAAATTATTAAATTATTAAATTATTAAATTATTAAATTATTAAATTATTAAATTATTAAATTATTAAATTATTAAATAATTAAATTATTAAATTATTAAATTATTAAATTATTAAATTATTAAATTATTAAATTATTAAATTATTAAATTATTAAATTATTAAATTATTAAATTATTAAATTATTAAATTATTAAATTATTAAATTATTAAATTATTAAATTATTAAATTATTAAATTATTAAATTATTAAATTATTAAATTATTAAATTATTAAATTATTAAATTATTAAATTATTAAATTATTAAATTATTAAATTATTAAATTCTTAACTTCTTAAATTATTAAATAATTAAATTATTGAATTATTAAATTATTAAATTATTAAATTATTAAATTATTAAATTATTAAATTATTAAATTATTAAATTATTAAATTATTAAATTATTAAATTATTAAATTATTAAATTATTAAATTATTAAATTATTAAATTATTAAATTATTAAATTATTAAATTATTAAATTATTAAATTATTAAATTATTAAATTATTAAATTATTAAATTATTAAATTATTAAATTATTAAATTATTAAATTATTAAATTATTAAATTATTGAAGTATTCAATTTTTAAACTATTAAATTATTTTTTTGCCGTTTTCTTAGCTCGGATCATTTTCGGAGTCATATTTTTGTTCAGAGAAATTTAGAGAAGAAAATAATAGAAATTTCGTGTTTCCATTTTCCAGAGTAAAGTTTTGGCGAGAATTATCAATACTAAATCCCTAGATTTTATTATTTGGTGATTTATTTTATGGTTTTAATTTTTTTTAATTTTCTAATTTTTTTTTCTGAATTTGTTTTTAATGCAACGATTTTTAAAGTGTTGCAAAAAATGCTAATATTGTTTCAGAAATGGCAAAAAAGGTTCCATTTGGTACAGGAGGGATATGAATCCACAACTGATCAACGGTACTGATCCAAATGCCTTCTGTATTATTTTTTTTATCGTTTAAAGTTTCATTCATTATGTTACTCTCTTCTATGTTTGTAGCGATTTTTTTATATGGCGCGGATTTCGCGCGGATTGGGTTTTGGGGTCGGCGCGGATCTGGCGCGGATTTTTTCTCGACTTTTCCGTAACAACCCTGAAGGTGGTAGATGGTGTCTTTCACTTTTGGGGCAATTACTGTCAATGATGGTTCTGAATTTAGGGTCCAAAAATAGTAAATTGAAATGAAAAAAAAAATCACTTATGTAAAATGCATCTACAAATAACACAAAGAAAACCTTTTTGCCTTCCTCACTCAAAGAGGAAAGATTATAAAATCACTCGAAAAATGAACTTCTTTATTCGACCTCGTAGACCCACCTTCAGGTATATCTATTTACTCAGAATCAAATTCTGAACAAATGTCTGTGCGTGTAAGTCCGTGCACCGAAAAATATGCACACGACTATCTCCGGACTGGCTGAACCGATTTGAACCGTTTTGGTCTCATTCGGTCCGTCTTGGGGTCCCACATGACCCTAGTTAATATAATGAAGTTTAGACAAGCTCAAAAGTTACGCTAAAAACGATTTTAGCTAAACTTCTGAAGATTGTAAAAAGGGTGGTTTTTGTGAGAAAATCCATCATGCTCTATTGAACGATCAGTTCCTAGCAGGACTCGGTCGCTGGAAACGCCCGGTGACTAAACGACCGACGAAATAGGCGGCGGGCCAGATGCGGGCATAAAAATGTCAAAATCTCTTCCCCCTCACTTCGTCTCACCATCCAGCTGCAGCTTTGTTGACAAACAAACGGAGCACTCGTTCGCATGATGGCGGCATCGAGCCAGAATTAGCCAGAAAAATGAAAGTTTTTTCAAGAAAAATAATATTTTTCCGACCGAATAAAAAAATTGCGAGCATGTTCAAACAATTATTCCTGATGTCGGAGAAGTGATAAAAAAGCTAAATTTTAATCCATAATTTTTCTACAAATTGATTTTTTTCACTCCAACTGGGAACCCCTAGGTCTATCCACGACCGTTTCCAATGACCGTGAGAAGATGCCAGAAAATCGTTGAACTTCTACGCATAATTGTCCCACCAAGTATTTTCTTACACGGAATCATTGGTTTTACTAAGCATTATGTATTGTTTACCTGTTGTATAGCAAGAGAATCGCAAATAAAGGTGATAAACTGCTAACTGGGGTGATTAGGGACACATAGGGCGAATAGGAACCCACGGGACAATTATGCGTAGAAACACAGAAATCAGTCGAAAAATTTCAATCGCGTTTTTTCTCAGTTGCACTTTTTTGAACATGGGACAATTATGCGTAGAACGGCAGTTTAGTGTTTACATACATTTTTTTTTGTAGGCCAGAACTCAGATGTTTTAATAAAAAATAAGTGTTATTTATACACTTTTTTGAGGCTGTGTGGTGTATTCAATTTATGAATGTGAGGAAGGCCTCAAGAAGTTGGATACGTCGCATGACTGGTTGACACTGTTTCCTAACGCGGTTCCGGATGTGGCCACCGGAGATCCGATGGGTCCTATGGTATTTAATATTATTCTAGGATTGTTTTGCTTGACTATTCATGGTAGAAGAAAGCTTATCAGTTCACAATTGGAATAATCTGACACTTTTTCCAAAAATTTTGATCTTCCGGTGGCCTGTACTCCGGCCACCGGTCCGTGCAGTGCGATTTTTTATCGGATTATTGTTTCTGGTGCAAAAACGAAGCTTTTGGTGTACCGTCAGTGGGGGTGACATTGGGTCTGGGGGGTGAGATTGGGTCAAAGTGATTTTTTACGGATTTTACCATTTCTCAGATTCTTCTGAATGAAACTGAATTCTGCTAAAAGGGTTGTATAGGGGACATCTTAAGATGACTTCGCTGAAAAAATCTCGTTCCTAGAACAAATCCTGTTATTTTGGCAGCTGTCTAAAATTGAGATACGTTTTTGGCCAAATATGACCTCTCGAAAAATCATTTTTTCTCATTTTTGTTGGAATTGCTCGAAAACTTTGCTCAAAAAATTTCCACTTCAAACATTGTAGCATGTCAATACGATTCCTTCGAACAAAAAACACTGTTGGATGACTTGCTTTTACCATATCGTTGTATTTGAGCATCATTTTAGTTTCATTTTACAATGTCAGCCCTTGGAGGGGGTGACATTGGGTCAATTTTCAAACTATTGGCATTTAAGGTAGTGTTCATCAAAATCACCCATATTTTGGGAAAATGTTAGTAAACTATCTAAGAACAAATCTACGTTGAAAGATTTTCGATGTTATTGAAATTGTTTTTGTTATTAAAAAATTACGAGAGTTGTATCGTTGTTTGACCCATAGTCACCCCCACTGACGGTATAGCAATCGATGGGTTTCGCGAAATCATGTTGCGGTAATTTTTTGGGTACTTTTTTCCCACTGGATCGTTTTGGTTTTTCTGAAATAGCAAACGATTTTGAACCAAATTGCATCAATAACTCAAACATGATGAACATGCACTTGGGACATTTATGCGAACAGAGCATTGAAACAAGTTGAGGAGAAACTCAAATCTACCCGCAAAATTGTGGCTCATTTAGCCCAATTCCATGGGATCGATGTTTTTGTCGCCAACCTGAATAATTACGGCCGGTTTTTGTCGTGTTTGCTCGCGGCACGCAAATTCCGCCAACGTGGATGACATCGACCGAAAATAAGAAGCGCACAACAAGCAAAACTGGTCGATTGTCTCCTCCCGCGGCAAACAAATCCAAATTCAAGTCGTCCGGAGGAAGTACCACCTTGTAAATATTCACGAAAAATCCCCGCTCGCGCACTCACACCTTGCTTCCCACCTTGAGTTTTTGGATTGGACCACAAAAAATGGCAAGCCAGTTGGCCAAATCTGCGACGACGACGACGAATTTCATTCATAAAACTTCTCCATTCAATTATACAAGCACACACACACACACACACACACACTTACGTGAATCTTGATGTGGCGCGCCGTGTTTGTTTGAAGGTGCCTGTCTGCGAAGGCTCTTCGTTTGGTTTTATTGTTTCATTCAGTTCTTGGACACATTGTGTTGCAAGAGGTCGGTAGGCGAAATTTGTGCTTATCGTTGGACTAGATCGAAAAAGTGTTTGTATTTGGTTTCACTCGAAACAATGGGTGCTGCTTGCGCTGCATTAAAATGTTTGGGCAGTTTATAGGCTCGGTGCAACGTCCAACTTGGATCATCGAAGTTTGGTACGCGCCATATCGTCATTTCCGTTTCGTTCAAGCTTCTATATTTGTAAGGTTTATCCACGCTTTGCGATTTGAGCATTTAATTTTTTATTCACGATCAAAACATTACTTAGGATAGTTAAACTCATTTAATAACTGAAAGTAAGGAAACGAAATTCAGATTACGATACTTAATTTCTGTACATTACAGTCCAGACTCGATTATCCGAAGACTCGATTATCCGAAGGTGTATATGGAACTTCGGATAATCGAATCATGAACAAAAAATGTTGTTTCGTATTTTTTCATCTTCTTACTTTAAACAACAAATTCGAGTTCAGCGACCCCATTTTAGTCAAATTTGAATTGGTGGTGATTACCTGTAAAATTTAAAATTGCATTTTTTCAATATTTCATCATCGCCATTTTGGCCGCCATCTTGGATTTAAAAATTCTAAATCACATTAGATTAGTTTAATGGTCATACTACAGCTCAACAATCAAAATTAAGACTGTGATGTGAAATTTTGTCATGGCCTTTGGATAGTCGAGTCTGGACTGTATTAGGACATTTAGGGACATATAAGACGAACAGAGAACCCCAGGACAATTATGCGTAGAATTTCGTTATTATTTCAAGTTTTTTAATTTTGTATTTTTTTCTATTCGAATGATTATTTTTTCATGCAATCGCTATGTCAAAAGAAGCCATTTTGCATCATTATTTTTTCATACAACGCTCCAAACAATTTTTAATTCTGGTCATTCAAAATTGGCATGTGAATTCGAAAAACTCTATCTAGAGAAAGGATTTGTTTTAACGATTTGGTATCAATTGCAGGTTATGTTTTGAACTTTCAGAAAAAATGTGCACACTGAAATAATAATTCCCGATTTTTTATTTGACTTTTTATCTCTTAAAATTGAGTTCTTAATAAATGTATATTTAAATTTTAGAAATGTTTTGATATGTTTCAGGGGACTAAAAATGTCGATATCTCAGCAACTAATGGTCCGATTTACAATGAAACATTCGTGAAATTTTTCGATCTTTTCGAAAACAATATTGAGCAGTTCTCTACGAAATCGATCTAATTTTTTGAATTTTAATTTTTGTATTTTTTAACCCTGCTGAAACTTTTTTGGTGCCTTCGGTGTGCCCAAAGAAGCAATTTTGCATCATTAGTTTGTCTATATAATTTTCCATACAAATTTGGGAGCTGGCCATACAAAAATGATGTATGAAACTTGAAAAATTTGTATCTTTTGAAGGAATTTTTTGATCGATTTGGTGTCTTGGGCAAAGTTGTAGGTATGGATATGGATTACACTGAAAATAATGATACACGGTAAAAAAATTTGGTGATTTTTAATTTAACTTTTTGTCACTAAAACTTGATTTGCAAAAAAACACAATTTTTATTTTTTTTATTTTTGAAAAAGGCAAATTTTTCAGAAATTTCCAGGTTGTGCAAAAAATCTTTGACCGAGTTATGAATTTTCGAATCAACACTATTTTTTTCAGAAAATCGAAATATTGGTCGCGAAACATTTTCAACTTCATTTTTTTATGTAAAATCAAATTTGCAATCAAAAAGTACTTCAGTGAAATTTTCATAAAGTGCACCGTTTTCAAGTTATAGCCATTTTTAGGTAGCTTTTTTGAAAATAGTCGCAGTTTTCATTTATTTTTAAATTAGTGCACATGTTTGCCCACTTTTGAAAAAAATATTTTTGAAAAGCTGAGAAAATTCTCTATATTTTGCTTTTCTGAACTTTGTTGATACGACCTATATAGTTGCTGAGATATTGCCATGCAAATGTTTTAAAACATGAAAATTGATGTTTGCTAAGTCTCACCCAAACAACCTACCATTTTCTAATGTCGATATCTCAGCAACTAATGGTCCGATTCCGATCTTTTCGAAAACAATTTTCAAAAAATTTAAATCAAGACTGACATTTCAAAAGGGCCAAACATTCAATATTACCAAAAATATTTTTTTCAAAAGTGGGCAAACATGTGCATTAATTTAAAAAAATGGAAAACTGTGACTATTTTTTAAAAAGTTACCTAAAAATGGCTATTTCTGGCTTTTTCACTGATGTACTTTTTGATTGCAAATTTGATTTTACATCGAAAAATAAAGTTGAAAAATTTTTGCGACCAATATTTAGATTTTTTGAAAAAAATAGTGTTGATTCGAAAAATCATAACTCGGTCAAAGATTTTTTGCACAACCTGGAAATTTCTGAAAAATTGGCATTTTTTGTCCCCTAAAACATATAAAAAAAAACATTGAAAATAGTGTTTTTTTTGCAAATCAAGTTTTAGTGACAAAAAGTTAAATTAAAAATCACCAAAAAAAAATTTTACCGTGTATCATTTTTTTCAGTGTAGTCCATATCCATACCTACAACCTTGCTGAAGACACCAAATCGATCCAAAAAAATCATTAAAAAGATACAGATTTTTGAATTTTCACATATAATTTTTGTATGGCCAGCTGCCAAATTTGTATGGAAAATTATATGGACAAACTAATGTTGCAAAATGGCTTCTTTGGGCATACCGAAGGCACCAACAAAGTTTCAGCCGGATTAAAAAATACATTGAAATCGAATGACCGAAATCTCAGAGAATGGAAGAAATGCTCCCATGCAAAAAATAAATAGAAATAATTTTGAAATAGTAAATTCAAGATCGAAATTAACGTTCTAAAGGGGCTAAAACAGTTATACATATTGATTTCTATGACAATTTCGATAATCCAGATCCAAAGATACATTATTGTTTAGATTTTTGATATATAGTTTGTTGTATTATTGATCCATATTGTGTATGGATGAAACTTACTTAAACTAGCCAAAATAGTCAAATTAAGAAATGGCCGCATGAGCTTTAAAAATAAGAACAAGTCATTTTTTTTTATTGAAAGCTACCCGGAAAAGGCTTGGATGAGATTCTACAACCTTCTTGGAATTGTTCCAAAAACGGGAACGCGCTCCCAAAAACAAATTCGAAAGTCCCCTGCACTGTCCATGAATGAAACGCACACCAGCCTTTGCCGCACAATTCATGAATTGGCAAGGAACGCAAAAAGGGTGAATGGCGGCCGCCGGTTGTTTTTTTCCTCTCCTCATTCAAGTTCTTGCGACAAAAAAGCTCACCCGGCGAGTACGCGCCGCGGCCAAGTCGAAGGCACGCCACAACTCTCGCGAAAAACCTTCAAATCACCTTGGCAAAAATGTGCGGCGGCGGCGACGGCCAAGTTTTTTTTTGTTCGTGCCGTCTCTTTCGAACCTGGAACCTGGCGCCACTCCGCTGAGCAAGAGAGAGAGAGAGAGGCAGAGAGGATCAAATATTTGGATATATGGTCGGTCAACCCACGCACTGCCGCCGCCAACGGTATCCAAATTCCGACGCAACTTGGAAAGCTCACAAACGCCTCAATTCGCCGGAATTCGCGTTCGTGATGGATTATTTCACATGCGATTGTCAATGAGGGGAGGAGGAGTACTAATGAGGCAAAGCATTTCACAATATTTTACATTTTTACAAATTGACGGAACTACAAACGTGACAGATAGTTGATTCGATTGAGTAAATTTGTGAAGCAGGAAATCTGGCCAAACAAACACATGAGACGATTTGATATCAAACTCTAATTGATATTAAATTTATAATTAAAATTTCATCAAATTTGAAATAATGGTCAAATCACATAGACCACAATCCAGCGTGATGTTGTATAAGATACCTAATGAGTTGATTATCACAATTCTACATTTTGATGTTGATTATTTTCTCTGCCAATTAATTGTCACAATATTGAAGAATTGTACTCTCAATTCAGGTTTGCCACTCGAGTCGAGAAATCAAGAAAGTCGGGAAAAAGTCGAGAATTCGGCAAAATCCACAAAAAATCAAGAAAAGTCGGGTATTTTTGATTTTTTTTAAATCCGGAAAAAACGAGAATCCCGATCTCTGTTCCAACTCTTGATTAAATTTGAAATTTATTGTACAATTTTGAAATAAATTTCACTAAATTCTTCTTTAGCAAGTATTTTAAAATGTTAAATTAAATTCATCAAGTCATTTCAAACATTGTTTAGAAATGTTTGATTCCATAAAACTTTTGTGCGAGTATGGTAACTATAGAGTAGGCTTGATTTTCAGTTGTAAGAAAACGTAAATATCGAACAAAATCCATATTTTTTTCGCTCTTAATGAGTTTTTTTTTTTAAATTAAACGCTGTGAAAATATTCAAAATTATTGAAATTACAAATAAGACTGCATTAAATTTATTTAAAATTATTTGTCCCTCAGCTATGCTCAGTATATTAATGAATCTACAAAATATACTGACCAAAGCTCTCAAAATTCAAATTAAAAAAAAAGCCTTCATTCGATTATAAATTTATTAATAAACGTTACACAATGTATTCTAAATAGCTTGTAAAAAAATCACTAGGGCGTCCAATTTTCCAGGGTTTTGCATTTGCTGGGAAACGGGAAAAAAAAAATTGAATCCCGGGAATTCCCGGAGTCCCGGGAAATTTTTTATACAGTCGTAAAATTTCTGTTTTCATTATATTTGTTATGTTTTTCAAGCCTAAAATCATAGCATTAGCTCAATATTGTTAATTGGTGATAATCTACACTTCTAATTCTGAATAAGGACAGCAGTTTTTATAAAGCTTAAGAAAACCTTAAAAATTACTTTTCTTTGCTCTTTGGATTTTTAATGAACCACAGTTTTTCTTATCAATATATTTCTTTTATTTATCTTTTTATATGGCATGACTTCAAAGGGTCTAGCTCATTTCCCCGAATGACATTTCCCCGAATGCCATTTCCCCGAAAATCATTTCCCCTAATTGGCCACATCCCCGAATACCATTTCCCCTAATCAGCCACATCCCCGAATGCCATATCCCCGAATATCATTTCCCCTAATCGGCTATATCCCCGAATGCCATTTCCCCTAATCGGCCATTTCCCCGAATGCAATTTCCCCGAAGTGACACTTACGCCAATTGCCGTTTATTTAAATTTAAATTTTCCCGAATTTTCAGATCCCCTAATCATCATTTTCACTAAAGCCTTTTTCCATGAATAACAGTTATTTTCTTTCTCAATTTTACCGAACAAACAGCTTTTTCGGGTATGCGATTAGTGCGCTGACCACGGGGACGCGCTGTCTTGTTTTTGCATGCTCATTTTCATTTCTATTGTTTCGCTGTTTGTGTGCTTGGGTGCTTGGTTATTATAATTAAATAATGGTATCATTAGTGCGCTGACCACGGGGACGCGCTGTCTTGTTTTTGCATGCTTATTTTCATTTCTTTTGTGTCGCTGTTTGTGTGCTTGGGTGAGTGGTTATTATAATTAAATAATGGCATCATTAGTGCGCTGACCACGGGGACGCGCTGTCTTGTTTTTGCATGCTCATTTTCATTTCTTTTGTGTCGCTGTTTGTGTGCTTGGGTGCTTGGTTATTATATATAGGTGAAGGGATTTTATTAAATGATCATTATATTGCATTATTATATTTATTTGATTATATAACCACACTATATTTTACACTTAACACATCATACAAAACACATATGAAACTGTAAACAGGAGCGTTTGGTACGGTATGTCCACGCTTCCTTCCTCCCCTGTAGATTCTGTGAAATGTGATCCGTTCCCAGAATCCTCTCTGCGGTAAACACAACGTAGTAGGGCTGGCCGCTTTAATTTTTGCAATACATTTTCGGGTGTTCTCGGATGTACTGCAATTATTAATAATGACAAGAAAAGTGCTTGGGGCGTAATCTAATCACAAGACTTTCCAGCATGCTTTCATCGGACTGGCTGCGTTTGTGTTAGATTAGATTAGATTAGATTAGACAAACAGCTTTTTCGGGTATGCTGTTGATTAAATGTTGTAAATTGGGTAGTAAAGCCCTTTGTAAATTTTTATGAACAACGGTAAGAAACCATTTCTGATAACTTTTTTTTTCATTTTTATGCAAAAAAGAAGTTATTGACAAGACAACATTTTTTCGATGGATCAACTATGATCCCCTTGGAACGAGCTGTTAAGTAGGAGCTTTTCTGCCAGGTCATTGTACTTAGAAAAATAAGCTTTATCGTTGTGAACAATAATATCACAAATTTAAGCTTAATTTTAGGACCCAATTACAGTCCAGACTCGATTATTCGAAGCCTCGATTATCCGAAGGTTTGTATGGGACTTCGGATAATCGAATCACGAACATTTTCTTTTCTTTTTTTTCCTTCTTTTAAATACAAATTTGAGTTCTGCAACCCCATTTTAGTCAAATTTGAATAGTTGATTGCATATTAAATAATAAAATGCATCTTTTCAATATTTCAACACCGCCATAGTGCTTAGTGCTGCTAAAATTGATGAAATTTTAAGCGAACACTCACGCAAAGTAGCATTTATAGCGAAAATTTCCTGGCATCACTGGCTCACTCCAGGGTGCGGACCTGAAACGCCAAACTCGTTATAAATATTTTGTTCGTTTTTCATGAATGGAGCGCGATAGTGAAATCAGGTTGTACCGGGTTTATTTTTTTTGTATGAAGAGGTGCGTCCCGGACTCTCGTTAAGTGGAGGATGGCTGCTGGGGATGACATTTGAATATATCGTCTCTTTATTGTGGGATTATTATTTCCATTTTTATTGAACCTACGCACGTTGTGTGTGTGTGCTACGACGGATGTATCTCAGAATGCGGGAAAAAGGCTCAAGATATCGACGAGTGGGCACACGGATGTGTGTATTTTTATGTTCAGATGTGGGCTCGAACCTTCTCTTTGACTGCTTTACTGTACAAAGAGTTTTGTTGAAATATAAATTTGCGTTGAATTAAGGTTTGGTTAACACCTTTTTCAAGAAATAAAATCCAAAATCCATCAACTTCATTTTAGATTTTTTTTTCTAAAATTGTGCAGACTTTCTCAATGCTACGGTACGGTATTTTATTGTGAATGGAATGCCAGAATTTTGAAACGATTCAGTGGACTCTTTTCGTTCAGAGCCGGGTTTGATGGTGCTTCATCTCTGCGCATGGATGCTGAACATCAGAAAAGTTTCATTCAAGTGCTTACGTATCAACGGATTTACGAAATGTAGGGATGTCTATGTCTACTTGAATGAAGTGATCCAACGTATCAAATACAACAATGTTGTGCAAATATTCGAATAAAAGGAATTTTCGGATTGATTTGGTATGTTCGACAAAGCTCTAAACAAATAGTCATTCCTACAACCTACAAATGAATAACACCAAATCAATCCGAGCAATATGAAAAAAAAACAAACAACTTATCTATTTATAAACTAATTATGATAACCATAAC
Source organism: Culex quinquefasciatus (assembly GCF_015732765.1). Classification (NCBI taxonomy): domain Eukaryota; kingdom Metazoa; phylum Arthropoda; class Insecta; order Diptera; family Culicidae; genus Culex; species Culex quinquefasciatus. Next base: position 114,270,548 of record NC_051863.1, on the reverse strand, counting down.
AAGTTTGCGAGTTTGGCAAACTATCAAACACAAAAAAGTGCGAGTTTGTTTGTTTGATTGCCATAGTCTAATATCTCCTTTACTTGGTAATCTTTAGTTGGAAAAGGAAACTAATTGGATAATGTTTAGAAAAAACTATGTTTTCTATATTTTGCAAATTCGAAAAAAGTCAGCAAATCACTGGCGATTTTAAAAAGAAAAAGGGTAAAAATTCATCTTTTCAAATGGGTTTATTTCGACGTTTATTTTCTTTTTTAAGTCTTTTTAACATTCCGACGCCCAAGGCTCTAAAAAAGTTGGAACGGTAACTTCAGCTCAATGGTTCTCGGGTATTACTGAACCAATCAAGATAATTCTTTTTTCCAGTGATTTGTTAGGATGTCTAGATGATTCTAGAACTTTGCAGCACTTAATTTGATCAAATCTGTAATTTTTGCGATCAAAAACATCGTTCCAACTTTTTTTTTTCACGTGTAAAAAAAAATCGCCAAAAATTCCGCGGAGGCAGTCGTTTTAAAAAAAGGTGGAACGAATTTACAGATTTGTTCAAATTCAATGAGACAGCTGGGGAACAATGAGACACTCTAAGAAAATCAATACTTTTCTAGTAAAACATCATGTTTTTGTATTGTTCCATTACAGGTGACTTGCCTTGAACATATTAGAGCAATTTTGCCAACATGAAACTTTAATTAACAAAAAATATACTAAAAAGTATTTAAATTTTGTAAATTCCATATATTTATACCAAATAACTTTGTATGTTTGGTTAAATGAAGTTAAAACTCTATAAATATGCCACAAATCACTTTCAATTCATATTTTGAAAGATTTACATGGATGTTGAAATGTTTAATGAAGAAAAATCAAAGTGTTATTGTTGTTACCCATGGGCTAAAATGAGTGGGGAACCCTGGATTCTGGGTACATTCTAAATTTTGGTCAACCCTAATGAATGGACATTGTAGCCCAACTCAATCCCTATGGAACGTCGAAAGAAATTTGAAGAAATATTAGTTTTGGTGGCAGCCTACGAGCGAAAAAGTATTTTTGTCCATAATTAACTTTTACACCCCAGAATCAAACATTTATGAATAACTTTTCAAGGGAGCGTCCATAACCAAAGCCACTAATATGGCAGACGTGTATCCCGTAGACACACCTTTCCCCCAAATATGATCCTGATTGGTTGAAACTACGACTTGTGAGAGCCATTTTATCATTGTTCCTCGTGTCTCATTGATGACTCCTCTACCCTAACTGTAAGGATGTACAAAGCAACTTATGATAGGGTAGAGTAGTCATCAATGAGACACGAGGAACAATGATAAAATGGCTCTCACAAGTCGTAGTTTCAACCAATCAGGCTCATATTTGGGGGAAAGGTGTGTCTACGGGATACACGTCTGCCTTAATAGTGGCTTTGGTTATGGATGCTCCCTTGCAATGTTATTCATAAATATTCATAAATGTTTGATTCTGGGGTGTAAAACTAAATTATGGACACAAATTAAATTTTCGCTCGTAGGCTGCCATAAACACCTTAACTTATATTTCTTCATATTTTTTTCTACGTTCCATAGGGAATGAGTTAGGCTATAATGTCCTTTCATTAGGGTTGACCAAAATTAATAATATACCCAGCAGCCAGGGCTGTCTCATTGTTCCCCACTTTTTTCGTAAAATCGCGATAACTCGTGATGTTTATTAGCCAACCATTTATGTTTATACATCTATTTTTTTTAATTGTCTGCTCTAAAATTTTGTAGAACATTGTTACACTCTAAAAAATAACCCTGGAAAGTTAGAAAAAACACGAAATTTTAAAGTGAGAAATTTTGTTCTAAATGAAAAAATGACCCTTCTGGGTCAATGTAGATTCGAAAATTACATAAAATTTCCCTTAAAATGACATGTTCCAAAAATTGTTACAGCCAAGTAACGGAAGATGGTAGAGTTTTTAAAACTTTTTTAGTATTTTTTCGATGAAAAATACGTTTTTTCGGAATTCTGAGTACGCCATCAAAACGGGCGTACCATTTTACATAAAAGTCCCATTGACACCACATTTCTATTTCATCACCGTTTCAGGCTGCAAATTGTTGAAAAACACCTCTTTTTCGCATGTTCAAAAATGGAAGGGGTCGTACCGTCCCTCCGTCACGAGATATAAAAAAAACGGACCTCGGATTCGTGATCAGGGACAAAAGTTACCCCTTAGGACAAAGTTTCACGCAAATTGAAGAGGGGTCGGGGCAACTTCTCCCAATTTCGTGTGAGTTGGTAGAGAATTACCCATACCCGGGCAGACGGTATTAACAAAATTCATGCCATTTCAATAACAAATACTGTTAAAATAACAGAATGTTTTATGGAATCTTCTTGAAAAATCCAGTTTTGCATAAGAGTTTAATAACAGTTTAAGTTATCATAACAAAATTTGTTATTGGTCTGATATTGGATGAAAGCCAAAACAATTTTGGAAGAACATTTTTTGTTATGTAAGAATACCTCTAAATGTTATTGGGAAGATCGGATTAGTTGTTAAAATAACAAAATATAATAACAAAGATTTGTTCGAAGAATAACTAAAAATGTTATTAATCTGTTATCACAATAACAATCCAATAACAAACAAATCATAACGACGAGTAACAAATTTTGTTATTACTAACGTAAAATGTTATTGGCCTATTATTTTCAAATATCAAAAAATGTTATTCTCAAGTTATTTCCGTCTGCTCGGGTAATTAAAAAAAAAATGAATGAATATTAAATTGAATAGAATTACTCAAAATTAATTTAATAATGTAAATACAATTTTCATTAAAAACGTTCCAAAATACGAATGATCTGTATCCTCTTTATGATATATAAGGTCTTTGCAATCAATTATCATGAAAATATTTTATTTGATTTTTGATTGGATACTAAAAAACCGAAAACTTAAGAAACTTATCACTTAGCGAAATTTTGCAGTTTTATAGGAAAAAAATCAAAAAGTTTAGAAACAATCGGATCATCCCTAAAATGATCTCGGTACAAAAGTGGGGGCGTTCGTCACACTTGTGCCCCCGGGAGGAGGCCAAGAAGACACTTGAAAGAATGCTGGAATATATTCATTCATTCATCCAACCCCCCTTTAGTGGTGCGGGGCCGGTAGGATGAGAATGAACAGAAATAGAGATGTGTGGGTGTCCCGATCCCAATTAAAGGAAGGGACGTCAAAAAAAACTTGAGCTATCTTCTTCGATTGAGTTTTGCAAGAGTGTAGAGGAGGGAAAAAAAACTTCTCAAAAGTGCAGATGTCCGCAGAATGCAAAATCAGAAACGATGAATATTAATAACGATTATGGGAATAGTGAAGAATGTGTATACGGTGCCACTTGTTTGTGAATAATTCAATTTCATTCATGACAAGTGAAAATGGTGTTTTCCTTCAGATTGAATTATGAATACTGGAGAGCAATGTTATTCAAGATGACGGTGCACTTTTGAAATCTTGACAGGAAACATTATCATGCACTTTATCTTCTTTTTCTAGAATGTTCAAAGGCAATGTGAATTTCAAATTACCTTTTCTTGAGTTACCTCTTCGATTTAGGTTTTTTTTTTCAGAGAAAATTAAATCTGGTTTGAAAAATCATTTGTAAGAAAAATCCATTGAAAAGCCGGAATTGAAGCTTGTTTTGAAACCACTTTTCGAGAACAAACTACACAAATATCGTGTAAAAAATCGATACAGTAACAGCGATATTTTTCGTCCGAATCAAGAGAACAGTTTAGGCCTAATATGAAACGCACTAACTCGGACGCAAAGATCGACAGGGCACGAAAAATTCCACAAATTCCATCAGTCATGCAAGAAGGATTCAGCCACCAAAAGCAGAGGCAAACTTTGCTGATAATGATTCCTCCCACCGGCCAAGGTTGGCCATCACGGTGCGCTGGTCCGATTCCATCGCAGAAAGTAATTTCAAATTGGAAAAGATTAAATTTTAAAATGATTGTAAAAAATAGTTGCTAATTAGAAGCTGTTTGTTCTTGCCTGTATACATTTTATTTTTTATTGAAACAACTTTTGTCTTAGTTTTAGTGAAAAAGATCTGCGATTTGCCATGGAATACCTCGTTCGCTTTTAGCTTCACTAAAGTGATCCTTGTGCCTTGTCAGTGATGATGGCTTGTCGCTCCATATATCCAACTCTTGTGTGTCGATACCTGGATTGGCCACGGAATCGTTCGGCGGTGGTACAGTTGGACCGGTTCCTGCAACTCTCCTGCCTCTGCTGCGCTGCGTGGAATATTTCTGCATATTTATTGATGGACGGCGATTTGCGTGGAATGTGCGTGTTTTCCCAGGCAAAAATTGCCCAGCCCAGAAGGGAGATGATCCCCGGTTTCCCCTAAACGCCTACGGCCTCTGCCGTAACGCGCGAGTTGGCTCGAGGTCACGTTGAAATAACCATGATCGTGCGTTCTTGGACCACGGGACGGGAAACTACCTCACTAAGGAATGTTTTAGAGGAGCGAGAGCACATGCATGGACTGGCGGCAATCCATGGGAAAGAGTTTTGCAAGCAGTTTGTTGTATGACGGGTACATCATCATTAGCATTATCGACAGCGTGCTTTTCTGCCTCGCGAATGGAATGCCTCATCCCCCGCGGATTTATCGGTCAATGGAAGACTCGTGGAGATCCCACGCTCTCGGAGAGCGTTGCGTGAAACTTCCCCGGAATCCGCCAAGTGCTTATTTCACGTCCCACCGTCCTGCCAGATAGTAAATTTGATACCTGTCACGTATTAGAACATAAATTTCCCTCCCCGAGAAAGACAGGTGCAGCGTGTTTTCACCGCCGTCATCCCGCGGGACTGTCAGTTCGTTCGCTAACCCACCCACCCGCTACACCTTCATTGATCAGAACGTGTATTTTACGACCCAGCAGCAGCACAACGCAGTTACGGGCGACGTCGTGCGACGAGCTGAGCCGCCTCCACGAGTTCATTCATAACTGGTGATCGGCGAGGGATAGGGTGACTCTCCGAGTGTACAACGTAGGCCCGGTTATTTTTTTCGACTATCCAAGGGTTTGTATGGCACTTCGAATAATCGAATCACGATATAAAATAAAACGATTTCTTGCTTTCAACATTACATTTGTGTCCTGCAACCCCAATCCAAGTTAAATTTGAATGTAGATTGCCTATTAACTAACGAAATGCATATTCTCAATATTTCATCACCGTCATTTTGGCCGCCATTTTGGATTTAAAAATTCTAAATCACTTTAGAGTCTTAATGAAGTTTTTCAATAAACCGTATGTTTATATGACCAAGACGGATAAATTGACACCAACCCGGCCAAAATCGGTTCAGCCAATGCCGAGTTAATCGAGTGCAATTTTTTATTCAAAATTCTGACACACACACACATACATTGTAATTTGATTCTCAGTTGATATATATTAGGGTGGCTTGACGTTTAGATGGACAATCCTTTTAAATTGTCCAATTCAATCAGAACAGTTTTTTCTGATCGTAATTAGTAAAAAAAAATCTAAAAACTTCTCTAAAAACTGCTCAAAATTAATGTTAAACTGTATTCTTTTAGCAAAATTATTCACAGAAAACCGTCTTAAAAGTAAGCAGTAGTTTAAGATACTAAATAAAACGCGTTTAAAACCCCCTGACACAAGTGATTTATTTAAAAAAAGGAGTATTGAATTAATCTTGGAAAAGTTTGAAGAATTTCCGTCAGTTGAACGATGCAAGTCCTGAACCTCTAATTCATCAAATAAACAAGGAGCGTTAAGATAAGTGCTAAACAGATTTTTTTTAAGTTTCAGCAATAGGGAAATTTTCAGTTTTTTTTAAATATAGTTCAGGCAAAACTTCATTAAAAGCAGTTTTTACATTTATTGATGATAAAAGAAAAATATAATACATTGCAAAATGGTTAACAAATATGATTCCAATAGGTATTATTTTACTATTCAATTGAATCAAAACACATAATTTATATTCAAAACATTCAAATGCAATTTGTTCCTTGTTGTTTAATATAGTTGATTAATTAAATAAATTTTACCCAAATTTTAAAATTAAAGAGATATTTTTTGCGTTTTCTTTTAAAGAAGTGTTCTTTTATAATCTTTTTTAGAATTTTGTGGAATAAAGAAACTATCTGCATTTTGTTGAATATTCTAATGAACAATATCTTCAAAAAATAATTGTAGATCTGATATGAAGTAAATCTTTATTTGTAAACTGCATTTCAAATGCTTGTAAAAATCTTTTTAAATCAGGGCTTGCGAAATTTCGACTTTTTTTGTGATAGCTGACAGAGCACTCCAATCGTCTTCACCATGACAACCTGATTTTTACATTCTGCTTTCGTTCGTTTCACACACAAAGGAATGAGTGCTACGCAAAGTCACTCACACAATCATTGACTTCCCTCCAGGAGAAAAATCGCCTAGAGAGCGGTCGTTTGACATTCTACCGAGATTCCGATCATCTCTCCAATGATAGCAATCATATGATTTCTGTCACCACGCAGCATACACTAGGAAGAGAGAGACAAAAACTAGAGAAAGAGAAAGAGCACGTTGTCTCGTTCGGGTGGCTGCTTGAGTGGTGCTCATTTTTCGTTCGTTTTGTCTTCGTGTTTACGTTCATCGACCGTCGCCAAGCAATGACGGTCATGATAGGCGCTGTGTGTCAGCGATCAAATATCGTTTTGGGAAATGATCGCTGACAGAAAGTTCTATCGAATATCGAGCAGTCCCGTTCAGTGATAGATCCCTTTTGAAGCATTGGTTTGAATTAAGCAAATAAAGCTTAAATGCATTGAGTAGCGATTAACCAATTGAATATTTCAAATTTCGTGGCATTTCACGGTATTTCCCAAATTTCACGGCCAAGGGCGAATTTTACGGATTACGCGGCTTCTGTGAAATCGCGAAAAACCACTAGCCCTAGTAATTAGGCCCCAAAACAACCCCCAGAAATTTAAGAGCAATGGGTTCAGACTAGGCCGTCCCATAAAAATGATGTTTTTTCATGAAATGTTATAAACAAATATCGTTTTCGAGCGAGCAAAATTAAAATATCCAAAATATATGCATTCCCGTTTGTAATCATAGTAGTCAAATGTTTTATGCTAAAAACGTGACGAAATTTTGAAAGTTCCGCAAAGCATTTAAAATTTGTATCGGAATTTGTATAGGTAAAACAACTTTTTATTTAATTTTTGTAATTGAGCAATTTCATGTCAATGAGGGAATTTGTTGTACCCGATTTTTTCCGATATGAATGAAACCCTGTAGACATGTTATCCTAGGCTTATATAATCCATTTTTAACCATATGGAGCAAGTTGCACTCGAGAAGGGTGTAAGTTTATTTTTTTTATTTTTTTTTGTGTTTCGAATTTAAATTTTGCTGTATCTTGAATCCGTTGCATCGTATCAAAAAGTGGTCAAATACAAACGTGTATGAAATTGGATTAAAAAAAATAAATGCGATGAAAGAAAAATACACGCCATTTCTCTGAGATTTTTAAATTTTCAGGTTTAAAAGTCAAATTTAAAGGTGAACCCCCGATTTTATTTTTGGAGAGGTAGCCTAACATTCTACAATGAAAACAAACCCACGAAAAATGCAGGGTGGAGAAACTTTTTAAAAATCATTTACTAAAACTGTTTTTTAAGTGGTCCAAACGTCAAAATTTTCAAAACCCGATTGCGGGAATCAATTTTCCAGACAACTTTACATGAAGGTTCCATAATGACCATTGTCTTTAGTCTAATTCGGTTTAAAAAATAAAAATGTTGAAAAGTACTGGTTTGGGCTTTTTTTTGGTGTTTTAATTTGCAACTTGCAATTGCAGATATAACGGCTTAAAAAAAATGTTGAAAAACACTGATTTGGGCAGATTTTGGTGTTTTAATTTGCCTTTTTTTAATTATAATTTATTATTATGACTTGATTTTTCACTCTCAACATATATTTACCGGAAAGCTCGTCCAATTTCCCCCCTTTTTACTTCAGGTAAAAGAGAGATGAGCAACTCTCTACGAAATCGGCCGATTTCGACCATTTTTATTTTTTGTATTTTTTGATTTGACTCAAACTTTGTGGGGGCCTTCCCTATGACCAAATAAGCTATTTTGTGTCATTGGTTCACCCATACAAGTCTCCATACAATTTTGGCTGCTGTCCATACAAAAATGGTATGTAAATATTCAAACAGCTGTAACTTTTGAGTGAATTTTCTGATCAATTTGGTTTCTTCAGCAAAGTTGTAGGTATTGTTGAGGACAATTGAGAAAAAATAGGTACACGGAAAAAAAAATTTCAGATTTTTTTATCAACTTTTTTTTCACTAAAACTCAATTTCCCAAAATACGTATTTTTTGATTTTCGAGATTTTTTGATATGTTTTAGGGGACTAAAATCCGCAACTTTTGAGCTATCGAGAAACATGGTCAAAAAATCTGCCGCCAAGTTATGAATTTTTGAAAAATAGTGATTTTTGGAAAAAAAATCCAAATTTCATGCAAAAACAAATTTGAAGTTATCTTTTAATGCAAAATTGAATTTGCAATCGAAAACTACTCTACAATTTTTTTGATAAAGGGCTTCGTTTTCAAGATATAGCCACCGAAATATTCATTGTTTGGCCCTTTTAAAATGTTAGTCTTGATTTATTTATTTTCAAAATATTTTTTTCGAAAAGATCGGAAAATTTTACGAATGTTTCATATTTTAACATTGAAAATCGGACCAAAAAATACGTATTTTGGGAAATTGAGTTTTAGTGAAAAAAAGTTGATAAAAAAATCTGCAATTTTTTTTCCGTGTACCTATTTTTTTCTCAATTGTCCTCAACAATACCTACAACTTTGCCGAAGACACCAAATTGATCAGAAAATTCACTCAAAAGTTACAGCTGTTTGAATATTTACATACAATTTTTGTATGGACAGCAGCCAAAATTGTATGGAGACTTGTATGGGTGAACCAATGACACAAAATAGCTTATTTGGTCACAGGGAAGGCCCCCACAAAGTTTGAGCCAAATCAAAAAATACAAATAAAATCCATTTCCGGTTTTGGTAGAGAATTGCTCAGATCAGCTTCCTAAAAACTGGTCTAAACCCTGATTTTTTTAAAGTTTTAGATCAGTTTTGAGTACCCTGTACCTTTTGCCAGTAGCAAGATAGGACCATACTTTCTTCAGGAATGTTTGAGAAAATCGACTCAATTTGAAGTTATTGTATAGCTTTTTCAATTAGAAGAATAATGAAAATAATAAAAAAATCCATAGATTTTTTATCCAAATTTTAATTCTTTGCGGAAAGCCGGGTCTATTTAGCTCGCTCAAGATTTTTAAGAGGTTGTTTTGAGGCCTGATTGTGTTCTGCAAGTTGTAAAATAATGATTTTTTCAGCACGAGTCGTACATTTATAAATATGATGAGTGCCGAACAAATCGCTTTTGCTAAGTGTTGCAGAGCAATTCTCTACGAAATCGGCCGATTTCGACCATTTTTATTTATTTTATTTTTTTATTTGGCTCAAACTTTGTGAGGACCTTTCCTATGACCAAAGAAGCTCTTTTGTGCGATTGGTTCACCCATTCAAATTCCCATATGATTTTGGCAGCTGTCCATACTAAAATGGTACCGTAAAACGGGGTGACTTTGATAGCCGGGGTGACTTTGATAGGTTTGCGATTTTTCCGCAAAATGAAGAGCACAATTAAAATACGTAAGGAATGGTTCAGAAACATACTGACCATGGTAGAGAAGTGTTCAAAGTACCTCAAGAAGAACTTTTCATAAATTTTTGAAAGGTTCATAAAGTTAGTTAACTAAAGTTAAGAAAATGTTGATGGATGTCATTATTTTAAACTTCTAAAAGTGTCATGATTTTTTCAATGAACATGATTTTTAATCGGAAAACGGAATGCATTTTCGGATTCTTTGGACAATTTTCCACTAGGAGAAGATTTAATAAGTTTGTAAATAATGAAAACTTGTGATTCGTGCTTCGAATTCAGTAAAAAATGCAATATAAATCGATAATTTTATAAACAAAACTAGTTTTAACAAATTTCAGGCAAAATTCTGACTTTTTAACAATTTTACCTAAAATTTATATGTATTTTGTTAAACAGTTTATAAACTTAGTTAACTTAACAAAAACATTGATTTTTTTCTTACAAACTATATCAGCTACTTTAGTGATGGTACATTTAACGTACAAATGATGTTTGAACATCTTAAATATGATTTTAACAAGAAAAACTATGACTATCAAAGTCACCCCGGAATTAAAACTAAGAATTTTTAACGTAACTATTTTTCTAAACACTATTGAAAAAACTTTTTTTCCAAAATAGTGCATGGACTCTGTGTGGCCTACCCCAGTACATGTTTCAAAAATAATAATCTTGAGAAAAACCTTACCTGTTGGAAAATATTCTAAAAACAAATTGAAATCCTATCAAAGTCACCCCGGTTTACGGTACGAAAACGAAACTATTGGCACTACGCCCCCCGGGGCATGGCCTTCCTCTAACGTGGGATTTCTGCTCCAGCGCCTCTGACGAGACAGGAGAAACCGGGACCGACGTTTTACTTCACCATCCGATAGAAGCTCAGTGGTTTACGGTACGTAAATATTAAAAAAAAAATGTAACGTTTGAGTGAATGTTCTGATTAATTTGGTGTTTTGGGCAAAGTTCCAGATTGCATCTGAGAGTTGTCTTGGGCAAAGTTGTAGGTATTAATGAGGACTGTTTAGAAAAATATAAGTACACGAAAGAAAATCTTCCCGTTTTAATAAGTGTTTTTTTTATTTTCGAGATTTTTTTATTTGTTTTAGGGGAACAAACCCCGCAACTTTTGTGCCATAGATAAGTATGGTGAAAAATTTGGGATGAGTTGTAATTTTTTGAATAAAATGTTTATTTTTTTTGAAAAAATCGAAATTTTATACATTACATTTTTTTATCTTATTTTTTTATGTAAATTTGAATTTGCCATCGATTTTTTAATAAATTACCTCGATTTCAGGATATAGCCTTAACTGAAACTTTGATTTCAGCGAAATATATGCAGTTTTTCGTTGTCTTAAAATAGTGACCATGAGTGACCATTTTCAAAAATTTCAGAAAATTTGCTATAAAATTGTCTAAGAGACATTAAAGATTGTACTTTTGGTTGCTGATATATAGCGGCATAAGGAAAAAGGTATAGGAAAATTTAAGTTTTCTAAGTCTAACCTAAACCAAATTTCGTTATGCCGATGTATCAGCAACTAATGGTCCGAATTACAATGTTAAAAAATGAAATATTTGTGAAATTTTCCGATCTTTTCGAAAACAATATTTTTAAAATTTTGGAAGCATGACTAACATTTCAAAAGGGCCTAACATTCAACATTACGCCATATTATCATACATTGAAACCATGGCAGATTTTTTTAACTTTTATTTTTTTTACGATTTCCAATGTCAATAAATGAAATATTTGTGAAATTTTCTTCTCTTTTTAATTAAAATAATTGTAAAATTTTAAAATCAAGCTTTACTTTTGAAAAGGTCTACAAAAAGAAAATTTTCTCGATTTTATAGTTCAGACTAGATTTCATAAAATTTACAACATTTAAGAAATGATTTCCCCGAACAAATATTTTCAAAAGGGACAATCGTTATTTTGGCAATCAAAGATGCGAAAATCAATTTGATTTTTGAGTTTAACAAACTTAAATCTCACTTAAAGAGTCCCGAAATCGAAAGCCACCCTAAGTCGGCTGTCAAACCGGACGAATGTGCGCGCGATTTTAATAATGAAACGAACTTTGGTTGGCGATAGGTAGGGGGAGGCTTAGGGAGAAGCAAGCGGAAGGGAACTCGGCACTACGGTGTGGGTGAACGCGACAGGAGAAAAGTTATTTACAAAGTGACCCTGAGAGCTGGCACCGGAAACGATGCCCACCCACACACGACGACGCGCTCTCAGAATGCTAAATACGCCGGCCGGTCGGATTGGACGGAACTGGAAGAGAATTGATTGAGAACGGTTTCGGAATTGTTGAGGTGTTTTTAAATTTAGTTAGGTTTGTAGGGGAAATTAACTATGTAGATTTTGACAAAACAATTGTCAATAATTGTAGCAAAAGCCATATGACAATTTTGTAACCAATTTTTTGTGTTTATGCAATCGAGTTTTCCTTTTTTTTGGAAACATATTTTTGAATAAAGCAACGGTGCCATTAATTAAGATCAACCTCATTCACACAGATAATTATGCGAAATGAACTCGAAAAAACTACCACCACATCTCGATTCAATTAAGCTATTGCATCGAACGCTGCATTGTGCTGCAATGTTGCATTTTCTTACAGACATTATAATCACTATTTGAATAAAGTGGATCTACGACACCGCCGCGGCATCGATTGCATCTGCGAGGTGCATTTTGCCTTGTTTTTTTTGTATTGCTGGCTGCTCTATATAAAATGTAGCAGCAAATTCTGCCCCGCCAAATGCGGGTTTTTGGTTGCCGTGCACAATTCAATTTGTAAACTTTACATAACGACTCAATCGCAACACTCGAGCACTAATTATCTACCGAATGGATGGCAAATTTCCTCGAGCAGCTCCTCAATTTGCCGAGCTTAAATGGCAACTTCCGCCCACGATTCTGTCGCTAGATTCACAGAAAGAAATAATTCAATATAAGCAAGACTTTTTTTTTATTTTTTTTATTGTAGTTAACAAAAAATAATTAGAAACTGCTTTCAGAATATCAAAAATTAATGCAAAATTCTAACATTTTTTTACTGTTAACCAATAAAAAAATAACCGGCAAGTGTTGCGGGGACCGGTTTCAAGGGGGGTAAAGTTGAATCATTGAGGAAAAGGCACGTGTTTTGCCACACCATTCCCACCAGCCGCCCAGTCAGTCAGCCAATAGCACCAGACGACGTGATTGCGCGATTTCATTCATTCGGGTTTGTTCCCCATTCAGCTTTCCGAAATCGATAACACCCAGCGCCCATTGATAGGTTTCTGCTAGGACAAATCTGTTGACAAATCTGTCAAGAAATTTCGTCAATTCAGTTAGATTTATAGATTAAATCAAGACACACACAATTCGCTATTAATATTAGTTTTATTTCACGTTTATTGCAAATCACACTAATTTACGGTTAATGTTATTCCAATTTAAGTTGGCAAACTTTGCCCAGAAAAACAACCCCCATTTGGCTAATGCAATGCAATCGAAATTATTCCTCGTCGGTGCTGCCAAATCGGCGGCCGGGTTTTGGGTTCGGTCCAAAGATCGCTGCGCCAACTTTGGCCATCAGCAGCGAAAATAGCCGCCGCCGAGAGCAAATTTGGCTGGTGCAGACTTTGAGTCCACTCTTGAAGTGTGTGCCGGGTTTTTTTTTTCTTTCTGTAGTGGCCACAAACGGCCACAACCGTACCGTGTCGCCACTTGAGCGATGATGTAAGCCATTCAACGTCGTTTGTAGTACACACACACATACACTTGCACACAGATTGTGTGGTTTATCAATGGCTCTGTAATTTGCATGCATCATATATACTGCCAGTTGAATTACACACATCCGATCGATGGTCAAGTGGGGTAATTCTTAGGGAAAAGGAAAGATTATTTATTTTATTCTCAATTTTAAATTTTGAGAACTTGAAAAGTTTAAAAAAAATAGCTATAGTTTTAAAATTGGCAAAAAAAAACAAATACCGAACGTACACTATTTCTTTTATTGGGTTATTTTGGCATGACATCAGTGCAGAGATATAAACTACATTTTAACAGCTGGTTAATTCAGAGTTAGGAAGGGAGTTCTTCAATTGAAGGAAAAAAGTCACAAAATTATTATACAGCAATTCCATTTGAAAAGAGCCTAAATCGAAAATACAGTTCTCCGACCGGGCTCAAAAATTTTCTAAGAGTTCCTTGACCGAAATAAGTAGACCCGTATTTTTTTGTTTGGTTATTAGAGTGACCTACATCGTGCTAGGGTGATTTTTTTTCGTCCACTTTTTTTTTCAAAAAATCATATCTCCGCGTTTCTTTTTTTCTGTCTAAGACGCAAAAGAAAGTTTTGGCTATTTGAGAAAAATTGTAAGAAGTTTCAAAAATCTAGCTTAAAATTTGTAAAAGTCGTATGAAAACTTAAAATGGCGTTTTTTAACATAACATTTAAAAAAAATTGCGATGTCGAACAGTACATTTCCGAGATATGATTTTTTCAAAATAAAAACTGAGTTTTTCGTTGCGCCACGCGCAAAAACAGGGAAATGCGGTGATTCAAAAAATTGCAATTTTCGTCGCTTTTTTCATCCACTTTTTTTTTCAAAAAATCATAACTCCGCGTTTCTTTTTTTTCTTTCGATTTTAGCTGTCTTAGACGCTGCACTTTTCTCAAAAGTTGTAAGATGTTTCAACCCACCCCCACCACCCCCCCTCCCATCAAAATTGGTTCGAAAAATCAGGGGGCAATTTTTTTTTTTCAAAAAACTTCAAAATTTCAAAGGGGATAGTCTAACCAACTGAAAACAATTAGAAATGCATTTTCCTGCGTTTAAAATCTTATTAGGATGCCTGGGATCGATCAAAAATATTTTCAATTTTATTCGGCGAAAAAAAAATCTCTTCAATACTTGGATATTTTGAAAACTAATGATTGCAAAACAACTGGGCAGGTGAAAAAGGCACTTTAAATCACTTTTTTCATTCAAATGTTGAAACCAAGGCTTGTTATTTAAATTTTTATATATTTTTTTTATTTTTTTTTGCTAAAGGGCGGACCTCGGATTCGAGATCAGGGGCAAAAGTTACTCTTTAGGACAAAGCTTCACGCAAATCGAAGAGAGATCGGGGCAACTTTTCCCGATTTTGTGTGAGTTGGTAGAGAAAACCCTAATTATTTTTAAAAATGCATGGTTACATACATGTGTATTGGCAAAAAAGTCAGAGGTTAGTATGAGCACACACCTCAACTTTTTTTTTAAATTCTTTTTTCATGTCATTAAAATATACATTTTCACCTACTTTCAAAACAAATTTGAAGATATTTGGTTGCATCGTTGCCGAGATATAGTAATTTTAAGTTAGAAGTTTCAAAAAACGGGTGCCACGATATCTCAACACAGTCTTGACCAAATCGGCTCAAAATTTTGGTGAATACTCGTTAAACCGATTCCGTGTGCATGACGAAGCCCGATTTTCAGAAAGTTTATTATAAAAAAAGATAAAAATATTTTTGTGGTTTTCATATTAAATAAACGTTTGTTTTTGATTTTTGTATTTTTTTAAAAAGCTAATTTTAAAAATTAGGCTTCGTCATGCACACGGGATACATCTTAAGAGTCTTCACCTAAAATTTCAGCCAATTTGGTCCATCCCATCTCGAGATATCGTGGCACCCGTAAATCAACTCGTGGTTTAGAGAAAAACGCCAACAAAGTTTGACAGCCCGCTTTGCGCATGGCAAAATTTTGAACTAATCATTAAATATCTTCATGAAACATTCAGTAGTGATTAAAAATTATGTTTTGAGTGGATTTATCAAATAATCTGTAATATAAAATTTTGTGATTTTCTACATACAACCCCTTAACATTAATAGTGTGTTGCATAAACATAAAAATTTATTCAGCAATATTTTTGGCAACATTCTTGAGGATTAAAAACTGAATTTCTAGTGCAAATTCTTCATTCTAGAGATTCTGCTGGATCAAATGTACCGTCAACTGTTGGCGGTAGCAAGAATAATCAAAATTACAAATATTTGACTGAGATCCAGCTGTTAGAAGTTAAAATTCCTACTGAATCCTCTTGGGGTTTCCGTAAATACCGTATTTTTTTCTAATTGGCGTTTCAAACGAACACGAATGTTGCTCAAAATTGATTATTGTTGATTATAACTTTAATTAATTTAAATATCATATTTTTTAACTTCATAATTTGAATCAATTTGCCATGCAATTTTTGTTTGAATTTTTTGATGGCTTACACCCAAAGTTAAAGAACGAGGGGATAGTCCTCACGAAAAGAAACGTGAGGAAAGTGCTATATTGCGAGAGTATAGTCCTCTCGCGAGTTCATTCGTTCATTGGAACAGTTCATCCTATGAGTGGCTTATATGGACAAACGACCGCCACTTAGTCACCGAACCATGGTTGCCCATACGGCAAAGGCGGCTCATTACGCCGAAGGTCTTGGGTTCGAGTCTCGGTACTGGTACTTTTTTTTTTGATAGATGAACTTTTTTTTGAAGATGAACCATGAGTAAAGTACTCTCGGTAGTTTCGGGATTTATCCTCTCCGTCCGCACACAGTTACATTTTACTACCGAATCGTGCTCTTTATCCTCTCGTATGCCGATGCCCAGTTCTGGGTGTAGAATGGCTTATTTGGACATACTAAACGTGTTTGCAAGTTTAAGTCAAGTTTTAAAAAAATAAATATACTTTAGTTTCTAAAGTATCAGAGAATAACTCTAATCGATATTGTGCATCCTAAACATCTTCAACGATGTTGACAAAAAGATATGGAACACTCAAACAATTATTGTTTTAATATGGACATCCATATAAAGTTTTCTATGCCCCGTGAAAAAAATATAGTTTGACCCAAAAGTGACGAGCTTCTCGTCACAGTGTCCTGATGCAAACAATGATCGAGCTGTAACTGTCACAGCCCTGCGAAGTATGTTGGCTGACATATCGGGCGGTCAGTCGAAAACACCAGCTAGAAGTCGCCTAACAAAAAAAATTTGCTAGAAAGAGATAGGAAATCTGATGCAAACAAACGTCCAGCTGCCATGTAAACATACTTTGAATAAGTTGGTAAATATCTGACTAGAAAGCCTTATTAATTTTACGAAGAATTTCTCACTACTTGCATCAGGTTGAGCCACTTTACCAAACTCCCTGCGCGACGTTAGTTATAGTGTGTAGTAGCAGCTGCAGCGAGTAGTTTATATACTAAGGGAGTTACGTACCATAGTACAACCGATTTCGTTCGCGCTGTTACTATGTAACCTTCAGCTGCAATCTCATACTCGGCTAGCAGAGAACTTGCTAACTAACCCCTACAGGGGTGGTCACAAACACACACAAACACACGCTTCATTCATCCAACTTGTTCATTCATTTTTATTCGGCCGCGGCTCTACACAGCTAAAAAAGTAGTAATTCAGCTGCGTGTAAAGGGCCTGGGTGTAAAATAAATATTGCACTATTTTATACAATTTTATGTGATTTTGCACCCTGAAATATGTAGTCCATCAGTATGGGAAACCTATTTGACCGAAATGTCAAGCTCATATATGTGTTTATCCTTACAACTTTTCATCGGTCTGATGGCCGAGTGGGCTAAGGCGCCAGTCCTTACTATTGGTGCTGGGTTTGAATTCCGTCGGTTGCAACTTTTTTTTTGTGTTTGCAAAAGTTGTACATGCAGTGTGTAATATTAAGTGTTTATTTCGACGAAGGTGATGTGCATGCTTTTGCATGCGATTTTACCATCGAATTTTTTGCTGTGTACGTCGCGCGAGGTTGAAATTACACATTCAATATCTGCTGCCGCTCAAGTTGTTGTTGTTGTTGTTGTGGTGGGATTTTACAGCTTTTTTTGCCTTTCTCGGATGTTACTCAAATACGCCACCGCGCGACGAACAACATCCGCTCTCGAGGTTTTATTGATATTCTTTTCTCGACTCGGCTTTTGGGAGGGCGGAAGGCGGACAAATACACCCACACCTATCGGTGCAATGTGCGCTGAATTTGGAAAAAGTATGTACTTGGAAAAATGTTCATATTTGAATAAAATTTATACAAGACTGATATTGGGTAACTTTCAACATTTTCTTTGTATTGTACAAATTCCAATGCTTTCTAAAACTGAAATGAAAAAACAATGTACTTTAAACAATTTTTAAGGACAAATCCAACATTTTTTCTGCTGCAAGCAGCAGTGTTGCCAGACAAATTCGAAGTATTGACGAATAGAACCAATCGTCAACAACAAGCGGGTCGTAATAGATTGTGGCGTTGTTCAACGTGCCCCTCCAAGAAACGTTTCTCAATGAATGAGAAAGGGGGAAGAAACGAAAAATGTTATGAATGGAGCCGCCTTGGTGGTTTGGCTGTCGTAAAAACTAAACTAAAGTGCGGGTGAGTGACGCACTCCTTGTTGATTGTTGTTTGTTCGGCGTATTTTTTCCGGTTTCTTTCGGTTGGACCGAGGGGACACATGGATTTGTGAATGGTTCTGCTGAACCAGATTTACGACCAAAGTTTGAGAGAGTTTTATGAATGAAAGTTTATATCCATCCCGACTTGTGAACCACAGTTGGGGAGGGTTGGGGAGACAGCAAGGAGGGATGGGTTGAGTACGTGAAACTTTTGTACAAATTCTGTGCGGTAGAAGAAAGGGAAGTCCCTTGGCGTAAAAAAAGTTCTGCTCAAATGCTTTTGTTTTTGCTGCTCGTCGTCGCTGTGACGTCAAGGGTAACGAGTGTGAGAATGGAACGAGATGTCCGTTCTCGGATGGCTAGTGTCAAAGAAAAAAAGCTTTGGTCAGCTGGTGAATGTTGAATCTGGCAAATGGGAAAAGTTCGCCATTTTGCATCCACAAAACTTTTTTACAAGTTATAATAGTTATTTTTTTCGTAAATTTTTATTTTTCTCGTATTTGGGAGGTAATTTTAAGTAACTTTTTTTTCTTCTAAAAAGTACTTTACTTTTCTTGTTTTATGTTTTGTTTCCTTTAATTGTTCTGCAATTCCATTTGAAAAGAGCCTAAACCGAAAAAAAGTTCTTCGATCGGGCACAAAATTTCTCTGGGGGTTCCTTGGCCAAAATAATTAGACCCGTAATTTTTTGATCGGCCATTAGAGCGACCTACATCGTGCTAGGGTGGTTCGAAAAATGGTCATTTATCGCAAAAATCTTATCTCCGCGTCATTTCATCCGATTTAAGTTTTCTTAGACGCAAAAAAAGGTGAATAGTTTGGCTATTTGAGAAAAATAGTAAGAAGTTTTAAAAATCTAGTTTAACATTTGAAAAAGTCGTATGAAAACCAAAGAGCCTATGCCTGAAAATATTTTTATCGGATTCCTCGGAAAATTTCACATATCTTAACAAAAAATTGGCGATGTCGAATCGTACGTTTCCGAGATATGATTTTTGAAAATAAAAACTGAGTTTTTCGACGCGCCACGTGCAAAAATAGGAAAATGACGAAATCGGCAAAAAATCATCTTTTTTCACTAAAACTGCGATAACTTAAAAATTTGAGCGATGACGTATTAACATGTTAGGGTACCAAAATTTTCGTAATTAAAATACGCAACATGTATAGGTCATCGCTGAAATTGTAAAGTTATGGCAGTTTTAGGGACCATCCACAAACCACGTGGACACTTTTTCTCTATCTCAACCCCCCGTGGACAATTTCCATACAAACAAAATCTTTTTTGTATAGAGCGTGGACAATCGCTATTATTCTATTATTCTCAAATAGCCAAACTTATCACCTTTCTTTTGCGTGATATGATTTTTTGAAAAAAGTGGTTTTTGAAAAAAAAATTACGAAAATTGTCATTTTTCGAACCACCCTAGCACCATGTAGCCAAATAGCCAAACAAAAAAAATACGTGTCTAATTATTTCGGCCAAGGAACCTCCAGAAAAATTTTGAGCCCGATCGGAGAACTTTTTTTTTCGGTTTAGGCTCTGTTCAAATGGAATTGCTGTGTTAGTATATTTATTGGCATTTGTCATGTTCAGTTTTAGTTTGTTTCTTATAGTATTGTGCTTATAGTATAACCTACAATCAGTATGTTTTCCGTTTATTGTTCATATTTGTCTAATCACTTTTTTTTATTTTGTTTTTTTTTTTTTGACATGGCAGTTAAATGTAATGCTTACGTTATTGAGCAGTTCTCTACTTCTTTCTTTAATTTTAATTTTTGTATTTTTTAATCCGGCTGAAACTTTTTTGGTGCCTTCGGTATGCCCAAAGAAGCCATTTTGCATAATTAGTTTGTCCATATAATTTTCCATACAAATTTGGCAGCTGTCCATACAAAAATGATATGTGAAAATTCAAAAATCTGTATCTTTTGAAGGAATTTTTTGATCGATTTGGTGTCTTTGGAAAAGTTGTAGGTATGGATATGGACTGAAAAAAAAAATGATACACGGTACATTTTTTTGTGATTTTTAATTTAACTTTTTGTCACTAAAACTTGATTTGCAAAAAAACACTATTTTTTTTTGTAATATGTTTTAGAGGACATCAAATGCCAACTTTTCAGAAATTTCCAGAATGGGCAAAAAATCTTTGACCGAGTTATGATTTTTTTAATCAATACATATTTTTTCAAAAAATCGAAAAATTGGTCGCAAAAATTATTTAACTTCATTTTTCGATGTTGAATCGAATTTGCAATCAAAAAGTACTTCAGTAAATTTTTGATAAAGTGCACCGTTTCCAAGTAATAACCATTTTTAGGTAACTTTTTTCAAAATAGTCGCAGTTTTTCATTTTTTTTTAAATAGTGCCCATGTTTGCCCACTATTGAAAAAAAATATTTTTGAAAAGCTGAGAAAATTCTCTATATTTTGCTTTTTCGGACTTTGTTGATACGACCCTTAGTTGCTGAGATATTGCCATGCAAAGGTTAAAAAACAGGATAATTGATGTTTTCTAAGTCTCACCCAAACAACCCACCATTTTCTAATGTCGATATCTCAGCAACTATACGTCCGATTTACAATGTTAAAACATGAAACATTCGTGAAATTTTCCGGTCTTTTCGAAAAAAATATTTTCAAAAAATTTAAATCAAGACTAACATTTCAAATGGGCGTAATATTGAATGTTTGGCCCGATTTACATAGAAAAAAAATCAATTCTCGTAAGTTCACGAATGTAAGATCCACGAAGGAATTTATTCATGAGTATAGTGCATTTGCACCATAAACGTGAATATATTCCTTCGTGGTTCTCATAATCGTGAACTGACTTCACGGTTTCGAGAATTGATTTTTTTCTGTGTACTAAAGTACTTTTTGATTGCAAATTCGATTTTACATCGAAAAATGCAGTTGAAAAATTTTTGCGACCAATATTTCGATTTTTTGAAAAAATCTGTATTGATTCAAAAAGTCATAACTCGGTCAAAGATTTTTTGCCCATTCTGGAAATTTCTGAAAAGTTGGCATTTTATGTCCTCTAAAACATATAAAAAAAATAAAAATAGTGTTTTTTTGCAAATCAAGTTTTAGTGACAAAAAGTTAAATTAAAAATCACCAAATTTTTTTTACCGTGTATCATTTTTTTCAGTTCACCTACAACTTTGCCGAAGACACCAAATCGATCAAAAAATTCCTTCAAATGATACAGATTTTTTAATTTTCACATATCATTTTTTGTATGGACAGCTGCCAAATTTGTATGGAAAATTATATGGTCAAACTAATGATGCAAAATGGCTTCTTTGGGCATACCGAAGGCACCAAAAAAGTTTCAGCCGGATTAAAAAATACAAAAAAAATCGAATGACCGAAATCTCAGAGAATTACTCTATTATTTTTAATAATTTAAAATTGTGAGCTTGATTAACAGCAAATAACATTCGGAAACTTTCTCCTCTTACTTAAATTTGTTCATCTTATAAATATAACGCAGTCACCATGAATGTTTTAATTGAGCATTGCCGTAACAGCTTCCCAGCATTCAATTATTCGTTGCACACTTTAAAGCTTTTTGAATTGCCATCATAATTTCATCAAAAAGTGCTCGAGAAGTTGTCCAACCAAACGTTGTCCCATCTTTCTCAATTCATTATTCAGTTTAATTTTCCCACAATTTGTCCGACCTAAAACAAAGGTTCACCACCATAAAGCAAACTCTGCGTTGCGCCGGAAAGTATGAATGATGTAAAAGCCATCCGTGAAGCGAGAGGGAAAACCACCATTCACAAAAGTGCATCCCCCTTCCCCTCGGCAGAAAACGGCCCCGAGTTGTCCCCCTGCTCATTGAGAAACTGCGTGAAAAAAAAAGAAACGAAACGACGACGGCAATTCACAAAAGAACGCCGCGCGCGCGGGTGAAAATGAATGAATGGAAATCGATTGGCGCGTCGCTCGAGAGGGGGGAGAAAATTTCATTCACAATCAGCAGCAGCCGCGAGCACGTTTCGTGTATGGGTGTGTGTTGGCCTAGTTTTCCCAGCTTTTCGTTCGTTTCTTGGCGTAGTTTGTGTTACAAAGTGTGTGTGTGTGTGTGTTTGTTCGTTTTTCTTCTTGCAGGTTTTTCTGTGGTTTGATCACGAACTATGCGGGGTGTGCGTCTGTTTTTTTTTCTGAATGAAATTGCCACCAACACGAACTTTGTTTTTTTCTCCTTCGTGTTTCTCTAATGACTTTTGTCACGTAACCACGATCGCAAAAAGGGGTGAGCAAAGTCTGAAAAGATACTTTGTACCGTACCCAATTTGTTGTTAGGGGTAGTTTACAAACCACGTAGGCAGCTTAAGGGGTGAGTAGATAAAGGAAAACTATGAGTAATACATGATTAAATAAAAAAACAATGTAAAAAAAATAAGACCTAAAATAAACTATTGTCCGAAATACGTGCCCGGCTATCACTCCTTCTAGTTCTCAAGTATATCCAACATTTTTATGAATGGGATGTACGCCTCAGTGCGTCACAGCCGCTCGTTGTAGCTGCGAAACGTAAGTAATGGCTTCAAGGGCCAAAACCATCCGAGAACCGGGGCGCTGTCTACCTCGAAGAAAAAGTCACTTCTCCCGGCCGGCAGGGACGCCACAATGCGTGACGAGTTGAGCTCTGAGACAAACAACACCACAATGTGCAGTCATTTAAGACAGCTTTTACCCGGTCCCCGTCCACCCCCGCACGAGAACAACAGCGCGAGAAGATCGTCGGTCGACCTGTACGCAAAATGGCCCAAGAAGCGTTGTACACCGAAGTCGCCGCGGATGACGTTCAGGAATTTCATTCACAAATGATCAGCGAAGCGTTAAAGCGTGTAACGTGCACAATGCCATTGAGACGCCGCCGTCGTCGAAGACCAGCCAAGCATGGGCCGAGAGGTCTCAAGTTCTCTTTGGGTGTTCCTGTTCAGATAAGGTTTGCGATTGTGCGGGGTTTTGTGGGTTAAATGCATCAGCTTCATTGGGGGGACTTCGTGGAATCTTTTGGAGATGCAGTGGATTCCACGATCTCACATGCTATGGTACTGATAGATTGACGCTCTTGCCATCAGTCATTGAATTATCTTCTGAAAATTTATAAATTATTAGCGAATATTGCCAAAGATGAGACTTTGTGATATACGATTACGAAACACTTTTGAGCTGGGGGGGATTTTCTCCGAGTACATCGGCAGGTTCAAGACCTGCAAGACCCGCTCGGACCAAGTAACTCTCGTCAGTTACATGATCTCCAAGTATGGAATTTAAGGAGTTATTTTTTTGTTATTATATATTGTTTTACTGATCCTCGGTCCCAACCTGGTCACAGCACCTAAAAGGACCTAATAAAAATAAGTTAAGAAAAAAAATATTACGAAACATTTTCAGAAACTCAAAAAAATCGATTTATGAGAAATACATCATTGAGTAAACGATAATTTCTTCAAGTTCTTATTAAATTTGTCTTTACATCTTATCTTATCATCTGACCTAGTATTGAGAGTTGAATTTTGCAATTTCTCGGGAATTCCCGGGACCGGGAGTTTTAGATCTTTATCAAGTTTATTAATTATTGTTTATGTTCCAACGAGAAAGTTATGGACTCATTAAAATTTTAATTAAATGAAAAACTTGAAGCTCACGGCGGGATTCGATCCCCTGTCCTTAGGATTGGCAAGCAAAAATGCTTTCCACTTAACCGTGGAGCATTGGTAGCTTGAGGAGGACTGAGACTGATATAGTTGAATCCAAGAATCGGACAAAGAATAAAATTGAATGCAAGTTGTATATGGGTAATTCTCTACCAACTCACACGAAATCGGGAAAAGTTGCCCCGACCCCTCTTCGATTTGCGTGAAACTTTGTCCCAAGGGGTAACTTTTGTCCCTGATCACGAATCCGAGGTCCGTTTTTTGATATCTCGTGACGGAGGGGTGGTACGACCCCTTCCATTTTTGAACATGCGAAAAAAGAGGTGTTTTCAATAATTTGCAGCCTGAAACGGTGATTAGATAGAAATTTTGTGTCAAAGGGACTTTTATGTAAAATAAGACGCCCGATTTGATGGCGTACTCAGAATTCCGAAAAAACGTATTTTTCATCGAAAAAAACACTAAAAAAGTTTTAAAAATTCTCCCATTTTCCGTTACTCTGCTGTAAAAAATAATGGAACATGTCATTTTATGGGAAATTTAATGTACTTTTCGAATCTACATTGGGTCATTTTTTCATTTAGAACAAAATTTTTGATTTTAAAATTTCGTATTTTTTCTAACTTTGCAGGGTTATTTTAAGAGTGTAACAATGTTCTACAAAGTTGTAGAGCAGACAATTACAAAAATTTTGATATATAGACATAAGGGGTTTGCTTATAAACATCACGAGTTATCTAGATTTTACGAAAAAAAAGTCGCCTAGGGTGGCTCCTCAGACCATTCACCTTCCCAAAAACCGTCCAACTCCAATTACATTTTCAAAAAAACACAGCCAAAGTAGACCCCTAAAAAATGACATTTTTTAAAATATTGGCAAAGTCAAACTTCCAACCCTGAAAATTTCTAAAATTTGAAGAGTTCTTCTATCCAATGCTTTTTAAAGATCAAAAATCGGTTGGAAAATTAATTTTTGGAGATTTTTTAGATCGAAGCCCGTCTAAAGGCGGGGTTAGGTTGTAGAGGGTTAATACTCTGAAAAAAGTGGAGCATCAACACTTCCCGTCTTCCAAATCCCTTTCCTTATCCCTGGTGCGGGGTGGAGATGGGAGTGGCCCACAATGGACGGCTGCCATGGTGGTGAGAATCTAGTTCTGGTGGAATTGATTCTATTCCCAATTATCGATTCCTAGGCAACTTGGGCTTAGACAATCATCACATCACATGGCGAAAATCCAGTCTGCAATCCGCTAAAATCACCGTCTCCTAGCGAAGCGAAGCGAATATTATTAATGATTGTTTATGAGTTTATTGAAAATGTCTGTGTCGTAGTTGGTCGTTGTAGACCTCAACTTGTTATTTTTTTTCAAAACCTTAACAAAAGTTTAAATATTATTTGTAAGATTGGGATTCATACTGTAAAACAAATAAGGATAAACAGGATTGTAAGCAAAATCTGAAAGTTTTTCTTTATTTAATAATTCATTGAAATTTTCATTTTTAATATACATTAATCAGACGTGATATTATTAATTGTACAATCACAATCCGTGATTTCTCAGCTCAAATTATTTAAAAAATGCTATTTCATTCTCAACTGTTAATTGACAGTAAAGGAATAATTACTATTACAAGGAAAACTGAACTGAATATTACCAATTGCCAATATTACGTTCATAAAAAATGCCAGAGTTTAAAATAACAATTGGGTTGTAGTGCCTTTTAAAAATCGAAAGTTACTTGCCTTCAAATTTTGAAATAATGTTGAATATTAATATCTTAGCGATGACTGCTACTTTTTTAGGTAAATTTTCGGATCCTCAACTTTGTGGACGTGACATCAATTACAAATAGTGGGATTTTTACAAGTTTAATTTTACACTTTCTTAATATGCAAATCAAATAAGCAATAGCGGAATTGTTGTTGTTATGGTTGTTCTCGTGTGTTTAATTCAACTCTTCTTTTGTTTTTTTTTGCTTTAATATGTAACAGTTTTGAAATATCCGGGAGTCTCGATCAAATTTTCCGGGAATGGAGACTCCTCTAGTTTTAAGTGAACATCTTTCGACGCAGATTATTTTAGAATTTAACTTCCAAGGCCACATTTTGAAAATCATTACTAAGATATTCGCCATGAAAGAAATCCATCGGTTATTTTTTCACTTGTTCATGAGCAATTCTCTGAGATTTCGGTCATTCGATTTTTTTTTGTATTTTTTAATCCGGCTGAAACTTTTTTGGTGCCTTTGGTATGCCCAAAGAAGCCATTTTGCATCATTAATTTGTCCATATAATTTTCCATATAAATTTGGCAGCTGTCCATACAAAAGTGATATGTGAAAATTCAAAAATCTGTATCTTTTGAAGGAACTTTTTGATCAATTTGGTGTCTTCGACAAATTTGTAGGTATGGATATGGACTACACTGAAATAAAATGATACACGTTAAAACAAAATGGTGATTTTTAATTTAACTTTTTGACACTCAAACTTGATTTGCAAAAAACACTATTTTTTTTATTTTTTGATATGTTTTACAAGACATAAAATGCCAACTTTTCAGAAATTTCCAGAATGGGCAAAAAATCTTTGACCGAGTAATGATTTTTGGAATCAATACAGATTTTTTTCAAAAAATCGAGTCTTGATTTTAAATTTTTGAAAATATTTTTTCGAAAATATCAGAAAATTTCACGAATGTTTCATGATTTAACATTGTAAATCGGACCTATAGTTGCTGAGATATCGACATTCGAAAATGGTGGGTTGTTTGGGTGAGACTTAGAAAACATCAATTTTCCTGTTTTTTATCCTTTGCATGGCAATATCTCAGCAACTATGGGTCGTATTAACAAAGTTCAATAAAGCAAAAACAGAGAATTTTCTCAGCTTTTCAAAAATATTTTTTTCAGAGGTGGGCAAACATGGGCACTAATTTAAAAAAATGTAAAACTAAAGTACTTTTTGATTGCAAATTCGATTTTACATCGAAAAATGAAGTTTAAAAATTTTCGCGATCAATATTCGATTTTTTGAAAAAATCTGTAATGATTCAAAAAATCATAACTCGGTCAAAGATTTTTTGCCCATTCTGGAAATTTCTGAAAAGTTGGCATTTTATGTCCTCTAAAACATATCAAAAAATAAAAAAAATAAAAAATAGTGTTTTTTTGCAAATCAAGTTTTAGTGGCAAAAAGTTAAATAAAAAATCACCAAATTTTTTTTATACCGTGTATCATTTTTTTTTTCAGTGTAGTCCATATCCATACCTACAACTTTGCCGAAAACACCAAATCGGTCAAAAAATTCCTTCAAAAGATACAGATTTTGAATTTTCACAAATCATTTTTGTATGAAAAGCTGCCAAATTTGTATGGAAAATTATATGGACAAACTAATGATGCAAAATGGCTTCTTTGGGCATACCGAAGGAACCAAAAAAGTTTCAGCCAGATAAAAAAATACAAAAATTTATATTAAAGAAAAAATACCGATTCCGTAGAGAACTGCTCTCATATGTAAAATAGTCTAATTGACTGATTTACTTTGTATCTAATTGTCGTCTCTTTTCTTCTTCTGTTTTTCAGGTATGTGTCATTGAATCATTTCGATAGTTTTTACATTATTGAGGTTTTGGGGTAAGTTTATAGACCAGAAACAGGATCACTGCTAAGGGACCATCCATAAACCACGTGGACACCTTTTGGGAATCTGTAACTCCCCCCATCGTGGACAATCGCCATACCCCCCTCCCTCCCTTAAGTCTCCACGTAGTTTATGGGTGGTCCCTAAGGCCAATACAAATTTTTATTCCCCCTCATCCTTCAAAATCAAATTTGAAATTTAGTTTTTTTTCAGTTTTCGATAGAAAATTACCGATTTTTTTTGAGACCAGCTAGTCGTATTGCTGGATTAAGTCCATTCTATATCATCGATAATCGGAAGGCACGTCGTCGAATATGTTTTAAGGCTTATGATATAAAATCATTTTAATGAATGAAGCCTACATCACCGTTGATCGGAAGGCACGCCGACGAAGAATTTCAGGAGAATCGCAGTCGAATTAATATTACATTTAAATCCCTAGATAGCTATCTTTCCACAGCCGGCTGCCTAAGATTTTTAAATAATAAACAAAGTGCTTATGGTCGCATCACCTACCACAGTGAATCCTGACCGTATACCCATCTAACTAACCCCTCAAAACTCATGTGATACTTTGTCGGAGACGCAGCCGATTTAGCGGTTTCCATCACTCAAGTATCACTTCCCACCCACTTCCCCGTGTCTTACCACTGGTCGTGGCGTTATTGATCAGCATGATAGGGACCTTTGAAAATTGCGAAGCGGTGATGATTGGTTCCTACTTTTCATCTGTGGCCCACGGAGCAATTTTTGGGGGTTCTGGTTAATAACGAAGTACAGGTAGATACCAATTCTATGATATGCTAATTGCAAGAAATTCATTTCAAATTCTTTTCAGTTGAATAGACTTCTATTTCCATCAAAATTTTATTTTTTTTGGAATAAAAATTATTTGCGACGGCCTAAACGGATGAAAATAAACTAGAATTTGATAAAATTATCTCCAAAAATTGTGATCTAAGAAGTCTCCTCCTTTTATTTTCTAACTGTCATAACCAAACAGTTCTCTGTGTTAGATGGTAGTGCCAGATGTCCCCTACAAGTTCTTGGTCGAATCGAGTTGATATCTGAATGAAATACTTTTTATTTGAGTTTAAAAACTGTGCAACTTTCTACCTTTTGTTGCATTTTTTAGTCCTTCCATGAATTTTGAGATTTAATTAGAGTGCTCATATTTGGCCAAACAACTCCAGATAACGACGTATGCCCTATTCGTGGACTCGCTCTTAAAGTCCTGAATTGGAGTGGGAATTCGTTGTTTGAAATAATTGACCTATATATTTTTTATTTGACCATTAGGGGGACTTACGCCGTGTTAGAGTAAGTTAAGAAATTGTAATTTTCGTCAATTTTCTCAAAAAAAAAGCTCTGTCCCGAAATATCCTGCTGCAAGTTTCAACCCAGCACAACAATTCTCATGACATCGCTAATCAAACCTCAATAATGACTCAAATTTACATTTTCCGGCTGATGAAACTTTAGAACCCTTTTCTGATGGAGTTGCTAAATTTAACTGGTTTCAAAGCTATTTTAAGCAAATACAATTTCACACAAACTCGCTCACACACACACACATGTAGAAAGTGCCACTTTCACTTCTGGCTGCTTCTGTGCCAGGACCAATTCCGAAATTCTCTTGAAGCTTTCTGCTTGTTATCATAAATCAATTTATGGCTCAGACATGGAGGCAAATTACATTAATATTGCTTGCTTTTGGAGCGTGCCAAGCTTTTTGGCAACCCTCTCCACACTCCTCTCCTGGTGCTTCCTGCCGGTGCTGGTGGCGCCACCACTGGCACTGACTTGACACCGAGGACAAGAAGTTTCCCCTCGCGATGACGCACATGGAACCGAGATGCGTCAGAACGGCGGACAAGGACATTGCCACCATACTGGGTGTTGCCTGCCGTCAGGAATTCGGGAAAGTGTTGTAACGGGTTATTAAGGGGTGGCTCTGGATTGTTTTTTGTTTGTTTTCATTTTTTCAAGATGTCTCAATTGAATAAAACAGTACGAAAAGTTGGAAGTAACTAAGCCATTACCGTCATCACCACTATTTGCCGGAATCTGCGTCAACGATTGGCAGAATGAACGACCTAGATCTAATTCATGCTACGACTCCGGTCTCAATTGCCTGCCCGTTGCGTTTGTCGGTCGTTGCAGCGGGCTCAAATAATGCCAGCCGGCCTAAATGTGTTCTCCTCTCTGGCAGGCCCCGCCGGCCGTCAATCTGTCGGAGCCGTTGACAGCTCGCTCGTCGAGACTCTTTTGCATCCACTACCATAAGCTGCGACTGCTGGGGCAACGAATGTTTATGTATATTTAAATTGATAGTCAACAAACTCATCACCATCACTGACTACGGGCATTGTCAACGATCAGTGGCGAAACGCGTGATTGTAAAGGTTTTAACACTGACTCGGAATGTTTGAAATAAGTTTATTTAGAAATACCTTACTAAAAATAACTTTTCTAGTTAAAAAATCTATAATTTCACAAAACAACAACTTTAAAGTAACCTTTTTCGCAAAAAATGACCCCGTCCATGTCCAAATTAAATTCTGATCACCCGATCTGATGAATGGAAATGTATTCTCGGGTTTTCAATGGGAGACAAAACAGAGTGTGGTGGCCGTCGATGTCGATGACTTGGCCGGTAGTACGTGCCAACCGCGACGAGCGACAGAACGCAGAACACACATGCGATCAACAACCGCGCTCTGTGAACTCTCTGACAAACAAAATATTAAGACCGACCGGAAGTTGCTAATAGAGACAACTCACTCTCTCTCTCTAGCTCTGTCGGTTGTTGTTCTATCTCTGGACGGATGTGAATAAAAATGAAGGAAGTGTTGAATTTATCGTGAATAGAGATATCTCTGGAAAACGGTGAAAAAAGTCTCTTTATTCTCAAGAAAATATATATAAATTAATAAAAATGTTAAAGAAATTTTATTATAAATTTATTTTTTTGAAAAAATAAGCAAGTGTTTTAAAAATTTAAGATTTTTTGTTGGAATCTTAAGTTTTCTTTAGATAAATTTAAGAGTTTTGATTAATTTAAGAAATTGAAGAATGAAAGAAATAAAAAAGTTTTTAAATAATTGTGAATTTTTTTGATGTTTGGAAAATTTAGGCAATTTAAGAAATTCAAGAAATTCAAAAAAAATAAGAAGTTATAAAAGATTAAGAAATTTAGAAAATTGAAAGAGTTTTAAGAAATTTAAGAAATTTAAAAAATGTAAGAAATTTAAAAAAATTAAAAAATTTAAGAAATTTAAAATTTAAAAAATTTAAAAAATTTAAAAAATTTAAAAAATTTAAAAAATTTAAGAAATTTAAGAAATTTAAGATATATTCAAAATTTAGGAAATTTAACAAATTTAAGAAATTTAAGAAATTTAAGAAATTTAAGAAATTTAAGAAATTCAAGAAATTTAAGAAATTTTAGAAATTTAAGAAATTTAAGAAATTTAAAAAAAATTAGTAATTTCATTTTTTTTAAAAATTTAAGAAATTTAAGAAATTTAAGAAATTTAAGAAATTTAAGAAATTTAAGAAATTTAAGAAATTTAAGAAATTTAAGAAATTTAAGAAATTTAAGAAATTTAAGAAATTTAAGAAATTTAAGAAATTTAAGAAATTTAAGAAATTTAAGAAATTTAAGAAATTTAAGAAATTTAAGAAATTTAAGAAATTTAAGAAATTTAAGAAATTTAAGAAATTTAAGAAATTTAAGAAATTTAAGAAATTTAAGAAATTTAAGAAATTTAAGAAATTTAAGAAATTTAAGAAATTTAAGAAATTTAAGAAATTTAAGAAATTTAAGAAATTTAAGAAATTTAAGAAATTTAAGAAATTTAAGAAATTTAAGAAATTTAAGAAATTTAAGAAATTTAAGAAATTTAAGAAATTTAAGAAATTTAAGAAATTTAAGAAATTTAAGAAATTTAAGAAATTTATGAAATTTAAGAAATTTAAGAAATTTAAGAAATTTAAGAAATTTAAGAAATTTAAGAAATTTAAGAAATTTAAGAAATTTAAGAAATTTAAGAAAATTAAGAAATTTAAGAAATTTAAGAAATTTAAGAAATTTAACAAATTTAAGAAATTTAAGAAATTTAAGAAATTTAACAAATTTAAGAAATTTAAGAAATTTAAGAAATTTAAGAAATTTAAGAAATTTAAGAAATTTAAGAAATTTAAGAAATTTAAGAAATTTAAGAAATTTAAGAAATTTAAGAAATTTAAAAAATTTAAGAAATTTAAGAAAATTTAAGAAATTTTAGAAATTTAAGAAATTTAACAAATTTAACAAATTTAAGAAATTTAACAAATTTAAGAAATTTAAGAAATTTAAGAAGTTTTGTTGTCGTTTCGCTCTTTATTTGCGGCTGTTCTGTAATCCCTTTATCTGTTATTACAAAAGTTCCTTAAACAGACCAAAATAATGGTCTAACAATTTATAACACATCATCTGTCATGCAAACTTGTCAGAACATAAACCAAAACGGATCGTGATAAAAGTGCAACCTTCGCGACAATTCCCGGGTGTAATTCAAATTGCAATCATGAATGAAACGAAACAACCCTGGGCTCTGCCTGCCAGACCAACCAGTGCCTTATTGGAGTGCGCCACTAAACGTCTCGGCATATTCAGCAACCTACTTGAGACAAGCAGCAGCCATATATATAATGAAGAATCTGGCTTGAGAGCAACCCAAGTTTGGTGATGGTGGTTCTGTGGCCCGCAGGTATGCATGAATGGGCCTCCCTCCAGAAATTGTCCGTAAAGTCACAGACAAGTAGAGCTGAGTAGTTCTACGCCAGTTCAGACAGGTTATTATTAAGAGTAAAGAGATATACAAGTCCGTATTTCCATGTCCAATTGAGGTATCGCAAGCCAGAGAGCGAGTACCTACACATTTCTCGTTTTACACAATTCAGCACGCTTGTGTCGAGTTGGCTCGTTATTTTCCCTCCTCGTCGTGACAAAGTTGGGCAAAACAACTTTCCTAAAACGAACACTTTGCACGCCGCAGTCCTCAGATATTGTCCCGTCGTGTCGTTACCAGCCCCTACTACGCAGATCCAGGGCTGGGGCGGAACTTGGATCAACCACGCAGAGATCAACAGGCACTTGTAGCAGGAGAAGTTTTCAATCGAACGAATTGATAAAGCCAGACGACACAACACACCACGTGTTTGAGTACTTTGCACGCACGCACGCACGTAGACATACACTCAGGCAATTACCATAAAACCGCCCCTTGAGTTTACGTGGTAACTTGAATTACTTGCAGCTATACGCCACCTACGGAGGTCTTGCCTACAAGTAGGCATTTCTGTAATAGGCATGGCATATTAAGTGTGGTGTGCAGCGTGGTCGTAGTCTCTTTGGAGACTCAACGGGGGACAGAAACAGGTTCTACCTTAACGACTTGGCAGGGCGAGTTGATTTCATTCATCATTTTCAAATTGAACGCTCCGTAGACTGAATGTAAGCAACGACGGTATTGTTCATCAGATATTACCCTCTCACATTTTGAGCGTTATCTTCAAATGAACCTCCTGCTTTAAACAAAAATGGTTCAGTAAGCCTCACCAACTTGATCAACGAGATGAAAGTGACTGATAAAACCGTTGGCACAGTGTGGTCACCGGCCGGCGCAGGTGGGCAGAAGAAGGCTGATGGGTTGGTCAACCGGTAACTTTCTAGTGATCTGCATAATCGTACACACATACCTACAAAACGCCAACCCTTTTTTCGCCCTCTGAATGCATCTATAGTAGTACCTACCACAGCAACAACAACGGGTTCAGAGTTGGTCTAAAAATAGACACGACCACGATATCAATTTCACAAAACAAGTCGTCGCGTGTGGGATGAATTAATTTACCCCCTTCTATATCGGGGTACTTTGTGGGGTTTGGCGAAGCAATTTAGCAGCTTCGTAGAAGTATGAAATGGAATTTTCCATTAAACTATTGAAAATTTTTGATAAATTTTAAAAAAGGGAAAAAAGATGTCGTGTTTTTTTTTTGCTTGTGAGAAAAACTCAAAATATCAAACCAAATTTAGCCTAACACATTGTTGAAATGTGAAACGAAACGGAAGAAAGGTCCTGGATGTAAGAGTGTCTTTGGGGCTAGAACTACGCCCACGCACGTACGCACACATTCTAAATATCATCATATAAGCCAGAGAAAGGGCAATGACGTCAATTGTCTTTGCTCTGCTTGGCTCCTGATATAAGATCTGATCCGTATACTATTGATGTTGGAAGA
Source organism: Culex quinquefasciatus (assembly GCF_015732765.1). NCBI lineage: Eukaryota > Metazoa > Arthropoda > Insecta > Diptera > Culicidae > Culex > Culex quinquefasciatus. The sequence goes on along the minus strand of NC_051863.1, from coordinate 114,236,681 downwards.
TACATTTTGACTATCTGTAAAACATTATTTTTGTCATAATTAAAACTAAAAAGAGCATATACAGTCGACTCTCTGGCTGTCGATCTTCTCGATATCAATAATTCTCCATCTATCGATTAATTCTTCAGTCCCTTCAATCTGCATACTTCAATTATCTTCATTCCTCGATATTTCCCCTTGCTTGAAGGATCCCTTCCTCGACGGTCCCTTGGTTTCTGTTTGCTTTAAAAATCTCTTCCGGTTGTCAATAATTTTACTTTCTCATGGCTTGCATAGACATTTTTCTTTGCGAAACGAAGCTTTGAAGGGTGTTTGACATTAATTTGTTTTTGTTTGATGGACGTTGCCATGATTCTCTCCCATAGCTGGGTATCAAGAAAAAAATACTTTCAATCGAGTCGTCATTTTGCATCGTTCTGTAAACTGATGATTCTCTTCCTCGACGTTCCCTTGGATATTGACAACCAGAGAGTTGACTGTAATTGTCAAATACGCTAAAATTTAAGAAAGTTCGCATATTCGCTCTACCGTCCTGGTCGATAACTGGGGCGAAATAGGTTCTGTTAATGAGTTGTTTTATTTTTCTTTTGAAAAGTGTTGAACAACCAATCGAATTGTTCCTGCCCAATTTTCCCAGCAATGCAAGTCTCACCACCGTTAATGTTTTGCGCTCGCCACGTCGCCGATGCAATTTTTCAGTCCAGTTTGCAAAAGTTGATTTGCAGTGTCCCCAGTAGTAGGGTAGGTAGGTAGTGGCGATCGCCTATACGGTATCGGTATGTGGTGCGTATAGTTGCCGCGCGAGAAGTTAATGGCGTAAACCGGTTCCACAGCTTCGTTTCATTCATTATTCATAAACTGAATGGGATAAGGCGGTGTACGGCAGCCTACAGGAAAAAAAAAGAAGAAAAAAAAATGAATGTGTACGCGCGCAAAAACTGTGTACAGAAATGCATAATGCATTAAACTGACACACACACTCATTCACGACCTGGATACGCAAAAAAATTTGCTCACGCAGCCATTCATAACTTTTTTTTGGTGCGTATAATGAAAGTTGATTTTTCAACCTTTTTTCAGTTCATTCATTGAAAAGCGTCTTATATCTTGAAGGCAAACTCAAATTAAACGCAAGCCTTGATTGTTGTAATTTCGACAATGTTAATTTTATACCGCAGAAAAGAGGAAAATCTCGCAAAAGGGCTGGACAAGATGCAGCGAAGGCATATCAAAACAGCATCAACGCGTCGGAACGCCCTCCAAAGTCCCCGCTCGTAACTTCATCGAAGTGGTCATTTAGGTGGACCATCAACGCCGCGCGGACCCACACCAAAACTGGATTGCACTCGATAATTTTCCCTTCATTCATCATTGCCGTTGTCCGGGGCTCCTTCTTTTCTCGAAGGTCCCTTCAAGTGACAGGTGCGGTTTTGTCTGGCGGTGCAACAATCTTTTGCCAACCAGGGTTGCCAGCAGCTTTGATTTTTAAAATCTGTAACAAAAATGCATTTTTTAAATTTGTGTTCATTTCAAAACAAACAACCAAAAAATTTTGAAAATTTCTTTAAAGTTGTTAATATTTTGAAAATTTGGCAGCACTGCCCCAGAGGACGCGTTGTCCTCCTTGCAGCAACATGTTATTGTTATCTCTCTGTCTCTTCAAGCACTGCAATTTCGTTCTCTGGCGGAGCTGATTCCCTCCCCAATAATTGGTTGCATTCCCCGGTCTGGGGCTGTTTTTGGGCGCTTGTCCGACGTGACAATTTCCGGTCCAGTCCGTTTTCGTTTAATTTTTAAGGATAGTAATCACTTCGAGTCTTTGGATTGGCGTCTGCTGAGTTCAATGCTCGTCTGAAGAGACTAAAAGTGGAAATCTGTCTGTGATGTAGTTTTTGACTGGAACTTCATCAAACAATGTATCGAAATGTTTGAATGAGAAGATCTTCTATAAAAAAAATCATAGACTAAATGAACAAGAATAACAGTAGCTAACCACGTGTCAACCGACCCGGCTTGCCATCCCAGAAAATTGTCGCACCGCCCCGGAACTCATGCCCGATCCGCTAGCCCGAGCTATAATCTAATCGTCATTAATCGTAACCGCCCTGGAACCGTTAACTTCCCACCTCTTGCAGACCAAATGAGTCAACGCGGTTTGCGCACACGCCAGTTTGAATCAGCCTGAGGGGTCGCAACTCGGCAGCCGGATCGGAAGTTGATCCAAACCGACAGCTCAGCTCAAACGCCGGACGGCCGGACATTACATGCTGCGAGCGTGTGCGGTCTAATTACTTCTGGTGCCGACTAGCCAGCCACACCGGAGTCAGAGTTAAGTCAGAGACCGGATCGACAAACAATATAACGAGAAAACCGGACGGAAGTACCATTCAGCGAGTTATGGGCCCGAGTGTCTGTTCGTGTGAGAGTTTGCATGTGGAATGGGAACATGGGTTGGCAATCATATAGGTGGTACCGTCAGCGAGGGTGACCTTGAACAACAACAACAGAAAAAATACAAAAATACAATAATACAAAAATACAAAAATACAAAAATACAAAAATACAAAAATACAAAAATACAAAAATACAAAAATACAAAAATACAAAAATACAAAAATACAAAAATACAAAAATACAAAAATACAAAAATACAAAAATACAAAAATACAAAAATACAAAAATACAAAATACAAAAATACAAAAAATACAAAAATACAAAAATACAAAAATACAAAAATACAAAAATACAAAAATACAAAAATACAAAAATACAAAAATACAAAAATACAAAAATACAAAAATACAAAAATACAAAAATAAAAAAATACAAAAATACAAAAATACAAAAATACAAAAATACAAAAATACAAAAATACAAAAATACAAAAATACAAAAATACAAAAATACAAAAATACAAAAATACAAAAATACAAAAATACAAAATACAAAAATACAAAATACAAAAATAAAAATACAAAAATAAAATACAAAAATACAAAAATACAAAAATACAAAAATACAAAAATACAAAAATACAAAAATACAAAAATACAAAAATACAAAAATACAAAAATACAAAAATACAAAAATACAAAAATACAAAAATACAAAAAAAAAACAAAAATACAAAAATACAAAAATACAAAAATACAAAAATACAAAAATACAAAAATACAAAAATACAAAAATACAAAAATACAAAAATACAAAAATACAAAAATACAAAAATACAAAAATACAAAAATACAAAAATACAAAAATACAAAAATACAAAATACAAAAATACAAAAATACAAAAATACAAAAATACAAAATACAAAAATACAAAAATACAAAAATACAAAAATACAAAAATACAAAAATACAAAAATACAAAAATACAAAAATACAAAAATACAAAAATACAAAAATACAAAAATACAAAAATACAAAAATACAAAAATACAAAAATACAAAAATACAAAAATACAAAAATACAAAAATACAAAAATACAAAAAATACATTGAATTTTTTTTTCAAAATTAATCGACGGTTCCAAAGTGTCGCAACCGTCCGGTGCGGAACGAAGTGTGTCTGATCGCCGGCAGTCAGTGTATTGCGATCTGGCCACCGAGAGGCCGGCCGTAAAGAACGCAAAACCGGACGTTGAGTCCGGTCACGTCCATCATCATTGCGCCGCCACAGTCACAGCAGTGACAAAAGAATTTGTCTTTGTCGTAACCCCTTTTTAGGGGCGAAGACTTGGTGGTGGTGGGAATGATGTCACCCCGCTGGCCAAATTCCGATACGGGTTTGACCCTCGTCGTAATGTCCGTTCGGTGGTGGGTACCAACCTGATTTATTTCTTACCCGTTTGGGGCGTAAGACCGGCTAAATCCGTTGGGAAAATGACAAATTATGATGCATTCAATTCGAAGAAACAATGGCCTTTCGTCACCACCGTCGTCGGACCGGGTTGGGTTCAAAAGTGGCCGCCGGCCCTGTCAGGTACGTGGCCAACTCTCCGTGGGGAATAAATTTATCGACCTGTTGAAGAACCGACGACGGCGATGCCATTATTAGAAAGATTGGATCAGAAATTCTGCTGTCACCACGTCACCCAAACATCGCGGCCTGGTCTTTGATCTGTGCCGTCACGAGGGATTTAGGTTTGTCATGGCACGATTATGATGACTGCTGAAGCTGCTACTGCTGGCGTTGTTTGTTTCGAGGTTCGTTTGATCTGCCGAGGAACGTCAACGGTAAGGGCTTGGCCATCCCTGGTTGTAAGTTTTATGCCCGGGAATGAAAGTTAGTATTTTGTGTTTTAGTACATTTATGTATTTTGAGGGGGTATTTTCTAATCGATTTTAGTCGATCGATTCGATTCTAATAGGACTATTCAGAACAGTATCCCATTCGCAGTCACATATCTTCTAGGAAGTTTCCAGCCAATTTCCCCGGAAATTTGACCACTCCAATCACGGAGCGTTGGGGAGAACTCTCGGCCACCGGCACGGCGGCCAATCTTCGTGTGGTGTGGCCTCTCTCGAGACTTCAGTACGATGCCAACCGCCGATATAAACCTGTCCCATCCGGGAAGCGCTATAGCTTGCGTTCATCCGCTCTTTCATGAATTTATGTCGGTTGGTTCAACTTCAAGCCCTAATGATATGCATGATGCGCGGTGGCCGGCGGTACAAGTCAGTTATAGCTGATGCCGGAGAACGACTTTGAAGGGCTTCCTCTGCGGCAAGTGTAAGCGAATCATACCGAGCGAAGAAGGCACACGTGTGTTTGTGTGCTTGTGTGCTGGTTTTCGGACACGCATCCAATAATAACTGCTGAATTAATTAAGCCGAGAAGAGCCAACGAATTTCCGATTGATTTGATGGTATCATCGAAAATTTCGTGGAATTAGCTTTAATGCTCGGAGGCTATCGGATTTCAACGTGCTAACAAAATGAACACACACACACACATTGCGCACAGGAAGTTGAATCAGAGTCGGGGAGTCGGCTTTCTGTCGAGGGGGAACTGACTCAGAATAACAAACCCAACTTCATGGGTTTTCAAGCTCAGTGCAATGCAATTGTTTAACACATGAACCAGAGATTTTAGCACATAGCTTTTTATTAAATACTTTTTAGTATCTTCAAAACTTCGGGCACTATCGAATATTTTTTTATTCATCCACTAAAAGTACTGTCTACAACATAATTTGCAACAAGTTTGACCATTTTTAAATCAGCATGTTGCAGATTCGCAGGTCCGTAAGTTTGACAATTTCAGAATAAGAACACAGAAAAAAATCAATTCCCGTAATCGTGAATTAAGTTCACGAATGTGAGATCCACGAAGGAATTTATTCATGAGTATGGTGCATTTGCACCATAAACGTGAATATATTCCTTCGTGGTTCTCATAATCGTAAACTGACTTCACGGTTTCGAGAATTGTTTTTTTTTTGTGAAGACAACATCACAAGAAACACCTAATTATAATCAATTTCAATTCAATTTGACAAAAAATCATCAATCTGTCGTTTGTTTTAAGTGACCTATTCTGGAAACATTAGAGTTTTTCATAAAAAATCGAATTATTTTATATTGTCCTTTTGTTTCTGAGACAAAGCCATTTCAATACAGAGAAACAATACAATTTATGTTTTTAAGGTGCCATTCAAATTGTCCTCAATTTTTCAAATCGATGTCGTCGTGCTATCTTGTCGCACCCGCCATTTCGACGTTCCGAGAAAAACGTGTTTTATGTTTGACCTTGAATAAACAAAAACAAAAGCACGCAATGTAAACAATAACAAACACGTTTTGTTTGGCTGACCATTATGTGCACGGCGTGTTTTCTGGGCAACCTTAAGGAGAAAAAAATAGTCATAGCTACTTTCAAATGTGTCTTATAGGACATTTTCTCAACTTTTTTATGTTTCTAAGAGCGAAATGATTCATCGAGAAATTTTGGAGATATCATTTTTTAAGTTTTTTGTTCTAAATTCCTGTATTATTTATTGGAAACTTTTTATTAACAGTTAGTGAAACTTGTCAAATGATGTGTGACATTTACTCATTAAAATGTGCAATGTAAGGCAATACGCTGAACATTTCTAGAATTTAGTTCAACCGATGTTTTGAATATGTAGGATTTATTCAGAAATGAAAATCCTAAAACCATATTAAAATATATTTTAAAAAAATTACATAATTCTAATTACTACATAATTTTCGTGTACAAATGTCACTCGTCTGCTCAGATTTAGCATGGATTTAGCTGATAAACCCGATATTTTTTTGCAGGTTTGAAATTGATAAGGGTATTAGATTTTTATGAAAAAATATTATATTTCCCTAACCAAATATTTACCAGTTGCATGAATACAAAACATGTTTTACACTCGAAATTGAACTACAAATTACTGTTGCAAGGTTCAGGAGAAACACTTTTCATGAGTATGAATTGTTTTTTTTGTTTTCTTGTATGAAATGATCAAGGAATCAACAATAGAAGTCATATAAATCTAATCTCTTTAAAACATTTTACAAATACTTTAACTTTTGTTCAACTAGTTTGCAATGTTTGAGTTTTTTTTTACTTAATTCTTTTTAATTTTTGTTTAGTCCAAAAAACAAAAGTTTGTGACAATGTTTTAACATTCAGAGTTAAATCACATGAATTTTACTCCTACTTTTAAATCAGGGGTGCTCAAAGTTTTTGGATGCCGGGCCAAATTTGAAGCTCAAATGAGCTTGCGGGCCTAAAGAATAAAATTGTCAGCGAAAAATTAATTTATGTTTTTTATTTATTTTTTATTTGAAAGATGAAAAAACATCTATCAGTGGACAATTTTTGAAATTTCTTTTTTTTTTACATTTTCCAACTGCTGATGGTATTGTTTTATTTTTTTTTTTGAAAAAAAAAATGTATCTGGTTTAATGTACATTTCTCGGATTAAACTAAGCCTTTTTTGTATCGGTATTCGACCTACTTGCGAAAAACCAATTTCAAAAATGCTTAAGATTGTTCATCTACACGTCTTTTAAGTGCCCCAAACTAAAAATAAATGAAATTTTGTTACAATTTGGAGAAAAACGAATATTAGTGTCGAAGGTCACGGTGGCTCTTTCGGCTTTTTAAAAACTCACCCGAAACTTGTTTTCATTGAAAGCTTTTTTAATGTTTTGAAAAAGGTTACATAAATCAGATGAATTTATGTAACGGCATAATTTTATCTTTCGAAAATATTTTCCAAAACTTAAGCCAATATGGTCGAGCGGAGGCAAAAAAAAAAAAATCAACATATCAATAATTTTTTTAATTACAGTGGATTTGCAATTTTTATTTTTAAGAAATGTAAGTTTCGACAAAAAACAAACATTTTAGTGAAAAAAAAACACTTTCTGCGATACTGTTTATCGAAAATTCACTCAATTTTTTTTTTTAACAAACCCAAACGCAGAGGATTACATTTTAAATTAATAACAGCTGAATGCACTTAAATTTCCATTGAAAATTTGAAGTTCTTTTTATTAAATATTGTTTGTCTCTGATATTTCAAGCCGAAGGTTGCGGGGAGAGTTGAAGTGAAAAAAAACATTGAAAAATAGATTTATCTATGAGTTCCAATCCCGAGGTGGAGGTAAGTTCAAAGTAAGTTTGAGGCTCAGTTCACAGAAAGGGTAATGACTTTTAAATTAATACGGAATACTAATATTTTTGCTTTTACTATAGTTTTCTACAATAAACATTTCCAAAAATATTTCATGTAAATCTTTACGATTTGTACTAGTTTCACTCACATTGAAACGTGTGAGATTGCTTCAAATTAGAAATATTTTAAAACAAAATATTTAATATTTAATATTCTTTCGTTAAATGAGAATCCAAATATGGATAAATCATTAATTGTATATCAACAAAAAATAAAAAAAGATTAGCATAAAAAAGTTTTAAATAAACTTTCATTTTGAAAAAGGCAAATGGTACAAATGGTCATCGGGCCATTTTACATGATCGTTCAAAATGAGTTCGCGGGCCACAAAAAATCCCTTCACGGGCCACATTTGGCCCGCGGGCCATACTTTGGTCACCCCTGTTTTAAATGCATTTTTAACAGAAAAACTTTTTTTTCTTAATTTTATACTCATGAGAATATAACTTTTGAAGCTTGCAACAGTAATTTGTAATACATGTTCGATTTTAAATCATGTTTTGTATCCATGTTCCATTGTTCCTGGTTCATATTTGATTAAGGAAATATCATATTTATTCATAAAAAATCAATAATAACCTTTACAATCTCAAATCATAAAAAAACGGTTGTATCAGCTATATCAGAGCAGACACGTGGTACTTGTGCACAATAATTATGTAATTATTTTTTAATTCATATAAAAAACATATTTTATTACGGGTTTATGTGTTTATGATGAATAAATGACCCATGAAACACAAAATTTGACAGGTTATTTTTAAGTTTCCAATAAATAATTCAGAAATGTAGAACAAAAACTAAAAAAAAAATAGATATCTCAGAAATTTCTCGATGAATCATTTCGCTCTCAGAAGCATTGGAAAGTTGAGAAAATGTCCTATAAGACACATTTGAAAGTAGCGATGACTATTTTTTCCTGAAAAGTTTGTTCAAGAAAACACGCCGTGCCCGAAGTTTGGTTGAAGTTGGTTGCTGGAGTCCCGAGTTATAGTTACAAATGTTTACAGTAGTCTAACTTGTACGTGCGTCAAACACGTTCTAACCCGAAATCCCTTTGGCCAGTTGTCGCACTTACATCAATTTTCAGGGAGTGACAAGATAGCACGACAAGATTGAAACTACTTTCATATGTAAAGTGACAAAAATGCGCGGAGTTTTTTTTTCGGATTTCGTTGAATATCTCAGGATTGAAATCGAATTTTGAGGATCTGTGAAGGTCAAAAGATGAGGCATTGTGAGCTGCAAAAAATGGCGTTCTTAACTCATTGTGGCCCAAAATGCACGTAAGACAAGTTAGCACGACGGTGATGAAATGCCAATAGGATTCAAAATTTTTAATGTTTAATTTGAAAAAAATAAATGAATAATTTTTAAATTTTCTGATCCTCTACCATTTATTTTTGAATTTAAAGGACAACATTTAAAAAATACTAATAATTCATAATAACGTCCTTTCGAATATTTGTCTAGATTTATGAATTTTCTGAAAAAAAAGAGCGGATCAGAAAATTTTACAAATAATTCACTGAGATATGGTTAATTCTCTCGCAATTCACACAGCAGTTGCCCTGACCGCTCTTCGAATTGCGTTAAATTCTATCCTAAGGATACCTGATCTCAAATCTATGGTCCGTTTTAGATATCTCGTGATGGATGTGTTGTATGACCCCTTTCATTTTTGAACATTTGAAAAAAGTGTTTATTTCAAAAGTTTGCAGTCTGAAATCATGATGATTTGGAAATTCTGACATTTTCGTGAACGCTAGCTGAGCCCTTTGTTCGTTTACACTGCGCCAGTCTGACTTTGACAACCTGCTTTTGTACGCCGGAATGAACGCACCGCAAAGTCACCAGGAAATGTATTCGCTCAGAGAACAATCGTTTGTCATTTTAACGAAACCATGACTGTATTCAAATGATTGTTGTCACCATACAGCACCGCAAGAGCAAGAAAAAAAAGAGAGTTTAAAGATGAGAGAGAAAGAAAGATGGCCTTCGTGGCGAGCGGTTGCTTGAGAGCCGAGGTCGGTTTCGTTCGTTTCAACTTCGAGTGCGTTCCTTGACGGTCGCATCGGAATCAAACGCTTTGTGTCAGGTGGCGATTCAATTTCGTACGAATTTTACGATTACATGAAAAAATCGATCATTTTCTCATTGTTATCCGAGCATTCGTTGGTGAAGGTTGTCTGAATCAACATGACTCGTCGCGTCCCGGCGCAGAACGCCGGCAATATTGCCCTACCTGCGGCTCAAGCAGGCAAAAAAGTGGGAATTTCCAAAAGGAAGGTTGAGGCCTCAACTGATGGCCAAAAACCGGGGATTTCCAAAAGGAAGGTGCTTTTGGAAGTGACATCGAACAGCAAAAAGACGAAAAAGAGCGACGGTACTGTACCGATGGATGAGGAGGAGGAGAACTCTTCATCGCACGAGGAGCAGCTTTTGAAGAACAACAAGTTTGCTGGACTGCCTGACGAGGACCAGGTAGCGGAAGCAAAGGAGAATGAAGTGAAACAGCGAAAGGAGAAACTGCCTCCTTTTTATGTGCGGCAATCAGCAGCAACGATCGACTTTCGAGCGGGGCTGGTTGAACTCATCAAGTCTGGGAAAGTCCTAGGCAACATTCGTCTGTGTCAGGACGGATTTAAGGTGCTGGTGCAATCCAGGCAGCACTATCAACTGGTCAAGGATTACTTGACCGAAAACGAGGCGGAGTACTTTACCCATGATGTCGCCATGGATAAGCCGTACAAAATCGTCGTCAGAGGTCTGTACGACATGCCAGTGGAGGAATTAGCTGCCGAGCTAAAAGTTTTGAAACTGGATGTGTTGGCCGTGCACAAAATGAGCCGACGCAACAAAGACATCAAGTACCGTGACCAGCTCTACCTGCTGCATTTGGCTAAGGGATCGACGACGCTTCCTGAGCTGAAGGCAATCCGAGCGGTTTTCAACATTATCGTGTCGTGGGAGCGATACCGACCAGTGCATCGTGACGTCACACAATGCTTCAACTGCCTGGGCTTCGGGCACGGAGGTAAGAACTGCCACCTGAAGCGTCGTTGCGCCAAATGTGGTACCGATGCGCACATCACATCCCAGTGCATCCAAGATTCGCTGGTGAAGTGCCTCAACTGCAACGGTGAGCACTCGTCAACCGACCGAAAGTGCCCCAAGAGAGCTGAGTTCGTGAAAATTCGGCAGCAAGCATCGACGAAGAATCAGCCTCAGCGTCGTAGAACTCCTCCAGCCCTGGTGGAGCAAAATTTTCCACCTCTTCAACCGCGACGCCAGGTCCCGAACTTGGCACCGTTGCCGTTGGATCCCAGGAAGAGAGCTGAGATGAATCATCCACGGCCGGGTTCCAGCCAGGAGCCGAGACCGCCACCACCGGGCTTCAGCCAGGAGCCAAGACCAACCCAAGAACCAGCAGTTGAGGAAAATGGTAATGATCTTTACACCTCAACCGAACTCCTCAATATTTTCAAACAGATGTCCGCTGCACTGCGTGGATGCAAAACCAAGACCCAGCAGATTGAAGTGCTGACCTCGTTCGTCATCCAGTATGGATCGTAGGTCCCTCAAGCTGCTGAATTGGAACGCTTGCTCCATTAGGAGGAAGAACTTAGAGCTGGTGGATTTTCTTCGCGAGAAGGAGATCGACGTAGCTGCCATCACGGAAACTCATCTGAAGCCCGGTGAAAAAGTTTATCTGCAAAACTACAAGATCGCGACGCAGCTCGATAGGACCACCTCTGGAGGAGGAGGTGTGCTTGTCGCTGTTCATCGTGATCTCAAGCCACGCCGGCTGCCACACTTTAAGCTGGACATCATCGAGGCCGTTGGGGTGGAAATTCCCACTTCGGTTGGCCCAGTACTCTTCATTGCTGCATACTGCCCACGTCAGGTGAATTCCAGAGATGGTTCAGCAGCAAAACTGAAGAGCGATATCCAGAAGCTGACACGGCGGAGCGCAAAGTACATCATCGCTGGTGACCTCAACGCGAAGCATGAAGTTTGGGGCAACAGCAGGAGGAATCGGAACGGAGTGATTCTGCACAACGATCTGCAAAACGGATACTACAACGTTGTGAGTCCGGATCGTCCAACGAGGGTGGCTCGGTCTGGGAATCACTCAATCATCGACTTCTTCATTACCAATATGGCTGAGAACGTGGCTCATCCTGAGGTGTTTGAAGAGTTGAGTTCTGATCACTATCCGGTGGTTGTGGAGGTTGGAGCTTCCGTTACTCCGCAGCGGCAACCAACCCGGAAAGATTACCACAACGTTGACTGGCAGCAGTTTCAGCAAGTGGTAGACAGCAACATCGACTATGATCAACACCCGGAAACTTCTGCTGATATTGATCGTTCGCTGGAGGTGATCCAGCAGGCTATCAACCAAGCAGAGGCTGCCAACGTTCGGGAGGTTCCTGTTAATTTTAAGGTAACTGATATTGACGTAGATACTAAACACTTGATTAGACTTAGGAATGTTTATAGGAGACAATATCAACGGACTGGGGACTATGACAAAAGATTTCAGTTAACAATTTGAACAAAATCATACAAGACCGACTTGACAATATCAGAAATCAAGAATTTTCAAAACATGTAAGCCAGCTTGGGAATTATTCAAAACCATTTTGGAAACTTTCAAAAGTTCTTAAAAACAAACCAAAGCCTATTCCTCCTCTTATTGTTGAGGATTCTCCTTTGATTACATCCGAGGAAAAGGCAAATGCACTTGGGCTTCATTTTGTTAGTTCACATAATCTTGGCGCTTCCATGACCAGCCGTAAAGAAACATCAGTTGCCAATAGTATTTCAACAATCAATGACTCTACCTTTGAATTTCCTGCAGATTCCCATGTTTCTGGTGAGGAAGTCAAAGTTGCAGTTAAACAAATGAAAAATATGAAAGCTCCAGGCTTTGATAACATTTTAATCTAGTGTTGAAAAAACAGAGTGATCAGTTCTTTCAACATCTAGCCAATATTTTCAATAAATGTTTGCAACTTGGTTACTTCCCCACCAATTGGAAACTGGGCAAAGTCATACCAATTTTGAAGCCTCAAAAGATCCAACATCGCCAACAAGTTATCGTCCCATTAGTCTTTTGAGTAGTCTGTCCAAACTCTTTGAGAAGGTCATCTATTCAAGGCTTTTGGATTTTACCAACGATAATAATATAATTTTGAATGAGCAGTTTGGCTTCCGAAAGGGACATAATACTGCTCATCAGCTTACGAGAGTAACTAAAATCATCAAGCAGAACAAGCTTGAGTCTAAATCAACTGCTATGGCTTTGTTGGATGTTGAGAAGGCTTTTGACAATGTTTGGCATGATGGTTTGATACATAAACTGTATTTATACGGTTTTCCAATGTATCTTATCAAAATTATCCAGCACTATCTTTCGGAGAGATCGTTCAGGGTTTTTCTGAATGGGATTGCTTCTGGATTATTCAACATTGATGCTGGGGTTCCCCAAGGAAGTATTCTTGGCCCACTTCTGTACAATATTTTTACATCTGATTTGCCTACTCTTCCTGGTAATGGTGTGTTGTCACTTTTTGCTGATGACACTGCCGTTATTTATAAGGGTAAAATAACCAGATATTTAGTTGGCCGTCTTCAGAAGGGTCTTGACGTTCTTTCCGAATACTTTGGCGACTGGAAAATTCGCATAAATGCAGCCAAAACTCAAACCATCATTTTTCCACTTTCCAAATCGGCCCGATTTGCCCAAAGGATGATGTTTTGATTAAAATGAATGATGTTTCAATACCCTGGTCAAAGGAAGTTGTCTATTTAGGTCTCATACTTGACTCGAAACTATTGTTTCGGCAGCATGTAGATAAAATATTGAACAAGTGCAGCATTCTCATCAGGTGTTTGTATCCTTTAATTAACAGAAAATCAAAGCTATCTTTGAAAAATAAGCTAGCAGTTTACAAACAAATAATTTACCCCGTTATTGAGTATGCAGTACCTGTTTGGGAGTGTTGCGCTAGAACTCATAAATTGAAGCTCCAGCGTGTCCAAAACAAGGTACTCAAAATGGTTTTGAATGTTCCTGGCTGGACAAGATCAAGTGAGGTTCATGAATTAGCAGAAGTAAAAATGTTGGATCAGAAGATTCAAGAAAAATGTTTGAAATTCAGGGAAAAATGTGCTATTTCTGAATACCCCTTGATTCAAGGATTGGTTTAGTTTATGGTAAGATTAAGTTAGTTTTAGGTTAGGTTATGTTTTCTTAATTTTTTTTTTCCTCATTGTACCTAGTGTTACAAAAATGATAAATCATATACTTTTAAAGTTATGAAAATGAACAGTGTTTAAATCACGAAAAGCAAACTAAAGCTGAAGAGCCACAGCTGACCACTTATTATGTAAACTAAATGTAATTATTATAAGAAAGATTCAATAAAGTATATTTAATTCAAAAAAAAAAAAAAAAATCGATCATTTTCAAACAATGTGAAATAGTTTTGATCGATTTGAAGTCACCAAAAACGATGGCGCTTTAAATTGCTGGCGCCATCCCAATCGTTCACCTTCTTTTACGACTCCCCAAATCAATCAGGTACTTCGATGAGCCAATTTATCAGCAAAATTGAGTCTCCTCGGCGATGATGACTGGTGGTCATCGTGGTTTCCCCCCTTCCCATTATGTCGACACTCTTCAAAACTGTTAAAACTCACTGGCGCCACGGATGACAACCGCGATTGCTGCTAATTTCTTTAAAAGCGTTTTTTTTCTGTTTATGGCTTCTCGCGACTTTTAAGCCTCCCGCTTTGAATTCTTCACATTTCGCGCGTTGGAATGTTGCCAAGCCTTTTCCGTTGGCTGGATTAGAACGCGCGCCATTTGAGGTGCTCAGCCTGGGCTTGTCCAGGATCGGTTTTCTTTGATTTATTGGAATAATAAGGCTTATTATGATCACTCGGAACTATTATTATTGTTTTTTTTTTGCGAGGATTTTCGACCTGACCATTGAGCAGCTTAGTGATAACTTAAATTCGAAAATTTTGTTTGACATTTTGAGAGATTTATACTGCCGTTATCTGTTAACTTATTATGTTAATATTTCATTAATGGAAATATTCTCTTTCTTTATCTTTACAGTACTCTGGTATTCGAATTGGTCCTGTGGTGAAACGAGATGTCATGAAGGCGTCCACCATGCTCGAGCACGAGAATCAGTGAGTATTTCCGATCCATTTGTTTTGCCCTTCTTCAGTGTAAAATAGTTTCGATATAATTTACGACCAACGTCAATCACATCATCCCACGCAACGCATGATGACGTTTTCGGTGGTGCTACTGCATTTTTTTTGGTCTATCTCGATAAACCGGTAAGGCATGCAGCAGGGCCCATTAAATCAGTCGAAACTCGCGCGACCGTTCTAGGATTAGCCGTAAACCATAAAGCTTAAGTGCAGGCTGACGCGACTCGATGCCGCAAATGGGTTTAATTTGGTGATAAAAATGTTTTCGGTTCGAAAATGGATTTTCGGAAGCACCCGCAAATTTTACGGCTTCAAGTGCGCGAAGGGGCTCTGCGCATTAGCATTCCGTGTGCGGGCAAGTGCTCGCGACGTAATGATTGGAAGTATAGCTTAAGTCTGGTCTCTGCCGAAGAACAAGAACCGACGCAACGATAAGTGTTTGGTTTTATGGGCCCGAAAGTCAAGTAGTTTGCGCGCACCGGATGTGGCTTTTACAACCGGCAAATGTGCGCGCTTTGGATGAGGAATGACGCGTCTTGAACACCTTACCCCGAAGAAGCCACGAAATACGAAAGCCTGTTATCACGTTTACATCGCTTTGCAGTTAAGTTGGAAGCGGTTGCAGTTTTTAACGTTCTAAATACCGGTGTTAAATGTCGTTTCTTCTTGGGGAAACATTTCTGCTTACGTCTACAGGTGCTGCCAATCAATTATCATCGTTCGTCGCTCTTTTGTTGGACGGTGGTGTTATCAATGCAGAAAAAAATGCTCTTTAGATTGTTTTCAGTTAATTAAATTTGTATTTTGCTGAAAATTTTGATGTTTTTTTAAATAATATTTTTTCTGCCCCCCGATTTTTCAGACCAATTTTGAAGGGAGGGGGGGTCGACATAAACTTTGAAAAATATTTGCTACGATCTGCGGCAGAATTTTTGACTATACTTTTCCATGGCTCAAAAGTTGCGGATTTTTCCCCTTAAACATATTAAATCTCAAAAATAAAAAATACGTATTTTGGGAATTTGAGTTTTTTTTTGTGAAAAATAAAGATAATTGATCAGAAAATTTCTTCAAAAGTTACAGATTTTCGAATATTTACGTTCCAAAATAGCTTCTTTGGTCATAAGAATGGCCCCCACAAAGTTTGAGCCAAATAAAAAAATACAAATGAAATCCATTTTCGATTTTGGTGGAGAAGTGAATATGGGTGATTCTCCGCCACCTCACACAACAGATGCCCCGACCCCTTTTCGATTTTCGTGAAACTTTGTCCTTGAGGGTAACTTTTGTCCCTGATCACGAATCCTAGGTCAGTTTTTTTGATATCTAGAGACGGAGGGGCGGTACGACCTCTTCCCTTTTTGATCATGCGAAAAAAGAGGTGTTTTTTCAATAATTTGGAGCTTGAAATGGTGATGAGATGGAAATTTTGTGTCAAAGGGACTTTTATGTGAAATTAGTTGCCTGATTAGATGGCGTACTCAAAATAAAAAAAAACGTATTTTTCATCGAAAGAAACCAGATAGAGTTTAAAAACTCTGCCATTTTCCGTTACTCGACTGTGATATTTTTTGCAACATGTCATTTGAATGGAAATTTAATGAAATTTTCGAATCAACATTAACTCAGAAGGGTCATTTTTTAATTTAGAATTTTATCTTTCATTTTAAAATTTCGTGTTTTTTCTAACTTTGCAGGGTTATTTTTTAGAGTGTAACAATGTTTTACAAAGTTATAGAGTAGACAATTACAAAATAAAATATATAGGGGAAGGTGGGGCAAGACGACCATATGGGGCAAGAGGAACAATCGCTCGTATGTCCGTAATTTTTACAATTTTGATTATTTCCAGTATGAGGAATTGTTGCTAGCAATGCAATTAGTGGATTCTACTACCACATAACCGCCAAAACGACGTAAACGCCACAGGGCATATGATTTAATGAAGTTTTTTTTTTCAAAACCTTTGTTTTCTTATAATATTTGGGAAGTGCAAAATAAGGCTTAGGGTTCGTTTTAAGGCTCATTTTATCAAAATGCTATTTTTCCTAGATCAGTAGTGTCCCTACCAATGACTTGCACCTATTATAAAGTACGATTTAACTTTTGGTTATTTTTGTAGAGGGCTTTTAAAAAATTTTACTATTTATCATCGAAGTAATATTTTTTTCGTAAAAAACGATCAAAAATGAAAAAAAAAAAACGTTTCAAATACATTCTAATCTGATATATCTAAGTGATAACAGTTCAATTGTTAGCAAATTAACTTGCTGTTTCATGCATTGTTCCTCTTGCCCCATTGGGTACGTTAAATCAAAAAAATTAAAATCCATTTTTTACATTGAAAAGCAGGATTTTTTAAAAACTTGTTCTATCAAAGTCTTAGTCAAGACCTGGAATAAGATGATTATAAAAAAATCCGATAGACTTGCCTCACTTTCCTTTATAAACATAAAGGGTTTGCTTACAAACAGCACGAGATATCGCTAGAGCGTTCAATTTTCCGGGGTTACAAGTTTCCCGGGAAACGGGAAATTTTAAATTTATTGAAAATTGTTATGATCTTGGTTTTAATTAATATTATGCAAAAAAAATGTATAGGACATCAACATTAATGGTTTAAATAAGTGTGAAGATCAATTAACAGCATGACTGCATGTAAAAAATCATTCAACTACAAGAAAATGGATTTTGGTATTTTTTGATGAGAAATTTTTAACTTGCCTCTGTGACCAGTTTATTGAAATAAGAAAAAAAAAACATGCAGAAATTATGTTTTTCATGACAAATAGTGGTTTCAGCTCTTGAACAAATGGTAAAGCTTTTTAGTGTTGGTTTTACTTCAAACAATCCAGTGTTTTCAAATATTTGAAGTAAGCTTTGAATATATTTTTGCATTTTTTGAGAACAAACAATAGAAAGTAATTTTTCAATGATTTTTTTTGTATTATTATGCAATATTAATTAAATTATACGATAAATTAACATCATTTGACAAAAAGTCTTGTAACACCTGTAGTTGCACCAGTGCTCCACAATTCTTTTACTTCAAATTGTTATTTCTTTAGTACTTGGTATTCAACTAATTGAATTAATTCTTCTTGCACAAATTGTTTTGATGAAATAACATCAATCTGCTAAAAGTTTACCTAATTTTCATAATTTAATACTCATTTAGCAAGATCTATACCCAGTTGCTTCAAAAAATAATATTATCAGAAATAATTCTGATATTATAATTCTGATTATCTGATTAATTATATATAAACCAAACAATACATTGAATTGAACAAAATCATGTTGAGTTTGTTAATTTATTATTTTTTCAGAGCATTTTCAAAAAATAGTTCCAAAAATATAAGAAAATGTGTACTTCCGATTGAATTTCGGGAATTCCCGGGAAATTTATAAATTTCCCGGAAAACGGGAAATATTTTTTTTTGGGAAATCCCGGGATTTTTTTTCCCGGGACGGGAAATTGGACGCTCTAGTTATCGCGTTTTTTTGTAAAAGTTGGTCGTCGTCGATCAGGGCCGTTCATCGTCACCCGCGACAGACACGGACGACGAAACAAAGAGAAACGCAAAAATGAACTTTTTCAAAACATTTTTTTCGTAAAATCGCGATAACTCGCGATGATTACAAGTAAATCCCTTATGTTTATTTATCATTTTTTTTTGTAATTATCTGCTCTACAAATTTGTAAAATATATTGACACTCTAAAAAATTATCCTGCAAAGTAAGGAAAAAAAAACGAAATTTTAAAATGAATTTTTTTGTTCTGAATGATAAAATGACCCTTTTGCGTTAATGTAGATTCGAAAAGTACATTTAATTTCCCTTAAAATGGCATGTTCTAAATAAATTTACAGTCAAGTCACGGAAAATTGCAGAGTGTTTTTAAATCGTAATCTGTGTTTTTTCGATGAAAAATACGTTTTTTTTTAATTTTGAGTACGCTATCAAATCGGGCGTCCAATTTTACATAAATGCCCCTTTGACCCAAAATTTCCATCTCATCACTATTTCAGGCTACAAATTATTTAAAAACACGTTTTTTTCGCATTTCAAAAATGGAAGGGGTCGTTCCCCCCCCCCCCCCCCTCCGTCACGAGATATCAAAAAACGGACCTAGGATTCGTGATCAGGGACAAAAGTTACCCCTTAACAAAGTTTCACGCAAATCGAAGAGGGTCGACACAACTTTTCCCGATTTCGTGTGAATTGGTAGAGAATTTCTAATTTTCAATGTACCGTCATCAAGGGTGACATCGGGTCTGGGGGGGTGAGATTGAGTCATACAAAAATACTGAAATTTGTATGACCCAATCTCACCACCCAGACCCAATGTCACCCCTGATGACGGTAATACTGTATGGGAACACCCTAACTAAATTAGAAAATTGTCCAACTATATGTTTCCCATATAATTTTACCCGCGTATAAAAAAAAGTTGCTAATCTTAGTGTAATGGGTTTTAATGTGCCTTAATGGAAAATATGGAGGTTTGGA
Organism: Culex quinquefasciatus; assembly: GCF_015732765.1. Taxonomy (NCBI): domain Eukaryota; kingdom Metazoa; phylum Arthropoda; class Insecta; order Diptera; family Culicidae; genus Culex; species Culex quinquefasciatus. The sequence goes on along the minus strand of NC_051863.1, from coordinate 114,217,228 downwards.
GCCCCGAGGTAAATTTCTCACTGGGAAGTTGCCAATTGGATGTGTTTTAGGCATTACTTTCGTACCGCATCGCAGCTTATTTTATTAAAATATCTTCAATTTATTCTTTACTTTTTGGTTAGGTTAATAAACAACAACAACTAAAATATACTCAGCACTAGGGTGGTCCAATCCCGGGCTTCTTCGGGGCTACCCCTTGTAATTAAAGATTATCCCATCACTAGGCTTTATTCCAAATTTGAGCTCATTCTGACCACGGGAACCCACCCCTCTAAGCCCTTGAAGTTTTTATGGGAAAATCGTCAAAATGTATGGATAACTGTTTAAGTTTTCACCGGTGGAAGGCGCAATAACTAGTAGGCCCGGATTTTGAATACCCTACTTAGCACACATTGACTCTGCGTGTAGGAGCCAAAAACTGTCGTCGCATTACAGTTTCGTGGGAGTCCCTCTCTCTACTCCCTAACAACCAGCTCACTCGATCGGCTGCCTGTCTGTCAAGCTCCGTGTTCCACAACGTGATACCCCACGAACCTGGGCGAACAGAAACTCACGGCACACGGCATTCCTCCAACGCATCTCAGCCAGCAAGTTCGTGGGGGTGTCTTTTGCGTTACACTTTTGCCCGAACAACCGTTGAAGTGCTCGCGCGCTAACTATGATGTGGCTTTGCAGGGGAGATCACACAAATGGGTGACATGATCGATTGGGATAATCCCTGCTCGTCGAAGAGTTCGTTCTCGCGCGGGGGTCCATATGGTTCTATTTTGCTGGTTAATACATGTTCTTGAGGCTCGGTCGAGTTTCAGCTGGCGGCTGTCGATTCATTTTCGTTGTAAATCTGCACTTGTGATTGATTTCCCTCTCCGTTCGATTCCAGGTACGCCACCATCCTCGCCTTCGACGTCAAGGTGGAACGTGACGCGCAGGAACTGGCCGACAGTCTGGGCGTGAAGATCTTCCAGGCCGACATCATCTACCACTTGTTCGATAAATTCATGGCCTATCGGGACGAGATCAAGCAGCGCAAACGCGAGGAGTTCAAAACGATCGCGGTGTTCCCGTGCAAACTTAAGGTGAGTTTCGCAAAAACCATCAGGCCAACTTCATTCACCGCTAAAAACCGGTCCAGCGGGAAGGATGTCGCGGTTTAATAATGAAATGAAACGCTAATTGCATTCTTCTTCTTCTGGGGGACCACCGATTCGACCCGAGGAGAGGGAAGGGGAAACGCGCTCTTCTTAATGGGTATGCTCACGTACGAGACGGCCCCGGTTATTAGTACATCCTTTATGCGCCGCGGCAGCGCCGTGAATTGCAATGGTCTGGTCATTCACCGTGGCCACGCATTGCCTTGACATATAAATGGCAATATCTTTCTGTTTAATGCAGTGAAGCAAGCTAGTGCTAGAGCTAGGGCAAACTTGAGTAGCGGCAGGATGATTGTAACGATAATTATAATTGAGTAAATTTAATCATGAACTTGTGGGCAGTTATGATTGCTCTCGGCAGTTAAGTGTACGTTTCGCTATTGGGTGCACTTATCTGTCGGACTTTTTATTGTTTTGTTCAGGCCATTTAAATTAACCTACGGGAATTAGTCGTTTTTCTACTTATTTTCTCACTGAAAAGGCAAATTCTACGTGAGTGAGTTATTCTAGAATTTCACAAAAATATTGAGATTTTTAATTTTGTAATGCATTTTGTCAAAAGAAGCCATTTTGCATTGTCCAATAGTTACTGTTATACAGCAATTCCCCACGAAAACAGCATGGAAAAAAACAAAAGTGCTCGGACCGGGCTCAAAATTTTTGTGGGAGTTCCCTGGCCGAAATAATTAGACCCGTATTTTTTTTGTTTGGCCATTAGGGTGACCTACGCCGTGTTAGGGTGGTCTGAAAAATGGCCATTTTCGTCGATTTTCGCAAAAACCACTTTTTTCGAAAAATCATAACTCCTTGCCATTTCAACCGATTTCAATTGTCTTATACGCAAATGAAAGGTGATAAGTTGGCCTTTCAAAGAAAAATAATAAGAAGTTTCAAAAATCTAGCCTAACATATGAAAAGGTCGAATGAAACTTTAAAATGCCGTTTTGACGGTGTCTGGACCAAAGAGCCTATGTCTGGAAATATTTTTATCGGATTCCCTGGACATTTTTACAAAAAAATCAATCAAATCAAACCATCCACATTAACGACCCCCGGGTCTTTTGTGGTCTCTATTGCAAGTTTCTGCTCGAACCTAGGAGTCCGAAGGCTTGAATGGGGAGAACACCCAAACCTCTTTTTACTCCAAGGAACCTTCCACCCCAGTGTTTGAACTGACGACCTTTGGATTGCGAGTCCAACCGCCGCCAGCGATTCCACCGGAGTAGGCTTGGTTTGGTGTGTTGTTTGTACTTATGGCATGGAGACAACTCCTACACCTGGAATGACTTAACGGCCTAACAACCAAGGCCGGGACCGACATTTTACTTCCTCATCCGATGGAAGGTTGCAGCAGATGGGAATCGAACCCAGAATCATCCGCTTACAAAGCGGACAGCGTAACCATTCGGCCACGCACTGCCACATTTTTACATAACATACTAAAAAATGGGAGGAGTTCATTAACAGGATTCCGAGATATGATTTTTTGAAAATAAAATCCGTGTTTTTTGACGCGCCGCGCGCAAAAACCGGAGAATGACGAAATTGGCAAAAAATCAACTTTTTTCACAAAAACTGCGATAACTTCAAAATTTCAGCGATGACCTATACATGTCTGGGTACCAAAAGTTGCGTCTTTTTATTACGAAAATTGTGGTACCCAGACATGTATAGGTCATCGCTGAAATTTTTAAGTTATCGCAGTTTTAGTGAAAAAATTTGATTTTTTGCCAATTTCGTCATCCTCCGGTTTTGCGCGCGGCAAAACACGGATTTTATTTTCAAAATCATATCTCGAATCTGTTAATGAACTCCTCCCATTTTTAGTATGTTATGTAAAAATGTCGGAGAATCCGATAAAAATAGTTTCAGACATAGGCTTTTTGGTCCAGACACTGTCAAAACGACATTTTAAAGTTTCATACGCCCTTTTCATATGTTAGGTTAGATTTTTGAAACTTCTTATTATTTTTCTTTGAAAGGCCAACTTATCACCTTTCATTTGCGTATACAATTACAATTGAAATCGGTTGAAATGGCGAGGAGTTATGATTTTTCGAAAAAAAGTGGTTTTTGCGAAAATCGACGAAAATGGCAATTTTTCAGACCACCCTAACACGGCGTAGGTCACCCTAATGGCCAAACAAAAAAAATACGGGTCTAATTATTTCGGCCAGGGAACTCCCACAAAAATTTTGAGCCCGGTCCGAGCACTTTTGTTTTTTTCCATGCTGTTTTCGTGGGGAATTGCTGTATATTGGCATTAGAAAATGTGGAAATCTTTGGATGAGACTAAAAAACTTAAATTTTCTTGTTTCTGTTTCATTCATTTGTTTTTTCAGCAACCTTTGTTGCTGAATAGTCCCCATCAATACCTACAACTTTGCCCAAGACACCAAATCGATCAGAAAATTCATTCAAAAGTTACAGATTTTCGATGATTCACTTAACATTTTTGTATGTGTTCAGAGCGGACTGTATTTTCACTTCACTTCAGGCGGACTTGGGGAACCAGCTTGGGAGGGTCGGAAGTATCACAGGCAAACAGAAAAACACTAGAATTTTTCTCTCACTAATTCTATTTACGGCTACTTAACTTAATTTTAGCGATTATTTGTGTTTCCTTCCGACGATCGCGACGCGCTCGACTTGACGTCCGACCGGTTCGGCTGCTTGTGATGGACTTGTCTGGTTTCGCGCACATTTCTCGTTCTCTCCTCCTTCGTTGCGCGCCAAAACGCTCACACGACCGTCGTCGTGCGTCGTTCGTTCTCTTTCTCTCGCACCGTCGTGTTCCACGGCGCGCTGTTGCCGCGCACCTCGTTTCGTGCGCTCTTTCCTCCTATTCGGGCGTCATCGCCGATGTGCTGTTGCTAGCCACGCGCACGGCGTTGCGCGCGTTTTCTTCGTTGTTGGCAACGGCGTAGGCTGGGTTGCCAAATTCGCTGCGACTGAGATCGAAGCAACCGCAGTGCTGTCAAAACAAAGTAAAATTTTCTTCGAGCAGAAAGGTTCAGGCTCGAACATCCTCCACCCGCGAAGAACTGCCGTTGATCTCCAGGCGATCCAAAGGTCACTCTTTCGCCTTCCACGTTTGGCCGTACGTTGACCAGGTAAGTTTTCCTTTACTTCTTCGTCGGGCGCTCTTGGGATCCACAAGTCGATGCGAACCCTTTTAGCCCTGTTCTCCAAAACCGGGCTTAATTTCGTTGCATTCTTACAGGATGTGTCGGTCAGCGCAATTGACAGTCGCAGGGGCTGCCAAAAGGCCTGGCCGACCCGTGGGATGTGCTCCAGTGCTTGTTGATGCTTGCCGATTGTAGGAAACCGGCATCTTGTACTGCTTCTCCATGGACTTTCTCCAATAGGGAAGAAAATCATGACGTCAGGAATGAACTCAAATCACTCAAAGTTCATTTTGTGAGTGACTTTAACATTTTGGCCTAGTTTGACAGCTACCTCGTTCCCAGGTTTTCTGTGGGAGAGAAAAGGAGGCGAATACTTTATGAAAATCATACCTGTCAAAATTCCTAGCCTCAAAATTTTGTCGCGAGTTGCTTTTCTCCTCTATTCCGTCTGGTGTCACTCGCTTCAGTGGGTCGGCGTACACCGACCGCTCGTGTAGGTGGGATCTTCCAGTACCACTCATCATCCTGGTCTTCGCTGGTGCTGCAGCTCCTGGAAACCTCGACCGCTCACCCACCATCAGCTGCATGCAGGCGGCAGCAGCTGTGAACGGCGCTGAGGCCGTCCTTGTACGCACCATCGTCAGCTCCACGAGCCACGATGCGTTCGGTTGCAGCAGGATGCTGCACTTTGTATCTCTTCTTTGGAAACGCTCGGCTTGGCATGCCGGCGTCGTCTCCGATGTTTGAGGCATCGCGTGGAACGACAGGTAAATCTTCTTCAGACTCGTTGGATCACTCACACCACTTGCTTCCTTGTAGACATTAACTTCACGCTCTTCGGTGTGCTGCTCCAACTCGGGTTTGTCCTCAAACGCCGCAGCTTGAGCCCGAACCGCTTCTTCGCGTGCTGCGCCACCTCCAATCGTGACGTCCAGGACCTGGCTGAAGCTCGTCTCGCGCAGAGCCACCAAGTTGACTCTGACGGCGAGTTGGACTCCAGCAGGAATCATCGATGTGTCGGAACGTGGCTGCATCTGTTCGACGCCAGCCAACTCGTTCGCGTTGTGTCTGTCCAGAGTGTCCTTGATCAAGTGTGTGTCGAACTTACTTGTGATCAATAAACCACGGCAGGGGTTTGGGCTGCAGGGTTCGTCTCGAAAGTCCGCGATGGCTGACAGCGCGTCCGGCGCTAGTTGTCCAGAGCAGCTGGCCTCTGGCGTCACTTGATCCGTTTCGGCTTGTTGTGGAGCACCAGGTTGCTCCACCTTCGTTTTTGTTGTCGGTTGCTTTGAGTTTCTCTGGTACTCGGCGTGCAGCAGGGTGTGGTGCCGCTCCTCGCACGTCGCGCACGCTCCTCGCACGTCGCGCACGCTCCGGTGGACACACACTGCGCTGAGGTATGTCCCGTCCGGAGACAGTTGAAGCAGAGCTGCTTCTCCTTAACCTTGATCAGCCACTGGGGGACTGCCATCTCCAGGAACTGCGGACACTTCCAGCTCTTGTGCTGGCCTAGTCCGCACACGTCGCACTTCTGTGCCGGCTCACTTCCGGCGATCAAGACCATCTTCTGCTGACCCGAGTCGTCCGTTGCGGTCTTTCCGGGTTTCTTGTTGGCTTGTGACGTGTCCTCCACGTCAGCGATCTTGTTCGTCTCGATGACGGTCTTGGTGTTGTTCTCGGAACGTTCACCATGCTGGATGGTAAACTCCGGTCGTACCCGATCTTCCGTGTCCAGCTGCTCTTCCAGCAGCTTCAAGGAACGCTTCGGGGTTTCGTCGATGGCCGTTTCGTTGGCACATCCGATGATCTTAGCGTTTGTTGGGTTCGTCGTCTCGTCCAGTCGTTGTGTTACACCAAGCGTGTACGCGTTTCTCCTTCGTGTGGGCTGGCTCACTTCAAGCAACCCTGCTTCGATGACCGTTAGGACCTCCGTGTGCAGGTCATCGAAGGCGTCGTAAAGCTCATCATGCTCGTCCCGTGAGGTTGACGGAACCATGCCAAGGATTTGCCCGTACGCCGTGTGGTACGCATCGTACGCGGCTTCTACCTCCTTCTGGTACGTCTTCAACGCTGCCCATGTGAGCGTCGTGGCATCTATCAAGCTGTCAAGAATAGATACGAGCTTACCTTGAGCCAGCTCACGCTGGTGGACGACTTCGTGGAACCGCTCCATCTCCTTTTCACTTGCTGCTCCGCTTGGGATCACGCAGTGCTCTTTGTGACCGGGTTTCTTGCCGATCTTACTCCGGTGTCTTATTCGGTGTGGCCGCCTTCTCCGAGTTCCTCAGCTTCTTTGGTGACTTCCTCGGGCGAAGCGCTTTGACCACCGATGCTACAGTGGCGGAGCACTGAGCTCGGAACGGCTGCTGGAACCGTTCGCTTTCACTTCACTTTGCGTCGAACATCCGGAACCACTTTTCAGAACGTTCTTCGCGTTTTCCAGAACCACTTTCGCGGAAGTCTTCTCACTTCGACCAAGTTCTCAGAACTTCCGGACCAAGTTCTCAGAAGGTTTTCGCTCCTCTTCTCGGTGTTCACTTCCAGGACCACTTCCCGAAAGCTCCTTCCTTCTCTGCCTGCAACTTCCGCTTCTTCTTCTCTGGAGTCGTCGCGTCCTTGCTCAGCGCCGCTCCCGGGAGTTGCTGCAGGCCTTAGGGACCTTAGGGCAGTTTCCGACACAAGAGGAACACCAACGATCGGACCCAGTGTCCGAACCAAGCACGGAAATCAGCCAAGTCTGAAATCACGGTACTTGGGGGAACTTTGTGTCCTCTTGGCCGGAACTTCACTTCACTTGAGCCTTCTTTCCGGAACCTTCTTCCGGCTTCAGAAGGTTCTGGACGCATCCAAGATGACGTCACTTAGCACTTAGCACTTGCTCTTCGGACGCATTCTGGTCGATTCCAAAATGGCGTCGCATTTTCACTGTGAGCTTTTTTCCATTCACCACGTTTTAGCCAAGATGGCGTCCTTTTCCACTTTCTTCGCGGCGTCTTTTTCCACTCTGGGCCTTGTGCCCACTTGCCGCGATAAAAACGACCCTCCGCCTTTTGTCCTTCACTGTCCCCGCAAATCTCGGCACTTCTGGTTCAATTTATCCGGGTCGTTTGGACCATGTTCGGAGCGGACTGTAGATTTTGCACTTCAAACTTCCGGCGGACTTGGGGAACCAGTTCGGGAGGGTCGGAAATTTCGCAAACAAGCAAAAACACTAGAATTTCTCTTCACTAATCTATTTACTAAACATAACTTAATTTTAGTGGTAAAAACTAGCGTCTCTTCCGACGATCGCGACAAGGTGACTTTACGTCCGACCGGTTCGGCTGCTTGCGATAGACTTGTCTCCTGTTCCGACGCGCAGGCTTCTCCTCGTCCTCTTTTCCTTCGTTGCGCGCCAAAATTTTCGTCGTTCTTTCTCTTTCTCGCTATTGCGCCGTCGTCAACGACGCGCCGTTGCTTGTTTCGGCTCACTTGCTGTCTCGCATACGCCGTTTCGCGCGCTCTCAGTCGTCTTTGACAGGAAAGCAGGCTGTGCAGCCATCGTCGCTACGACTGTCATCCCAGCAAGCGCAGGGCTGCCAAAACCACTCCAAATTTTCTTCGAGCTGATCTTGTCAGGCTCGAACAGTATGGACAGCTGCAAAAATTGTACGGAGCCTTGTATGGGTGAATAAATTACACCCCACAAAGTTTGAACCGAATCCAAAAATACTAATAAAATAAATTTCCGGTTTTGGTGGAGAATTGCTCGCATTCAGTGTGGAGTACAAAGTGATTTTTCCTAAATTTTGCGTCATGTAATGAAAGAACGCTCTCGAATCTCAAAGAACATATCTTCTACCAAATACATCATGCTACGTTCTTCACCTCGTTTTTCAATGTATTTTTTTTGTTGGATCGATCTGGGCACTAAACATAGATTTGTAGTGCATTTTATTTTAAGCCCAAGGCCACCACATCGCAGCACCTAGCTCTGCCGGTTGAGCATCGGATTCATTCAAGAAAAGTGTCTTCAATGAATCGTAGAAGATTACTACAGCACTTGAGATCCGTTGTTTGGTTTTGATTGATTCAGAAATTAAGAACACCGTTTAAAAAAATTGTAAATGTTTTATACAATACATAATATATCTATTTTTCAATTTGATAAATAGCTTACCTTAACCACCTCCCCAGTGGGTCTTTCCTTTTAAGGCGATGCCTCTTTTCTACAAGGAGAACGGAAGTGGCTATTATCATGCATCACTTAATCAGCGATTCGCGCGCTATTTAGATTTACAGCTGCTGCGTCGCGCTCGTTCCGTCCGTTTAGTCTGATGGGCGATGATTCTTAATCGCCGACATTTCGTCCTCCTCCCCACACACAAACACACATACAACTTGGTCAACGGAAACGCTCACGTATTACGCGCCTCTTGATTGATGATTGCGCAAGTTGTTCGCCGCCATATCGGTCTTCATCGATCTGACATTGAGCGCGCGCGCGTGGAATTGTTTTCAAACAGGCGGTTATGATTGGGGCACTGTTGTCTGTGGTGGGGGGGACCTTTAAATGGCCAAAGCAGTTGTGATAAAAAGTAAGCAATGTTTGCAGGGTGTCGATTAGATTGATCTTGAGTTATTTGGAAAAATTACATGCTCTTATAATTGTTGGATAACTGATCGATTAGAAAAGTTTCATTTAGAATATTTCTGAAAGTTTTATTTTCACCACTTCACTTCACTTCACTTCACTTCACTTCACTTCACTTCACTTCACTTCACTTCACTTCACTTCACTTCACTTCACTTCACTTCACTTCACTTCACTTCACTTCACTTCACTTCACTTCACTTCACTTCACTTCACTTCACTTCACTTCACTTCACTTCACTTCACTTCACTTCACTTCGCTTCGCTTCACTTCACTTCACTTCACTTCTTTTCACTTCACTTCACTTCTTTTCACTTCACTTCACTTCACTTCCCTTCACTTCCCTTCACTTTAAAGTTTAATCTGAAGTTAGATTTTTCCAGTCAGGTCGGGGTTGGGTTGAGTTGAGACTCGTTTCATACTTTGAGGATCATTTTTTTTAGGCTTGTGTCATCACCGTGTAAACTGATCTGTTACTCGTAGAACTTTTTCCGATCCAGTTTTGTAGCCACCGGTAATTAGAGCTAATGGAACAAGAAGAAGGACCGAGAAGCAGCAGCAGCAGGGTATCAATTTTCGTGGCATACGAAACGCGCCAAGGTGATCAAGGCACGATAATGACGACGTCGAGAGATTAAGCCGGGGACAGCCAGGAAAAATAGGCATCTGATTATGGCCTCGTGGCATGGGCTTTATAGCTATGTGGCTGATCGTGCTGCTGCTGCTGCCGGGGGAAGGGAAGGATAGACGCACGAGGTCCAGGGAAAACAAGACATTAAGAAATTGTATTCAAAGGAAGAAGGTTTTTTATGATATCCGGTGATTATGTTACCCCGGGCAGTCAGGCAGGGCTTCGTCACACTCTGTTGTTAACTTGGCTCTTCTGATTGGTTGTTTTCAAGAGGTGATATTGTTTATTTGTGTGTCTTGCCTCGCACAGATTGATTTGACAGTGCCTAGATAGCGTTAATGTTTGTCCGAAAGAAGAAGAATACGAAATGGGAAGAAGAAGTTTAAGATTGGCCCTGTTTGATTGTTTCTGTTTTGTTTCCTCTTTCAGATATTACCCCAATTCGTGTTCAACTCTCGTGATCCAATTGTGATGGGTGTCATAGTGGAGGCCGGAGTGGTCAAGGAGGGAACGCCGATTTGTGTGCCAACTAAAGAGGTGAGTGTGAATCTGCAGTTTAGAGCTGAAAGACTTTGGTAAACCTTGCAACTCTTTACATATAGTTCAATTCAATCTACCAAGAAAGACAAACACAACGTGTTTTTCTCTAACCACACTTCAGTTTCTCTATTCTCGTAAACATCTTTCCCGAAAAAGTCGCCGTTCGCCGATTCAACTGCCAACCAGCGCTTTTAATATTATCTCCAGCTTCCAGTATAATTTATTATATCCGGTCCATTTACAACCCTCCCCCTTTTATCCCCACATCATCGGTTTCAACGTTCCCTGCCAACAAACTGAGTGTTCAGTGTTGCCATCGGAGGAGCGTTTGTGTCGATATAGCTATGAACGATGAAAGCCAGCGCGAATTCCCGGTATCTTCTCCATGGCGCTGCTGTCATCCCACGAGTTCACTATTGTCATCTGGAGAGAGAGAGAGGGGGCTGGGGATATTAATTTCTAATTGTGGAACTCCGTCGTGGCTCAAACGAATCGGAACTACTGAGAGAATTCGCTACTCCGACCAGTTGTCAGATGTCGATTGCTCGGACACTAAACATAATGCCGAATTGGAAACTGTAGTAAACAATCGGATCAACGAATCAGCTCTGTATCAGTAGTAGAGTGGTTGTAGTCTCCCCCTTGAATGGGAAGAGCAAAAAAGACACGAAAGAAGATTATTTATCGCCCTTTGGAAGAGACACCCACGCAAACTTCCCCTCCCTCCCTCAACTACGTTCATTCATTCCGGAGAGCCCCTCAACAAGCTAGGCATTTTATAGTAGTAGATTTTTTCCTCCTCTCTTGAAGTGTTCGCGAAATTTCAGCAGCCGTTGACGTCAGTCGGTTCCGTAAATATTTGATTCCGGTAACAAACACACACTCACACTCTCGCCTCGCAAACGCCGGAGAGTCGCCACTAAAAATGCCACCTACTTACGAACCAGCCAAAAAAAACCGCTTGTTGGGGATTAGCTGCCCGGAGTTTTGGAGAATGTCAACTTGAGGTTATGAGCTTGATCCATAACAGCCCTTCAATTTTAAACCTAACTTAAAACAAAATCCATTATAGATCATCTCACCCTGCTTGAGTAGCTGGCGAAATAAGCACCCAGTCAGCCATTCCCGGCGAGTCGACTTGGGCCACGATCGGAAATTGAAGTCACGAACAGGAAGCGCATGCTGACAGTGTTGGAATTCCAGCTTTTCCACGAACTATTCGGTGTGTGCCTTTCACGTTTTGTTGTCGGGAAGTGCTCTACAGGGTGTTACTTTTCGCCTTTTATTATTATAGAGCTGAAATATACACCGAGGGTTGCCCTAAATCCCAAATATGAACTCGATTAGATGAAAATTCGAACAGACTAAGCTAAATGTATTTCCCATACAATTATTTATTGGGAAATCCGGCCCAAAATTTGAACTTTTTATTAAAATCTCGAAGACTCACCTTCATGCATACATATAGACTCAAAATCGAAAACTGAACAAATGTCTGTGTGTGTGTGTGTGTGTATTTGTGTGAATGTATGTATGTGACCAAAATTCTCACTGAGTTTGTCAGCACTGGCTGAACCGATTTTAATCAAACCGGTTGCATTTGACTTGGTTTAGAGTCCCATACATTGCTTGTGAATCGTTTGAAGTTTCGATTAGTAGTTCAAAAGTTATGTATAAAAATGTATTTTTACATGTATCCGGATCTCATTTATATGCATGTAAAAGATGTCCGGATCCAACCCAATGAAGATCTGGCAACCCTGTCTCGAGTTATGACCACTTAAGTGATATTTATGAACTTTTTTGAAGCCGGATCTCCCTTAAATGTATGTAAACAATGTCCAGATCCATCGTTCAACCCATCGTTGGTTAGTTAATTGAAAGACCTTTCCAACGAGTCCAATTTACTGAAGATCTGGCAACCCTGTGTCGAGTTATGACCATTTAAGTGATAATTATGTACTTTTTTGAAGCCGGATCTCATTTAAATGTATGTAAACGATGTCCGGATCCATTATCAAACCCATCGTTGATTAGGTAATTAAAAAACCTTTCCAACGAGTCTAAAACATTGAAGATCTGGCATCCTTGTCTCGAGTTATTATCATTTATGTTAAATTTGTGTACTGTTTTGCTAAATATCTAAAAAAAAATAGCTGAAATTTGTGTCCAAACCACCTAAATTGCCCATTGTTGGTAAAGCAAGGCATCCACATATGTGGATTCAGTTAGTTTTTTATTGAAAAATTAGCAGCACTGCCAAATTAATTTTGATTTACTTGTGCCATACTTGTGCCATAGCTACGAAATCGGTATTTTTTTTTAATTTTAATTTTTGTGCAAAAATTCTTAGATGCTGAGATATTGCCATGCAAAGGTTTAAAAACATGTAAATTGATGTTTTCTAAGGATCACCCAAACAACCCACCAATTTCTAAAGTCGAATTCTCAGCAACTAATGGTCCGATTTACAATGTTAAAATATAAAACATTAGTGAAATTTTCCGATCTTTTCGAAAACAATATTTTCATGTTTTCCAAATCAAGACTAACATTTAAAAAGGGCCAAAAATTCAATGTTACGCCTTTTTAAAATATTAGTCTTGGTTTATAAATTTTGAAAATATTTTTTCGAAAAGATTGGAAAATTTCACGAATGTTTCATATTTTATTATTGAAAATCGAACCATTAGTTGCTGAGATATCAATATTAGAAAACAGTGGGTTGTTTGGGTGAGACATAGAAATCATCAATTTCATGTTTTTAAACCTTTGCATGGCAATATCTCAGCAACTGTGGGTCTTATCAACAAAGTTCAAAAAAGCAAAATATAGAGAATTTTCTCAGCTTTTCAAGAATATTTTTTTTCAAAGGTAGGCAAACATGTGCACTGATTTTAGAAAGTGAGCAATTCCAGCTCAAATCAGGATTTTTTCTGGTACTTTTGTAGCCGACCCTCTCCGATTTCAATGAAACTTTGTAGACATGTTATCCTACGCTTATATAAGTCATTTTTGTGTATATGGAGCAAATAGTACTCGAGAATAACATTTGAGAAGGGCGTAAGGTATTTAAATATTTTAGTATTTTGCAATTTAAAAATTACTGTATCTCGAAGCCGTTGCATCGTATCAAAAAGTGGTCAAAGACAAACTTGTAGGAAATTGGACGGGCTTTCTGATAAAAATACACTGAAACAAAAATACACGCCACTTTTATGTCATTTTTCAATTTTTAAGTTTAAAAGTTAAATTTGAAGGTGATGTCACGATTTTTTTCGCTCAAAATTTTTGAGGAAGTACCCTAAGATGTAACCAAAAGACTGACGAAAAATGCAGGATGTCTCTCCCCAAAAAATACAAAAATCATTTACTAAAACTGTTTTTTTTGAAAAGTGGTCTAAACGTCAAAATTTTTAAAAACCGGTAGTGGGAATCGATTCCCCAGATAATTTTACATAAAAGTCTCCATATTGACCATTGTCCTACGTCCAATCCTTGGGAAGATACAGCTGTTTTAAAAATAAAAATGTTGAAAAAAAGGGATTTTTGGTGGTTTTTGGCATTTTATATATGACAGACTTGGTTTTTAGTCTCGTAATTTTTTTTACCGGAAAGCTCGTCCAATTTATCATAAGTTTGCCTTTGACAGCTTTTTGATTTATATCGTTTTTATATTTACGTAATCAAATTTACTATCCTGGTTTCTACTACACTGAAAAAAATATTCTATTATCAGTTATAAGCAATGTAATTAAGCTTATATCTGTAAGCCCTTACATCCAATTGAAATGCTGTCAAAGGCAAACTTATGGGAAATTGGACGAGCTTTCCGTTAAAAATATTTACGAGACTGAAAAACCAAGTCTGTCATATAGAAATTGTCAAAAACCACCAAAAATCCCGTTTTTTCAACATTTTTATTTTTAAAACCGCTGTATCTTCCCAAGGATTGGACATAGGACAATGGTCAATACGGAGACTTATATGTAAAATTGTCTGGAGAATCGATTCCCACTACCGGTTTTTAAAAATTTTACGTCTAGACCACTTTAAAAAAAAACAGTTTTAGTAAATGATTTTTGTATTTTTTTAGGAGGGACATACCATCCTGCATTTTTCGTCAGTCTTTTAGTAACATTTTAGGCTATTTCCTCAAAAATTTTGAACGATAAAAAATCGTGACATCACCTTCAAATTTAAGTTTTAGACTTAAAAATAAAAAAATCTCATAGATGTGGCGTGTATTTTTGTTTCAGTGTATTTTTTTTTCAGAAAGCCCGTCCAATTTCCTACAAGTTTGTCTTTGGCAACTTTTTGATACGACGCAACGGCTTCGAGATACAGTAATTTTTAAATTACAGAATACAAAAATATTTAAATACCTTACGCCCTTCTCAAATGTTATTCTCGAGTACTATTTGCTCCATATGCACAAAAATGGCTTATATAGGCCTAGGATAACATGTCTTCAAAGTTTCATTGAAATCGGAGAGGGTCGGGTACAAAAGTACCAGAAAAATTCCTGATTTGAGCTGGAATTGCTCAAATGAAAAACTGTAATTTCCTAAAAATGGCCTTAACTTGAAAACGGTGCACTTTATCAAAATTTCACTATTATACTTTTTGATTGAAAATTTGATTTTACATCGAAAAATGAAGCTGAATTTTTTTTTTAAATTATCATTGATTCCACAATTCATAACTCGGTCAAAGATTTTTTGCACAACCTGGAAATTTCTGAAAAATTTGCATTTTATGTCCTCTAAAACATATCAGAAAATAAAAAAAATAAAAATAGTTTTTTTTTCAAATCAAGTTTAAGTAACAAAAAGTTAAATAAAAAATCACCAATTTTTTTTACCGTGTATCATTTTTTTCAGTGTAGTCCATATTCATACCTACAACTTTGCCGAAGACACCAAATCGATCAAAAAATTCCTTCAAAAGATACAGATTTTTGAATTACATCGTTTTTGTATGGGCAGCTACCAAATTTGTATGGAAAATTATATGGACAAACTAATGATGCAAAATGGCTTCTTTGGGCATACCGAAGGCACCAAAAATGTTTCAGTCGGATTAAAAAAATACAAAAAAAATCGAGTGACCGAAATCTGAGAGAACTGCTCATAAATATACAGAACAATTTAAATTGTCTTCATACTCTTACGGAACTTTTTAACATTGAGAGTTGGTAGCCTTAATTATAGGGTTTCCATGAAAGCAATTTTCATGAATCATTCTAAAGGTTTTTTTTAATGCTTTCTCCTCAGATTATGTAACATCTGCTAATGTTATCATTTTTTATAAATACCGCTAAAGGTTTCCTGATTATTTTTATTTCTGGGTGGCAAAATTATTTATTTTTTATTTTTGGTAGATTTCAAAACAGACAGTCCTTTTCTTTAGTATTTGTCGGTATGGCAACATTTCAACAAACAGATCTTAACTATTTTGTAGTAGAATATCTCACTTCGTCAACTCTGCCAAACCCAATTACCGGAACCCGCTGTGGCGTTCCGTTCCGGGCCCATGGGACACCGGATAAAAGGTGCGTTCTTTCGAGACAACCCACCAGACATCATTACGTACACGTCAAGTCGCATGTTTGTGTCCTCAAACGTTCTTCAAACGACTCGAGATCGGAAGATGCAATTTCTTCGTTACGCTCGTAAACCCGACTCATTCATTCATCCGGCTTCTGTTACTTGCTGTTGGCCATTCATTCATTCAGCCAGCGCGGCAGCCATTCATTCACGTTTCTTCCCCTCGGCGATATCTTCGTCGTGGTCGTCGTCTTTTTCTTCGTTGAGAGCGCGCGTAGATTGGCGTTCCATTCATAAAATTGCTCCAGCGCGCACACACTCACACACACAAGCAGCAAAAAGCAGCAGGCGCACAGGCATTAATTTCAACTTCCTTCCGGATTTCCGACGATGTTTTTTGCTCGTTTTCTTGCTCACTCCCGTGAGTGTGCCTTTTTGTAATGAGATTAGAACAAAACGATCGTGCCCGGGACTGTCGGACGCCCGGAGTTGCTGACTCAGAAAGTTACGCGAGCAAAAGAAAAAAGACGGAGGGCATTCTTTGCTACTTCCGATTTACTTCCGATCCCACACACACGCACACACGCTGTTACAAAGGGGCAGAGAAAATTGAGAATGTTTTTTTTCTCCATCAATTTTCTACTTCCGAAATGTGTTCGGGCAATGAGATTTTGGAGATAATGAGAGAATGGAAAGGATTTATTCACTCGGCAGTGCAACTAACCTTTTCTGATAAACTTTTCAAATATATTTTTTTCGTTGTCAAATTTGCAAAAAGGGCATAGTTTTGTAAGTTTTCTAGCTTATTCTAAAAAAAAAATCCAAATTCATCGCTTTTTTTTACTAAGATCTGTAAATTTATCAATCTAAATGCTTCCCACTCAGCTTAAGCTGAAGTGTGTGCGTCTTGCTCTCTCTCTCTCTCCCGGAACGGAAATAAATACTTCCGGATGTTATTTCTTCCCGCAACCGCCGCATCTCTTTCTCCCATCGGGGCATTGTGCAGAAACTAGAGAGTGCGGCCTGTTCTTCCGGACTTAAGGGGCAAAGGTCTGAGTTTCACTTTTCTTTGGTTATTTGTTGTTGCTTTTCGGTCGTCCTTTTCTCTGTTCGAGTGAAATTTGATAGAGTTGTATTGGCTGTTTCATAAATTTGTTTGAAATAACTTACTCTATTGATTCCAATGCATTTTAAATCCTTTCAAAACCATTACAAATTTTCAATTTAAAATTTTCCAACTTTCTGCCTCCCCCTTTTCAAAAATGCCTTATAAATTCAGGGGGCAAAATAAAGTTTTTTTTTGTTTGTTTTAGTATGACCCTTAGTTAGGCCAAACCATTTTTAGTTCCAAGGAATTATTTTCGAAGTAGAACGACAACTGGTAGTAGAAGTGCACAGCTAAAAAAGTAGTAATCCAGCTGCGTGTAAAAGGCTTGGGTGTAAAATAAATATTGCATTATTTTATGCAATTTTATGTGATTTTACACCCTGAAATATATAGCCCATCAGTATGGGAACCCTACTTAACAGAAATGTCAGGCTCATACAGTATGTAAAAAAAGTATTTACACCCCTTGGGCACTATGCACATTTTGTGATGAAACATGTAAACAATTTAAAGTTTGACAGAAACCTAGTACTACGTTTTGTTCAGAAACTCATGCCGGACATTTTGCTATAAAAAGCTCATGAAAAGATGATTTCCATAAAAAGTTATATAACAAATACTATTACAAAAATCAAAAAAGGTTCAAAAAAAGTTTGTACACCTTTCGAAAAGTTAACATAAATAATGTTATTTGTTGACAAATCACCATAAATCCAGTCTCCCAACTCCAAATAGGCATCCTTGACTGATTAAAAAAATAATTTGGATTGAATATAAAATTTACTAAATACTTAGTATAAAAGTTTATATAACTCTGGAAATTCTATAAAAAAAAACATATCTAAACTTAATTTTGCAAACTTTCAATTTAACTAAATGTCAATATATTACCATAGAATTGCTAAATAAACATTCTGGAGTGGGTAGGGTAGAGGACCCAGTTTTCGCCCTGCTCCAGTTTTCGCCCACCTACTGGATTTAATCTGTATTTAGCAAACTCATACCGTTTTTTGGTTGAATTTATTATGCAGGTTTACATATTCATTCATTTCTAGTACAAAATGAAACTTTCCTAATGAATTTCTATTGATTATTAAGTTTTTATAAGCTTTTCAAAAAAAGCCTTGCTGCAGCCGCCATATTTTTGTCAATTTAGACTACAGCGGGTAATAATGTTAATGAGGGAAAACAACTCATTTTGTCCGAAAATAATGGGAATGAATAATTCATCGGTTCACTGTATGTCTGAATTTCATGAAAACCTAGTGATTTACCTGTTTTAAACGTTTACCAAAGGTTATTTCAATAAAATAAAGTGGGCGATTTCTGGGGTCACGAAAAAACATTCGATCCAATTTTCGACCAGGGCGAAATCTAGTATTGTATTTTAAGATTTTATCTAGAACCAGTTTTCGTTTACCATAAAAACTTTACTAGTCGCAGCGAAATGTGCTTGAAAATATATTTGGAACATTCTAGATTATTTTTAAAGGTTAAATAATCATTTTAATTACTTTCATTCATAAGGGGTTTTTGTTCAAATGTTGTAAAAGTTTACTGGTACATAGGAGAACAAATTAAGCAGAGGATGGAGCAGTAGTTACACATGTGCTTTAATATTTTTATTAAGAGGTACTCGATATTTTATATTGAGTCAATTCGGGAGCAAATGACCCATAGGGTTAAAGCTCCCCTAACAAAATCAACAACAACATGGAGCTAATTGTAACTGTGTACCCTTATCTTGGGTGAACAGGGACACATGAGTTCTATCACAAATTTTGATTCAGTCATATTTTTTTAGTGAGAGTGAGAACATGTTTTGGTTTTAGTTATAATAGACAGAGAATCTCAAAATAAGTAGGATATCTGTAAAGGAAACTCCTATAGAGTTTTTTGAACTTCAATTTATTTTACGACAATTGTAAAATTTTAAAATATGTGCACATTAATGCAATTGAGCTTCGGGAACATGTTGTGTATCAATAGGAGACCATATTTGCTTAGCTTTGTGTCATAATTTCATTTGATTACTTGATTTTTAACGTGGGCGAAAACTGGTTCCAAGGGTGGGCGAAAATTGGATTTAGGGGGGCGAAAATAGGCTTTTCAGAGCACTTTATTAAAACGTAAAATTTTGTTTGTTTGTTTGTTTATTTCTTGTAGCGTAAGGGAAACCCCTTTTAAATTGCTACAGATCGATTTTACAGAGTACATACAATTTTCACAATTACATAGTTTTTACAAAGAGAAATAACGGTCGTGGCACAGATTTTTCTAGGTTCATCATACGTATAGTTCAGTTACAGTTGTTTTTAAAATAGTTACAATGATAGAAAGTTTAAACGGATAGTCACAAGTGTTTCAATGAAGTAAAAAGATTAGAACTACATAAAACCGGCCAGTTGACCCTCAGTTAAAACTGCCTCGGCTTGTTGGTTATCAGGACGTTTCACGAAGACGACACCGTCTTTCGTGAACACCCCGCCAACTTCCCAGCTTTTTCAATCGCAAAGCAGCTCCTTTGATTTTGCGCGCCTCAACAGTCAGGTTTTCATTCACGTAGAAGCGTCGTGGAGAATCGATGCCCAGGTGGGATAACTGAAGGTTGAATTTTCTAAGATATCCACTGTAGAAATCGTTGCGGTGGTTCCTTAAGGCAAACTGCAGCAAAATCAAACCGTCCTTCTCACCAGTACTTGAAGAATTGAGCCGCCTGATGTCAACCGTTGGAAGAGGAGTTTCGTTGAGGCCAACTTTGTCCCACATCGCCTTGAAGTAATCAGTCAGATTTTCAGTCGGCAGGTATGGAACACCGCTTACGATCAACTCGTTCCTGTTCTCAAGAGCACCAATTTCCTGACTGACTTCGTTTGATCAAAAATGAACCTGTAAATGATAAAAACATTGTGGAAACTTAAAATCAAACAGTTTATCAACGTTCTACAACAAATAGAACCAAAAACCATAAATTGTCATCAAATTCTCATCAAATTTCCTAGATTGCCACTATAAAGTGGGCGATTTCTGGGTCCTCTACCATATAACACCGTTTTGGGGGTCTTTGTAACGCTAGAATAGATTTCTCGTTGGAATTTTGTACCAACCCGGAATTACGTCGTCGGAAAATCCGCCGACATCCGAACCAGATTCACAAGATGTGGCATCGGAAAGGGCATAAAATTTCCGATCATTTGATACCCATACATCTAGGTTTTCTATAAAACCCACGTTTTTAAATACCTTGGCAAAAACGTTGTTATGGTTTCGTTTGAGCAACCTGCCAAAAATGTATGGAGTTTCGTAATTTTTGTTCTCGTGAATCAAACTTACTTTTTGTCCAGGTATTCAAAAACGTGGGTTTTATAGAAACCCTAGATGTTTGGGTATCAAAAGATCGGAAGTTTTATGCCCTTTCCGATGCCACATAGGTTAACTTGTGAATTGAGGACCAGTTCGGATGCCGGCGAATTTTCCGACGACGTAAACACCCCTTGGGCAGTAAATACTTTTTTTACATACTGTATATGCGTTTATTCTTGCAACTTTACATCGGCTGATGGCCGAGTGGGCTAAGGCGCCAGTCCTTACTGTTGGTGCTGGGTTTGAATCCCGTCGGTTGCAACTTTTTTTTATGTATGCAAAAATTGTACATGCAGTGTGTATTATTAAGTGTTTATTTTGACGAAGGTGATGTGCATGCTTCTGCATGAAATTTTACCATCGGATTTTTTGCTGTGTGGTTAACAAGTGAAAAAAAATTACTAGATCACAGACGGGATTTGGACCCCTACCACCTACATCTTAACTACTTTCTACTACCAGTTGTCGTTCCAATTCTAATATCGTTTCTTGTAACTATAGTTTTATTTTTATTTATCCCCTTTGATTTTTGCAAACTATCGATTCGATTTTTGATTTTTAAAAGTGAAACTCGTGTGAAGTTTTCTTAACCTTTAAAATAAATCAGATTTTTAAGGCTTCAAAAATAATATAAAAAAGTTCATTTTGAAATGTAAGTCGTGATTTTAAAAAATCTGAACATGTTTTTTTAAGGTTTCACACGAGTTACGCTTTTTAATATCAAAAATCGGATCAATAGTTTCCAAAATTGTGGGCTAAGGCACTAAGAAAACCTTGTTTTTTGAATTTTTTTTAAATACTAGGTCATATCTCAGCAATCAAAAGTCGGATCAATAATGCCCAAAAATTAAAATTGTACACCCAAACGGCGGTCGCATGATTGTGATGCATGCCGGCATGAAAGTATATCAGAATCTGCATGAAATCTGTCCTCATGCATTTTTTGCGATATAGGGGTATGACATTTTTGCCCGTTACCGACAATTATCGACATTACCGACGGCTTTTGGTTGTATTTCACAAAAAACCCTTAACACAACGAGGATTGAACCACTAACTTCTTGGTTACTGATCCGACACGCTACCACCGCGCCATGGACGCTTGATGAAAAGTGAGTGAAAGAGCACCAACATATGCTTCTCTTTGGAGTGTTGCTCGGAGACGGGCCAGCGTTATATGTGTTGGTGAGAACTGCAGATCGCTGAAATGTTTACACGCGGGCAAAAATGATCTAGGGCTTGCTGCAAAAAATGTTATAAAATATGACATTTTCTGCAGCAAATCCACTGTTGCAGATTTTGAGATATATTTTTCTTTTGGGTGTATATAATAATAAAAAAACAGTTTTTTAAATTAAAATCTAAAAATTGCAAACACTATAAGAAATATTTGTACCAGTCTAACTTGACAAAGAACAAAAGTTAGTCTTACTTACTTACTTAAACATGTAAACCAAAATGAAAAAAAACCAAAAAAACTAAGTGGTTAAAGCTGGTCAAAATCGAGTATTGGTTATAGAAAGATAGTTTCAAAAATTGTATAAAAAATCCATCCACCTATTTTTCCGAATAGTTTTAATGTTAATATGGAACTATGCTGATGGCATCAAATCTATCCAAAAATCTCTTGTCAAAATGCAAATTTTCGAATTTGCATAGCACTTTCTATGGACGGCACCCAAATTTGTATGGAGATATGTAATGGACTATTTAGACAGAAGGAATCGATGGACAGAGTTAGCGCAGTATAAGCAACTCCTCAAACTACGGAAAAGTGACCCACTCACACTCGCCCAAACACTTGGCACTTCCGACTTCTAGCGGGCGGCATCGTTTGTGGTATTCTGCTTCTTTTTAACACTTTATCTATACGCCGACCAGAACAGGGGGTGCAAATACTCATCACGGGGACGTGTTGTTTATGGCTGTGTGAACCAAAAAGCTGGTGCGCTTGTTTCATTCATCTTTTTTTTGTTCGCTTCTTCGCCGTTTTCATTCATTTCTTCATCGGGGCTGCTCATTCATTCATTTACCACCAATTCGTTACGACGCTGTGCTGGCTGGTTATGCACGTCCGTTCTTTCGCTTATTTCCGTCCTCTGCCGAGTTTCCTCTCGAGCCTCGCTAACCCTTGGCTCATGGTGGAGTTTCTGGTCTTGAGGTAATCTTAATCGTTGTTCTTCTTCCAAAATGAATTCACAAATTTTGGTTTCGAGTTCGAGATATATAGTTTGAACCATAAACTTTGTGTTTTGTTGTCACACGTCATACAAAATCTTGTTAAAAAGTTGTATTTTTCATTTCACAGAATCATCTTTTCACCCATACATTCCAACTTAAGTTTTTGTAGTCTTCAAAACTAATCTTTGAAGAAAAATACAACAATATTTCTTGAGTTTTATTTGGAATGGTCGTACAATCTTAGTAAATCCCAACTCTAAATTTCTTGAAAATTTGCACCTTTTAAGCCAAGGGATAGAAACCACACGAGGTGTCCACAAATAAAAGAAGAAGACGACAACGTCAAGCTTCGGAAACGAAGACGACGACGAAAGTGATACATATCGGATGCATGCATGCGTGCGGTTGTGCTCTTGTGGTTATTTTGTGTGTATGTCCCACTGCCTGCCTGTTTCTAGAAGGTCTCTCCTCTGTCTCTGACGGTGTTGTTTATTCCTACCGGCTTGGTGCGATGTTTGCCTTTTAGTTCCGGTTTTAATTAACACATTGGCACGAACACAACCCGTTTCGGAATGGTTTTGAGTTGAGTGTGAAAATCCGACGGGATCGATAGGAAAACAAAGTCTTTAAATGTGAGTTTAATCATGTTGATGAAACAGTTGACTCTTTACTCATCGATCCTCATTTTGTTTGTGGATTTAGTCTCTTTCAAACTGCATACTGGAAGAGTAAAGCCTCCTTTCATTTATATGACAATTTTGAAGAAAAAATACGGCACTTTTAAATCAATGCAGTTGATTTCTGATCAATTCGTTAACTTCATATTATAATATAGCTCGGTTGTAAAATAAATTGTTCACCTTTCGAAACTTGTTATTTCTGCGTGTGGGTGGAGAAAATTTAATAAGGATACCATAATTTGGTCTCTAGAATAAGAATAGTTTTGGTAATTATTTCATATTTAAAGTGAGTTGTTTATAGTCAGCAGGATTGTTCAACCATAAAAAATACGTTTTCTCGAATCCATCTGCTACTAATCCATCACACATCTGCTGGATCTACTGAATAACATCAACGTGCGCGTGAGTGTAACAGAATGAAAGCCCGGCACAATTTATGAATGAAACCGTCAAAAAGCCGGAAGGAAGGAAGTAAAAACGTGTGCATTTCTTTTACAACAAGGCCATATGTTTTCCTTCGTTTCATTCATAAAAAAAAAACCGGAACGAAGAGAAAAACAACAACAAATGTGCTGTTTATTCAAAACACTCACACACAAAACTCGGAAGTAGAGGAAGTGAAGCCAAAGAGAGAGAAAAAAATCGTTCGTGGCTAGAACAAAAGTGCTTTCGTTTATTGACATACTTTCGTTCGAGCACAAAGTATGGGGGTTTGTTTAATTGCCAAATAACGGCCAGCGAGCGACCCTTTTGGACCGGAAGGAAGGCTTAACTCGTGTTTGTTAAGAAAACGGAAATACTTCCGATCTGGCAAAGCGGTTGACGTTGGAGGAACGGATCAAGATGAAGAAGCGAGAACTGAATGAATGGCGTGGCGTGTACAACTTTATGATTCTGTCCAGGAAATTTTAACACATTACTCAACAGCAGTTGCTGCAGACCCAGGGACTAATGCATGTTGTGTGACGCTCGTAGGTTGTAAATCCGAAACAGATGGTTGATTTTCTGCTCCGTTGTGTGCACGGAATTGTTTAGTAGGCCCAGATCATACTGCAGCCGGCCGGAGCGGGCTTTTGCCATGGAAAGCCGCTGATTTGCGTCTTGTTCGCTGAGCTGATCGTAGTAGAAGTACTGCAGCCGCTGGAAGTCGTCCCGGAATCGGTCCGTTCCGTCCGGTACTGTAAACGCGATTGTCTGCAAGTGATCCTCGACGCAGGGAACTTCACTCGTGTTGGACTGCTGATTGGTGACTCTTTTGAGGAACATCCAGTCTTCCAGTCGTTGGCGACGACCGCAGTTCCACGGGTTGTTGCTGATATCCAGCGTGTCTAGCGCTGGGAAGGTTTTCTCGAAGTTGAACAAATTTAGGGACAGCAGTTCATTCGAGGAGATGTTAAGCTCATTCACTTGCTTCAAGTTTGCATTACTTAAATCGAAGCTGAACAGTCTATTACGATCGAGTAACAAACGCTTCAAACTTGGCAATTGAACATCCCCACCGTCGATAGTTTTCAATCGATTTCTTCCAAGTTCCAGTGTTGCCAGGGACTTCAAGTTTTTAAACGTCTCCCAACTAACCGTTTCGATGAAATTACTCCTCAAGTTCAATATTACCAGTGACGTCATGTTCTGCACAAACGAAACATCCCGCAAATAGTTGGACATCATGTGCAGGGCCCATACCTTCAAATCCTTTGCCGAATCAAACCGCACCTCGTCAATCGCGTTATAGTTCAGAATGACCTTCTCCAAAGTATCGCGCAGAAACACTCGCTCTAGCCCACAAAACTGTACCGTCAGGTGGGTCGTTTTCTTGCTCAGCCGATCGGCCACGGCTTTGCTAAAGTCACGAATGAAGCCCGAGTTGATAATCAGTTCCACCGGTGGGAAAAAGATTTTGTAGAGTTCCGTGTCCGTTCGGATGACCACATCATCCAGGATGCACCTTTTGTGCACCGTGTAGATGCCCCAGCTGATTTGCTTGCAGGGATATAGCCAGGGGTGGACGCATCCTAGCAAGTTTGTCACAAAGAAGCTAAAAAGTGCAATTTTTGTTATTTTAATGAATATTCTAAAATTGAATTGAAAACTTACAGTACCAAGCAGCTGATCTTCATCGCCGCAACTCTAATGAGTGTAAGTCAAGTAATTGCAGTGAGACTATGGCTTATCAGTGTAGTTTGCGTTATTAATTTCATCGATGAGCAAGAATTACATGGTTTACTCATTGCTGTTTCTCTCTTGCAGCTGATTATACCAGCCCTCTTCTATAAGAAGTGTTAAATTTCAGGATCGAGTTTTCACAGGTTGTATCTTGTTGCCCCGATTCGAACGAAACTTTCAGCCTAGAGTTTTGGTATGAGCCTTGTAAGACGAAGGAAATTGTTGTAACACAAACATTAAAGTAAGAACAAAAGTGCTTTTGTTTATTAGGGTACGTTATCCATTAGTGGACCCCTTTCCTATAGTGGACCCTCTGAAGGGTTTTTGATGAAAAATTCAATAAAATCACAATTTCAAGCGTGTTGTTGTCTACAAATCTTTTATTTGGCATGTTCAGCATCATTTAAAACAATGTTGACTGACATTGAATTGTCCTTTTCGCCAAAATAAGTGTTTTGAGTTCGACATCTGAAATCAGCCATGGCCACTAGCATTTTCACAACAAAACTGCATTTATATTTTATGATTGAATTAACCATCCAATCATTTTTTGACTGATTATTTAACTTCAGCAAGTCGAAATAATGTAAGTTTAAGGATCTTTACTAAAATAAAGCGAAGAACTGCCATTTTCGAGCAAAAATTAGGGGTCCAATATAGGACAACGAAATAAAAACATTCCCAAAAGTGGACCCCTGTTAATTTAACCTTCAAAAATGAAGAAAACTGTGTATTCAAGCAAAAGTTTCTCTAAAACATACAATAAATGCTTGTTGTTATCAACCTAAACGCATATTTTTCAATTATGAGTATAAATATAGCTGTTTTCATGTTAAAAGTACCAAAAATGCTGAAGCCGTAAAAATTTATAATTAATCAAAACTATAGTTGATTGTACGTAACTGAAGCATCATAAATGCAGTTTGAAATGATATTTTATAATAATAAATCAATAACAACACATTTTTTAAAAATAAACACGCGTGATTTTATCAGCAACTGTAAACAAATCTATTATTTAGTTTCGTTCAACCATTTATGTAATTAATATGGAAAAATTTGCATCAAGATTACTTTTTTTTAATTATTTTTATGTTTATAGTGGTTTTTGAAACGTTTTCTCTGATCTTTTTCGGAAATAAATGTTTTTAAATGTCTGTTAGGTTTTTGTTGTTTAAAGCCAAATTTGTTAACAAAACATATTTGTTTATAATGAAAAGTGAGCAAATTCCATCTTTTATTCATTATATCTATCATTAGACCTACACCATGCATCAAAACATCAAATATGGGTTAAATTTGGTATAAAAATAACAGTTTGCCTATAGTGGACCCGGGTCCACAATCGGATTATGGACCCGGGTCCACTATAGGAAAAGGGGTCCATAACAAGGCAAAAACTTTTTTCAAATGGCTATTTTTCTGCTCAAAAACAAATAACTGATGAAACAAATAGTCAAAATTGTTCAAAAGACTTCAGATTTCAATGTTTTGTACAAAGGGTTATGAAAAAGTGCTTAAAATATTGAAAATTTGTGAAAAATGTGCTTCGGCTCTACTAGGGGGTCCACTAATGGTTAAAATACCCTAATATACTTTCGTTCGTTCACAAAGCATAAGGATTTGTTTGATTGCCGGAAGGATAGCTTTACTCGTGTTTGTTAAAAAAACGGAAATAGGGGAAATATACCCTTTTAAGCCTAATAAGCGGCCGTATTTGAATGATGCTGGATAATCTGCAGTGTTCCTTGAAATTTACTAAAACCAAGTACACCAACGAGTAGAGCAACTTTTTGTGAACATTTCTGTTTATTTTTACTTTTCCTAGAAGCTATTCTATTCCTTTTACACGCATTTGAAAAAAAATCCAAAATGTATTCTAATCAAACGAGAATGCATTGGGTCACGCCCATTTTCTATTTTCAGCTTAGTTTTTTTTTTTTACTTCCAGCGCTCTTTTGGGTCTGCTTAGTGCTGCCAAAATTGATGAAATTTTAAGCGAACACTCACGAAAAGTAGCATTTATAGAGAAAATTTCCTGGCATCACTGGCTCACTCCAACAGGCGCTGCACCAGCATGTTGGTGGTGTTGGTGGCCACCCTTTGTTCTTTTTTTTGCCTTCGCTTCTCGCTTGGTTTTCTTCAGCCTTCGATTAGAATGGGTAGTCAAAAGTCAAACGTCAAAAGACTTTGTTCGTTTGTTTTTTTGATGGCGCTTGCTAATTATTTACATGTTTCGGGATTATTTTTCAAGTGAGTAATTAACTAAGGTGCAAAAGAACATGTTGTCGAAAGTTGGGGGCAGTTTTGTATCGAAAGCGCCGTGAAAAAGTAAGCGAAAGTGAAAAGTTGATTTTGGCGATATTTATTAAGCGTTTGAGGGTTTCTCGCGTGTGTCACTGTGTGTGCCAACAAAATGATGAGAAATTCTCTCGCAAAATAGAAATTATGATCAAAAATGCATTAAATTTGATCTTTTTGGCCAGTAAGTAGCATTCATTTGCGTGCCTACTCGAGG
Organism: Culex quinquefasciatus; assembly: GCF_015732765.1. Taxonomy (NCBI): domain Eukaryota; kingdom Metazoa; phylum Arthropoda; class Insecta; order Diptera; family Culicidae; genus Culex; species Culex quinquefasciatus. The sequence continues at coordinate 114,189,582 of NC_051863.1, read as the reverse complement.
CGGTGCTGTTGCTGGTAAATTTATAGCCTAAATAGTATTTTTGGAGCATCAAACTCTCCATATGACGAAGATAGGTGTTGACTTGTTGTGCTTCGAATCCCGGACACTGATAAAAGCTGATTCGAAATCCGGACACTTTTGCTTCGAATTCCGGACACTCGTTTTGCTAATGAATCGCACAAATTTGGACTGAAATGTTAGTGAATGGCATTCTTTAGGTCTCAAATAAGCTGTTAACATCAAAACAATCGATATTTTATATAAAAATTTGCTAGAATTTAAGGAAATCAAAACCATGAATTTCTGCCTTGTCTTCCCGGTGCTTCGAACGCCTATGAAATATTTCACGTGAAATGTTTCGCATTTTTGACTATCTTATAATTTTATTTTATTGAATTGTTTTGACATTAACTACAGCGTTCAAACAAACTTGAAATGAAAGTTGATGTTAGAATTCATCAAATAACACAGTTTTGACATTCATAATGAGAACTTATATCCAAATAATTGATGAAACAAGATGAGGTGTCCGGATTTCGGAGCGTCCGGGAATTCGAATCATGACGTTACTTTCTTCATTCTTCATCGGTCTGATAGCCGAGCGGGCTAAGGCACCAGTCCTTTTTGTTGGTGCTGGGTTCGAATCCCATCAGTTTCAACTTTTTTGTGCTATATTTAGTTTCTTTTTCACAAAGGTGATGTGCATGCTTTTGCATGCGATTTTACCATCGGATTTTTTGCTGTGTTAGGTCCATGGTACAAGAATCTTGTTACAAAAGGAGCGATACTAGCTAAGTGTGAGATTGGCAAATAAGATAGAAGATGTTACATAATTATTGTTCAACGATTCAATTTTTTTTACCACGTCAATATCGGATTCTCATTTTGTGTTTCATTCGTGACAATGCGGAACACGTTGTCGAGGATCAATCATCATTGCAGATGGTTCTAAACTCCCATTCGTCCCAAAAAAGGGTTACCTTCAGCACTTCCCGTTTCTATTTTCGGTTCTAATTTTCAAGTTTGTGTCAATATTGACTCGGCCCCGTAGCAAACCGATATTCTTATCACGCCGAAGCGATAGGCTGTGCCCTTACACTGTGTGCAGTCATGCCAAATGGGTTACTCCGAAAAAAGTGTCGGATTTCTTACGTAACTCCCTGCTAAGTGGTTCGGTGGTCTGTAGCGTGCTGTAAATGCAGTCGGGGATGCTAGCTCGCGAGCAAACAAGCAAAGTTCAAACATTGTAAAATGATTCTTGCCGGGGTGTCAGAATGAAAAAAAAAACGGGGCTTGGTTCCAGACTTGGGCAGACAGCATGACGACATATTCGTGACCGGCGTGGAGTGGGGACGTAACCTTAGCGTATGGCTGAGGTGATGCACCCTCAGGTGACGAGGTGGAGGGGGGAAGTCGTGGAAGTCGCTTCTGCTCCCACTCCCGAACCGAACGGCACACACAAAACCCCGATCTCTCGAGTGAAAGACATACAGAGCAAACACTTGGGCAAATAGCGCAAGACAAATGTTGGCTCAAACTTTCAAACGCGTCCTCCCCAGCAGCAGCAGCAGCAGCTTCGACTGGTTGCGCAGAAAACAACGAAAAAAGAAGTCAGCTTTTGTGAGATTTGAGGAAACTTCACAGACACGTGTTGCATATAAAGCGCGATGGGTCGTCGCGCGGTGATTCCCAATTTGAAGTTGTAAGGCATCAAAGTTTGATTTTTACCTCACGGGAAGTTTTCGACTGCGACTCAGACTCCAGCTTCTCAATATCTGCTTACTCTGACTACAGATCCTCCAAATATGCCGATTCCACTGAGTGTGACTCCAACTCCGTAGCTCTGTTCCTAACTATACAAATCCTTATATTTCCTGTCTTCAATTTATCAAGATTCGGTACAAGTTCGAATTAAAAAAAACATTGTTAAAAAAAACTTTAAAGATCCATCAAAACCAGTTTGAAGTAAGGATTTAAAAATGTTATTAATAACCTAAGAATCGATCGAAAAACGCTGTTCTAGAAAATTGGTTTGACCAGTTTTCTTTATCAGCGGAACCACTCCCAAAAGCAGCGGCCGAGCCATAAATTAGAATTAAAATATCTCGGTTAAGGAGGTTGAACTCACTTTCCGTTGAAGTGATCATCTTCCAAACCTACGCTAGGCGTTTTGGAGAAGATCTTTTTCTCTTCCCCCTCCTCCTCCCCCCGTTCCGTGTTTAGGGGCGTTTTGAAGTATAATATTTATGCGATCCCGTCGGCCGCCAGTCTCGATCCCGGGACGATCCACTTGCTGCCGCCTCTGCTCCCGTTTGGATTTTTTTTTCAAAGCTAACGAACTTGTACACGCAACAATACTTGATGCTCCCCTCTTTCTTGTTCCTCTAATTTTCGAGGGAAGAATACGAGAAATCAAAACTATAAATTAATAACAAACTTCGAGAGATTGGTTTTTCACGTGTTCCTGCGCGGTTGTTCGTTCCGAGTCTCATTCTAGAATCATCACTTTGCTTAATTTGGAACGTTATTCCATTCATTCATCGAGAGACTTGTCTGCGTGGAGTCGGCTCCATAAGAGTTTCCGAGCTGTCGTCGCAAGACGTTAACCCTCTAGTGCACATTTTTTCTGTCAGTGTGCTGTAGTTTTCCCAAGTAGCACACTTTGTTCACTAAAAGAATTCCGAACTGATTGTTGAACTCATTTAGTATGTTTTCCAAACTTCCCCGCGAACTCTATTACGACGGATTTAGCGCACGTTTCTCTGTTGTTGAACATGTTAAAGTACGGCTTGTTTTTTTTTATATGTTCTAGTAATAATCTTGGAACGTCTTGCCACACTCGTATACAACAAGCTTCAAATTACTAAAATTCATCATGACTGACAACTAATCAAAATTTAGTCATCAAAACATTAGTTGAACACTTCGTTTGAACTTCTCACGATGTATTGGGTAAATGTTATGAAAACATGATAAGAACGCTATTGAAACATGTTAAGAATATTCTGTTCAGTCATGTTTAATAACTGATGACAGCAAAACCCCAAAAAAATTCTTGATGAACAAGTCGAAAATGTTGAAACGAATATTTTTGTGATGTCATGTTCTTATATAAATATTATCGCTGTTGAGAAAACAGCACAACAACAAAGTTAAAAATCGCTGTAAAAAAAAATTAACAATTTTGAAATTTTTATTTGCCATATTTTTTTTTATTTATGTATTCTAGAAGCAATTTATAAGGAATGATTATTGGAATATTTTTTTTAATTTCATTGCCTTTGACGAGATTCGATCCTAGACTCCCCGCTGCTGCTACATTGCTTGATGAGATTCCGGTGCGCTAGTGCATGTACCTATGAAGAGAAGATACTGAGGCTCGGCTAAAAGCTTTATTTAAACTTCACATTCTTATGAAAAACATTTACTCGCTCTACTCTCACAATAAGTTCGACAAAAGTTTTGAAAACTTATAAAACGTATAAATTGAAACAATGTTCACTTCTCAACCCTCAAAATAATCCAAAGTCATGCCAGTTGTTCGAAAAACACCACTACGACTGAGATGTAACATCATTCCAACATCCCCTATTGTGAACGTTTGGAATGAGTGCAAACAAACAAGCTTTGAACTTCACTAAAACATCCCTCCAATCTATCCCCAAGTAGCACACTCGCCAAAAGATTTCCGAACTTGTTGTTGAACTCATTTACTATGTTTTCCCAACGTCCCTGAGAACTCTTGAACGCTGAAAAAAGCGCACGTTTTTCTGTTGTTGAACATCTCTTAACCTGTTAGAAATGTGCGTGGTTTAATTCAGTTTTACCAGCGCACGTCCTACTTGCATTGAGATCGTTTGTTGAACATGTCATAAGAACTTTTGACTATAAGATTCTGAACCGGGTTGGATAACGTCGTTAGAACCGTTTAACAACATTCTGCCTTTGAGATTCAGGAGGGAGTTAGGAAAACGTTTTATAACCGTTCAAGAACATATCGTGGCAGACAAGACTGTTAAACAGGCTTTTCATAAAATACGTCTAAGGTGTTCGCTCAAAGTTTTTTTCTTAATTTAATCCTTTATTTGTGAGTAAAGCCGCTTTACGACACTTTAACTACTAGTTTTTGTTATTTATTAGTTTGGACAGGGTACGCCATTTATGAATAATAATAATATAAATGATGGATAATACAAAAATATCAACCATAAAAAATCATTCAATTTCCTAATTATGCCTTTGGGGATTTTTTCAATTTTATTTGAGTGTTAATTAACATCGCTTGCTCTAAATACTGCTGCTGGTTCCTGGGGCTGCATTTTCAGTATTCCTTTTGATGAAGAAAGCTCAGGGCAAGTATCGAACCCAAAATCACTCTAAATGTCAAGTCCGGCGCGCGTCTGCTTCTTTCCACGGGGGTAATTTGATTGAGCAGGCCTAAACGTCAATAAGAAGTCTGCGGTCATCTAAGTTTTACCAAGTTCACTAACAGTTTGCCAACACTTCTTTTGAACATCAGCTGTTTCTATTTTTAGAACTATCTGTGCTTGTTTCTTCAACATGTTCTTGTTCGGTTTTTAAAACACGAACGCGAACTACACATAAACAACTTGTTTACGAGCAGTTCTCTACGGAATCGGTCTTTTTTCTTTAATTTTAATTTTTGTATTTTTTAATCCGGTTGATGCAGCTTTAGCCTTAAATAGTTATCATTAGTTTGTTCATTTTGTTCAGTCCATACAAAATGATATGTGAAAATTCTGTTCAGATTTGAAGGTTTTTTTTGAATGATTTGAACTCGGCAAGTTGTAAAAATGGATATGGATCACAATGAAAAAATTGACACGGTTTGTGCTTTGCACTTAATTTTTGTCACTGATTTAAAACACTATTTTTGGTTTTTCATTTGGGATATGTTAGAGACATAAAATGTTAACTTTTCAGAATTTTCAGAATGTGGCAAATTTTATTTTGTTGCGATTTTTGAATCATACAGATTTAAAGTAAATGAAATATTGGTCGCAAAGCTCTACGATAACATTTGTCAGTACTTTAGTGAAATTTTGATAAAGTGTGTTCCGTTTTGTTATAGCCATTTGGCCGTTTAGATAGTCGCAGTTTTCATTTTAAAATATGCCCATGCTGCCCACTTGAAAAAATGAGTTGAAAGTGGCCTTTCATATTTTGTTTTTTCGACTTTGTTGATGCTCCTAAGTTAAGCTGAGATATTGCCATGCAAAATTAAAAATTGTATTGGTCATTTAGTCTGGCCTAAACAATTAATTATTTTCAATGTCGATATCTCAGCAACTATGGTCCGATTTACAATGTTGAAACATGAAACATTCGTGAATTTTCCGATCTTTCGAAAATACTTTCTGTTTTAAATCAAGACTAACATTTCAAATGGGCGTAATATTGAATGTTTGGCCTGTTTGAAATGTTAGTCTTGATTTTGAATTTTTGAAAATATTTTTTTCGAAAAGATCGGAAAATTTCACAAATGTTTCATATATTAACATTGTGAATCGGACCTATAGTTGCTGAGATATCGACATTAGAAAATAGTGGGTTGTTTGGTGAGACTTAGAAACATCAATTTTTCATGTTTTTTAACCTTGCATGGCAATATCTCAGCAACTAGGGTCATCAACAAAGTCCGAAGAAGCAAAATATAGAGAATTTTCTCAGCTCTTCAAAAATATTTATTTCAATAGTGGGCAAACATGGGCATTATTTTAAAATGAAAACTGCGACTATTTTCAAAAAAGTTACCTAAAAAGGTTATAACTTGAAAATGGTAATTTTTCAAAATTCACTAAAGTACTTTTTGATTGCAAATTCGATTTTACATCGGAAAATGAAGTTGAAAAATTTTGCGACCAATATTTCGATTTTTGAAAAATCTGTATTGATTCAAAAATTAACTCGGTCAAAGATTTTTGCCCATTCTGAAATTTCTGAAAAGTTGGCATTTTATGTCCTCTAAAACATATCAAAAAAATGAAAAATAAAATAGTGTTTTTTTGCAAATCAAGTTTTAGTGACAAAAAGTTAAATTAAAATCACCAAATTTTTTTATCGTGTATCAATTTTTTCAGTGTAGTCCATATTCATACCTACAACTTTGCCGAAGACACCAAATCGATCAAAAATTCCTTCAAAAGATACAGATTTTGAATTTTCACATATCATTTTTGTATGGACAGCTGCCAAATTTGTATGGAAAATTATATGGACAAACTAATGATGCAAAATGGCTTCTTTGGGCATACCGAAGGCACCAAAAAAGTTTCAGCCGGATTAAAAAATACAAAAAAAATCGAATGACCGAAATCTCAGAGAATTGCTCTACGTGAAATCCCATCCGAAGCCAGAGATCCATTCTACTCTTTTATCATGTTTAGCAAACTGAAATGGAACATCATGTCTGCAAATGTCATTTTGCTTTTCAAGTCCTACAAGCATGTTCCATTTGATTCAGAATAAACTTCAAAATGAACTATTCGTAATCTGTTGCTAGATTTGGCATTTGTGTTACACAACCATGTTGAACAATGGTTTTTTGGTCAATATGAGAACAATGGACCACATTTTATGACACTTGTTCAATAATTAACGTATAAAACGCTTGTGCAGCAATTAATCAACAAAAATAAAAGCGATGTTTAGCTTGCTACTTGGTTTTTGTGCTGGAATCTACGTAAAAATGCGAAAGAAATAGAGCTCTTCACTGTATCTCTTTATTAACTTTTATAGCGACGTCACTGAAGGCATGTCGACGGAGAAGATCTTAAAGTTTATATATTTCCGAAAAAGCATGATGAAACTAATGTAAAAATGCCAGGGCAAAATTTTGCTCTGTTTCTTTCTCAAATTCTTCTCATAGCACCGTCACTCGAAAGGCACGTCGACGAAGAAAGTCGAAGCAAGTTTATCTAGTGTTCCACAAAGAAGTGCTTGAATTGACTTAGAAAATGAAGCTCTGGTTCTGTTTCTGTTTCACAAATCCTCCTCGTTGCATTGTTACTCGAAAGGCACGTTGAAGGAGAAGGTCGTAAAGTCTATCAATGCAAAAAAAATGGATCTTAAAACTGTACTTCTTTCATAAGTTCTGCCCAAAGTATCGTCAAGTGAAAAAAAAGCCGTAAAGTTTTCCTATCTAGTTTACCGGAAAGCGCATTGAACTTACGGACCCAATCTTGCAGCAATCTGATTGTAAAAATAATCAGTTCTGTTCAATAAAGCTTAAAGGGATGAATCCAAAATTATTTTGATAGTTCCCGTAGTTTTCTAAATACTAAAATGTGCCGTATAAATCTCCGTGCGCCGTTAACCGACTTAGATAAGGGTAATTCTCTTCACCAACTCACGAAATGTTCTTCGACTGATTTGCGTGAAACTTTGTTCTGCGGGGTAACTTTTGTTCGAATCCAGGTCCGTTTTGCCAGATGGAGTGGCGTTACGACCCCTTCATTTTTGAACATGCGAAAGAGAGGCTTTGAAGCTGAAACGGTGATATCGTGTGATCACTTTTATGTAATAGACGCCCGATTTGATGGCGTAGACCAAATTTAAAAACGTATTTTATCGAAAATACAAAGTCAGCCTTCTTCATTTCGACTGTAAAATTTTGAACATGTTTTATGGGAAATTACTGAATTAAGCCGATTCAGAAGGGTCATTATTTAGAATTAAATTTTTTCATTTTAAAATTTCGTGTTTTTCATTGAGGTTTTTTAGAGTGTAATATGTTCTGAAGTTAAACAGACATTACAAAAATTGATATATAGACATGGGTTTGCTTATCATGATATCGCGATTTTTACGAAAAGTTTGGAAAAGTTACTTTGCTTTTTCGTTTCGTCGTCCGTGTCTGTCGGGTGACTATGAACGGCCATGATCGATGACGACCAACTTTTTCAAAACTTTTTTCGTAAAATCGCGATAACTCGTGATGTTTATAAGCAAACCCTTATGTCTATATATCATTTTTTGTAATTGTTCTGCTCTACAACTTTGTGGAACATTGTTACACTCTAAAAAATAACCCTGCAAAGTTAGAAAAAACACGAAATTTTAAAATGAAAAATTTTGTTCTAAATGAAAAAATGACCCTTCTGGGTCAATGTAGATTCGAAAAGTAAATTTAATTTCCCATAAAATAACATGTTCCAAAATTTTTTACAGTCAAGTAACGGAAAATGGGAGAATTTTTAAAACTTTTTTAGTGTTTTTTTCAATGAAAAATACGTTTTTTCGGAATTCTGAGTACGCCATCAAATCGGGCGTCTAATTTTACATAAAAGTCCCTTTGACACCAAATTCCTATCTCATCACCGTTTCAGGCTGCAAATTATTGAAAAACACCTCTTTTTTCGCATGTTCCGAAATGAAAGGATCGTACCGCCCCTCCGTCATGGGATATAAAAAAACGGATCTCGGATTCGTGATCAGGGAAAAAAGTTACCTCTTAGGACAAAGTTTCACGCAAATCGAAGAGGGATAGGGGCAACTGCTGTGTGAGTTGGCGGAGAATTATCCATAATGCTCTTTCAGAAATCTTGCTCTTAGTATTGTCACTCGGAAGGCAAGTCGACGGAGAAGTTTGTTAAGTTTATCTAGAAGAATTGCTTGATTCGCCTCGAAAATGCTATGAAAATGGAATTCTGCACTATTTCGATTTCATACATACTCCTCATAGCAACGCTACTCGGATGGCACGTCAACGGAAAATTTCGTAAAGTTTATGTATTGCTCAAAAAGTGTGTTAAAATGAATGACAAGGAAAAGGAGCTCTACACTGAATTTTTTCATAAATTCTCCCCATAGCATCGTTGCTTGGAAGGCACGTCGACAGCGAACTCGTAGATTTTCTCCGGTATATCTGATAAATCTGCATTAGTCATTTTAATATATTTTCTGTTGAGGACTGAAACGCACGTTAAAGATTATAAGTTATAAGATTGAAAAATGCCAAAATCCGAACCGGTCAGTAGAGGGTTAAGAACGTGCGGGCTTCCTTTCCTTGATTCTCGCCTTAGCCACACCATCGGCTACCGACTGACGGGCAGCCCCATCTCCGTCCGAAAAAGGCAAAACGGAAGCGTATTATAGTTAATTTGGATGTTCCTGTTTTCCAGTCGGTCGAAATGTTGTAATCACAACGATCCGGACGCTGGGCCTGATGGATGAGCTGCGCCGCGCTGTGGTGGTCGGCTGATGTTTGTAGCACTGCTGGAAGGGAAGCAGGAAGTCCAAAATGGAATCTACTCCAATTAATCCTTCCATCCTGAGCGCAGCGGCAGGCCGTCGGGGCAGTTGATGCAATTTTAAAATGCTCTGTCGGTCAGTGTGCTGTTTTTTATTTGCTTGGAAGAGTCTTAAGTGTTGCAGAAATGAAGCAAGTGGCTCGCCAAGTAAATTGTGTTTCAATTCTGTTTGTAAAAATTACGAGTTTTGAAAAACCTACAATAACTTTAGAAGAACGTTCCCACGAACTATCTCAGGAAACATCCATTGAATCAGGGTACGAGGGGTAATTCCAGATTCACTGTTTACCGAATCGATGACACTCTTCCCGACGAGACATGCGACACTATTTTGATTGTCCACGGCTGCCCTTCCAGAACTTTGCATAGCTTTGCAAGCATGAGTCAACTGTCAACAGCAGCAAACTGCGCTGGCTTTGCCCTCGTCGTCGCGCGGTCCAACTTATCAGCGTGGGAAAGCAAACTTCAGTGTCCTGTCCTGTCCGGTGTTTACCTGTGAGTATCACCGATGACCAAAGGGCTGCAGCTGCTGGACGGAACTTTCCTCGTGGTTGTGCCTGCATGTTGTTTGCCAATCGATTTGTTTGCCAAGTTACCGTGACATGTCGGGAGCGTCTGAACATTACGTAATTTTGAACATTTGAGTAGTTATTTCATACGACAACAGATTGACAACGATCCTTGTTTTATTCCGTCATTGTCAAGCAGATTTTTTCCCAGAGTGTCGCTTAACTACGCACGATGCGTAGAACCCCAGAAACCATACGAAACCATCTGAAATGAATGTCGTCCGTCCGTTCGCAGCCCGTTAGCATCTAATTAATTTCGGAAAACGTCCGACCCTTAGTGATTCTTTCTACAGCATTGGCCGTGCGTATTTTGTACATATTGAAGTTTTGGTCATGCCAAAAGGCACAGTGCGTGGGAATTAATTAGTTCGGAAATGTGACGACAATATGGAGCAGACCAGACCAGCCCGTCAACGGGGGTTGATTGTCGTGGGAAGCGAACGCGGGTCGTCGTAGGGCTGCTTTGCGCAATCTTTAGTGCAAATGTTACACAAAAACCAGACTCTGCAAATTGTGATTTTCAATGATGGATCTACAACAGTCTTGTCGCCGCGCACTTTGAGTAATAGGCGATGACACAACCGGAGCACAAACGACTGTACGATGACACCGCAGTGCTGTACAACACACTCAAACGAAAGACCTCCGACATCTAATGTGACATCGGTTCCAAATCTCTGACTCTGACTCCAATAACAACTCCCATACAAAGTTGTTGGTAAAAGCCGAATTTGACTCAAGCACTCTAGGAATACGCGACTTCTACTTTGACTGCCAAGAATATTTCCACTCCGACTGTGACTCCTAATTTTCAACCGACTCCGACGCGTGCCCCTCAGCAAACGACTTCCTTCGTTTGGGTGTACTCTCACTGTTGAAGCGAAGAAGCCCACGCCACCCCGTAGAAAAATGTTAATTTCCAACACTCTTGGAGCTTTATAAACTTCCCAAACTCCAAAGACTGGAGCGAGAAAAGCGCGCGCCCTCGTGGAAATTTATTATTCAACCATTTAATATGTTCGGGCTGGTTTAGACGATATGACGATGGGGCCGACGCAAAGCCATTGTGTGGGTTTCGGTTCGGTTAGCCAAGTCGAGCGTTTGTGGCCTAGACGGAGACCGAGTCGGAGAGTCCAACGAACCCGCGCAAGGTATTACAAAACGGTTGGCAAACTTTCTGAATTACAACAAGGATTTTTTTTTTTTTTTTGAATTAAATATACTTTATTGAATCTTTCTTATAATAATTACATTTGGTTTACATAATAAGTGGTCAGCTGTGGCTCTTCAGCTTTAGTTTGCTTTTCTTGATTTAAACACTGTTCATATTCATAACTTTAAAAGTATATGATTTATCATTTTTGTAACACTAGGTACAATGAAGAAAAAAAAATTAAGAAAACATAACCTAACCTAAAACTAACTTAATCTTACCATAAACTAAACCAATCCTTGAATCAAGGGGTATTCAGATATAGCACATTTTTCCCTGAATTTCAAACATTTTTCTTGAATCTTCTGATCCAACATTTTTACTTCTGCTAATTCATGAACCTCACTTGATCTTGTCCAGCCAGGAACATTCAAAACCATTTTGAGTACCTTGTTTTGGACACGCTGGAGCTTCAATTTATGAGTTCTAGCGCAACACTCCCAAACAGGTACTGCATACTCAATAACGGGGTAAATTATTTGTTTGTAAACTGCTAGCTTATTTTTCAAAGATAGCTTTGATTTTCTGTTAATTAAAGGATACAAACACCTGATGAGAATGCTGCACTTGTTCAATATTTTATCTACATGCTGTCGAAACAATAGTTTCGAGTCAAGTATGAGACCTAAATAGACAACTTCCTTTGACCAGGGTATTGAAACATCATTCATTTTAATCAAAACATCATCCTTTGGGACAAATCGGGCCGATTTGGAAAGTGGAAAAATGATGGTTTGAGTTTTGGCTGCATTTATGCGAATTTTCCAGTCGCCAAAGTATTCGGAAAGAACGTCAAGACCCTTCTGAAGACGGCCAACTAAATATCTGGTTATTTTACCCTTATAAATAACGGCAGTGTCATCAGCAAAAAGTGACAACACACCATTACCAGGAAGAGTAGGCAAATCAGATGTAAAAATATTGTACAGAAGTGGGCCAAGAATACTTTGGGGAACCCCAGCATCAATGTTGAATAATCCAGAAGCAATCCCATTCAGAAAAACCCTGAACGATCTCTCCGAAAGATAGTGCTGGATAATTTTGATAAGATACATTGGAAAACCGTATAAATACAGTTTATGTATCAAACCATCATGCCAAACATTGTCAAAAGCCTTCTCAACATCCAACAAAGCCATAGCAGTTGATTTAGACTCAAGCTTGTTCTGCTTGATGATTTTAGTTACTCTCGTAAGCTGATGAGCAGTATTATGTCCCTTTCGGAAGCCAAACTGCTCATTCAAAATTATATTATTATCGTTGGTAAAATCCAAAAGCCTTGAATAGATGACCTTCTCAAAGAGTTTGGACAGACTACTCAAAAGACTAATGGGACGATAACTTGTTGGCGATGTTGGATCTTTTTGAGGCTTCAAAATTGGTATGACTTTGCCCAGCTTCCAATTGGTGGGGAAGTAACCAAGTTGCAAACATTTATTGAAAATATTGGCTAGATGTTGAAAGAACTGATCACTCTGTTTTTTCAACACTAGATTAAAAATGTTATCAAAGCCAGGAGCTTTCATATTTTTCATTTGTTTAACTGCAACTTTGACTTCCTCACCAGAAACATGGGAATCTGCAGGAAATTCAAAGGTAGAGTCATTGATTGTTGAAATACTATTGGCAACTGATGTTTCTTTACGGCTGGTCATGGAAGCGCCAAGATTATGTGAACTAACAAAATGAAGCCCAAGTGCATTTGCCTTTTCCTCGGATGTAATCAAAGGAGAATCCTCAACAATAAGAGGAGGAATAGGCTTTGGTTTGTTTTTAAGAACTTTTGAAAGTTTCCAAAATGGTTTTGAATAATTCCCAAGCTGGCTTACATGTTTTGAAAATTCTTGATTTCTGATATTGTCAAGTCGGTCTTGTATGATTTTGTTCAAATTGTTAACTGAAATCTTTTGTCATAGTCCCCAGTCCGTTGATATTGTCTCCTATAAACATTCCTAAGTCTAATCAAGTGTTTAGTATCTACGTCAATATCAGTTACCTTAAAATTAACAGGAACCTCCCGAACGTTGGCAGCCTCTGCTTGGTTGATAGCCTGCTGGATCACCTCCAGCGAACGATCAATATCAGCAGAAGTTTCCGGGTGTTGATCATAGTCGATGTTGCTGTCGACCACTTGCTGAAACTGCTGCCAGTCAACGTTGTGGTAATCTTTCCGGGTTGGTTGCCGCTGCGGAGTAACGGAAGCTCCAACCTCCACAACCACCGGATAGTGATCAGAACTCAACTCTTCAAACACCTCAGGATGAGCCACGTTCTCAGCCATATTGGTAATGAAGAAGTCGATGATTGAGTGATTCCCAGACCGAGCCACCCTCGTTGGACGATCCGGACTCACAACGTTGTAGTATCCGTTTTGCAGATCGTTGTGCAGAATCACCCGTTCCGATTCCTCCTGCTGTTGCCCCAAACTTCATGCTTCGCGTTGAGGTCACCAGCGATGATGTACTTTGCGCTCCGCCGTGTCAGCTTCTGGATATCGCTCTTCAGTTTTGCTGCTGAACCATCTCTGGCATTCACCTGACGTGGGCAGTATGCAGCAATGAAGAGTACTGGGCCAACCGAAGTGGGAATTTCCACCCCAACGGCCTCGATGATGTCCAGCTTGAAGTGTGGCAGCCGGCGTGGCTTGAGATCACGATGAACAGCGACAAGCACACCTCCTCCTCCAGAGGTGGTCCTGTCGAGCTGCGTCGCGATCTTGTAGTTTTGCAGATAAACTTTTTCACCGGGCTTCAGATGAGTTTCCGTGATGGCAGCTACGTCGATCTCCTTCTCGCGAAGAAAATCCACCAGCTCTAAGTTCTTCCTCCTAATGGAGCAAGCGTTCCAATTCAGCAGCTTGAGGGACCTACGATCCATACTGGATGACGAACGAGGTCAGCACTTCAATCTGCTGGGTCTTGGTTTTGCATCCACGCAGTGCAGCGGACATCTGTTTGAAAATATTGAGGAGTTCGGTTGAGGTGTAAAGATCATTACCATTTTCCTCAACTGCTGGTTCTTGGGTTGGTCTTGGCTCCTGGCTGAAGCCCGGTGGTGGCGGTCTCGGCTCCTGGCTGGAACCCGGCCGTGGATGATTCATCTCAGCTCTCTTCCTGGGATCCAACGGCAACGGTGCCAAGTTCGGGACCTGGCGTCGCGGTTGAAGAGGTGGAAAATTTTGCTCCACCAGGGCTGGAGGAGTTCTACGACGCTGAGGCTGATTCTTCGTCGATGCTTGCTGCCGAATTTTCACGAACTCAGCTCTCTTGGGGCACTTTCGGTCGGTTGACGAGTGCTCACCGTTGCAGTTGAGGCACTTCACCAGCGAATCTTGGATGCACTGGGATGTGATGTGCGCATCGGTACCACATTTGGCGCAACGACGCTTCAGGTGGCAGTTCTTACCTCCGTGCCCGAAGCCCAGGCAGTTGAAGCATTGTGTGACGTCACGATGCACTGGTCGGTATCGCTCCCACGACACGATAATGTTGAAAACCGCTCGATTGCCTTCAGCTCAGGAAGCGTCGTCGATCCCTTAGCCAAATGCAGCAGGTAGAGCTGGTCACGGTACTTGATGTCTTTGTTGCGTCGGCTCATTTTGTGCACGGCCAACACATCCAGTTTCAAAACTTTTAGCTCGGCAGCTAATTCCTCCACTGGCATGTCGTACAGACCTCTGACGACGATTTTGTACGGCTTATCCATGACGACATCATGGGTAAAGTACTCCGCCTCGTTTTCGGTCAAGTAATCCTTGACCAGTTGATAGTGCTGCCTGGATTGCACCAGCACCTTAAATCCGTCCTGACACAGACGAATGTTGCCTAGGACTTTCCCAGACTTGATGAGTTCAACCAGCCCCGCTCGAAAGTCGATCGTTGCTGCTGATTGCCTCACATAAAAGGAGGCAGTTTCTCCTTTCGCTGTTTCACTTCATTCTCCTTTGCTTCCGCTACCTGGTCCTCGTCAGGCAGTCCAGCGAACTTGTTGTTCTTCAAAGCTGCTCCTCGTGCGACGAAGAGTTCTCCTCCTCCTCATCCATCGGTACAGTACCGTCGCTCTTTTTCGTCTTTTTGCTGTTCGATGTCACTTCCAAAAGCACCTTTTGGAAATTCCCGGTTTTTGGCCATCAGTTGAGGCCTCAACCTTCCTTTGGAAATTCCCACTTTTTGCCTGCTTGAGCCGCAGGTAGGGCAATATTGCCGGCGTTTTGCGCCGGGACGCGACGAGTCATGTTGATTCAGACAACCTTCACCAACGAATGCTCGGATAACAATGACAAGGTGTTATCCGAAAAGTGGTGTTGAAGATTTGGTATCCGATCCGATTTGTCGAATCGTACTTATTTACAACAAGATGATGATAAGTTGCGCCAAATTGATAAATTTGACAAAACCAATTGATTTTAATTCGTCGTGATCGAATTTGGTCGTCACTGAGAAGAATTCCAACCCAGGAAAATATTATTATTAGTTTTTTTATGTGTAAGAATATTTTTGTAAATAGATAACTCGGGAAAACTATGATAGACATTTTGTAATGGAGTGAAACTACTTAAGTATTAACCGGATCTTAAGTCATGAGTTAAATGTCCTTTTTTCAAGTTAGGCCGTTGATTTTTGAAGTTTATGTCTCTCAACTCTGATCAAAATGGATAGGGGCGGAGACAAATATTTAATCTTAATCAGGGGTGACCAAAATATTGCCCACGAGGTCATTTTTTGTGGCTCGCGGACCCATTTTGAATGATCATGTAAAATGGTCCTTTAACGCATCTTTAAGTGATTTTATAATTCCTAGAAACTAAGGTTAAGTTTATGCCTATTTTGTGAGCATTTTTAGATTTGAGAATTATGTCAAAATTTTTATCAAATATTAATTGAAATTTTATTAAAATTTGAGGAATCAATTTTGAACAACCCTTAAGTAACTATGTATCATCAAGATTAAAACATAATTTAAAAAAATAAATTACACACTTTTACAAAAATAAAAATAAATAAAACAAATATATTCAAATACAACGTTAAACTTTCATTATATTTGTGAAATCACGGTAGTTGAGACACGAAAGTTGCAATAAGGCCGATGCAAATATTTAAAAAGTTTTTGTCCCTCAGTCAAGGAGGGGAGGGGGGCAAAAATAAAAATATAAAAATTTAAATAACAAGCCATAATCTTCACATTTAAATGAAAAAGTGTTTTAAATGATTTACACTAGTTCAGTTGTTTTGCAATCATTAGTTTTCAAAAAATCTAAGATCTGACAAAAACAAAAATTGTATCGCAAAAAAAAATGATTTTGCATCGAAAATTTTCAAAAAATCTTAAGATTTTTCAATAAACCCAAACATGCTAAAAATGATTTTAATCGCAGGAGAATGTATTTTAATTTGATTTCAGCTAGTTGCCCTTGAATTTTCATTGAAATTTTGAAGTTTATTGTAAAAATATTTTTTTTGCCCCCTGATTTTGAAAGAGGGGGGGGGAGGGGGGGGGGGTTGACAAAAACTTTTAAAAATATTTGTAACAGCCTAAAGCAGATGAATAATATTTATGTTGATATTTTTTTTTGATTTTCTGATTTCAATAAAATTTAACCAATTGATTAAAGGCTTTTTTGTACAAAACTGTTATTTTTTTTTTGTTCTGGAACATTTTGTTTTGTTTAGCTTAGATTAAAATTTAAAATATTTTTCCTTATGGAATTCTAGAGCTTATGTGAGCATCAAATTTAACTCATGATTCAAAAAACATTGAGCACCACTGATCTAAATAACAGGCTTTGATTTAAATATTTCAATAAAACAAGTGTTTTAATCCTCTACAACCTTCGATCTTAAAATTCAATAAAGTCAATTTTCCAACCAATGTTTGAACTTAAAAGCATTGAAAGAACAACTCATAAAATTTTAGTAAATTGTCAAACAATTAATATGTTTAATCAAGTTACTAATTCCTCTTCTAGTTGTGCTAAAATTTCAATCCATTTTGGAACCATTATTGCTTATAACTAAGAGATTACCCTATCATTCAAGTGAGATACTAATATATGTGACAATACAATAAACCCAATATTAGCAATTCCCTACGAAATCGGTCTTTTTTCTTCAATTTTAATTTTTGTATTTTTTAATCCGACTGAAACGTTTTTGGTGCCTTCGGTATGCCCAAAAAAACCATTTTGCATCATTAGTTTGTCCTTATAATTTTCCATACCAACTTGGCAGCTGTCCATACAAAAATGATGTATGAAAATTCAAAAATCTGTATCTTTTGAAGGAATTTTTTGATCGATTTGGTGTCTTCGGCAAAGTTGAAGGTATGGATACGGACTACAGAATTTTCTCAGTTCTTCAAAAACTTTTTTTTCAAAAGTGGGCAAACATGTGCACTAATTAAAAAAAATGAATAACTGCGACTTTTTTCAAAAAAGTCACCTAAATATGGATTTTACTTGAAAACGGTGCACTTTATCAAAATTTCACTGAAGTACTTTTTGATTGCAAATTTGATTTTACATCGAAAAATGCAGTTGACAAATTTTTGCGACCAATATTTCGATTTTTTTTTGAAAAAAATCAGTATTGATTCAAAAATTCATACCTCGCTCAAAGATTTTTTGCACAACCTGTAAATTTCTGAAAAGTTGGCATTTGATGTCCTCTAAAACATATAAAAAAAATAAAAATAGTGTTTTTTTGCAAATCAAGTTTTAGTGATAAAACAGTTAAACAAAAAATGACCAAAAAAATTTTTACCGTGTATAATTTTTTTTTCAGTGTAGTCCATATCCATACCTACAACTTTGCCGAAGACACCAAATCGATCAAAAAATTCCTTCAAAAGATACAGATTTTTGAATTTTCATACATCATTTTTGTATGGACAGCTGCCAAGTTGGTATAGAAAATTATATGGACAAACTAATGATGCAGAGGGCTTCTTTGGGCATACCGAAGGCACCAAAAAAGTTTCAGTCGGATTAAAAATTACAAAAAAAAATCGAATGACCGAAATCTGAGAGAACTGCTCATATACAAAATCGATCCAAAATTAGCAAAAATAAATAAATAAAATAAAATCATATAAAATTATTCGCTCTACAGCATTGTCTTGGCGTTCTCGAAACTAAATGCTCGAAGGCTTGATTGTTGAGGCACCTAAGCTTCCATCAACCCCCGGGATTCGAACTGACGACCTTTGAATTGTGGGTCCAACGGCCTACCAGCGGCTCCACCGAGACAGGACCCAGGGAGACGACTCCTACACCTGGACTGAGCTATCGATCTTACCTCGGGGTCGGGGCCAACATTTACTTCCTCGTCCCACGGAAGGCGGGATCAGACAAATCTCGTCTCGAAAAATGCCACCGGGACCTTCTGGGATCGAACCCAGGTCGACTGGGTGAGAGGTAACCACGCTTACCTCTACACTACGGGTCCCGGTAAAAATTAGCACAAGTGCTTAATTTTGCCTAAGGAATCAAGCCAGGGGTATCACCTTGATGTTTATACTCAGGTCAATTCATAACATATTGTGAATTGATGTTAACACATTCCGGGGAAAAATCATTTTGGTCTTGGGAGGAAACCTGAGTTTCGCACCCTCTGAGTGAGATTGTTCAGAGCATTTTCTTTTCGAAATCAAAAGTTATAAAGCGGCAATTAATTTGAACTCACTTTAATGAGCTGACTATGGATAAAAAAAGCTTTGTAACACCGTCAGTGAAAACCAGCAATTTGCAACAGTATACGTGTTTGATTACACGCAAATGACTGGTTTGCTGCTTAATTCAAGCTTGATAGCATAGAAAGTCGAGTTCTTAGCATAATAACATAACATGAAGGCGGCCCCGTCCGGCGCGCTTGTCCGTCCAGAACGCGGATGAAAGAAAGTTGTGGGGCGCAACCCAAACAGCAATCTCATTAACAAACCCAGCAAACAGAGCCTAGTTTGGGTCATACTGCGCCGCCAGACGAAACTACACTGGCCGGGTTTGTTCCGAAACCTGTAATTTCCAGCGTCTCACGCACCACACCTCGTTGAGCTCTGTAATCATTTGTTAATGAAGTTAACCCTTCGAACGCGCCAAGAACCCCGCGATGGACGACGTTCTAGCCGCCGGTCGGTAACCAGATAAATCATTCAATTTTTCATTATTGCCCCTTTTTCTCAAGTGGTTCTCCCCAATCTCTCAACCTCACCGGCAGGGGACTTCCTTTTCCTGTGTGTGAGTGTGTCAGTTCACGGCGCAGACAGAGGTCCAATTAACGGCCGAAGAAAAATACCTACACCCAGAAAGCCAAAAACGCACTGCCAGACGACGGCGGCGACGGGGCTCGAACCCGAACATTAGGGATAATTATTGATTTATTTACTCTATTGGGCTCGGCGCGCAAGTATCGCTTTCATCCGCGCCCCGTCCTGTTACAGAACTTATCCGCCAGAGGTCTGGACAGGCAGCGTACGTTGTACGTGTTTTAGGAAATTGGAATCAAATTAACGACAGGAGATCCGAGCCCGG
The DNA here is from genome assembly GCF_015732765.1 of Culex quinquefasciatus. NCBI lineage: Eukaryota > Metazoa > Arthropoda > Insecta > Diptera > Culicidae > Culex > Culex quinquefasciatus. Next base: position 114,170,001 of record NC_051863.1, on the reverse strand, counting down.
GAGACCCTGCCGCGTGGTCCATTCAAACGTTCGTCGTCCATTCATGTCTAGAGATCGAGAGTGTTTGAACAGCGTTGGAAGAGCGGAGAATGTAGGAGTGAACTGGAAAAGGGGTGGAGGACCGTAACAATCCAGAACGCGTTATAAATTATTTTTAATTTGACTCTGAGAAGTCTTAATTGGACAATGGCGCGCAGAAGCAGCCAGCGCCGATGACGTTGCAATGTGTTCATTCATTTAGAATTACTTTTACTTCTTTTCTTTTCAATTGAGAGAAAGAGACAGAAATTTCCAAAGACAAATAGGATTTTTGATTGAATTTGTAGCAAATTTATTTCTTCGTCTCGAACATCCAGCAACAAATAAATTGCGAGCAAAGTTCGACCCCGGGTCTTTGACCCATTTGTGTTTGTTTGTCTAACACTAGAATAAACATGCAAAACTTCTAATCTTCAGCGGTATGCTACCCTGACGTAGCCTCTTCACCCCCTCCTTTCCTCCTCGACTCTATTCGTCATCCTCGGTATCAGTATCTCCTCGGTAGGTATGCGCAAAATAAACACGCGGCTCATGAATGGGAAAATGCAGTATCAATAGAATTTTCTCATAGTTAGTAGCTCTTTGAGAACCGGGCAAAACGGCGCGGCGGCGGCGCGACAAACAAGCACATCACATAACATCCAGCCCATTTACGAAAAAAGTAGAAAAATGAAGAAGCAAACATACATACATAATGTGCGCATACACACATTTGCTAGAAAATAAGCGAATAATAACCGGAAATATGACATCATTTTAACACACTAGACTTCTTTGCCGTGTGTTTGTGTTTTGCTCCGCGTGACGTTGCCCAGCTATTTTGCTGCTGGTGCTGTGGGGGCCTGTCCAAATATCACGTTTTTTTTGCAATTCTAAAGCACAGCCCTTTCTTTTATAAACGCTGATTTGACATACTTTTGACACATTTTGCTATAAAAGTTTAAATTTCCCTAAACAAACAATTCGTGGGTGGTACCCGATCTGATCTGTATACACTTTCCCACTTTTGCCGGTCCACACCACCAAAAATTTGTAGAATAACATATGGGTCATTCCAGGTCAACTGTGTACACTTTTGGACTTGACCTTCACCGATTTGGACCAAACTTGGAGGGAACGTTCATCTATCGATAGTTAACAGAAATCCCAATTTTGGTGTTGATTAGATCATCCTAGGGACCTACATAGGGAAATGAAATGTTCTGGGAGAAATTTCAAACACCCAAAGTCATTCAAATTTAAGGTTGAAAAACTTGTAGTTTTTCTTTCGTGTTGGCACTTTTTTCATACCGAACAAGCACAAACATAACAAAAACTACCAGATTATTATCAACAACAGTTTTACAGTACATACTTATAATAGTTATAAGTGTCGTTTTTTTGCCAAAACTATTTTAAATTGATTGCAACCTTGTTCTTGCATGATCTTGTTGCTCGATTGGAACCCCGATTTGACAGTTCGATTGGAACCCTGAGAGTGACATTTCGCCTCTCCATATAGGCTCTCTAGACCATCCCTCTATTTTTGGCACCGCTCTCTTTTTTGACGATTTTCTAAAAAATTTTTTTTTTTCTTTTAATCATAACTATGCAACTATTTGAGCAAATGGCTTTCTACAGATTGCATTTTATAGAAAATTGTCCAATGAATTTGATAAAAATAAAATTTTAACCCTGAAATGCCCACTAATATTATATTTTAACGTTTTAAGTATTAAAATTAAATTTTGACATGTTCCTCATATTTTTATTTGATTTATTTTATCACCATCGTGTTCCCTGGACAATTTAACATAATAATCAATGTAGACCTCAAACTAAAATGAACTATTGGTGAGTGTTCCCTACACGATGAAGATAAAATAAATCAATTAAAAATCTAAGGAAAAGGTCAAAATTTAATTTTAATACTTAAAACGTTAAAATATAATATTAGTGGGCATTTAAGAGTTAAAATTTTATTTTTATCGAATTCCTTGGACAATTTTCTATAATATGTAGAAAGTCATTTGCTCAAATAGTTGAAAAGTTAAGATTAAAAGAAAAAAAAAGGTTTTTTTAGAAAATCGTCAAAAAAAGAGGGCGGTGCCCAAAATAGAGGGATGGTCTAATCAGCACCAAACTTGGGATTTCTGTTAACTATCGATAGATGAACGTTCCTTCCAAGTTTGGTCCAAATCGGTGAAGGTCGAGTCCGAAAGTGTACTCAGTTGAGATGGAATGACCCATATTCATGTTACTGAGGCAAAAGAGCTGCTGTTAAGGTATTTTGGTTTAAGTCTATTTAGAAGCCACGGCATGGATGAAGCAAAATATTATAAACCGAGATACCCCATCAGAGGAAAGTTGTGTTTTACCGGCCTGAACCAGAATCTGTACAAACCAAACCGGAACTTCGTTTGACCTTGAACCTCTGGGGCTCAAAAATCAACCTAAATATAATAGCTTTAAAATTATGAATGTTAAAATATGAAATTAAATATTAAAATATGAAATTTAAGTCAAGACTAACATTTAAAAAGGGCCAAACATTTAACATTACGGCCTTTTGAAATGTTAATCTTGATTAAATTTTTTTGAAAATATTGTTTTCGAAAAGATCGGAAAATTTTAAGAATGTTTCAAATTTCAACATTAAAAATCGGACCATTAGTTGCTGAGATATCGACTTTAGAAAACGGTGGGTTATTTGGGTGATACTTAGAAAACATAAATGTTCCTGTTTTTAAACCTTTGCATGGCAATATCTCAGCAACTAAGGGTCGTATCAACAAAGTTCAAAAATGCAAAATATAGAGAGCTCTTCAAAAATATTGTTTGCAAAAGTGAGCAAACATGGGTACTTATTTAAAAAAATGAATAACTGAGACTATTTGAAAAAAAGTTACCTAAAATGACGATAACTTAAAAACTGCGCACATTATCAAAATTTCGCACTTTATCAAAATTTCAATAAAGTACTTTTTGATTGCAAATTCAATTTTACACCGAAAAATAAAGTTGAAAATTTTTTGCGACTAGTAATTACAAAAAAAAAAGATATATAGACATAAGGGGTTTGCTTATAAACATCACGAGTTATCGCGATTTTACGAAAAAAAAGTTTTGAAAAAGTTGGTCGTCATCGATCATGGCCATTCATGGTCACCCGCGACAGGCACGGACGACGAAACAAAGAGAAACGCAAAAAGTAACTTTTTCGAAACTTTTTTTCGTAAAATCGCGATAACTCGTGATGTTTATAAGCAAACCCCTTATGTCTATATATCAAAATTTTTGTAATTGTCTGTTTTACAACTTTGTAGAACATTGTTACACTCTAAAAAATAATCCTGTAAAGTTAGAAAAAAACACGAAATTTTAAAATGAAAAAAATTGTTCTAAATGAAAAAATGACCCTTCTGGGTCAATGTAGATTCGAAAAGTACATTAAATTTCGCTTAAAATGATATGTTCCAAAATTTTGTACAGTCGAGTAACGGAATATGGGAGAATTTTTAAAACTTTTTTAGTGTTTTTTTTTTTTCGATGAAAAATACGTTTTTTCGAAATTCTGAGTACGCCATCAAATCGGGCGTCTAATTTTACATAAAAGTCCCTTTGACACCAAATTTCTATCTCATCACCGTTTCAGGCTGCAAATTATTGAAAAACACCTCTTTTTTCGCATGTTCAAAAATGGAAGGTGTCGTACCGCCCCTCCGTCACGAGATATCAAAAAACGGACCTCGGATTCGTGATCAGGGACAAAAGTTACCCCTTAGGACAAAGTTTCACGCAAATCGAAGAGGGGTCGGGGCAACTGCTGTGTGAGTTGGCGGAGAATTACCCATGAACAAACTTTTGATGCAAAATAGCTACTTTGGGCATACCGAAGGAACCAAAAAAGTTTCAGCCGGATTAAAAAATTAAAATCAATAAAAATGACCGATATCGTCGAGAACTGCTCAGATCGAACATAATTCATTAGAAATTCCTTGCTCAAGATACATATTCTACAATGTTACCGTGCTATTATTGTATGAAAAACTATAAAATTACTATGGACGAAAAAATGTCGCAAAATAACATTCCTACATAGTAAAAACAACACATCTGTGATTGTGTAAACATTTGTCAAATAATGTTAGAAAAAAAATGTTAAGTTTTATCTCTTTTAATGTGTAAATTTAAATAAATGTTAATAAACGGACCACAGAAGGTCAATATTTCTAAATTTCACAAAACATTTTTTTAAGAACATAATAAAGTAGGTAGCATGCGCTTTCTATTGCAGGGCCGAATTGGCCGATATGATTTTTCAGAACTCAAAGTGTCAATTGTGTTGTAATTGGAGACTGACTGAGACTTGATATGGCTGAACTTGAACTAAATAGCAACGCGTTTACGAACGTCCTCCACTCATTTCGCAGGGGCGTTCAAAAGGAAAACGAAACTTACAAATAGATTAGTTTATAACTGACATTTAATTACCATACTGGACCGAGCCAAGCCCGCAACCGTCCGCGTCGTATTATACAGCAAAAGGAAATAGTTAATCTTTTTCCTCCCCATAAGATATCGGCGGCGGCGGCCACTCCCCGGTGCACATTCCCCGGGACCCTGGGCCAGCTCGAAACCGGACCCCGTGGCCGCGTGCGGATGCTCCAAACTTTATCTCCATCTTTCGTTTCCTTCTTTTCTTTTTTCCTCAGTTTGCCACTCTCTGAGGAATAGCTTTTTAATCTATTCTGATGATTAAAATTATACAGTCCGTTTCCTGTTTTTTTTTCGGCCGCCGAGAGTGCGCGCCATTCTTGTTGGCTCCCGTAGGCTTTTCCGCCGTTGATTGTTTTTTGGAGCCATTGACTTCGGGAGTGGGGGCTGGCTGGCCAGCATCTTGTTTCAAACCGAGGAGGAAGCAAACAAGTTGCACCTGTAACACAGGGCTAAGAAGATCCGAGGAGGGGTTTAGCGAAGCAAACAAAAATTAAAGCCTGTAGTTTAGTGAATTCGTTTGTGCAATTAGATGAACCGCAAAAAAAAAAACATCTGGAAATAATTTTGAGAATCTCATTTAAAAAATATCGAATGACAAAAAATCTACAAATTGTGAAAGTTTTAAGAATGTTTCAAAAATTTGCTTTAAATTTGATTTGATTTCTTCAACAATTATCCTAACTATTTTTCTATCTTCTCTTTCCAGGTAAATGACGATTCTCCGATAATTTGGTAAATATCAAACCGCATAATATATTCATCCACTAAATTCGTTAAGTGGCTCGTACGGGTTTGTACGGGAAATGTATGCAACCCACACGTTCGGTTACCAACCGCCAGTCGTCAACCCATTATCGCCCCAGCAGACTCGGGATGCAGCGCGCACCATTTGCATCATCAAATTGTGCCAAATTAGCGTAGGCAAAATAGCTCCCCCTCGTCGTGGAGCGAATGCAACTTCCTAGATTGGGTGAATTTTGCCGAGGTGTGTTACAGCTATTATATGGCCGTGCCGCACGTAACCGTTATGCATCGCACGCCACCACGTCGAAAATTGATCTCTCTCCGCTCAGAGTACACTCAGTTTAACCTAAAAAGGCAAATTTTACTGGAATGAACATTTACAACTCTTAAAATTCGATACATTCTTTCATACTAAACTGAGTGTGGAGCATACGTTACGTGGTGGAGTGCCCACGTTTGAATTACCGACACCGACTGGGTTGCTGCAGTTTGGTTCAGTACAGCCTCCGCGCGCAGCCTCCCTCGCGACGGTGTTGTGTTGCACAAACTATGCCGGACCGAGAGACCTCGTTTTGAGGCGCACATGGTCTCGGTGACAGATCGTAGACTGAGCTGTTGTACAGTTGTTGTAACGAGATTTGATACGATCGAATTGTTGGCAGGTTTGATGTATTTATTGTTAAGTAATCTCATAGGAATATGGTATATTGGAATTGGCGACTTCAACAACTCTCATACAAACGTGGTGATTATTACACTCGATCGCAATTTCTCGACTCACGATTGAATTTAACAATAGTAAGATTTCGATCTACCATCGACAAATTACGATTGATATTTTACTATTGAGAAAGCTTATGGGACTCGATTATTCCAAGTCTCGATAAGGGGCCGTCCATAATCCACGTGAACATTTATTTTATTCTAAAAAAAAATAAAATTTAAATTTAATGCATAAGTTATTTTTTTTTTTCAATTTGTTCTGATAAGATTTTTTTTGAATTTTTGTGTCATATATTTCATAATTTTGAAATAATGTTTTTTTTTTTTCACCTCCGTGTACGCACGAGAGCAAGCAGCAGTCAAGTGCTCAGTGCTCTACCGTTTTTTTCGAAATTTTTCGCCGTAGTTATAGTGATTACCCGCGAGATTGCTTCTCCAGCATGCCAAAGGCCGGCCGTGGTCGTGGCAGTTCGAGTGCGGCCTCGAAAAACCCGCGAAGTTCGTCTACCGGCCGTGTGCAAAAAGGTAAACAAACAAACGCCGTGTCGGCCGCCATCGCGCAGGGGAGCGTGAGCGCAGATGGAATCGACAAAAAGTATCTACATCCCGGATATGTCCCAAGATCACCAGTGCGAAACCGTTCCGGTACTTCCGGTGCCACGACCAGTGGCACATCAACATCCGCCAACATCCCCATCAGGAACGAGTTCCAGATGCTGAGCGACGATGAAAACAACAACAACACCGACGGTAGCAGCACTACCGACGACGACGACGACGACGACGGGCGTGCACGGAAAAAAGTGTCGACGCCAAAAAAGAACAATTCTCCAAAGGAACGTAGACCACCTCCAATTTTTGTTTTGGACACGTTGGCGGACGATGTTGACGAGTTGCTGGAAGGCCTCGGATATTGTCTGAAAATCGGTAAGTCGTCAGTGCAAGTTTTACACATTCGACCCCGTGCAGAAGACTGCCGTTAAGGTCGTTTTGCAGGGGTACCAAGATCGCCCGATCTCCGACCTCAAGAAGGACCTCTCGGGTGCTGGCATAACGCCGCGGGACATAAAAGTCCTCTCGCGGAAGACAACAGTAACAGGTACACACACCCTGTACCTGTTGTACTTCGACCGCGGCACCGTCAAAATTCAAGACCTGCGGCGAACTAAGGCGTTGGACGGGTTTTGGGTAAACTGGCGGTTCTACTCAAAGAACCCGTCGGACGCAGCACAATGCCACCGTTGCCAGAAATTCGGCCACGGCTCGCGGAACTGCAACCTCCCGCCCCGCTGTGTGAAGTGCGGTGAATCACACCTCTCTGAGGCGTGTGCACTGCCGTGCAAAGCGGACTTGGGGGACAAGGCAGAGCAAACGAAGGCGCGCATCATGTGCGCCAACTGCGGAGGTAACCATACCAGCAACTACCGTGGATGCAGCGCACGGAAAAATTACCTCGAGGAGCAGGAAAAGAGGTAGAAGAAAGCAGCAGCGTCCCACCCTCCTCAGCGAAGTACGAGCGAAACCGTGCCGGCAGCTGGTCATCGTACGGTTCCAGCGGACAACTCAGCGTTCCCTCCTGGATGGGGGCGATCGATCGCCAGCGTGGTCGCTGCCGGCAATGGCAATACGGCCCAGCAAGAAGTTACCGGAGAAGATCTCTTTACCCTGCCAGAGTTCTTTGCTCTCGCAGGGAAGATGATGACGCGGTTTTGGACCTGCCGTAACAAGGCGGAGCAATTCCTGGCCCTTGGGGAGCTGATGATCAAGCACATCTATAAAGGATAAAAAACTGTGATCTAGTTTTAAGCTTTTTCTATTTCTATCCCCTTTCCCTTGCAATTTTAGAAAGTTTTTTTTTATTTTTTTTTTTCTTACTCTTGGTGACACCTTTGTTTACAAGCAATAACTGTTCCAAAATGGATTATGATGTAACACACAGCTGTAAGGAACTGGATGAAGAAATTTTCTTCTCCTTCCCTCTCTCCCATATGTCTTCCAAAAATTTCGCGGTGGGGGGCGGTCCAGCCCAAAGCCCACCCCCTGGCTACGGGCCTGGTTGCAAAATTATGATTAGAATAATTTTTTTTTAGAAAATCGTCAAAAACGAGAGCGGTGCCCAAAATAGAGGAATGGTCCAATCAGCAACACACTTGGGATTTCTGATAACTATCGATAGACGAACTTTCCTTGGTCCAAATCGGTGAAGGTCGAGTCCAATGGTGACCTGGAATGACACATATAGTTTTTTTAACACTGGAACGCCCAACGCATGTCCAACTTACACGGACGCCCAAGCCTCCCAAAAAAGTTGGAACGGGACGATTCTTGTTCCCAGTGATTTGTAAGAATGTCTAGATGATCCTAAAATTTTGCAGAACTTGATTTGAACAAATCTGTAATTTCGGCGACCGAAAACATCGTTCCAACTTTTTTTAAACGACTGCCTCCGCGGAATTTTCGGCGAATTTTTTTTTACACGCGAAAAAAAAAGTTGGAACGATGTTTTTGATCGCAAAAATTACAGATTTGATCAAATTAAGTTCTGCAAAGGTCTAGGATCATCTAGACATCCTAACAAATCACTGGAAAGAAGAATCATCTTGATTGGTTGAGTTATGCCCGAGAACCATTGAGTTGAAGTTACCGTTCCAACTTTTTTGGAGCCTTGGGCGTTGGAATGTTAATTAAAATCTTGTTTTTTTAGTTTTTAAATTTATATATTTTGAATTTTTCAATTTTTGAATTTTCACACGTTAAATTATATAGTAAGCATCCAAGCTTAGTGACTTTTTAATCTAAAAATTGCCAGTTCGCTCCCTCAAATCAAATTGTGTGAGACTTTCACGGGACTAACAAAAAACTAAAATATTAAAGAAAAGGGCTGATTTGTAAGATTACTATTTCAATCTTAAGCAAACAGAGTTTGAATCTTGAATACTCTTTTTAAATGCTAACTTTAAAATGAAATGGAAGCCAAATTGTTATTACAGCAGAGCATGAGCATGAGCATGGTTGACTGCCAATGAGCTGCTACTCCGTTATTGACGGATCAGCTGAAGTTACACAATGAACCAACAGATGAATAGTGGGAGCTAATCATCCTCACTGTATAACCCCTGAAGATCTCTGCTTTAAGTCAATACCGGCGCCCCCCCCCAAGGAGATGCAGTTCAACAAAGGTAGGAATGTTAGTCCGATAGTTGAAGTTGCAGACTCATCAGACACAGAGTTTGTCGCTCTATACCTGCTGACACCGCATGAGACCGTTGAATCCACAGCATCTCCTTCAAGCATCACGGGAAGTGGGGGAATTGTGTTAGTAGGGGAAGGAAAGGGAAGGTCAGGATTCATCTTGGTAGATGATATGACCAGAAAGTGAAACAATCGTTGCCTTCCGAGCTACGACGCTATGAGAAGGACTTATCAATCGCGTATTGTTTTACTTCTTACCGCCGGCGTGCCATCCGAGCAACGATGCTTTGGGAAGGACTTTCAAAACGAAGTGAATTTTGAATTAACGTATTATTCGGTGATGTACAATTTAGGATAGATCAGGATTCATTTTTGTAAGATGATATGACCAAAAAGTGAAACATTATCGCTGCCTACCGAGTTGCGACGCTTTGAGAAGGACTTATCAATTCCTCAATCGCGTATTATGTTTAACTTCTTACCGCCGGCGTGCCATCCGAGCAACGATGCTATGGGATGGGCTTTCAAAACGAAATGAAAATATAACATATAATTCAACGACGCGAATCTCTATTTCAATGCTTTCCCGATCTATTTCTCGCGGGTTCGCGCGCCTATTCACACTTCGATCGATCCAACGAACACCACACGACTGATGGCCCAACTTCTCTGGGCACACTGCGACCCCCTTTTCAATGATTTCGAGAACTTTCTACCACTTTCCCGCGGGCTCACGCGCGTCGATTCACTCTCCGATCGATCCAACGAACACCACATGACCGATGGCCCAACCTCTCCAGGCACACCGCGACCCCCCTTTCAATGACTTCGAGAACCCTCTACCACTTTCCCGCGGGCTCGCGCGCGTCGATTCACTCTCCGATCGATCCAACGAACACCACACGACTGATGGCCCAACTTCTCTAGGCACACTGTGACCCCCTTTTCAATGATTTCGAGAATTTTCTACCACTTTCCCGCGGGCTCGCGCGCGTCGATTCACTCTCCGATCGATCCAACGAACACCACACGACTGATGGCCCAACTTCTCTAGGCACACTGCGACCCCCTTTTCAATGATTTCGAGAATTTTCTACCACTTTCCCGCGGGCTCGCGCGCGTCGATTCACTCTCCGATCGATCCAACGAACACCACACGACTGATGGCCCAACTTCTCTAGGCACACTGCGACCCCCTTTTCAATGATTTCGAGAATTTTCTACCACTTTCCCGCGGGCTCGCGCGCGTCGATTCACTCTCCGATCGATCCAACGAACACCACACGACTGATGGCCCAACTTCTCTGGGCACACTGCGACCCCCTTTTCAATGATTTCGAGAATTTTCTACAACTTTCCCGCGGGCTCGCGCGCGTCGATTCACTCTCCGATCGATCCAACGAACACCACACGACTGATGGCCCAACTTCTCTAGGCACACTGCGACCCCCTTTTCAATGATTTCGAGAATTTTCTACAACTTTCCCGCGGGCTCGCGCGCGTCGATTCACTCTCCGATCGATCCAACGAACACCACACGACTGATGGCCCTACTTCTCTAGGCACACTGCGACCCCCTTTTCAATGATTTCGAGAATTTTCTACAACTTTCCCGCGGGCTCGCGCGCGTCGATTCACTCTCCGATCGATCCAACGAACACCACACGACTGATGGCCCAACTTCTCTAGGCACACTGCGACCCCCTTTTCAATGATTTCGAGAATTTTCTACCACTTTCCCGCGGGCTCGCGCGCGTCGATTCACTCTCCGATCGATCCAACGAACACCACACGACTGATGGCCCTACTTCTCTAGGCACACTGCGACCCCCTTTTCAATGATTTCGAGAATTTTCTACAACTTTCCCGCGGGCTCGCGCGCGTCGATTCACTCTCCGATCGATCCAACGAACACCACACGACTGATGGCCCAACTTCTCTGGGCACACTGCGACCCCCTTTTCAATGATTTCGAGAACTTTCTACCACTTTCCCGCGGGCTCACGCGCGTCGATTCACTCTCCGATCGATCCAACGAACACCACACGACTGATGGCCCTACTTCTCTAGGCACACTGCGACCCCCTTTTCAATGATTTCGAGAATTTTCTACCACTTTCCCGCGGGCTCGCGCGCGTCGATTCACTCTCCGATCGATCCAACGAACACCACACGACTGATGGCCCTACTTCTCTAGGCACACTGCGACCCCCTTTTCAATGATTTCGAGAATTTTCTACCACTTTCCCGCGGGCTCGCGCGCGTCGATTCACTCTCCGATCGATCCAACGAACACCACACGACTGATGGCCCAACTTCTCTGGGCACACTGCGACCCCCTTTTCAATGATTTCGAGAACTTTCTACCACTTTCCCGCGGGCTCACGCGCGTCGATTCACTCTCCGATCGATCCAACGAACACCACATGACCGATGGCCCAACCTCTCCAGGCACACCGCGACCCCCCTTTCAATGACTTCGAGAACCCTCTACCACTTTCCCGCGGGCTCGCGCGCGTCGATTCACTCTCCGATCGATCCAACGAACACCACACGACTGATGGCCCTACTTCTCTAGGCACACTGCGACCCCCTTTTCAATGATTTCGAGAATTTTCTACAACTTTCCCGCGGGCTCGCGCGCGTCGATTCACTCTCCGATCGATCCAACGAACACCACACGACTGATGGCCCAACTTCTCTAGGCACACTGTGACCCCCTTTTCAATGATTTCGAGAATTTTCTACCACTTTCCCGCGGGCTCGCGCGCGTCGATTCACTCTCCGATCGATCCAACGAACACCACACGACTGATGGCCCAACTTCTCTAGGCACACTGCGACCCCCTTTTCAATGATTTCGAGAATTTTCTACCACTTTCCCGCGGGCTCGCGCGCGTCGATTCACTCTCCGATCGATCCAACGAACACCACACGACTGATGGCCCAACTTCTCTAGGCACACTGCGACCCCCTTTTCAATGATTTCGAGAATTTTCTACCACTTTCCCGCGGGCTCGCGCGCGTCGATTCACTCTCCGATCGATCCAACGAACACCACACGACTGATGGCCCAACTTCTCTGGGCACACTGCGACCCCCTTTTCAATGATTTCGAGAATTTTCTACAACTTTCCCGCGGGCTCGCGCGCGTCGATTCACTCTCCGATCGATCCAACGAACACCACACGACTGATGGCCCAACTTCTCTAGGCACACTGCGACCCCCTTTTCAATGATTTCGAGAATTTTCTACAACTTTCCCGCGGGCTCGCGCGCGTCGATTCACTCTCCGATCGATCCAACGAACACCACACGACTGATGGCCCTACTTCTCTAGGCACACTGCGACCCCTTTTCAATGATTTCGAGAATTTTCTACAACTTTCCCGCGGGCTCGCGCGCGTCGATTCACTCTCCGATCGATCCAACGAACACCACACGACTGATGGCCCAACTTCTCTAGGCACACTGCGACCCCTTTTCAATGATTTCGAGAATTTTCTACCACTTTCCCGCGGGCTCGCGCGCGTCGATTCACTCTCCGATCGATCCAACGAACACCACACGACTGATGGCCCTACTTCTCTAGGCACACTGCGACCCCCTTTTCAATGATTTCGAGAATTTTCTACAACTTTCCCGCGGGCTCGCGCGCGTCGATTCACTCTCCGATCGATCCAACGAACACCACACGACTGATGGCCCTACTTCTCTAGGCACACTGCGACCCCCTTTTCAATGATTTCGAGAATTTTCTACAACTTTCCCGCGGGCTCGCGCGCGTCGATTCACTCTCCGATCGATCCAACGAACACCACACGACTGATGGCCCTACTTCTCTAGGCACACTGCGACCCCCTTTTCAATGATTTCGAGAATTTTCTACCACTTTCCCGCGGGCTCGCGCGCGTCGATTCACTCTCCGATCGATCCAACGAACACCACACGACTGATGGCCCTACTTCTCTAGGCACACTGCGACCCCCTTTTCAATGATTTCGAGAATTTTCTACAACTTTCCCGCGGGCTCGCGCGCGTCGATTCACTCTCCGATCGATCCAACGAACACCACACGACTGATGGCCCAACTTCTCTAGGCACACTGTGACCCCCTTTTCAATGATTTCGAGAATTTTCTACCACTTTCCCGCGGGCTCGCGCGCGTCGATTCACTCTCCGATCGATCCAACGAACACCACACGACTGATGGCCCAACTTCTCTAGGCACACTGCGACCCCCTTTTCAATGATTTCGAGAATTTTCTACCACTTTCCCGCGGGCTCGCGCGCGTCGATTCACTCTCCGATCGATCCAACGAACACCACACGACTGATGGCCCAACTTCTCTAGGCACACTGCGACCCCCTTTTCAATGATTTCGAGAATTTTCTACCACTTTCCCGCGGGCTCGCGCGCGTCGATTCACTCTCCGATCGATCCAACGAACACCACACGACTGATGGCCCAACTTCTCTGGGCACACTGCGACCCCCTTTTCAATGATTTCGAGAATTTTCTACAACTTTCCCGCGGGCTCGCGCGCGTCGATTCACTCTCCGATCGATCCAACGAACACCACACGACTGATGGCCCAACTTCTCTAGGCACACTGCGACCCCCTTTTCAATGATTTCGAGAATTTTCTACAACTTTCCCGCGGGCTCGCGCGCGTCGATTCACTCTCCGATCGATCCAACGAACACCACACGACTGATGGCCCTACTTCTCTAGGCACACTGCGACCCCTTTTCAATGATTTCGAGAATTTTCTACAACTTTCCCGCGGGCTCGCGCGCGTCGATTCACTCTCCGATCGATCCAACGAACACCACACGACTGATGGCCCAACTTCTCTAGGCACACTGCGACCCCCTTTTCAATGATTTCGAGAATTTTCTACCACTTTCCCGCGGGCTCGCGCGCGTCGATTCACTCTCCGATCGATCCAACGAACACCACACGACTGATGGCCCTACTTCTCTAGGCACACTGCGACCCCCTTTTCAATGATTTCGAGAATTTTCTACAACTTTCCCGCGGGCTCGCGCGCGTCGATTCACTCTCCGATCGATCCAACGAACACCACACGACTGATGGCCCTACTTCTCTAGGCACACTGCGACCCCCTTTTCAATGATTTCGAGAATTTTCTACAACTTTCCCGCGGGCTCGCGCGCGTCGATTCACTCTCCGATCGATCCAACGAACACCACACGACTGATGGCCCTACTTCTCTAGGCACACTGCGACCCCCTTTTCAATGATTTCGAGAATTTTCTACCACTTTCCCGCGGGCTCGCGCGCGTCGATTCACTCTCCGATCGATCCAACGAACACCACACGACTCTGGAAGCCAAATTGTTATTACATGAGATTTACTAATCAAATTTCAGAATTCTTGAATTTGTAAATTTTTGAATTAGGCCAATGCAAATTATTTTTCTCGCATTTGTCCTCACTTCCCTTCAATATTTTCCCAAAAAAAATCAGGGAGCATAAAATAACTCTTACTGAAATTACGGGGGCCTATCATACTTCTGCTTACTTTACAAATGGATTTGCCTTGGATAACGAAGGGTAACACATCTACAGCAATGCTTAGTGCTGGCTACAATTGGAAATCAAACGAATCGTCTGGAAAAAGCATTTCACTGAAAGTTGTGGTGATGTGTACGAGTACAGTTGTGATCAGTTTTTATTTTTTCGAAAATCACCTTTTTTTGCTTTTGTCACAATTGTTTTTTAACAGAACTTTTGAAGGACTAACCAAGCATTAAAACGTTCAATATGGATACGTGGGATTTCAAACTGTACCAAATGGAACAAACCCAGACAAATTTCGTTCAGCCAGTGCCGAGAAAATCGAGTTCAACTATTTGAATTAACATTCATACACTCTAAGGTGCCCAGAACATAGAATACCTCGCACACAAGCTGAATATTGTTCTTTGAGTTATTTTAGGACACAGGGCCAAACATAAGCAAAGCATTTACCCACTGAAACTTGAATGTGAAGTTTGTATAGTAAAATGCATGAAAAATCCAATTTTCATGCGATTTTGTCTGCAGAGTTCGCTACTTCCATCCAAATATTCTCAAAAGTTAGCTGATTACCCTCCCCTCCCCCCGTCCCCACCCCAAAAAAAAATAACTTTTCTCACTGGAATTTCAGATAAAATTGAAACTTTTCGAAATAGATTCCCTTCTCATTCGTAGAACTTGAACTATGTGTGCCACCATTCTAGGCGACTCTGCTGGTTGTTTCCCCTAACGAAAAACCGCCCGAGGCAGTCAACTCTATTGGTGGACACACGTACACACAAACACACACACACTCAGACGGACACACATCCATCACAACAGGAAACGCTGAATGAGAATGAATGAATGAATTTAAATTATGAATGAAAAAGTTTCGCTATTTTTTTTTGTGACACACACTCACACAATACCACCTCCATCCGCTGTCGGTGTTGTTGGTGTTGTTGGAGAGTTGTGTTTTTTGCTTCACTCTTCTGACTTTGCATACATTTATGTAGAACGAGCGTGACTTGATTGCAAAACTTCCCATTCAACGACCCCTATTTATTTGTATAGTAGTCACTTTCGTGGCCCGTTTGCGCGACGCACGCGTGGTTTCATGCGCAAATTGTTCGCGATTGACCGAAATTAGAAAATATTGATTTTATTTCGGGGCCAGCGGAATTGAACACATTTGAGTGTGGTGAAGTCAACAGGCTTGAAAATCTTGAACGAATAATTTATTATCACTCAACAGAAAATATGTTTGATATCAGCTCAGGTCAACTTCAGAAAACGATTTTGTTTTTAATTTTGAAGGAAAAAATCAATTTCTACTTGAGAATATTGTATTGTTGTTTTAAACCATCGAGTGCTCAAGCCGGTGGCGTTTAGATCGCGATTGCTACTAAGCGGATACTGATTTGTTGATGAACAAGTGCGGGCATCCGCCAGGGCATTCTGAACAACAAGCTGTAGTGTTCCGGATGGGCCGGCAGGTTGGAGAACTTTAAAGGAAATCGTTAAAAAAAACGAAATAAAATATACGAAACTTCCGACTTCGATTGAGAGTAATTCAAATTAATACCTGGCAGAGCGGAAGAACGTCCAGAAGCTTCTCGTCTCGATTGGTTTCCAGGTTTCCAGAGCGCTCTGACTTGGCAGACAACGACCACCTCGCGACCACTTGGAGAGGCCGGAAGCGATGCCATCGAGAAGGAAACGGCGACCCTTTGTCGCACTTGTCAAATCAATCTCCATCTCCACGGCTTGTTTCCTGCTCGCTATTTCAAGTGTGATTGCCATAAGTGGATCGGAACTTGACGAAATGGCACCTTCCCCTTCCTCGCGTGGAACGGTTTGATTGTTTGCCCGGTTAGTCAGACTTTCAACTATAAATTCATTTTATAAAGTTGATATGATTATCAGATTTTTAAAACAAAAAATCTAAAAAAGTTGTTTTACAGAAAATGTTTGATTGGAATTGGATTTTTAAAACTACAGTCATCCCACATATTCGGAACACCCACAAATCCGGAACCCTTTTATGATAATTTGCCAGTAGCATGCCAAAAGTAGCTTTTCTGTCGACCTTACTATTTTTAGAACCTTCATTTGGACATTATCTTGCTATTTCACTATTAAAAGTAGAACTTTTTGAACTAAAACTTCATTCCAAGACTATTTTGTCCAGAGCAGCAAAACACTGCCTCCAAATGACCTGTTTCATAATTGTGGGATGTTGTTGTGCCTCCCACAATTGTGGAACACCTGAATTTAACTGATATTTTCACAAAAAAAGTTATCAAAACATGTATAAATATCACTAAGCTTGAGTTTTATTGGTTTAAGTGTGTGAAGTCATTATTTGGTAATAAATATGTACTCCTGGAGAGATCCAAAGTTTGTTTACATTCGTAAGAAAAAAGTGTTCCGAATTTGTGGATTTCAAGGGTCAAAGTAATTCTTCAAAAACTTCATATAAAAGTTAAAATTTGTAGATGTTCGATACAGCATTCGAAAGATCACAAGAAAAGCTTTCAAATGAAGGTAAAAGCGAATCATTAAGTTCAATTATCGATTTGCTATGATTTTTTGAACATTGGCCGATCTGGAAACCGTTCTAAATATGTGGGATGACTGTATCTTGCCAAATTATTTCGTTGAGATTCTACACCCAAAGGAAAGAAATGCATCAAAATTTGTCATCCTAAGTTTGTAGCAGAAAAAGTTATCTTTTATAACAAAATCTGCCTGATGCTCACGTATCACCTTTGCCCTTTCGCAAAATGTTATCTTAATACATAAATTGTAAGAAAAGTGAATCTGCGAAAACTTAAAAAAAAAACCAAAAATATTATTATTTCTATAAAAAGTTCAAGATGGTATGTCAGAGACATAACCGAAAGACATAGGACCAAACAATTTGAATGTGTTGTTGGATTGCTAGTGAAATCTGGAATAAGATTATTTTATTTTGTTTCATAGATTTGTCGGCAAAATTGTCATAAATGTTCTCCCAAGGTGAACCTTCCATGAGGGCACCGACAACTCCAGGTTGTGGCCACTACGGTCGAAATGTCAATTTTCATGTTCAGTATCGAAAACCATGAATTTTGATACCCATATAGCCACAACTCTTATGGTTCTGTAAATGTCCCCCCAGGCCCCGGGGGAACCTTCTTTGAGGGCACCGGCCACTCCATGTTGTGGCCACTACTATGTCCCGCCCGTGTGGATCAATCGGACCGCGCACTGGACTCACAATCCTGAGGTCGCTGGTTCGAATCCCGCGGCGGGCGCTCTAAAAATTCTTTGTGTAAATATGGGTATTCGGCGCCGTCGCTCCGTGTCATACTTTCATACACTTAGGAGCCCAGGGCGGCGAAGTCCTTGTAGATAAAAGGAAGACACTAGTGGTTGGTACTAGCAATGGTGGTCGACAGCTATAAAGTCAACTTCGTTTCTTCTTATGGTTCTGTAAAAGTTCCCCCTGGCCCCGGGGGAACCTGCTTTGAGATCACCGGCAACTCCAGGTTGTGGACACTACTGTCGAAATGGCCATTATTATGTTCAGTATCAAAAACCATGAATTTTGATACCCATATTGCCACAACTCGTATGGTTCTGTAAATGTCCCCTCAGGCCCCGGGGGAACCTTTTTTGAGGGCACCAGCCACTTCATATTATGGCCACTACTGTTGAAATGGCCATTATTATGTTCAGTATCAAAAACCATGAATTTTGATACCCATATTGCCACAACTAGTATGGTTCTGTAAAAGTTCCCCCGGGCCCCGGGGGAACCTTCTTTGAGGGCACCGGCCATTCCAGGTTGTGGCTACTACTGTCGAAATGGCCATTATTATGTTCAGTATCAAAAACCATGAATTTTGATACCCATATTGCCACAACTAGTATGGTTCTGTAAATGTCCCCTCAGGCCCCGGGGGAACCTTCTTTGAGGGTACCGGCCATTCCAGGTTGTGGCCACTACTGTTGAAATGGCCATTATTATGTTCAGTATCAAAAACCATGAATTTTGATACCCATATTGCCACAACTAGTATGGTTCTGTAAAAGTTCCCCCGGGCCCCGGGGGAACCTTCTTTGAGGGTACCGGCCATTCCAGGTTGTGGCCACTACTGTTGAAATGGCCATTATTATGTTCAGTATCAAAAACCATTGCACCATATTGCCACAACTCGTATGGTTCTGTAAATGTCCCCCAGGCCCCGGGGAAACCTTTTTTGAGGGCACCAGCCACTTCATATTATGGCCACTACTGTTGAAATGGCCATTATTATGTTCAGTATCAAAAACCATGAATTTTGATACCCATATTGCCACAACTAGTATGGTTCTGTAAAAGTTCCCCCGGGCCCCGGGGGAACCTTCTTTGAGGGCACCGGCCATTCCAGGTTGTGGCTACTACTGTCGAAATGGCCATTATTATGTTCAGTATCAAAAACCATGAATTTTGATACCCATATTGCCACAACTAGTATGGTTCTGTAAATGTCCCCTCAGGCCCCGGGGGAACCTTTTTTGAGGGTACCGGCCACTCCAGGTTGTGGCCACTACTGTTGAAATGGCCATTATTATGTTCAGTATCAAAAACCATTGCACCATATTGCCACAACTAGTATGGTTCTGTAAATGTCCCCTCAGGCCCCGGGGGAACCTTTTTTGAGGGTACCGGCCACTCCAGGTTGTGGCCACTACCGTTGAAATGGCCATTATTATGTTCAGTATCAAAAACCATTGCACCATATTGCCACAACTCGTATGGTTCTGTAAATGTCCCCCAGGCCCCGGGGGAACCTTTTTTGAGGGCACCAGCCACTTCATATTATGGCCACTACTGTTGAAATGGCCATTATTATGTTCAGTATCAAAAACCATGAATTTTGATACCCATATTGCCACAACTAGTATGGTTCTGTAAAAGTTCCCCCGGGCCCCGGGGGAACCTTCTTTGAGGGCACCGGCCATTCCAGGTTGTGGCCACTACTGTCGAAATGGCCATTATTATGTTCAGTATCAAAAACCATGAATTTTGATACCCATATTGCCACAACTCGTATGGTTCTGTAAATGTCCCCCCAGGCCCCGGGGGAACCTACTTCGAGGGCACCGGCCACTCCAGGTTGTTGCTACTACTGTCGTAATGGCCATTATTATGTTCAGTATCAAAAACCATGAATTTTGATACCCATATTGCCACAACTAGTATGGTTCTGTAAATGTCCCCTCAGGCCCCGGGGGAACCTTCTTTGAGGATACCGGCCACTCCAGGTTGTGGCCACTACTGTTGAAATGGCCATTATTATGTTCAGTATCAAAAACCATTGCACCATATTGCCACAACTCGTATGGTTCTGTAAATGTCTCCCAGGCCCCGGGGGAACCTTCTTTGAGGGCACCGGCCACTCCAGGTTGTTGCTACTACTGTCGTAATGGCCATTATTATGTTCAGTATCAAAAACCATGAATTTTGATACCCATATTGCCACAACTCGTATGGTTCTGTAAATGTCTCCCAGGCCCCGGGGGAACCTTCTTTGAGGGCACCGGCCATTCCAGGTTGTGGCCACTACTGTCGAAATGGCCATTATTATGTTCAGTATCAAAAACCATGAATTTTGATACCCATATTGCCACAACTCGTATGGTTCTGTAAATGTCCCCCAGGCCCCGGGGGAACCTACTTCGAGGGCACCGGCCACTCCAGGTTGTTGCTACTACTGTCGTAATGGCCATTATTATGTTCAGTATCAAAAACCATGAATTTTGATACCCATATTGCCACAACTAGTATGGTTCTGTAAATGTCCCCTCAGGCCCCGGGGGAACCTTCTTTGAGGGCACCGGCTACTTCATGTTATGGCCACTACTGTTGAAATGGCCATTATTATGTTCAGTATCAAAAACCATTGCACCATATTGCCACAACTCGTATGGTTCTGTAAATGTCTCCCAGGCCCCGGGGGAACCTTCTTTGAGGGCACCGGCTACTTCATGTTATGGCCACTACTGTTGAAATGGCCATTATTATGTTCAGTATCAAAAACCATTGCACCATATTGCCACAACTCGTATGGTTCTGTAAATGTCTCCCAGGCACCGGGGGAACCTTCTTTGAGGGCACCGGCTACTTCATGTTATGGCCACTACTGTTAAAATGGCCATTATTATGTTCAGTATCAAAAACCATGAATTTTGATACCCATATTGCCACAACTCGTATGGTTCTGTAAATGTCCCCCCAGGCCCCGAGGGAACCTACTTCGAGGCCTTTCCAGGTTTTTTCCACCACCAATTCGACATTTTTCATGAGAACCGCCGCATCATAGCGACTTTCACGCCGTCCGCTTCGCTCGAATTTCCTCCTTCTGCTGCCGGTGGTTCTTCCTTCTGGTTGCTGGTCCTCTTCTTCTATTGGCCGCTGCTGCTGCTGCTCCGTGCCGGCCCGACGTGCACAGTTCGAGTGCTCGTTCCAAAGTGACTTGCTTTTGCGAAATTTTCTGCTTAAATAGCGGCAGAGCCGGAGAACGGCACAAAGGGGCGCGGTCTCGAATGCATACGCTCGCTCTGATTGGTCATCTGTCCGATTTGTACTGAAAAATTACTCATTTTGATTGCATGTTTTAAGTGCTTTAACTATGTTTAGTCAGACTATCTATGTAGTTAAACAATAGCTGAAGTCTTCCTCTTTCGATTGGTGGTCCAACCGTCTGTATTGATTCACAGGGAAAAAAGATATAAGCGTTCAAAATGTCCCCTTTTTTAACGCTTAAAAGTGACGCTTTGGATAGAATTTCTGAATTGGCCCCCCAATATAGTAAATAGAGACATAGTCCTATGTCAAAAATAACTTATTATAAAAAATCAAATATCATAATTATAGAATAAACCTACAGAGCTGTTCAAAATGGCAACCAGTATCCTACCACTCCAACCTACCAGCTTTTCAAACCACGCCAAAATGAGCCATGTGTCTAAACGCACCTGGCCTGGCCGTGTGTGTTACGCATTGCTCTCAAATCGGGCTCATTTTCATTCACAAAATCGTTATGCGTAGCTCGAAAGCCATCGTGAATGAAACGTGCAACGTTAGTTGCATATTGCGAACCCCTCCTCCACCCTGCCTGCCTGCTACCCCCGTGGCATAGTTGCACAGTTCCTCAGCTATCTTTGGAGTAGGTTTTTTTCACCCCCCTCCCTTCCTCTTGGCCTACCCTCGCACAATCTTGAATGAAATCGTGTTTTTCATGAATGAAACTCTACCCCAGAGAAGCTGGCTGTTGTTGTTGCCGCAAATGTGTGTGTGCTGTGGTTGTTGCTAGGCAAAACTACCCCTGCGGGCCAGCAGCAATCTACCCTCTACTCGTCCTCACCTGCAAATAGTGCTGGTGGTGGTGGTGGTTGTTTCGGTTTTTAGCACCCCTTCGAGCACAGCGCCAACGACTTTCGGGTTGAGTTTCGACTTTGGTTGACGCGTTGGCAATAACAACGTCGTGGTATTACCCGCACTCCAAAACCAGCTCAGCTGCCACAGCAGCGGTTTGTGTGTGTGTGCGCGTTTCATTCATAACTTTTTTTTTTCGTCCCCGGCTGACTGCTGCCAAAGGGGGACGTAAAGCTGAATGGGTCGATGCTGAAGCTGCGTAGAAGGTGAAATACTACACGCTAGAGTTACATAACTATTCGTCTCGAAGGTTCATTTCGTGTAGAAGTTGGACCAGCTGGCGTTAGATTCAACGAAAATCTTTCGCCATAAACGAGAAAGTGAATTTGTACTGTACTGGAGATATGCGTCTTTGAAAAAAAAAGAAGGTTTTTATGAAGAAAAATAACGAGAATGTGAAACAAAATTTTAAAAATCGAAATTGACTTAATATTTGTTTCTGATGAAAGGCACTGTTTTCAGGTTAAAGGAACTTTAAAAGTTTACCCTCTACTCTACCCGTATATTTTTTTGGAAAAGATAAGAAAATGCTCTATAATTTTAGTTGTCGACATTGTTGATCAGCCTATTTTTTTTTAATTTGTGTAAAATAAGTTTTTCTCAGTGTTCTTTATCTACAGTAGGGTGCCCAGAATATGGGACTTTTTCTCAAAACCTCGCTCCACAAGCTGAATATTGTTCCTTGAGCTATTTTAGGACTCTGGGCCAAATATGAGCAAAATCGGTTAACATTTACCCATTGATACTCGGGGGTGAAGTTTGTATGGGAAAAATCGAACAAATGTATGGAAAACCCAATTTTCTTACGGTTTGGTCTACACGGTGCGCTACTTACATCCAAATATTCCCAAAAGTGAGATTCTCATTGGAAATTTTAATGCTCTACAACTTTGTAGAACATACCAAAGCTGTAAAGCTTAATCCTGAAAAGTTATTAGCGATTTAAAAAGGTCATTTTTGTATGAAAAACATTTTTTTCACCAACTTTAGGCTCGGGTATCAATGGGTTAATCTCAACCAATTTCGCTCAAAATTTACACAGATGCTTAAAATAACCCAATAAACCGTTTTCCACGTGTGGAGCAGGGGGTCATTTTTCTGGGCACCCTAATCTACAGTCATCCCGCATATTCGGAACACCCACAAATTCGGAACACTTTTGTAATAATTTGTCAATAGCATGCCAAATGCACCTTTTCCTTTGACCCTACCCTATTATCCTCTAGCTATTTCACTGGTAAAAGTAACGTCATGATTCGAATTCCGGACACTCATTTTTGCGAATGAATCGCACAAATTTGGACTGAAATGTTAGTGAATGGCATTCTTTAGGTCTCAAATAAGCTGTTAACATCAATCAATATTTTATATAAAAATTTGCTAGAATTTAACGAAATCAAAACCATAAATTTCTGCTTTGCCTTCCCGGTGCTTCGGACGCCTATAAAATATTTCACGTGAAATGTTTCGCATTTTCGGTAATCTTATAATTTTATTTTATTTAATTGTTTTGACATTAACTACAGCATTCAAACAAACTTGAAATGAAAGTTGATGTTAGAATTTATCAAATAACACAGTTTTGACATTCGTAGTGCGAACTTATATCCAAATTATTGATAAAACAAGATGAGGTGTCCGGGTTTCGAAGCGTCCGGGAATTCGAATCATGGCGTTAGTGCTTTTAAAACAAAAAAACTACATGTCAAGATCATTTTACCCAGAGCAACAAAACACTGCCTCGAAATTCCCTGTTCCATAATTGTGAGATGTTATAGTGCCCCCCACAATTGTGGAACACCTGAATTTAACGAATATTTTACCAAAAAAGCTGTTAGACCATTCATAAAACATAACTAAGCTTGAAATTCGTTGGTTTCAGTGCGTGAAGTCATTATTTGTAAAAAAAACGTTACTTAATCCACCCTTAGGTCGTTGATGCCTTTCTCACAGTAAGAGGGTAATGCTTATCAAAATTGATACACAAGGGCGGGCCTTTTCATTATTCATACCATCAGATTGGGTAGTCAGATCTTCATAATTCAGGGCACTTATGTGCTTATAACTTTTGATAGGGTTGTCAGATCTGCAATCTACTGAACTCGTTGGAAAGGTCTTTCGTTTACCTATCCAACGACAGGTCGCATGATAGATCCGGACAACGTTTTCATCGAAATATATGAGATCCGGACTCTAAAAAGTGCATAAATAACACTTAAGTGCGCATAACTTTTGATAGGGTTGTCAGATCTTCAAACTTTTGAACTCGTTGGAAAGGTCTTTCGAATACCTTTCTAAAAATGTATAACATGACGGGGTTTCTTACAAAAACCACCTTTCTTACAATCTTCCGGATTTTTGTTAGGATCATTTTTTTAGCATAACTTTTGAAGTACTTTACTAAACTTTATAATTTTGAATAGCGAATGAGACCAATACGGTCCAAATCGGTTCAGCCAGTGCAGAGATAATCCAGTGCAAATTTTTATGATCAACATCCCACCACACACACATAGACACTTGCTCAAAATGGGATTCTGAGTCGATATGTAAACATGAAGGTGGGTCTAGGAAGACAAATTAAGAATTTCGTTTTTCGAGTGATTTTATAGCCTTTCCTCAGTAAGGTGAGGAAAACAAAATAAGTGCTCATGGAGAGAACCAACGTTTGTTTACATCCGCTAGAAAAAAGTGTTCCAAATTTGTGGATGTCAAGGGTCAAAGTTTTTCTACAAAAACTTGAAATAACAGTTAAAATGTGTAGTTGTTCGATATAGCAGGATTTTCAACGCTGAAAAAAAAAACATTTGAAATGTCTAAAATACATATTTACAGTCCATTTTTTGATTCTCATTTCGAAATCATTTTTAATTAAAAGAGTTGAAAGTTTCAAAAATGTTTCGCTTTCTAACATTAGCAAATTAGGGCTGAATAGATGGCACTACGATAAATAAATTTTTCACAAATTTGAACTTGAACTCTCAAAAGCCAAAATCAAACTAACAATGTCAAAGCAAGAATATTGTTGGAAATTTTCCCACTTTTTTTGAAAATATCTTTTTGCGCGCATGCTTCAATAAGGTGCTTTTTCACAATTAAATAGAAAGGAATAGTCACATTACTTTCATGCTCATGCTAATATGATTTTGCTAATTTTATTTTGATTGGACTTTTTCGGTGAAAACTGACACAAATTTTAGAAGAAAGATCCGATAGTCCGACCAAAATTAAATTAGCATCATATCTCGGTGACCAAAACAATACGGAAATATTAAAATTTTGCATCGAAAAATATTTTTCTAAATTCCAGGTAACAGTATTTTTGTTTTTGTTTTAATTTCAAAAAATATGTTTCTGTGGGGTCATATTTTAGTTTGTTTCTTACAAATATTTTCCCTTTATTATGTAAATATAAGTATGCAGTACTTTTTGTAGTGTAGCAGACTAAGCATTTTCTCTAAGCATTGTTTTTACAATTTAAATGATAATTGTATCGTTCTATAGTAGAAAATGCGAAAAACATGGAAAAAATAATCAAAAAGTGGCTGTAAAAACATGAAAAAACTAGATAGGCAAAAGGTTATAAGAGGAGGTGGCAGAGTAAGGAAAATACTTTCAGAAACAAACATAAGCTAAACAAGATAAATGCAAATTAAAATACTAAAAATGAAACAAGAAAAACATCAAACTTGAGAAGTAAAGTTTTTTGTAGAACAAAAGTTGCTTCTCAAGGGAAAAATAAAAAAAATCGGAAAAAATTGGGCAGTGGAGGGTTAAGGATGCAAAGTGACGTCTATTGACAAAGAGAATGCATGGACAATAGGGTGTAATATGGTTGTAAAGAAAAATGTTTTTTTTTTTTCAATTTCCACAAAGTTAGGGAGCGATTGGTTTAGTCCTTACATTGCGCAAAGCGTTTGAATTTTATATGGGGATTTGTACGGGGGCAAAGCATTTTTTGGATTTAGATATTTATAAAATTCACGTTGCACGCTGTAGTAAAATCGTATTTTTATTTGGATGCTCTAAAAAGTGCTCTGAAATTTAGCCGAAGAAAGAATGGTGCTAGCTTGCCCCTATAAAAAGATACAGTTTGTCCAAAACTGGTCTGAAACGTGGTTTTCGAGCCAAAAACACGTTCTAGACCAGTTTTTTTTCCCCGTACAAATTTCAATAGAAAATTCAATCGCTCTGCGCAATGTGAGGACTAAACCTATCGTTCCCAAACTTTAGGGAGTTGTTTAGGACCCCAAAAGGAACTGAAAAATTGCTGTGCTGGAAAATCACACACACACACACACACACACACACACACACACACACACACACACACACACACACACACACACACACACACACACACACACACACACACACACACAAATACACACTGCATGTACAATTTTTGTAAACATACAAAACAAAGTTGCAACCGAGCCCAGCACCAACAGTAAGGGCTGTAAGGGCTTAGCCAGCTCGACTATCAGACCGACGAAGAATGTAAATGATAAACGCATATTCGAGCTTAAAATTTCGGTCAAGTAGTACTGATCGGCTACATATTTCAGGGTGTATTACAAACAATTTCATAAAATAATGTAAAATTTATTTTATACCTAGGCCTTTCACACGCACCTGGATTACTACTTTCTATTGCTGTGTATTTAGAGTTAGTTTTTTTTTTAAAGAAGTGTTTATGCTTCCGTAGAACAAAAGCAGTCTGTTGCTGAAAGACACAATCCAACTGACCGGATGCTGTCCCCTGTGTACTAGTGAGTGTGGCGTGATAACCATCTTAAGCCATATGCCATTTGGTGTCATCCTGCCTGTTGGTCAGCCCTCGACAGGTATCCCGGCGAGAGAGATAGAGGTTCCTTGAAAGAGGACCATCAATTTTGATTATATCGTGTCTCATTTTTTTTTTCTTTTTTGCAGACTGCTGCCGTCGTCGCCGTTGTGCGCGTTCTTCGTTTCTGTTATCTGACGGTTGATGGTTGTTTTAGTTGTTACATTTCTGACCATCCGGCACCCTTGGAATCGGACACAATGGCGAGAGAGCAAAAAAAATAACAAAAAGAAACACATTTTCTTTTCTCTTTCGTTCAAACAACTTCCGGTCGGTGTTTTTGTTTCAGTTTGCTTTTTGCGATCTCGTTTTTTTTTGTTTAATTTTATTTCCTTTGCTATTTCTGCACGCCTTGGCCCGTTGCAATAATTTCTGGGCGTTGGGAGTCTGGAGGTAATGATTACTGCGTGTTTTTGAAGGTAGAGGAGGTTGAAAGTTCTCGGCAGCAAACGCCATCAACCGAACTCCCATTAATCTTCGCAGTAGTCGTTGATGGTTGCTTCGATAACAGTTGTTTATATTTTCAAAAGAATTTCTGAATGAAGAGCGATGTCGTTGGGAGATAAAAACAGTGTTGATGCTCTAGGGAAATCGGAGTCATAGCCGTTTAATCTTTAGAAGCTAAATTTGGAGTTCAGCTCGGCTGATTTTTAACTTATTTCTATGGTAGTTGTTGTTGCTGTACAAAAGTCTATCTGAAATTTTGAAAATCAATATCTTGAAATTGCACCCTCACAGGAAATTTTATGTATGTAGTTGATTGTATGAAAAAAAAAAAAACAAAATTAGTTTTGGTAGTATCTCACTCTTGAATCTAGCCTATTCGGCACATCTTCCAAATTTAGCCACTTGAAGAAACCCCTAACCACGCTCGTAAAAATATTAGCCGCAGGTAGTTGATTTTTATTGCATATTTTGTTCAAGACAAGAAGACAATTTTATGACCATGCCGGGGGGAAAGGAATCCATTGTTCATTCATTTCGTCAACCCACCAACGACGCTGGTCATTCACAGCAGTGTTGCGAGATCGACGACCTGCTGTCGGGCAATTTCGGGCGGCCGGTTTTGACAGTTTGCCAAAATTAACAGAAAACAAGAATTAAACCGCAGCGTCAATTCTGTTTGTTCTATAGGAAAAATAAATTTACTTTATGGTTGACGTCAACACTATTGCTGCTGCTGTCGTTTGCGCGCACGACGATATGTTTGGCGTCATTTTGGGTAGGCCCGAAAAAAATCCTAAAATAATAATATCAAGTGCCGCGTGCTCAAAGTAGGTGGTTTGGCTTCTCTACGGCTTGCTTCAACTGCAAAATGGAATTGAAAAGGGTTGATCATTTGATAGTTGATATTTTTTAAGTGTTGTTAAAATATATGAGCAGTTCTCTCAGATTTCGGTCATTCGATTTTTTTTTGTATTTTCTAATCCGACTGAAACTTTTTTGGTGCCTTTGGTATACCCAAAGAAGCCCTTTTGCATCATTTGTTTGTCCATATAATTTTCCATGCAAATTTGGCAGCTGGCCATACAAAAATGATGTATGAAAATTCAAAAATCTGTATCTTTAGGAATTTTTTGATCGATTTGGTGTCTTCGGCAAAGTTGTAGGTATGGATATGGACTACACTGGAAAAAATGATAAACGGTAAAAAAAAATTTTGGTGATTTTTCATTTAACTTTTTGTCACTAAAACTTGATTTGCTCTATTTTTATTTATATTTTTATTTATAGTTTAAGAGGACATCAAATGCCAACTTTTCAAAATTTCCAGGCTGTGCAAAAAATTTTTGAGCGAGTTATGAATTTTTGAATCAATACTGATTTTTTTCAAAAAATCGAATAAATGGTCGCAAAAATTTTTCAACTTCATTTTGCCTTCCTCACTGAGGTAAGGCTATAATCCTGCACTAAAAATGAACTTTTTATTAAAAGCTCGAAGACCCACCTTCATATATACATAGCGACTCAGAATCGAAAACTGAACAAATGTGTGTGTGGGTGTGTGTATGTGTGTGTGTGTGTATGTATGTATGTGTTCAAAAATCTTGCCAAGTTTTCTCAGCACTGGCTGAACCGATTTTGATCGAACCAGTTGCATTCGACTTGGTTTAGGGTCTCATACATCGCTATTGAATTGTTTGAAGTTTCGATAAGTAGTTCAAAAGTTAAGTATAAAAATGTGTTTTTTCATATATCCGGATCTCAATTATATGCATGAAAACGATGTCCGGATCCATCATCCGACCCATCGTTGATTAGGTTATTAAGAGACCTTTCCAACGAGTCCACAACATTGAAGATCTGGCAACCCTGTCTCGAGTTATGACCACTTAAGTGATATTTATGTACTTTTTTGAAGCCGGATCTCACTTAAATGTATGTAAACGATGTCCGAAACCATCATCCGACCCATAGTTGGTTAGGTAATCAAGAGACCTTTCTAACGAGTCCACAACATCGAAGATCTGGCAACCCTGTCTCGAGTTATGACCACTTAAGTGATATTTATGTACTTTTTTGAAGCCGGGTCTCACTTAAATGCATGTAAACGATGTCCGGATCCATCATTCGACCCATCGTTGATTAGATAATCAAGAGACCTTTCAAACGAATCCACAACATTGAAGATCTGGCAAACCTTCTCGAGTTATGACCACTTAAGAGATATTTATGTACTTTTTTGAAGCCGGATCTTACTTTAATGTATGTAAACGATGTCCAGATCCATCATCCGACCCATCGTTGGTTAGGTTATCAAGAGACCTTTCCAACGAGTCCACAACATCGAAGATCTGGCAACCCTGTCTCGAGTTATGACCACTTAAGTTTTATCTGTGTACTTATTTTGAAATTTTGAAAAAGTGCACCGTTTTCAAGTTAAATCCATTTTTAGGTGAGTTTTTTGAAAATAGTCGCAGTTTTTCATTTTTTTTAATTAGTGCACATGTTTGCCCACCTTTGAAAAAAATATTTTTGAAGAGCTGAGAAAATTTTCTATATTTTGCATTTTTAAACTTTGTTGAGATCAGCTCCCTCCGTGTACGCACGAGAGCATGCAGCTAGTGCTCAGTGCTCCATCGTTTTTTCGATTTTTTTCGCCGTAATTGATTGTGGTTACCCGCGAGTTTGCTTCTCCAGCATGCCAAAGGCCGGCCGTGGCCGTGGCAGTTCGAGTGCGGCCTCGAAAAACCCGCGAAGTTCGTCTACCGGCCGTGTGCAAAAGGGTAAACAAACCAACGCCGTGTCGGCCGCCATCGCGCAGGGGAGCGTCAGCGCTGAAGGCATCGACAAAAAGTTACTACATCCTGGATATGTCCCAAGATCACCAGTGCGAACCCGTTCCGGTACTTCCGGTGCCACGACCAGTGGCACATCAACATCCGCCAACATCCCTATCAGGAACGAGTTCCAGATGCTGAGCGACGACGAAGAAAATAACAACTCTGACGGTAGCAGCACTACCGACGACGACGACGACGATGATGGTCGTGCACGGAAAAAAGTGCCGACGTCAAAAATGAACAACTCTCCAGCGGAACGTAGACCACCTCCAATTTTTGTTTTGGACACGTTAGCGGACGATGTTGACGAGTTGCTGGAAGGCCTCGGATATTGTCTGAAAATCGGTAAGTCGGCAGTGCAAGTGATCACACTGACCAAAAAGAATTTCGACCTGGTGTTTGAAGAATTGAAGCGTAGCAACTTCAACTTCTACACATTCAACCCCGAGAAGCCCCTGTTAAGGTTGTCTTGCAGGGTTATCAAGACCGTCCGATCTCCGACCTGAAGGGTCACCTTTCGGACGCCGGAATAAAACCGCGGGAGATTAAAGTGCTCTCGCGCAAGACAACGGTAACAGGTACACACACACTGTACCTGTTGTACTTCGACCGCGGCACCGTCAAGATCCAAGACCTGCGGCGGACTAAAACGTTGGACGGTTTTTGGGTAAACTGGCGGTTTTACACCAAGAACCCGACGGACGTAGCGCAATGCCACCGTTGCCAGAAATTCGGCCACGGCTCGCGGAACTGCAACCTCCGGCCCCGCTGCGTGAAGTGCGGTGAGTCACACCTCTCGGAGGCGTGCGCACTGCCACGAAAGGCGGACTTGGGGGACAAGGCAGAACAAACCAAGCCGCGCGTAAAGTGCGCGAACTGTGACGGCAACCATACCGGCAATTACCGCGGATGCGTCGCGCGCAAGGCCTACCTCGAGGAGCAGGAAAGAGAAAAAGAAAGCGTCCCACCCTCCTCAGCGAAGTACGAGCGCAGCCGTTCCTGCAGCTGGACAGCGTACGGTTCCAGCGGAAAACTCAGCGTTCCCTCCTGGTTGGGGGCGTTCGTTCGCCAGCGTGGTCGCTGCCGGTAGCGGCAGTACGGCCCAGCAAGAAGTCACCGGGAAGATCTCTTCACCCTGCCGGAGTTCTTTGCTCTCGCGGGGGAGATGATGACGCGGTTTCGGAGCTGCCGGAACAAGGCAGAACAATTCCTGGCCCTTGGGGAACTGATGATCAAACACATCTACAAAGGATAAATTTTCTGTGATCTAGTATTAAGCTTTCTCTTCCTCTATCCCCTTTCCTTTGCAATTTCTGTAAGTTTTTTTTATAGTTTTTTCTTACTCTTGCTAGTGCCTTAGTTAAAGAAATAATTGTTCCTAAATGGATTATGATGCAACACACAGCTGTAAGGAACTCCAAAACTCTGTTATGCACTTCAAAATAACTCATTATATCTTGATTATTCACCAATAAAACCGAATTGAATTGAATTAAACTTTGTTGATATGACCTTTCGTTGCTGAAATATTGCCATGCAAAGGTTTAAAAACAGGAAAATTGATGTTTTCTAAGTCCCATGGCCAGTATGGCCAGCTGCCAAATTTGTATGGAAAATTATATGGACAAACTAATGATGCAAAATGGCTTCTTTGGGCATACCGAAGGCACCAAAAAAGTTTCAATCGGATTAAAAAATACAAAAATTAAAATTTAAGAAAAAATACCGATTTCGTAGAGAACTGCTCACATATATCTTACATTGAAGTCTTTTACAACCGACTCAAAATCTTATCAAATATCAGTAAAACTAATTATAATACATTTTTTTGTGTCTGTGCTGAGGCTTTGTTGAATATTGTTTAATCATTGTTCTTGCAAAGTATTAAAAACAAATAATTTTTAAACGAAAAGTTTTGTTAACAATTCATTTCTCATAGAACATTTTCAATAGTTGAGTAACTAAACAATGTTTTCATAATATTTTTTTCGCTTCAATTTTTTTTGTTAAATAAATTGCATGGGAATGCATTTGGGACATTTATGCGAACGGGAGAATAATATCAAATATTGTTCAGAGTTGTTTCTGTTTCATTTATTTTCAATACTTTACAGTGTAAATTGTATAATAAAATACAAAACCACAAAAGAAGGTTTTTGTTGACACCTAAACTTCCAAGCTCAATTTTCAGTTTTTTTCTTTTTGGGCGTTTTTTAATACCCCTGACTTAAGGCGGTTTCAAAAACACCCAAAAGGCAAAAAACGGAAATTTGGTTTATTGGACCTTTTAAAAAAAACTCCAGATTTCGACTTTATTGTGAACATAGAGGTTAAGTTCCAAATCTTCTTTGAGAAAAATTATCCAAATTCAGTGGAAGATTTGCCGAGAAGGGACACCCATTCTAAAGTCATGATTCGAAATCCGGACACTTAGTAGCATATCATTTTCGTTATAACTGACAAAAAAACATGTAATAAGTTGGAAATGAAGAAATATCATCAGGATGTAGTATTAACAGTCAGTTTTAGGAGAATGCATGCAAAATATGTCTTCTCTAACATTTTTTCATCAGAATTTGAATATTAAAATGACTTGTTGTGCTTCGAATCCCGGACACTGATAACAGCTGATTCGAAATCCGGACACTTTTGCTTCGAATTCCGGACACTCGTTTTTGCTAATGAATCGCACAAATTTGGACTGAAATGTTAGTGAATGGCATTCCTTAGGTCTCAAATAAGCTGTTAACATCAAAACAATCGATATTTTATAAAAAAAATTGCTAGAATTTAAGGAAATCAAAACCATGAATTTCTGCCTTGCCTTCCCGGTGCTTCGGACGCCTATGAAATATTTCACGTGAAATGTTTCGCATGTTTGGTAGTCTTAAAATTTTATTTTATTTTATTGTTTTGACATTTACTACAGCGTTCAAACAAACTTGAAATGAAAGTTGATGTTAGAATTCATCAAATAACACAGTTTTGACATTCATAATGCGAACTTATATCCAAATAATTAATAAAACAAGATGAGGTGTCCGGGTTTCGAAGCGTCCGGGAATTCGAAGCATGACGTTACTCAAAATTCCGAAAAATTCGTATTTTTCATCAAAAAAGTTAACCGTCAAAAATAGAGAGACATATGCCATTTTATGGGAAATTTTATTTACTTCTCGAATCTGCAATAACCCAGAAACAGTGTTGCAAATGAGTGATTAAAAAGCTATCATTTGATTTTCTCTTCACCAACAACATCATAGAGAATAGCGACCCTCAAAATAGCTTGTGAGATCTCTTCTTGTGTCTCGTGATTCCCAGCGATGGCATTCTCTCTCTATCATTCCTCCCCTTTTACCCGACTATGCGCTCTCACCGCTGAGTCTCTCAATCTCTCTGAAAACTGTGATGAAAGAACGCGGGGCGGCGATTTGGAGTCGACCACGTATGACGTATGACGTATGACTGCGCTTGCGAAATTGGTTTTGTGACGGCTTTTGTGGTTTCACGTTGTTGCGGTGGGATGATAGTGAAAGCGGAAATAAGAGAGAAAAGGAGAATGCCAAACGCGAGTGTGTAAACACAAAAACTTGTTCGGCTATGTTCGGCGCTGAGAGTATCAATACGGAAAGAATGGCGGTTTAATTTGGGGTATGAATATTCAGGCGTGATTATTGTAGTTGCTGAGAGCTGATAGTTTGATATTTTAACAACACTGTCCAGAGAGATAGTTTTCAATTTTGAATTTTTTATTTCAAATTAAGTGTTTTTAAACTCTGCAGTTTTACTGTTGAGAGTGTAATGACATGTCTCTCTATTTTTGACAGTAAGGTCATAGGAAATGGCAGAGTTAGAACTATTTTTTTATGGAAAATACGTATTTTTTCTGAAATTTTAGTACCCTATATTCCTTTGACACCACATTTCATCTCTTCACTGTTTCAAGATACAAATCATTGAAAAGCATGTTTTAGTAAAAATCAAGCAAAATGAAATGGGTCGTACCGCCCCACCGTCACAAGATATCGTAACATGTACCTCGATTCGTGAATGATGTAATCAACTCTGAGATGAGAATGCCGTTAGTTTTAGTTGAAAATTTCGCTGGATTAGCGAAAATTTTGAAAAAAAAATCAGTCAAAATAACCCAGGAAAACCTCTCTACTGATTTGGTGATGGACCCCCTTTCCGAGTACAACACCCAGATGTGAGGAAGGAAGAAGAAGACGGATGGTAGGGCTGCCTTAAAACAAAGCTTCAGTTTCGCGAAGAAAACACGAAATACCAATATTGGTCCCTTTACCCCTAACCCAAACCACACTCTATCTCGAAGCTGCCGCTGCTGCTGTCGTCAGTTTCTTGGCCAACTACGAAAACAAAACAATTAATGACCATATTCTAGCGCAGCAGAGTCCCCACTGTCTTGGCTCCCTCCCGTCAGCTTGCTCTTGGTCAAGGCCGGAAGACCGCAACGGCAGGAGGCCCCGCCGCGGTAAGATATTCTCGGAACAGACGTAAATCGAGTGGCGCGCGCGCGGCCTCAGCAACGACGCAGCAGCGGCAGCCTGTTATTAACAATGAAAGTTGATATGTTGCCAAAATAATCAAGCAAACCAAATAACCCCCTTGGTAAGCTGTCACCCAGAAACCGGGGGCCCCGGTGTCCAAGTTCCGGCTTGAAAGCGGAGGCATCCCAGGGCACGGTATGGTCGGCTGTTGTCACTGATGGAGGGTGTCGCCTGTGGCGGATAAACAAAACAGGGATCGGTTTAAAAGCAAGAGAGAGTGATCGTAAGTGTGAGTTGCGGGGAAAAGAAAACACTTTGCTGCTGACGTTAATCAACTATGAGTTAGGGTGGTTCAAATTTAACTTTACTCCGTCTGCTTACTACTACATGGCTAGGCCGGATATCAGCGCGATTGGTTCAAATCTTAAACATTGCAAGCTAAGCCAAGATAAGATTTGGAATAAGAACAACACAACTCGTTGGTTTGCTTGGTTCATTTACTTCAATAATTGCCAAATTGTTAAATAGTAAACATTCAAAGTAATCCCTTAGATTTGAAACAGCTTGATTTCGTTGAAGAAACAGAGAGTGGTATGATTATTTTCTACTTTCTCGAATTTTGTTTCCAGCTCCAAACATTACGACAGTTAATTGAAAAAAAAAATTAAAACCAATGTTATTCGTAACCAAAGTGTGTGTTGAGAACGATATATCGATCGTTATCAAATTGAAACACGATAATCCTATCAACGTAACCGTAACCTTCGCCGGTAACTTAGTAATTTTCTTAAAAGAACTCATTAAAAATAACTTTTCTCAGACTTTGAAATCTTTTCTAAAACATGTTATGTTAAATGAAATTATTTTTTTCAGTTTAGAATCTCAAATTATCGCAAAATATCGTACTTTTCTCGAACAAACTAAAATTTTAAAAATTTGAAATATTTCATAAAGATGAAAAAGAAATGCTCAAATTTTCATTAATTCATGTATTAATTTAAATATATTTTTTGAAAATTCTCGATTTTTTATGATTTGCATGATAGCATTAGATGAACTATGAATGGGTAATTCTCTACTAACTCTCACGAAATCGGGAAAAGGGGGGGGGCGGGTGGCGGTACGACCCCTTAAATTTTTGAACATGCGAAAAAAGAGGTATTTTCAATAATTTGCAGCCTGAAACGGTGATGAAATAGGAATTTTAAGTCAAAGGGACTTTTATGTAAAATTAGACGCCCGCTTAAATGGATATACTTTTCGAATCTACATTGACCCAGAAGGGTAATTTTTTCATTTAGAACAACATTTTTCATTTTAAAATTTCGTGTTTTTTCTAACTTTGCAGGGTTTTTTTTAGAGTGTAATAATTTTCTACAAATTTGTGGAGTGACAATTACAAAAAAAATTTATATACAAGCATAAGGGGTTTGCTTATAAACATCACGAGTTATCGCGATTTTGCGAAAAAATTTTTTAGAAAAAGTTACTTTTTGCGTTTCTCTTTGTTTCGTCGTCCGTGTCTGTCGCGGGTGGCGATGAACAGCCATGATCGACGACGACCAACTTTTTCAAAACTTTTTTTTTTTGTAAAATCGCGATAACTAATGTTTATAAGCAAAACCCTTATGTTTGTATATTAACAATTTTCTAATTGAAAAGTACATGTTAGAAAAGACACGAAATTTTAAAATGAAAATTTTTGTTCTAAGGAAAAAATTACCCTTCTGAGTAAATGTGGATTCGAAAAGTATATTAAATTTCCCATAAAATGACATGTTCCAAAATTTGTTACAGTCGAGTAACGGAAAATGGAGAATTTTTAAAACTTTTTTAGTGTTTTTTCGATGAAAAATACGTTTTTTCGGAATTCTGAGTACGCCATCAAATCGGGCGTCTAATTTTACATAAAAGTCCCTTTGACACCAAATTTCTATCTCATCACCGTTTCAGGCTGCAAATTATTGAAAAACACCTCTTTTTTCGCATGTTCCAAAATGAAAGGAAAACGGATCTCGGATTCGTGATCAGGGACAAAAGTTACCTCTTAGGACAGAGTTTCACGCAAATCGAAGAGGGGTCGGGGCAACTGCTGTGTGAGTTGGCGGAGAATTACCCGAATGTTAAAGATATTGAAAAAAAAAAAATCTTACTGACAATTCGACGTTGTCGTGCTGTCATGTCGCTTTTTGATGTTCTGAGATAAACGCGTTTTAATGTTTGATCTTAAATAAACATAAGTTAAAGCACGCAATATAAACAATAACGATCATGTTTTGTTTGGCTGACCATTCTGTGCATTGTCCCGAAGTTTAGTTGAATTTGGTTGGCGGAGTTCCGAGTTATAGTTACAATTGTTTACGGTAGTCTGGCATGTACGTGTGCCAAACGCGTTCTGACCTGAAATCCCTTTGACCAGTTGTCGTTCTTACAGCAATTTTGAGGGTGTGTCAAGATACACAGCAAATAAAGTAGTAATCCAGCTGCGTGTAAAAGGCCTGGGTGTAAAATAAATTTTGCATTATTTTATGAAATTCTGTGTAATATTACACCCTGAAATATGTAGCCCATCAGCATGGGAAACCTACTTGACCGAAATGTCAAGCTCACATATACGTTTATCCTTTCCATTTTGTATCGGTCTGATGGCCGAGCGGGCTAAGGCGCCAGTCCTTACTGTAGGTGCTTGGTTTGAGTCCCGTCTGTTGCAACTTTTTTTGTGTTTACAAAAATTGTACATGCAGCGTGTATTATTAAGTGTCTTTTTTGACGAAGGTGATGTGCATGCTTTTGCATGCGATTTTACCATCGGATTTTTTGCTGTGTAGCCTTTTTTCAAAATGTGAAAACTTTTGGTCAAAAAAAAATCTAGCATTTCTTAAGAGGAAGGGAGGTATAGTATTAAGGTTGCTAGACAAAAAGTGACTTAGTGGGGTGGGGTATGGATGACGGTTTGCTGTAGGGAGCTGGAAATCCTTGCATCTGTCACTCGTTTTTTTCTGTGACGAAAACGTCCGAGTTACAAAAAAATACCCAACCATATGCCATATTTTGCAAAGGTTGGGCCGGTCGTACCGATGGCGGACGTGTGTCGCAAACACTCACGTGAAATATTTCGCATAGTTTGTCGTTGTTGTTGTTGTTGTTGTTGTTAATTTTCCTCATTCTGAGTGGAAAATAGGACGGAAAATGGTTCCGCTCGGGTGATGATGGGAGGATGAGTCGGACTTTCGTCGCGCAATATGGCCGCAACAAACAATTTTCGTCACCGCGCGAGCGTCACTTTTGACGCACTCTGCACCAGCATCAGTGTCCCGCTAAAATTACCATCGTGTGTGATCGCCATCATTAATCTGGGTTTTATTTTCGCTTTTCCACCTCACTTTGCAGTTTGTTGACCTGGGCGTGGTGACGTCGATCGAAGCTAATCACAAACAAATTGAGACTGCCAGGAAGGGACAGGAGGTCTGCATCAAGATCGAGCCGATCCCGGGCGAAACGCCCAAGATGTTCGGCCGACACTTTGAGGAAACCGATATGCTAGTTAGTAAGGTAAGTGGCGTTTGTATTAATATTTATTTGTATAGCTCAATAAATTATTATTTGTTCGGTGCTGATTCGAGTTTCTTAAGGATGTAAAAGGTCATTAGTTGGCAATGTTTGCTTCAGAATATCATTGAATCTGGACTAAGAATGCATCAATCAAAACAGGATTTTTCACATGTTGTTGTATTTTCTGGTCTCTTAATCCTGAACCATCATAATTGAAATTCAATGTTTCAGAATTCTCACGAATAATTGATTAACAAGATGAGTCGATCAAATGATGATCATTTGTTGTTTGCTCTCCGGATCGCTTAAGGGGTTACATACATGTAGAAAATCACAAAATTTCATATTACAGAAAATTTATTAAATCAACTTAAAAGATGATTTTCAATCAATCCTGAAAGTTTCATGAAGATATTTCATGATTTAACTGAGTTAGAGACGATTTAAGTTCAGAATTTTGCCATGCGCAAAGCGACCTGTCAAACTTTGAGAGCGTTTTTCTCTGAACACCAAGTTGATTTACGGGTGCCACGATTTCTCGAGATAGGACGGACCAAATTGGCTGAAATTTTGGGTGAAGACTCCCAAGATATGTCCCGTGTGCATGACGAAGCCCGATTTTAAAATTTTGAATTTTCAAAAATTACAAAAATAAAAAAACTGGCGATTTTTTATATAAAAACAGATAAATATTTTGAAAAATGAAAAACAGATAAATATTTATATTTATATCGTGGCACCCGTTTTTGAAACTGCTTACTTGAAATAGCTATATCTCGGCAAAGATACAACCAAATGTCTTCAAATTTGTTTTGTTAATAGATGGAAATGTATTTTTTAATGCCCTGAAAACAGATTTTGAAAAAAGTTTAAGTGTGTGCTCAAACCAACCTCTGACATTTTTGCCGATTTACATATATATAACCCCTTAATAATAATTTAATCGTTAACAAATCTGGACAATCCATTAAGGTTACACAAATTCCTAATTTCAAGCTTTATTTTCAGTTTTTCTTTAACAAAAAGCGTCAAAAATTCTAAATTTATGATATGATTGAAATTCGAATCTTTCGAATCGAAAATCAAAAACAAAGTTTAAATATGCATTCATGCAATAGTTAACAATCGATCGTATAATAGGGCATCCAACAAAATATGAAGAATGGTTTACCATTGTTATGAAAATCTTTGTACCCACTCCCAGGATGATAAACTAGGATGTCAGGAACAATGTTGATAAGAAACTTTTTTCTGTACTGGAAATAAAAACTCTATCTTTACAAACACAAGATTTCATGGCTAATATTTATGTGAAATTGATAAAGGAGATTGGCACTACCTCTAACATCATTTTCATCATTTTACAATTTATTTATTTAGCAATTTTGCTCATATTTTAATAGAACTAGTTAAACTTCTTTCAATATTTCTCTGATATTCCCATACAAGCCCAAGAAAAACAAAAATGTAGAAAAATTGATGTTATAACAAGTTTGTTCATTAGACTGTTTCAAACTGATCTGTCACAAAAGTATTGATTTAATCGCACTTTGAAAAATCAGCCTTCAAGAAGTTTTGCTCTCCTCATGCCCAATGGTGCTCTGGTGCACCATTTTGAAAATAACCGTAAAATAAATCAAACATGTTAAAATGTCGAATTCAATGTGCGAGGGCTCTTAAGAAGAGTCCAAATGACTCGTGTACATTTTTTGTTTCCTCTTAAATGCTTTCGTGTCGGTTATTCAAGCTTGTAAAAATAGAGTTTACTTATTTTCGCACAAATACCCGATTTTTGTTTGAATTTTGGTCTGTAAGTTGGTAGTCAGAAGTTATTTTATATGTTTCCTAAACATGTGCAAAAAGTTGCAAATATTGTCACGTCTCCGAAAAATTTGATTTCAAAATTTTGATGCTTGGTGCTACTATGGGCGTTAGATGGTTAAATGATGATGGTGCGAGAGCAGAAAATGTGAAAAACAAGCAAAAAATTGAAAAAGCAATATGTTATGAGTTACGGAAATTTATTTCCGTATAATTAAGGCTACCAACTGTACGGATTTTTTCCTTACCGTACGGATTTTCGACCCTCTCCGCGGATTTTAAACAGGCCGGAATTTTTGTACGGAATTTTTCGCATAGTACGGATTTGTACGGAATTTTAACATTTAAAAAAAAAAATCATTCCTTTTTTGATTGGGTCAAAGCTTTTGCTAATTAGACATTTTTATTTAACTGTCAGTTTGATTCTAAAGAGATAACTTGCATAATTTACCGGGTTTTCCTCAGTTCAAACTTGATTGTCAATAATTGTTCTTTTGAAATTCCTTACAAAACACATTTATCAAATAAAAGATCAAAAGGCTTTCTAAAGCTTGTGAAAAACTTGTGTTTATAGGACCTTTCCAATAAAAGCTCTAGAAATGTTTTCGTGAAAACACTTACAACGATATTATTCGTAAAAGCAAACTTGATATTTCGTAAACTTTTAAACGTTTAACAAAAATATTTCTAATTCCCAAATTCCAAATTTAACTAAATATTTCCTTGATATTTTTTGTTAAACCATGGTGTCATGTCGGTAAAGTATACGGATTTTTGCTCAGCAAGAGTTGGTAGCCTTAGTATAATTGATCGACGCCACCAACATCATCAGCACAGCCGACAACAGTTATCCAAACTGCGAACAAAGCATAACTTCGTTTACCTCGGCGCGATTAATGCAAGATGCTCGATTAATGCTCAATAAGCAAAACCTCAGTATCTCATGTGTGAGGCTCTGGGGGACTTTTCGATTGCAATAAAATCAGAACGTTTTGGACAGTCTAACTAACCATATCGGCGTTATTAATTTCGTGAAATCTCCCCTTCGATCATGGGCATTTTATAACTTATGATAGGGGGTGGTAGAAAAGACCAAATACTATCAAAAAAAGATAAACTAAGCAAGATAATTGTAAATTAAAATATTAAAAATAAAACAAGAAAAACATAAAACAAGTGAAGTAAAGCTTTGCGTAGAACAAAAGTTGCTCAAAATGACCTCCAGAACAAGGGAAATATAAAAAAAATAAAAAATGGGCTGCAGAGTGTTTAAATAATAACGTGCATCTCAACAAAATACTTGAAAAATCTCATTTTTAATTCAAGCTAAGTTGTAAACATTTCTTTGGATTTTTTGTTATATGGAAACAGCCTTTTTCTGTGCGGCCTATTGTAAAAGCTTTTTGGTCACACCTCCTAAAATTTGGGAGCGATGAAAGCAGACCCGGTTTGCCGTAACGCATTTGATATTTGTATGTTAAAATCAACTTTTTTGTTATTTGATTTTTGTAATTTTAATTTTTTTTTCAATTAAAAAAAGTTTAAATAGCGTTTAAATTGAGAAATTTAAAATTCTTTGCAAAATCGATCGAAAACAAATCGATTTTATGAACTCAGCCTAAAAGATGTTCTAAATATTGATATTTTGTTTCTTATTGAAAAGGGGTTTTTGAGCACATTAGAGATGATGATTTTTCTAAAATAATGACCATGCACCAATTGTAGTACAATGACACAATTCTCTGCGTTTGCCAATTATCGTGATTACATTTCTCTGACGTCATTCATTATAAAATCCTCATCCTAGGGAACGGGGGTATCCTTTCCGGCAACTCGTTGCCATGCTCTGCAAGAGGATATTCCGTTGAGCAAACAGTTGCTCGCCTAATGAATAATTTATGGTTGCAAAAGGTGACGCCCTGGGAATAGCCTGCTCCATATCCAAACAACAGCACCTCACATCATCCAGGTCGAAAGGGGGGGAAATTATACCTGAGAGACACCGGAAAAGTCCACCCGGTCCGGGCATCGCTCCTCATGAATGACGCAATTGCTGTTTTCCGCCGTGGATGCTTTCCCATTTCGACCTGAATGGGACACGAAGCCAAAATTGGTTCTGCCCTTTAATAACTAATAGTGTGTGGTACACAATCTCTTGAATGGGAAAATGTTCCGTGGCCCAAAGTGCGCAGAAGCCAAAGTTGTCCTCGATATTGTTTTTGTGCTGCACTTTCTGAATGAATCGATGACCTCGTTTCGGTACATAAAACGGTACACAAACCGGATGGTCGCTGCCAGGATCGGGTTGGCTCCTTCCGCGCGCGGGCCTCATAACTGGGTTATACGTGACCTCATGGACGCCTCGATGACGTCAATCGTTGCCTCAGAATGCTGGCTAGAGTTCGATAACACAAAAACAGTGCAGTGGTGATGACGTCAGTGTGCGGTGCACTTTGCACTCCCCGGCCCAATTGCAAACTTAATTAAATTGAAATTGCAGTGTGAATTGGGAATGAGGGAAAGGTTTGCGAGGGAGATTCTATCAGGATTTTATTGCTGAGCAATTCTTATTTCATTTTTTTGTTTGGCTAAAACTTTTCTATGTCCAAAGAAGACAAAAACACCATCCTTCAACTTTAGCTTGATCATTTAAAAATTATAAAGCTTTTCTCTATGGTGAATAATAACCGATCCTTAAATTTAAGACTTCATTCGATTGATGTGTGTCGACCGATGAATATTCATTTGTATTAAGCTGTACAGTTTTTAATTAATATTCACTGAACACATTTTGCCCCGCTAGAGCGTAAATTGATTGAATTTTAAAATTATAATTCAACCCATCGTTAAAGCTCTTGTGCTGCGGAGACTACTCCAACGCGAAATAATTCTGCCCCGACAGTCCCCCACGAGGTTGATGAAGCTCTCCTACGCCGACGCCCCGACTTAAGTGGAGTAACGAACCGGTGCCATATTTGACGAGGCGCAACCTCAGGTCCAACGTTGCAGTTCGAAGTGCGGGGGGAGGAGGCAGGATATACGTAGGAAATTAAGCTTAAAGTGATTTGCATTCACTGTCAATTATGGCTCCTTTTATTCACGCCATCTCCGGCGCG
Organism: Culex quinquefasciatus; assembly: GCF_015732765.1. Lineage (NCBI taxonomy): Eukaryota > Metazoa > Arthropoda > Insecta > Diptera > Culicidae > Culex > Culex quinquefasciatus. The sequence goes on along the minus strand of NC_051863.1, from coordinate 114,126,702 downwards.
GGGCTGATCCGACGTGCCTGATCTTGCAGAGCAGCAAAAAAAAAAATAAATAAAAAAGACGTTGTCTATTTGACGAAACGACTGTTGCAAATCTCGTCCCGGGATGCACATGCGGGGTTCACTTAAAGAGGGACGTCCCTTGGATGCTGGTCGCAGCACTTACTTCTGATCCGATGTGGTGTGCTGTACGTGAATATTAATCACAGACACGGTGTTGCGAAATTTGTTGTTCCAGTTTACAGTTTACAGTTTTTAAAATATTCCATTTGGGTTTGCTTCTATAAACATTATTATGATATTGTAAAGTAATTCCTATAAAAAAACTGATTTTTTTATTTTCAACTTTCGCATTCTTCTTTTTTCTTCTTTATTAGCTCTATTTTCTGCAGAGCTAACGTATTATTAAGATCAATATTAGAGCTAACTTATTATTTTGATCAATTGCTTGCGCTTCTACGAATCATGTCTGCGGTTAATTTCAAGCAGTCGGTCTGGCCACTTGAATTTTTATGATGTTTAAATGCATTATAATGCAATGGCGCAGTAATAACTGATAACGTTAATGATGACAAGAAAGAATGCTCTAGATTAGATTTGGTAAGGCTATTGCAATTTTTTTCATGTTTTTGTCTCCCCGAGAGCTTCGAAATCCCTGCAAAATTGAGGAGGCATTAAAATTTTTGTAATTTTCTGTTCTACAACTTTGTAAAACATTCTAATCCTGCAAAGTTAGAAAAAACACGAAATTTTAAAATGAAAATTTTTGTTCTAAATGAAAAAATGACCCTTCTGGGTCAGTGTAGATTCGAAAAGTACATTAAATTTCCCATAAAATGACATGTTCCAAAAAAATTTACAGTCGAGTAACGGAAAATGGGAGAATTTTTAAAACTTTTTTGGTGTTTTTTCGAAGAAAAATACGTTTTTTCGGAATTCTGAGTACGCTATCAAATCGGGCGTCTAATTTTACATAAAAGTCCCTTTGACACCAAATTTCTATCTCATCACCGTTTCAGGCTGCAAATTATTGAAAAACACCTCTTTTTCGTATGTTCAAAAATGGAAGGGGTCGTACCGCCCCTCCGTCACGAGATATCAAAAAACGGACCTCGGATTCGTGATCAAGGACAAAAGTTACCCCTTAGGACAAAGTTTCACGCAAATCGAAGAGGGGTCGGGGTAACTTTTCCCGATTTCGTGTGAGTTGGTAGAGAATTACCTTGTTATAATTCAGTTTAATTCCCATTTTTATGTTTCAAATTTATTTATAGAACTGCGTGCACTGTGTTGACATTGTCTTGTTTAATTTTTTTTTTGGTTCAAGATATTTATCTGATACCATGATGTTTTCGAAGCATTTTTATTGTGATTGGAAAGCTCACTATCAGTATTTAACAAAATTAAATATGGTTTGATTTTTTGAATTATGCTTTTAAAACATTATCAACTATTTTATCAATCTTCTACTTGGAACGCAACATGCTCATTTTGTATGTAAATAAAAACAAATCAAAGTGTCATGCTGAAAACATTTCAAGCTGACAAAAAATCTCGAAAATAAGTTGCAACTAATTTTGAAATACAGTTAAACCGGCGCTCTTATGCCTCGCATATGCAACTTTGCATATATGAGTCATTGAATTTATTAGATATATCGATTAACCCAATGTTTACAATTTCTCTGCAAAACTCTTAAATTGTTGATCCTTTAAAAATATCGTTGAACAAGTCTAATTTTTGTTAAATGCCTTAAATCGGGGTGATATAATTGATATAATTGAATTTATTTTTCAAATATCAGAATTTTCTCAAGTTTTGTATGTTTAAAGTGTGTACTGGGCTGGATCACACAATGTTTATGTACTTCTTCTCAAATAAATTCAAAAAAGCTTTAAAAATAGTTACTTTGAAAATTGTTAATTTCAAAACCAAGGCATCTTTGATAGTTACTGCACAGCAATTTCTCGTTACTGAATTCAGTTAAATTTACTGAAATCTGCACTACTGAAATTTTCAGTAAATGAAAACTTGTTGAAAAAAAAATATTGAAAATTAGTGTAGCTAGCTTATTATCTTAAAAAAAAAATGAATGTAAATTTAAAGTAGTTAAATAAAATGTTCCAATTTTTCAAACAACAAATTTCAAATTTACTCAGAAAATTGTTGTACTGAAAATGCGTTTTTTTTTTAAATATTAAAAAAACAGATGAGGTGTCGGAGTCGGAGTTGGAGCTGGAGTCAACAAATTTTGGAAAGCTGGAGTTGGAGTCGGAGTCGGCTAGAGTTGGTAGGCCGGAGTCGGAGTCGGAGCCGGAGTCAACAAATTTTGGAAAGCTGGAGTCGGAATCGGAGTCGGCTTAGCTCAGAAAGCCGGAGTCGGAGTCACTTGAAATATGACCCGACTCCGCAGCCCTGGTTTTACTACATTTTAAATCTGTAAAAATAGTCAATTTTGAATTTTTATCTCTGCATGGCTTTCTCTGCAACCAAAGGCCTCATCAACCAAGTTTAAAAAAGCAAAATACAGGGAATTTTCTCTGCTATTCGAAAATAGTTTTTTTTTGCATTTGCAATTTTTAAGAAGATTCAAAAACTAAAAATTGTATAAAAATGGCTTGAAAACGGTACACTTTGTCGAAATTGAAACAAAAGTGAAAAAGTATTCGCAACGGCCTTGTTGAAAGCAACGCATTCTGGAACACCGTGGTGAATGCAGCAAAAGCAATTGATTGCCGGACAAGTGTCGGGGCCGGTCCAGACCCCCCTTCCCTCCCACATGAAGATCATGGGTGTAGAAATGCGTTTTTCAGAAAAAAAAGAGCACGAACCAGCCCATTGAAAGCTTTGGCAAGCGATTGATGGACATATTTTGTGCCGGTTTTCAACGTCGTCGTCGTCGTCGCGACGGTGCGTAGGATGGCCACCATCTGGGACTGCCCATTTATGGGTGACCGCGGCTGTGGGGACAACGAGGTTGCGGACATTCTGCCTACACGCCAGAACTACCTTCGCGTACCGTACGGGGATTGTTTTTTCTTTACCTTTTTTTGTTGTTGTTGTTGCTGCGGAGGTTTTAGAGACAATGTTAATACTTAACATTATATATTTTCTATCGATAAATTATTGGAGACTTTATTAGGCTCGAACCAGTTTTGGAGAGTGACTTTTTACGCCTTTGATCGTTGCTTGATTGTGCTGAACCTCATCGGTCACCACGGCGAGTGTTTGTTTTGACCCAGACAGCTGACAAGTACAATTGATTTGTACTTGTAGGGTAGGGTAGTCATCAATGAGACACTTTTGGTTTTCAACTTTCAGCGATTTTTCTATTTTTTCATCAGCATGTTTTAATGAGCTTTTTGTTGCATTTTCTTTCTTTTAGTGTGTTCTAACATTGATCAAAATATGAGATCGATCCGACATCTACAGTCAGAGTTATTCAACTGTCTCATTGTAGACGCACTTGGCAGGAACAATGAGACAGCTGGAGAACAATGAGACACTCTACGAAAATCAATACTTTTCTAATAAAACATCATGTTTTTGTTTTGTTCCAATACAGGTGACTTGCCTTGAACATTTTAGAGCAATTTTGCCAACATGGAACTTTATTTAACAAAAGTTATACTAAAAGGTATTTAAATTTTGTAAAATCCATATATTTATACCAAATAACTTTGTATTTTTTGTTAAGTTAGGTTAATACTCTATAAATATGCCAAAAATCACTTTTAATTCATGTTTTGAAAGATTTACATGGATTTTGAAATGTTTAATGAAGAAAAATCAAAGTGTCTCATTGTTACCCATGGGCTAAAATGAGTGGGGAACAATGAGACAGCCCTGGATTCTGGGTATATTCTAAATTTTGGTCAAACCTAATGAAAGGACATTGTAGCCCAACTCAATCCCTATGGAACGTCGAAAGAAATTTGAAGAAATATTAGTTTTGGTGTAAATGGCAGCCTGCGAGCGAAAAAGTATTTTTTTGTCCATAATTTACTTTTACACCCCAGAATCAAACATTTATGAATAACTTTTCAAGGGTGCGTCCATAACCAAAGCCACTATTATAGCAGACGTGTATCCAGTAGATACACCTTTCCCCCAAATATGAGCCTGATTGGTTGAAACTACGACTTGTGAGAGCCATTTTATCATTGTTCCCCGTGTCTCATTGATGACTACTCTACCCTACTTGTAAAAAAAGGATACTTTATTTAGTTGGTGCCGGTAATTTATAAACCACGTAAGCAATTACGAGGGAAAAGGAAAAGGGTTTAAAATTGTCCACGCACCTAACCAAAAGATTTGAAGTTCTGAAATTAAAAAAAAAATGTGTCCACGTGGTATATGGATGGCCCCTATGCAGTGTTTTTGTAATGGAGCAATTCCAGCTCAAATCGGGAATTTTTCTGGTACTTTTGTACCCGACCCTCTCCGATTATAATAAAACTTTTGGGACATGTTATCTTAGACATGTTATCTTAGGGGGGTCGGGTACAAAAGTACCAAAAAAAAATCCTGATTTGAGGTGGAATTGCTCAATGACAGAACGTCTTTTTAAATGAATTATTCTCTTGTCAACTGGGTTGAATCGGGACTAAAGCCTGAATAAGGACAGCAGTATTAGAGCACTTTTCACCTCATGTATAAATACTAAAAATTTCAATTTATTAATAAAATATTGTTGGCATTGCTATTCAGTGAATTCAACTGTAGAAGGTCCTACATTCCCGGGCAGACGATGATAACAAAATTAATAATATTTCATTAACAAATCCTGTTAAAATAACAAAAACTGTTATTATTTTATCCTGAACTTCAACTTCAAGAAGAAAAAATAATATCAGTGTCTGATAAAATAACAAGATTTGGCATTGAAGTGATATTATATTAAAAATGTTTAATAACACGCTAATAAGAGGAAATGTTATACATTTCAAAAACTCTCCTAACAACAAGATTTGTTATTCGTTTAGACTTAGAAATAAAATTACCATAAATCGCACAAATGGAAGAATATCTAAGTGTCCATAACACAATCTGTTATTATTTTTTCTTTTGTTAAATATGTTTAGATCTTTGGGATAATTTTGTCCAATTTCGTCGGGGTCATTATTTTGGCCATGAAATGGGGTCCTTAAGCTAAAATTATTAAAATAAGTTGATATTTTGAGAATTGATTTTTTTTTTAAATTATTCGATATACCCTTGATATACTTTACTAAAATTGGCTGGAACTATGGGATAATTTTGACCATTTTCCTCGGGGTCATTATTTTGGCCATGAAATGGGGTTCTTCAGCTATAATTATTCTAAAAAGTTGAAATTTAGAATGCTGATTTTTTTTTATTATTTGATATACCCTCTAAGGGACTTTACTAAAATTGGCTAGAACTATGGGATAATTTTGACCATTTTCGTCGGGGTCATTATTTTGGCCCTGAAATGGGGTCCTTAAGCTATAATTATTCTAAAAAGTTGAAATTTTGAAAGTTGATTTTTTTTTTATTATTTGATATACCCCCCTAAGGGACTTTACTTAAATTGGTTAGAACTATGGGATAATTTTGACCATTTTCGTCGAGTCGTTATTTTGGCCATGAAATGGGGTCCTTAAGCTATAATTATTCTAAAAAGTTGAAATTTAAAAAGTTTTTTTTTTTTTTTTTTTTAATTTATATTTATTCAAATTTCTTTTCCATGTACATTCATTCAGTTAAAATATTATTGAGTGTCCAATCACAAACGATGACTTTTCACCTCAATTTTAAATACTAGCAACTTTCATTTATTCATGAAATATTGTAGCTTTCGCTATTCAGTGATTTCAAATGTAGGAGGTCCTACATGTACAAAAGGGAAAAGGATACCTTAAAACTAACTTATAAACTATATAAAGAGCGGATCAATGCAGCTGAAGACTGCAATGATTTTTGTCGAAATGCATCAATTATCTTATTGGACATAACATCCAAAGTGTCAACTTCGGCTAATTGATGAAGTTCACTGGTGCTGAACCAGGAGGAAGTTTCAGAATCATTTTCAGAATTTTGTTCTGAATCCTCTGAAGTTTTTTCTTCCTGGTTAAGCAACAGCTTGTCCAGATCGGCACAGCATAAAGCATGGCAGGTCTGAAAATTTGTTTATAAATTAACAGTTTATTCTTGAGACAAAGTCTAGAATTCCTGTTTATAAGTGGATACAAACATTTAATATATTTGTTACATTTAACCTGGATACTTTCAATGTGATCCTTGTAAGTAAGGTTTTTGTCAAAAGCAAGTCCAAGATATTTCACTTGATCCTCCCACTTTAAATTTACCTCATTCATCTTTATAATGTGATGACTTTTGGTTTAAGAAAATCAGCCCTTGGTTTGTGAGGGAAAATAATAAGTTGAGTTTTGCAGCATTTGGAGTAATTTTCCATTCTTTCAAATAAGAATTGAAAATATCCAAGCTTTTGTAATCTTCTTGTGATGACACGAAGGCTTCTGCCTTTGGCGGAGATGCTTGTGTCATCAGCAAAAAGTGATTTCTGACATCCTGGGGGCAAATCAGGCAAGTCAGAAGTAAAAATATTGTATAAAATTGGACCCAAAATGCTTCCTTGAGGGACGCCAGCACGTACAGGTAGTTGATCAGATTTGCTATTCTGATAACATACCTGCAGAGTACGATCCGTCAAATAATTTTGAATAATTTTCACGATATAAATCGGAAAATTAAACCTTTTCAATTTCGCAATCAAACCTTTATGCCAAACACTGTCAAATGCTTTTTCTATGTCTAGAAGAGCAGCGCCAGTAGAATAGCCCTCAGATTTGTTGCTTCGAATTAAATTTGAAACTCTCAACAACTGATGAGTAGTTGAATGCCCAAGGCGAAATCCAAACTGCTCATCAGCGAAAATTGAATTTTCATTAATGTGCGTCATCATTCTATTAAGAATTATTCTTTCGAATAATTTACTAATAGATGAAAGCAAACTAATGGGCCGATAGCTTGAGGCTTCAGCAGGATTTTTATCCGGTTTCAAAATCGGAATTACTTTGGCATTTTTCCAACTACTGGGAAAATATGCCAAATCAAAACATTTGTTGAAAATTTTGACCAAGCAACTTAAAGTTGCTTCTGGTAATTTTTAATTAAAATGTAAAAATGCCATCCTCACCAGGGGCTTTCATATTTTTAAATTTTTTGATAATAGATTTTATTTCATTCAGATCCGTATTAAAAACTTCATCTGATGAAAATTCTTGTTCAACAATATTCTGAAATTCTATTGAAATTTGATTTTCAATAGGACTCAAAACATTCAAGTTGAAATTATGAGCACTCTCAAACTGCTGAGCAAGTTTTTGAGCTTTTTCCCCATTAGTTAATAGAATATTATCACCATCTTTTAAAGAAGGGATGGGTTTTGAGGTTTCTTAAGAACCTTTGAAAGTTTCCAAAAGGTTTGGAATAAGGTTTAATTTGTTCGACATCTCTTGCGAACTTTTCATTTCGCAGGAGAGTGAATCTGTGGTCAATAACCTTTTGCAAATCTTTTGAATTCGCTTCAGTGCAGGATCACGAGAACGTTGATACTGTCTTCGGCGAACATTTTCAGACGAATCAGAAGCTGAAGATCGTCATCAATAATGGGAGAATCAAATTTGACTTGGACTTTAGGAATAGCAATATTCCTAGCATCCAAAATTGCATTAGTTAAAGATTCCAAGGCTGAATCAATATCAGCTTTGGTTTCTAAAACAAAATCATGATTTAAATTATTCTCAATATGATGCTGATACCTGTCCCAATTAGCTTTGTGGTAATTAAACACAGAACTATTGGGTCTGGTAACTGCTTCATGAGAAAGTGAAAAAGTTACTGGAAGATGATCAGAATCAAAATCAGCATGAGTCACTAAAGGACCACAATACTGACTTTGATTTGTCAACACCAAATCAATTGTTGATGGATTTCTAACAGAAGAAAAGCAAGTTGGCCCATTCGGGTATAAAACCGAATAAAGACCAGAAGTGCAATCTCTGAACAGAATTTTACCATTGGAATTTACTTTTGAATTATTCCAAGATTGGTGTTTGGCATTAAAATCACCGATGATCAAAAATCGAGATCTATGCCGAGTAAGTTTATTCAAATCCCCTTTGAAATAATTTTTATTTTCCCCAGTGCATTGGAATGGCAAATATGCAGCTGCAATCATAATTTTCCCAAAAGAAGTTTCAAGTTCAATGCCCAAACTTTCAATAACTTTTAACTTAAAGTCACGTAACGTGCTATAAGTCATACTACGGTGGATAACTATTGCAACTCCACCGCCATTTCGATTCATTCGGTTATTAGTTATAACTTTATAATCTGGATCACTTTTCAAATAAGTGCCAGTTTTTAAAAATGTTTCGGTTATAACAGCAACATGCACGTTATGAACTCGTAAAAGTTGAAAAATTCATTTTCTTTCGCTTTTAAAGAGCGAGCATTAAAATTCATAATATTGATGGAATTACTTAGATCCATGATTAAACTTCAGGGTAAGAACAACATCATTCGCAAATTTTAATCCAATCTGGATTGCTTCCATCATGGATGTAGCATTACTCATTGTTTGAATCAAACCAAACAGTGAGTTTTGCAAAAAGTCATTTTTCAAACGTAACATCGCCGAGATCAGAAGATCCCAAAGCGTTGCCAGCAGAAAAATTTTCAAATGAGATTTGAGGTACCTGCCCAATTTCAGAAAGATTGGTAGAGGATTTAAAATTCGTGGATGAACCCGAAACGACGTTAGCATAAGAAATGCCATTGTTGTTACCTAACTTTTCCACGGTAGGGGTATTTCTAGAATTGTTCGAGTGAGACAGCACGAACGTTTGATTTAAAGATGCAGGTACAACCTGACTTTGAGAAAATTTCGGTTTGGATTTCGGCTGATGCTTAGCACGAGAATCCAAAACCTTTTTCTGATGGGGCAATCCCAGAAATTTGATTTGTGATTTCCACCACAATTTGCACATTTAAATTGGGTGACTTCTTTCACGGGACAATTGTCCTTGTCGTGAGAAGAATCCCCGCAAACCATGCATTTTGGAACCATGGCGCAATGATCAGTACCGTGACCGAATGCCTGGCAACGCCGGCACTGGGTCAGATTCTGGCCATTACCGCCATGTTTCTTAAAATGCTCCCACTTTACCCGTACATGGAACAAAAACTGAACTTTGTCCAAAAGTTTCAAATTGTTGATTTCATTTCTGTTGAAATGAATCAGATAAAATTGTGAAGTCAAACCAAAGCGAGAAATATTCCCGTTTGATTTTTTCTTCATTGGTATTACTTGGGATGGGGCAAAGCCAAGCAACACCTTAAGTTCGTTTTTGATCTCATCCACCGACAAGTCGTTGGAGAGACCTTTCAAGACCGCCTTGAATGGCCGAGCATTCTTGGTCTCATACGTGTAGAAATTGTGTTTGTGGTTTTTCAAATAACCAACAAAAGTTTGGTGATCTTGTAAAGATTCCGTCAACAAGCGACATTCTCCTCTTCGACCAAGCTGGAACGAAACTTTCAAATTGCAAGTTTCCTTGCAATTCTTCAGTTGCGTTCGAAAGCTGGCCAAATCGGAGACGGAAGTCACTACAATTGGCGGAGCCTTTACTCGTTTCTCGACGGCAGAAGGCTCAGTACGAGGAGAAGGTTCCTTGTCATCAGTTTCGGATAAAACACCGAAACTGTTTGTCAATGGAATTGGAGGATTGACCTCACATTCAGAATCAGAATCAGACCTCAGAAGAGGCTGTTTTCTTTTTCTGTTTCCGTTAGCCGGTTTAGCGTTCAAACGCTTCACCGACGTAACGACCAAATCTTCAGAAGATTTGCGTTTACCTTTGTTTTGACGCATTTTGCAAGCAAAGTTCTCTTAAAAAGATGGCTTCGTTTGTAAAATACAACAAAATTTCAGGCGGGGTTAGTCTTGAAAAGACTGTTTAGAATTTTGGAAAATAACTCAGGTAGTCTTTAAAAAGACTGTGAATTTTGTTTTGAAATAACTCTGAGCTTAGGTAGTAAAAAATACCGCAGCTCTAGTGTCCGTTCACCACGAAGGTTCGCAAGACACTGAAATTTAAAAAGTTGATTTTTTTTATTATTTGATATACCCTCTAAGGGACTTTACTAAGATTGGCTAGAACTATGGGATAATTTTGACCATTTTCGTCGTGGTCATTATTTTGGCCATGAAATAGGGTCCTTAAGCTAAAATGAATCCAATAAAATTAACTTTTGTTTATTTTTTTGATTCTGATATATTCTCTAAGGGAATTGATTTATTTATTAAGAATTTTTGAAATGTGAATAACACAAACTGTTATTATTTTCACAGAGCCCAGAAGTCGGAGCTGACGTTGAAATTCGAGCTGGAGTGAGACCTCGGAGACGGCATCGGATTCAGCTAATTTTCAGCAACTTTTACTTGGAGTTGGAATCTGTGAAGTCGGGTATTTTTGGAGAGCTGAAGTCGGCGTTGACGTCATGTCATGCATTCAGAGTCGGAGTTGTCTTCAAAGTATGGATTCAAAGTCGCTTAAAGGTACCCGACTCTGCAGCCCTGACTAGTACAGAGAAGTTATGGCAACTGCAGGTTGCAAAATGCAAATAAACCAAAACAATATACACAGAAAAAATAATGCAAATTTGGAAGCTGTAATTTTTGAAGGTTGAATATTTCCACTTTTATGTTGTAATTTTACCTCAATTTAGACTGAAAAAGTGACATTACACCAGAAAAGTGGTAAAATTACACATTTCCAGAGGTAAATTTACACCTTTTTTCTGACATAAAAGATGTACCCCTTCCCAGATGTAATATTACACGGTTTTTTTTTCTGTGTAGTTTAGTACGCACTTGGTTTTCAAAGACTGTAATCTATTGAGCTACAATTTTTTGGTCAAAAGGTGAGGAACGCCTCAACTACATAGGCTGATTGAATAAGTTTGTTTGTTTTTTTTTTGTTTTTTTTTTTAAATATGTCAGATTCATGAACTTTTTCTTTTGAGTTCACTCTTACTACTAGCCGCTTGTGATAACTTAAGCATTATATCACACACCGGTTACACCGTCATGTAACCACGTTCCAGTATTGATCAACGTCCACCACGGCCTTTAACGTTTATCACATTTTTTCGCCATGGCATTTGGAGCCTTTTTGCGTGGATGAAATATGCTGAGGTTATGAATGATGGCCCGGGTTTTTTTTTGCGCTGTCCAACCATTACAATATATATAAACGACATCCGCTTTCAGACCCCGCCAATGACCGGCCGCCACGTTGAAGTTGATGGCCAACAGGTAGGCCGCCGTGAGTCCAAAGTCTCCGCAGTCGTGTTAGGCCTACGCGTCGCTCCGTTCATTCATAAGGGCAGGGCGCGTCGTCGAGGGAAGAAGAAACCGCGATGACACTTTTGCTCATGTTTTTTTTTCGCTGAATTGCCGACGACGACGAAGCCATTTGGCGCTTTGTTGTCACGCCAAAAGAGGCTCACTTTGATAAACAGGAAATGGTGATCGATTTCCAGCTAATTCCGCAGGAAAACGAATCCGCCACGGGCTGACTGACAAAGAACGCCGGCCGGCCGGACGTGTCATCCCTCAACGATAGTGAAATTGTGAGTTTGAAATTTCTTTTTAAGGCTTTAAAATAATTCGATTTGATAATTGTTGCAAAATTTGATTTAAAAAAAATGAACAGACAGGGTTAAAACCCACCCCAACCTGAACCCCAATTGGTCAGCATTCCAAGCAGCAGCGCCGTCGTAGGAAGATGCACCTTAACTTCGTTAGCCGCGCAATCGAGTGTGTGTCACAACGCGGTTATAAACAATCGCCAACGCCTCCCAATCTGGAGTTTCACCGGTTCAAACGGAGAAACTGGAACCGGTCTTACAGGGGGTTGTGGGTTGAAAAATGTGTGTGTTTTTTCATCTGCTGTTTGATTTTACGCTGTCATTCATTCATTCATTGGAGTCCACAAATGTGGTCATGTCGTATAATTTCATTGAGGCGCGTTCAGTCGATCGCGTTGATTGAAAGTGGGGCGCGAGGGGGGAACAAAATTGGCGAGGCGTTTGGACCAAATTGGGCAATCCATCCGAGATAATCGGACTTTTGTGATCGTTTGTTATATTTTTTGTAACTGTTGAATCATCAAGCGAATAAAAGTTCAAAAATCAAAATCAAATTATTCGTTCTACAGCATTATTGGCTTGATGTTCTCGATTGCGAGATTCCTACTCGAAACTAAGTGTCCGAAGGCTTGATTGTTGAGGCAATTGCAAACCTCTTTTTACACCTTAGCTTCCATCCACCCCGGGATTCGAACTGACGACCTTTGGATTGCTAAGGCCAACTGCCTACCAGCGATTCCACCGAGGCAGGATCCAGGGAGACGACTCCTACACCTGAACTGAGCTAACGACCTAACCTCTAGGTTAGACCGGGCCAATATTTACTTCCCGTTCGACGGAAGGCGTGGTCAGACAAATCTCGTCTCAAAAAAATGTCACCGAGACCTTCTGGGATCGGACCCAAGCCGACAGGGTGAGATGGCAACCACGCCTACAACAATGTAACAGAGCCAGATCGAGCTCGAGCTCGAGCTAAAATTCTCAGTGGGTGGAAATTATCATTGCAGCAATTTCATTTGGAAAGAGCATAAACCGAAAAAAAAATCCGATCGGGCTCAATTTTTTTTTTGCGGGGGTTCCTTGGCCAAAATAATTAGACCCGTATTTTTTTGTTTGGCCGTTAGGTTGACTTACGCCGTGCTAGGGTGATCCCAACAACGGGTATTTTCGTCAATTCTCGCAAAAATATATATTTTTTTTAATCATTGCTCTGAGCCATTTTAACTGATTTTAGCTGTCTTAGACGCACATGAAAGATAATTAGGGAAAAAATAGTTCAAAGTTTCAAAAAATTGGCCTGACATTTGAAAAGGTCGTATAAAAACTTAAAATGCTGTTTTGAAGGTCTTATTTCAAAATATTGTTATCGGATTCCTCGGAAAATATTACGTTACATATCAAAAACTTTTGAAGTTTTAATTACAGAAACGGTTTTTTGAAGGAAAAAAACGGGGTTTGACGGGACGGGAAAATGACTAAAACGGGAAAAAATCAACATTATTCACTAAAATTGCAATAATTTTAAAATTTCTTGGATGACCCATTAGGGTGTGATATGGTTGTATGGAAAAAAATAAAGTTGTCCAAATTTAGCGAGCACATCAATTTTTCAGTTCCTTTTGGGGTCCTAAACAACTCCCCAAAGTTTGGGAACGATTGATTTAGTCCTCACTTTGCGCAAAGCGATTCAACTTTCCATATAAATTTGTATGGGAAAATCATTTTTTTTGGATTTTGATGTTTATAAAATCCACGTTTCACGCTGTACTAAAACCGGATTCATATTCGGATGCTCTGGAATGTGCTCTACAATTTTCCCCAAGAGAGTATGGTGCTAACTTGCTCCTATAAAAAGATACAGCGTTTTCAAAACTCGTTTAAAACGTGTTTTTTGATCGAAAATCACGTTATAGACGAGTTTTGAGGACGCTGTATCTTCTTTCAGCGACAAGCTAGCACAATACTCTCTTCGGGAAAGTTGTAGAGCACCTTCCAGAGCATCCGTTTTTTCGTTTCTGCGCATATCTGTCGAAATCGTTTCATTAGGCATAGGAAAAACTTCAACAGAATCTTGGGAAAAATATAGAATAGTTTTTAATTCAATAGAGCAACTCTCTACGAAATCGGCCGATTTCGACCATTTTTTTTGTATTTTTTTGATTTGGCTCAAACTTTGTGGGGGCCTTCCCTATGACCAAAGAAGCTTTTTTGTGTCATTGGTTCACCCATACAAGTCTCCATACAATTTTGGCTGCTGTCCATACAAAAATGGTACGTAAACATTCAAACAGCTGTAATTTTTGAGTGAATTTTCTGATTAATTTGGTGTCTTCGGCAAAGTTGTAGGTATTGTTGAGGACTAATGAGAAAAAAAAAATAGGTACATGGAAAAAAATGCAGATTTTTTAATCAACTTTTTTTCACAAAAACTCAATTTCCCAAAATACGTATGTTTTGATTTTCGAGATTTTTTGATATGTTTAGGGGACAAAAACCCGCAACTTTTGAGCGATACAGAAACATGGTCAAAAAATCTGCCGCCGAGTTATCAATTTTAAAAAAAACGAAATTTCATGCAAAAACAAATTTGAAATATTTTTTTTAATGTTAAATTCCGTGTACCTATTTTTTTCTCAATAGTCCTCAACAATACCTACAACTTTGCCGAAGACATCAAATTGATCAGAAATTTTACTCAAAAGTTACAGCTGTTTGAATATTTACGTACCATTTTTGTATGGACAGCAGCCAAAACTGTATGGAGACTTGTATTGGTGAACCAATGACACTAAATAGCTTCTTTGGTCATAGGGATGACCCCCACAAAGATTAAGCCAAATCAAAAAATACAAATAAAATCCATTTCCGGTTTTGGTAGAGAATTGCTCATTACTCTTCTTTTTTTTGGCAGGTTGTGAAAAAATATTTTTCCTTTCTGAATTGTTGAGACATTTTTAAATCTCTCTACGGTATTTATTTTCAAAACGATAAATTCGATTATAGTTTTCAAATAAAAATTACATTAATATTTCAATCATACTAAAAATTTGCACAATCATGCTAAAAAATGCACGTTTATTTCCATTGATTTTTTTTTATTTTTCAAGGATATCGTCTTTGTACTCTGTTATGTAGAGCCAATGTTAAGGTGAGGGAGGAGGAGTGGTCGTTGAAAATTATTTAAATGGGCCTTATTTAACTCAGAAAATATTGGTAATGATTAGTAATTTGAAATTTGAATTATGAAATTGAAACACAATTATTTCTATTGAAAAAAAAGCTTCCAAATAATACGTTGAATAAGCATTATTTTACTGATAAATCATAAAAAAAGAAATAAAACTATCTGATAAGAGTTTTGTTTAAAAATGTATTAATTTAATTCTTGATTTTTTTTAATTTAGAAATTCTACTTATTTATTCAATATTTATGAATGGCCCCAAAGGAAAAATTTTCATAAACGGTAGGTTGGGGCACCCCTGCTGTGAATGATGCAAAACAGTCTTTTTTAAATTGTATCTCAAAATTTACATGGACCTAGTGCAGTTTTATAATCTGTCTAACCTAAAAGCATGCTAAATCGACTTCGAGTCCTGAAAATAAGGACCCGGCTCCACAGCATTTCTTTAAAGTTTTCCAATTTGAACATTAAATATCATAGTTGAAGAGGGATTCATCGTACTTTTCAAAATTGGATTGTGTAAATTTACGAGAATTAACTTGCTATTATAAAGCAGAGTTTTGTAAAATGTTGATTGACAGACATTGTTATATTATGATTTTGTGTTTGGAATCTGCAAAATGCACAATCTTCACAAACGATATCCACACTTTTTGAATAAATTATTATTTAAGAAACGTTGGAAAGGCAAAAAATAACACGCGAATAACAATTTTGCAATCGCGCTCCACCACACAAACTTCATTCATATATTTGGAGCCTCCATTCACTTCAAGGATTTTCCCGAGTAGGAATTTTCCATTGATGTCGTCCTTGCTTCTGCTAAAAATACAAGTGTACAATCCAAGGCCTCCCCGTTCCATCCCCCAAACGCTATTTCCGTCCCAAAACCGAAGGCTCGCCCCTGCTGCAAGGGGGCCATCGTCCTTCCGTCGAAGGCCATTCACCTCGGCCAAGCCCGCCGTCGTCGAACGAAGCTCCAGAAGCTCCAATTCGGGAACGCGGCGCGCACAAAAGAGGGAGACAGCACGCGTGTGTTGACCTAGTTTTGTGGCAGGATAAAATCGATTTTCCTCCCAGCCAGCAGTCCTTGTAATGTAAGGCCAGGAAGCGTGGAGAGGCCTTCCGGAGGTGGTTATAAATAGAATTAGGGAAGGGACAAGGGAGAGCGAGCCTTTCTCGCTTGATCCCGGAAAAATCCTTGAGGCATCGCTAGGCTCGGTAGGAGGTCGTTTGCCTTTGATGGCCTATTTTGGGAACGTTCCAGGGAAACCGTGGGCCTTTCCCTGGATCCTGTCCTGGTGGCCTTCGTGGGGGTGTGTGAACTGGAAGAAGGCTATTTTTAGCTCTCGTGTGATGACGTCAACGGTGGCCTTCCCTTTTTTTGGGGAGAGGGAACGATGAAAGGAAAGTTTTGCAGAAATTTGATAGATTAGCTTTTAGTTGTTTTTGAAATAGAAAATAAGAAGATCAGCATAATTCTATAACATTAATTTTCCTCTTAATTTTATTTAACAAATTTTTCATGCTCTTTTTCAAATGATTGCATTTAAATTTTATTCAATAACTGAAAATTTAAAAATTTAAAGTGAGTCTTTCGGAAATCCCAAACGTGGTGTCCTTCAGGATGGTGTGTTTCGAGCTATTTTTAGCTTTGGTGATGACGTCAATGGAACGGCCTTCATTTTTCGGGATAATGTCTAGCATGAAAGAGGTTATTCTGAGGATTGGGAATCATTGAAGTGTTTTAATCTTCAGATCAATTTATCAGATTGAACAAAAGTCAGTATGTAAACAATAACAAACTTCAAATCATTTTATTTGTAGTAACTGGGTAATTCTCCGCCAACTCACACAGCAGTTGCCCCGACCCCTCTTCAATTTACGTGAAACTTTGTCCTTAGGGGTAACTTTTGTCCCTGATCATGAATCCGAGGTCCGTTTTTTGATATCTCGTGACGGAGAGGCGGTACGACCCCTTCCATTTTTGAACATGCGAAAAAAGAGGTGTTTTTCAATAATTTGCAGCCTGAAACGGTGATGAGATAGAAATTTGGTGTCAAAGGGACTTTTATGTAAAATTAGACGCCCGATTTGATGGCGTACTCACAATTCCGAAAAAACGTATTTTTCATCGAAAAAAACACTAAAAAAGTTTTAAAAATTCTCCCATTTTCCGTTACTCGACTGTAAAAAAATTTGGAACATGTCATTTTATGGGAAATATAATGTACTTTTCGAATCTTTATTGACTCAGAAGGGTCATTTTTTCATTTAGAACAAAATTTTTCTTTTTAAAATTCCGTGTTTTTTCTAACTTTGCAGGGTTATTTTTTAGAGTGTAACAATGTTCTACAAATTTGTAAAGCAGACAATTACAAAAATTTTGATATATAGACATAAGAGGTTTGCTTTTAAACATCACGAGTTATTACGATTTTACGAAAAAGTTTTGAAAAAGTTGGTCGTCATCGATCATGGCCGTTCCTGGTCACCCGCGACAGACACGGACGACGAAACAAAAAGAAACGCAAAAAGTAACTTTTTCAAAACATTTTTTCGTAAAATCGCGATAACTTGTGATGATTATAAGCAAACCCCTAATGTCTATATATCAAAATTTTTGTAATTGTCTGCTCTACAATTTTGTACAACATTATCACACTCTAAAAAATAACCCTGCAAAGTTAGAAAAAACACGAAATTTTAAAATGAAAATTTTTGTTCTAAATGAAAAAATGACCCTTCTGGGTCAATGAAGATTCGAAAAGTACATTAAATTTCCCATAAAATGACATGTTCCAAAATTTTTTACAGTCGAGTAACGGAAAATGGGAGAATTTTAAAAACTTTTTTAGGGTTTTTTTTCGATGAAAAATACGTTTTTTCGGAACTCTGAATACGCCATCAAATCGGGCGTCTAATTTAGCATAGCATAGCATAGCATTGGTGTCTACCCGTAGCTGCTACTACGTTATTGACCAGGACCCCCAAACATTGCTCCGTGGACCACAGATGAAAAGTAGGAACCAATCATCACCCCTTCGCAATTTTCAAAGGTCCCTATCGTGCTGATCAATACCGACGCCGGCCACGACCAGTGGTAAGACACGGGGAAGTGGATGGGAATGTTAGCCGATACTTGAGTGATGGGACCGCTAAATCGGCTGCGTCTCCGACAAAGTATCACATGAGTTTTGAGGGGTTAGTAAGATGGGTATGAGGTCAGGATTCACTGTGGTAGGTGATGCGACCCTGAGCAATTTGTTTATCGGTTGAAATTTTAAAATCTTAGGCAGCCGGCTGCGGAAAGATACCTATCTAGGGATTTAAATATAGTATTAATTCGACCGCGATTCTCTAGAAATTCTCCGTCGACGTGCCTTCCGATCAACGGTGATGTAGGAAGGGCTTCATTCATTAAAATCATTTTATATCATAAGCCTTAAAACATATCCGTCGACGTGCCTTCCGATCCTCGATGATATGGAAAGGACTAAATCCAGCAATACGACTTGCTTGTCTCAAAAAACAAAAATCGGATCGTTTCTATCGAAAACTATATAAAGAGAACAAAAATGAAATTCATCGGCCAACGAACGCGCGAACAAAAAATAAATGAAAAAAGAAGAAGAAGAAATCCAATCACCCCATGCACTCGAACAGCGACACAAAAGAGACGGAAAATAACATGAAAAAACAGGACTGCGCGTCCCGAAAAGCACCACACTAATCCATCAAATCGGGCGTCTAATTTTACATAAAAGTCCCTTTGACACCAAATTTCTATTTCATCACCGTTTCAGGCTGCAAATTATTGAAAAACACCTCTTTTTTCGCATGTTCAAAAATGGAAGGGGTCGTACCGCCCCTCCGTCACGAGATATAAAAAAACGGACCTCGGATTCATGACCAGGGACAAAAGTTACCCCTAAGGACAAAGTTTCACGCAAATCGAAGAGGGGTCGGGGCAACTTTTCCCGATTTCGTGTGAGTTGGTAGAGAATTACCCAACTATTCAAAGGGGCGAAAACTTGGACGTAAACAGTCTATCTTCCTTGCTCTAGTGACAGTTAACGTTGAATAAATATGGGATAGGCTGATTGTTTACATCAAATGTTTCGCTTTGTTGAAAAACATAATTTAAATTAATTAAAAAATGACAGAAAATAATATATTGAACACAAACAAAAAAAATCAGTTGTTTAAGTCGGAAATTACAAAATAATACATAAATTAAACATTTTTCTTCAAATTCTTTGTTATTCTAAAAATCTTCAAACTCATGTTCATGCTCGTAAATTACAAAATTTTACATACATGGAAAATTTCTTCAAATTCTTTGTTATTCTAAAAATCTTCAAAACTGATTGACCTTCCCGAGGGTGTGTGAGCCGAGCTATTTTTAGCTTCGCGGTGATGACGTCAATGAACTGGCCTTCGTTTTTTTCGGGAAATTGGCCTACTCTTCTCGAGAGAAAATTATTCTAGCTGAGAGAGGGAGAGAGTAAGGTGAGGATGATGGGAGGGAGGGGATGCTTCTGATTACAGTTTTTCATTGTTGTTTATGTTGCTTAGCTGATCAAACTTGTTTTTATTTCTATGAAATTGTAGTTATTTCTGATATTTTTTTTATCAATAAGAAAGTGTAGCAGGACTTTTCAATCGTGAACGCTCAAAAAAATACCCATTCTTGTGTTAGTATGCAATATGCCGTATCAGCCAGCGTGACCTCCGACACTCTTTTGATTTGTTTTTTCTGCAGCAAATCGCTTATGCTTCGTTTTCCAGTAATTAGCATCAAAACTACGCCCGAAAACGGTACACTTTATCAAACTTTCTGTAAGCCAGTTTTCGATTGCAAAATCATAACTCGGCGACAATTTTTTGTCCGTTTACGTATGGCTCAAATCTTGTGAATTTTTGTCCGTTAAACATTTGAAAAAAAAAAACAAATATGAAAAACCGGTTTTCAGAAAATTTAATTTTTGGGAAAAAATGACTTAAAAATCGGCATATTTCCCTTGCGCCTGTTTTTAATGGATAGATCTCATCAATACCTACAACTTTGCCCAAAAACATCAAATCGATAGGGTAATTTTTTTTAAAGAGATACAGATTTTAGAACAAATACGCCTTTTTGCCTTCCTCACATTACTGAGGAAAGGCTATAAAATCACTCGAAAAATGAACTTCTCAATTAGACCTCCTAGACCCACCTTCATGTATACCTATCGACTCAGAATCAAATTCTGAGCAAATGTCTGTGTGTGTGGTGGGATGTTGATCAAAAAATTGTCACTCGATTATCTCGATTTGTCCGTTTTGGCGTCATTCGATCCGTCTTGGGGTCCCATAAGTCGCTATTAAAAATTATGCAGTTTAGTTAAGTACTTCAAAAGTTATGCTAAAAAAACCCGATTTAATCCCACCTGGGGTGAGATAGAGCCTTTCTTACTAAAGAATATAACAATGGTAGAACTTTTTTCAATTCATAACATCGACTTTGTTTATTTATAACGTCAGCACAAAAGAAAGTCTTATGATGAAAGCAAAGTATTATAAATGATATGATTTCCAAAAGAAATAAAAAACGCAATTTTCACCAAAAGAATTAATTCAATTTTACAATATGCTTGTACGTTTGTAATCAAACAAGCGTTTATGACAAACGCGATCATAGCAAGCTTCCCATGCGCCAGTGACAATGCACACCGCGGTTTTGGTTTTTTAGCTTCGGTGAACCGCGTGTGCCGCACGGTGCAGGGAAGCTAGCCTAAGAAGCTTCTAAGAAAGTGACAGAGTCAGAGATAGCTATTTTCAACAACCGCACCACTACACACTCAATCGCGAGAACCTTAGGTAGAAAGCCATTGGCGTCGCCAGCATTGAAAACATTGAAAACGATATAAACGATGAAAGCTTGGAAAGCTCCTATTGGAATCCAATGAACCCTGTTAGATAAACTTACGACAAATGAAGTCTACATTTAGGCGTTTTTAGGAGCGCACGGGAAACAAATTGATTGTAGCCGGATGAATGCCCTATGTCACAAAAGTTTTTAAATAAACATTGGACAGATATGTAAAGACAGACAGGGCAAAAGAAACCGAAAAGCTACGATATCTTACATGTTGTAGAAAACATCGGTAGACAAGCTACTACAAACGAGTATAAGTCGAGCCAGCAAATATATGCGCCAGCATTCTCGCGCCAGTATTCGAAGCTCAACTTGACAACTTGTCGACTTGGCGACGAAGCGTCAAAAATCGATGCAGTGTGATTTTTTGACGATTTTTCCGCTTAAAATTCATGCTGAATCGACATATTTACGAAGATGGAAATGACGTCCTGGCTTAAAGTAAAACCTATACCTTTCTTTAGTAAGAAAGGCAAAACGATTTTAACAAAAGTCCGGAAGATTGTAAAAAGGGTGTTTTTTTTAGAAAAACCGTCATGTTATACATTTTCAGAAAGGTATTTAAAAGACCTTTCCAACGCGTCAAAGACATTGAAGATCTGACAAATCTATCAAAAGTTATAAGCACTTAAATGTTATTTATACGCTTTTTGGAGGCCGGATCTCAGATATGTTGATGAAAACGTTGTCCGAATCTCTCGTGCAACCTATCGTTGGATAGGTATTCAAAAGAGCTTTCCAATGCGTCCAAAACATTGAAGATCTGACAACCTTATCAAAAGTTATGAGCACTCAAGTGTTATTTACGCACTTTTTCGAGGCCGGATCTCAGATATTTAGATGAAAATGCTGTCTGGACCTCTCATGCGACCTATCGTTGGATAAGACCTTTCTAAAGCGTCCAAAACTTTGAAGATCTGACAAACCTATCAAAAGTTATAAGCACTTAAGTGATATTAACGCACTTTGCACTTTTTGCATTTTGGATAGCACCCTTTAAATGTGAGGAAGGCGCCAACCTCCTAAGGGTGGATTAAGTAACTTTTTTTTTGTTAGACAGCTGCTAAAAATTGTATGGTGACTTGTACAAAATGGCTTCTTGGATCGTAGAGAAGGCCCCCACAAAGTTTGAGCCAAAGATAAAAATACAAAAAGAAATCGGCTGATTGTATAGAAAATTGCTCATAATTCGAAAATTGAAAAATTATTTATTAGTGTATGTTCGACTTCTGAAACTATTTATATCGTTTTGAGCTATTTGAAATTTTCTAGAAAACAATTCTGTATGAAGAAATTCTGTAGAAATCGGCTGATTGTATAGAAAATTGCTCATAATTCGAAAATTGAAAAATTATTTATTAGTGTATGTTCGACTTCTGAAACTATTTATATCGTTTTGAGCTATTTGAAATTTTCTAGAAAACAATTCTGTATTTAATTCAAATGCATTATGATGTTAATAATTTTGAAAGGTTTTTTTAATCTGATTGACTGCGAATGAGCTCCTACTCCGTTATTGACAGATCAGCTGAAGTTAAAAAATGAATCAAAAATGATCAGTGGGAGCCAACCATCCGTTCACTGTTTAACCTCTGAAGATCCCTACTTTATTAGTCAATACCGGCGCCCTCCCAAGAAGCCCTGCAGTTCAACGAAAGGGAGGAATGTTAGTCCGATAGTTGAAGCTGCAGACTCATCAAGCACATAGTTTTTCGCTATATACTTGTTTATACCGCTTGAGACCGTTGAATCCACAGCATCTCCTTCAAGCATCACGTGATTATTTTATTTTATTTTTTTGGGTTAGTAGGATAAGGTATTGGCTTTTCGATGCCTCCCGAGCTACGATGCTATGGGGAGGACTTTCATAACAGACCCTTCGGCGAGCCTTCCGAGCAACGATGCTATGGGAAGGTCTTTCTAGTTAACACACAAAATCACTCACACACAGTTATTTTGCTCCACTATTAACTCAACGATCCAAATTGTCAGTGCGTCTTTCGATCATTATATATAAATGGTTTTTTACCGCAAAAATTAAAACCTTATTCGAAAAATTTAAACACAATCCACCGTGCCTTCCGATCAACGATGACAAAGGAAGGGCTTTGAAAGTCACAAAAAATCACTTTTCACTCCGAATATTTTTTACGACCACGCGCTCCCTTTGCCAATTATGCACTCTGAAAGGTTTTTTTAATCTGAAGTTTATTTTTCATGAAAAATGCACAACATAGTTTTTTTTTTACTTATCCTCATTTGAAAATCAACTTATTATGTTTCGAGAAAAACACCGATATTTGTTTAATTTCTTTGTACCCTCTCGTCATTCATTTTCATTTCGTATACATTTATTTATTTAAAAATTTTTAAATGATTTTCAAAATGTCTATTAGGGTGGTCCAAATGCAAGCTTTCTGATTGACCCATCACTCGGCTAAATTCCAAATTTGAGCTCATTCTGACCACGGGAACCCCTCGCTTGAAGTTTGTATGGGAAAATCGGCAAAATGTATGGAGAAAGGCAACTGTTTCAGTTCTTACCTGTGAATTGCGCAATAGTCGTCTAATCTTTATCAATTCTTAGATGTAGAACATTCATTAAATTTGAAACAACTTTCCCGAAAAAACAATATTTTTAAGGATTTTTTGCTGAAAAGTTATTAGCTTCTGAAAATGACCATTTTTGCGCAGGGGCTAACTAGAAAAAATATATTTGCAAACTGTGGTGTCTTCGGAAAAGTTGTTCAAACTTTCATGAAGGTCCTACATCTGAGTACAGTCCAGACTCGATTATCCGAAGCCTCGATTATCCGAAGTTTCGATTATCTGAAGGTTTGTATGGGACTTCGGATAATCGAATCACGAACATTTTTTTTCTTTATTTTTCTTCTAAACATCAAGTTCGAGTTCTGCAACCCCATTTTAGTCAAATTTTAATAGTTGATTGCCTTTTAAATAATAATATGCATTTTTTCAATATTTCAACACCACCATATTGGCCGCCATCTTGGATTTAAAAGTTTTAAATCACTTTAACGTAGTTTAGGGGTCATACTTAAGCTCGACAAGAAAAAATTAGGCAGCGAACTTTTTTTTTTGTCGTGATTCGACTATCCGAAGTGAAATTTTTCCGAGGCCTTCGGATAATCGAGTCTGGACTGTATTGATATAGATTGAACGACCATTGCAGGTAAAAAACTGAAACAGTTGCTTTTCTCCATAAATTTTGACGATTTTTCCCATACAAACTTCAAGCGATTAGAGGGAGGGGTTCCCGTGGAATTTGGAATTTAGCGTAGTGATGGGTCAATCTTTGATTTCAGGAGGTAGCCCCGAGAAAGCCCGGATTTGTACCACCTTAATGTCTATCAATTATTTGTGAGGTTTAGATGTAATTTCCTCCATTTTTCTGAACCTGTCTACAGGCACATGATTTCCAGTTTTAATAGTTTTCATCTTAAATCGTCGCTGCACTTGGCTTGCACAGTTGGTTAAATCTCTCTTAAATGGAGCCAACCTTTTACAATGTTACCAAATTTCTATATTGAGATTAATCGTCCCAATTTTTGCACAACTTTTTCTTTTAAACGAGATCTGTTTTTGAAAAGTAAAGTCAATTTTACATAACTACCCATAACATTAGATAGTGTTGCCAGATCAGTTATAATTTACCTCATTAGAAATCTTTGAGTCATATCTTGTTTATAATGCATAATTTTAACTTAAACTTGCACTCTATGTTTGACACTTCAGCCAAATACTTTCGCCAAACTTTTTTTAACCGAATTATTCTCAGGGCCTGATTTCCTTGGTGTACAGATCACGAATCCCACATAAGATCTTGGTTAGTTGTGACAGGAGCTGACGCTCCTACTTTGAAGTTTAAATGGAATTTAACTCGTAAAATCTGTGCTTTGATTTGCTTGCTATTTTGAGTATCTTAACATTTTTTTTTTAATTTTTCAAAAACTTCATGACCTCATAGGTCTTGTTTCAGAGAATAATTTTGCCGAAAAGTGCGAAGAGAACCTCCACTATGAAGATTGCAACAGCATCTTAACATTTTTTTCAACATTTTTTAAACATTTTTTTAACTCTAGAAATTCCTCACCTTGTTGTTTTGTTATGATAACAAACATGGCCAAACCACCATTCATTAAAATGTTGCACCACACTCGGCTCAATCAAGCCTACACTTTATCTATCACCACAGAAAAAAAAGTTGTTTTATGATCATTTATCCACATCTCCCCATCCTAGAAGAGGACAAACAATTCCGCCGAAGTCCTAAAATAGAATCCAATTTTGGTTCACCAACAATTTCCCCAGAAACCATTTGCAACAGCCAACTGCTGTTGGGAGAGGCTCTAGATTGGCATTATTCAAATCCCCAAACCCAGGTGCCGCCGCTGCACGAATGACGTCACTCTCACGCGGTTCCCGACCTATTTTGGGGGGGGGGGCACCAGGAACGGGAATGGAATTTTCCACCGATCGACAAAAACCTGGAGCAGGCACCCTCCTGCTGGTGGGAAAGTTGGCACCAGGACAGAAAACAGGAACCGAAGGCTCAATGAACTGCGCAGATGCTCACAATTTTTGCAGCCGCCATCCAACCACCGCCAGGAGGACCTGCTTCCGTACTCCAAGAGCAAATGAAAATCAATGAAAATTTAGGTCAGCCCATTCATGAGCAAAGACATGAATGAAACGTTCGCTTCATTGTGAAAATTTAATTTGAGTTTTTTTTTTTTAATTCGACATTATACTTGACTTTTTTTATCATTGAAATTGATCGCACTATCGCGTTGTGAAAAAATACGAGCAAAAAAAAAAACAATTTCTACCAATTTTACCCTGAAAAAAAATCCATGCAAATGAGTTATAATAAGTTGGCTATTAGTCTAATACCTTTCCCTTCATGTTTTGTCTTCTTCCAGATATCCCGTCAAAGTATTGACGCCTGCAAAGACTACTTCCGTGACGATCTGCTAAAGTCGGACTGGGCGCTGATGGTGGAGCTGAAGAAAACGTTCCAGATTCTGTAGTGTGCTGGCCGCCGCCGCCGCCCCGCGATGGATGATTTGTTTTTTTCGACCTTTTCACACGGTAAATTCGTTTTATTTTTAAACAACAACATTGTTTTGCATCGAGTCCGATCCAATTAAGTGAAAGCAGCAGCAGACGGTTTCTTAGTTTTTAGATTAGATATCTTTTCCAATTGTTTGTTTTGCTTTCTTTCTTCTTTTTTGTTTCGTTTCGTTTCGTTTCGATTAGCCAACCAATTGTAATTTTTACTTAAAATCACAACATTGTCTAGGTATTTAATCAATTGTTTGACATCAGTTTGATTCGGGGAGAAACTTTGCGGAGTTTGTTTCGTTGGTAGATGGTAGAATGATTGCAGGAGAGGACATTGTGATTGCCCCTTCCCCAAGCGGAACGGTTGGGTGAACGTGATTGTAAAGTTTCTAAAGGTGAAGAATGATGAGTAAAATCTTGTAATAAAAGAAACAATTTAAACAAAAGTGGCGAGAGGTACGTTTTGTCGAAAGAAACTTCCCCTTAAAATTATGATACAAGTGAGGCTGACGGCATGCCCATACCTTTACTCGCTATCTGCCTGTGGATGTGCTGTCCACGTCACCGTTATTGCCATCAACTAAGCATAATAAGGATGTACTTCGTTTACGCGATTCGAAACAACTACCGGTGCGCCACACACAACTGCCACGGACAGAGTGAGTTGGTCGCAGCAGAACAGCCTTAGCCTGTTAGTGAGTGAGGGTCATCTGGGAAGAACAGTGCAGTGCGGTTTGTCCTAATTATCCTATGTTAGAGAAGTTTCCTCAGAAAAATATTTAGATTACCTTTTCTTGACTTCAACAATTTAAAAATTATAAATAAAAAAATCATTGGATCTGAAAAAAACTAAAGCGAAAAAAATGTTGACAAAAAAACAGAAATTATCCATCAAAATTACCGTTTCTAAATCTTGGCGATAGCTTTGTTTTGGCACAATTATCTCTGTTTCTCAAAGTTATCACGAGGACTGACAATTGTTTTGAACAGCAAAGTTCTTTAGTAGACTTGTTTTTATTTGAAAATACCCTTTATGCCATAAAGGAGAAAAGCTCGGAACTTAACCTCAAAGGTAAACAACGGAATGAACTTTTTTGACAGGTGTCAGTTCCGGCACTTAGCAATTAAAATTATAATTTTGTTCCGGTTGTTCCGTTTCGCATGGACACAAACACTCCTGGTCATGGGGCAAGGACACGGCCACGGGAATGGCCAGGAACAGACACCTACACGGCCAGGGACACGAAAACGGCCAGAACAAGGGCAGGAGTCCGGACAAGGACACGGCCTAGAGCACGGCCATGGGAACGATCAGGAACAGGCAACTACGTGGTCAGGTGCACGTATACGAACACGGCCAGAAGCACGGACAAGCACACGGGCACTAATACGAAAAAAAAACTCGGATTATGACGTTTCGCGTAATCGGAAGCAAATTCAAATTCAAAAAAATGCTAAGTCCCGATTTGACACCTGTCAAACCACTCAAATGGCACTCACAAAATGAATACTGAGTTCTTTGAGTTCATTTGCTACGTCACGGTTTTCTTGCCTATTGAGGAGAAAATCGTGACGTCAGAAATGAACTCAAATCACTCAAAGTTCATTTTGTGAGTGACTTTAACATTTTAGTCTAGTTTGACAGCTACTTCGTTCCCAGGTTTTCTGCGGGAGAGAAAAGGAGGCGAATACTTTATGAAATTCATACCTGTCAAAATTCCTAGCCTCAAAATTTTATCGCGAGTTGCTTTTCTCCTTTAGGGCTGGTATGCTCTTCAAAAGAAAGGGGGTCAAGAAACAGCTTTACGAACGACAGAACAAAAGAGAGGGAATGTTTTCGTGGGGCTTTTCTTCACCCTCTCTGGCTTGCTTTCGCTACCGCTGCTGCCCATTTAAAATTTTTCTTGACCGATTACTTCCGAAGTGCGTACCTTACATTATAGAGGAGAAAATCAACTCGCGAAAAAATTTTTAGACTGGGAATTTGACAGGTATGATTTTCATAAAGTATTCGCCTCCTTTTCTCTACCATAGAAAACTGGGGACAATGTAGCTGTCAAACTAGGACAAACTGTTAAAGTCACTCTCAAAATGAACTTTGAGTGATTTGAGTTCCTGACGACACGATTTTCTCCT
Source organism: Culex quinquefasciatus (assembly GCF_015732765.1). NCBI lineage: Eukaryota > Metazoa > Arthropoda > Insecta > Diptera > Culicidae > Culex > Culex quinquefasciatus. The sequence goes on along the minus strand of NC_051863.1, from coordinate 114,098,679 downwards.
CTTATAGAAACCTTGTTTGACAGCTACATTGTCCCCAGTTTTCTGTGGGAGAGAAAAAGAGCCGAATACTTTATGAAAATGATACCTGTCAAAATTCCTAGCCTCAAAATTTTGCCGCGTCTTGCTTTTCTCCTCTATAGCGTCGTGAAAGTACTTTTTTTTCCTGTCAATCTTGAACGACGAAACAGCCTACTTTTCTGTACCCAAAAATCACAGAATCGAATAGTAATCCTTTTGCCTTTTCAAAACAAATCTGGAGTTTTTTTTTTTAAATAAAAGGTCCAATAAACCAAATTTCCAGTTTTTGCTTTTTGGGTGTTTTTGAAACCGCCTTGAGTTTAACAGATTTTTTGACCATGTTTCTCTATGGCTCAACAGTTGCGGGTTTTTGTCCCCTAAAACATCAAAAAATCTCAAAAATAAAAAAAATACGTATTTTAAGACATTGAGTTTTTGTGAAAAAAAAAAATTACAAAAAAATCTGCAATTTTTTTCCGGTTACCTATTTTTCTCAATAGTCCTCAACAATACCTACAACTTTGCCGAAGACACCAAATTGATCAGAAAATTCATTCAAAAGTTACAGTTATTCGAATATTTACGTACCATTTTTGTATGGACAGCTGCCAAAATTGTATGGAGACTTGTATGGGTGAACCAATGACACAAAATAGCTTATTTGGTCATAGGTAAGGCCCACACAAAGTTTGAGCCAAATAAAAAAATACAAATAAAATCCATTTCCGGTTTTGGTTGGATCAGCAGCTGGTGCAACGCATTGCCTCCCGAAACCAGCAGAAAAATTTCCTGATTGATTTTGGAATCCGGCAGCTCTTCCTAAACCAGCGAATATTCGCAAATTCTAGCGGAACTAATCCTTCAACCAGCGAAAAATTTTACTACAACAGAAGATATTTTTACTGATTCTATCAAATATGACTGGTTTCCAAACCAGTGAAAATATGAGCGATTGCAGGTAATTTGCAGGCTGAGTTTTTTCGTCAGTTTAAGCGAATTTTATCGCGGTTTAGGGATGGATCCCATTTCATACAAGCTCAATTTGGAAATTTCCCGATATTTGTTGTCTAGACATGGGACGCTCATGAAAAAGTTTTTTTGTTTTCAATTTTCATTGACACAATACCACTTCATTGATATTCCAACCGGAGTGTCCCCCCAATTTCGTTCAAGGAGATTCCACACAGAGACACCGCCCTTTTTATGGGAAAGGAATTTGTGATGGCCTCCGCGCTCGTTATAGATCCGTCAGTGATTGTTTCAGTAAATCTGAGTTGCATTGTTAATTGGATTTTGGTCAACCGCGGCAAATTTTCTTGAAATATTTCGTCGAACTATCAAAAATTGATCGCCGTGGATCCCGGTTGATCATATTCTACCACAGTTTTTTGTGCGATCAAGTGGTCCAGATCGCAAAATTAAGTGGAAAATAGAAATATTGTGAAGTTTTGGAGCTTTGGTGTCTTCAGAAGAGTTGTTGTAAATGAAAGAGGCAACTTTTGATATGGTTGAAAATTAGGTTGATTCACGATTAGGGTAATTTTGAAAATCTAACTTTTCAAGAATATTTTTGGGATTTTTTTGTCTTCTAGAAAGTTGGTGGGCTTGCCAATCCAAGCAACTTTGTCGAAGACACCAAAATTTTATCATGCAATTTATGCCTCTATGACCAAATTTATAGAAAGCATCTGAGCAAACCTTAAAAAACAGTTCTTTGAACGAACAGTTTTATTTTTTGACATGTCAATTTGGACTTAAGGGTCAAAAGTTACAGCCATTTTAAAGTAAAAAGATGCAAATTTAAAACTCAACTATCTCGAAAAGGCGCAAGCCAACCTTGAAACGCCAGGTTGCATTTGAGAGAGGAGATCCAGCACTACAAACCCTAAAAAATGTCAGGGGTGTTTTTCTTTTAACTCGAGATATCTTCATTTAAAAAAGTCTAATTTTCAAGGGAAACCCATATGCGACCACCCTAACGAAATTCGAAAATTGTCCAAATATATGTTTTTCCATGTAATTTTGTCTGCTGAATCTGAATCCGCCCTCAGAGTTGAGCCAATGTTTAAATAAACCGATGCAGACGGGCATCGGCACTCAATAGGGTAGAGGACCCAGTTTTCGCACTGCTCCAGTTTTCGCCCACCTACTGGATTTAATCTGTATTTAGCAAATTTAAACCATTTTTGGTTGAATTTATTGTGCAGGTTTACTTATTCATTTATTTCTAGTACTAATTGAAACTTTCCTTATGAATTTATATTGTTTATTAAGTATTTATAAGCTTACCAAAAAAAAAGCCTTACTGCAGCTGCCATATTTTTGTCAATTTTGACTACAGCGGATAATAAACAACTCATTTTGTCCGAAAATAATGTAAATGAATAATTCATTAGTTTACTGGATGTCTGAATTTCATTAGAATCTATTGATTTACCTGTTTTAAACGTTTACCAAAGGTTATTTCAATAAAATAATGTGGGCGATTTCTGGGGTCATGAAAAAACATGCGATCCAATTTTCGTCCAGGATGAAATCTAGTATTGTGTTTTCAAATTTTATCTAGAACCAGTTTTCGTTTACCATAAAATATTATCTAATCGTAGCGAAATGTGCTCGAAAATATATTTGTAACATTCTAGATTATTTTTTAAAGGTTAAATAATCATTTTTATTACTTTCATTCATTAGGGAGTTTTGGTTTAAACAGGTTTAAACATCAGTTCAAAAATTAACCTAAGCTAAGATATGGGACACCTAGTTCAAATGTAGTAAATGTTTACTGGTACAGAGGAGAACATATTAAGCAGAGGATGGAAAAGTAGTTACATATGTGCTTTAATAGTTTCATTAAGAGGTACTCGAAGTTTTATATTGAGTCAATTCGGGAGCGAATGACACATAGGGTTTAAGCTCCCCTAACAAAATCAACAACAACATGGAGCTAATTGTAACTGTGTGCCCTTTTCTTGGGTGAATAGGGACATGAGTTCTATCACAAATTTTGATTAGGTCATATTTTTTAGTTAGAGTGAGTACATGTTTTGGTTTTAGTTAGAATATACAAAGAACCTCAAAATTAGTAGGATATCTGTAATGAAAACATCTAGGGGTTTTTTTTTAACTTCAATTTATTTTACGACAAAAAATGTGCACATCAATGAAATTGAGCTTCGGGAACATGTTGTGCATCAATAGGAGACCATATTTGCTTAGCTTTGTGTCATAATTTCATTTGATTTCTTGATTTTTGTCGTGGGCGAAAACTGTTTCCAAGGGTGGGCGAAAATTGGATTTAGGGGGGCGAAAATAGGTTCTTCAGAGCACTTTACTAAAACGCAAAATTTTATCAAAAATGAACAAGTGAATGATAAAAACCTTGTGGAAACTTAAAATCAAATAGTTAATCATCGTTCTACAACAAATTGAACCAAAAACCATAAATTGTCATTCAATTCTCATCAAATTTCCTAAATTGCCACTATAAAGTGGGCGATTTCTGGGTCCTCTACCCTAGCACTTGACAGTTTTTCTAAGGCCATGGCTTGGAAAAGGCACCATATCAATTTGTTTTGTGCTTAAAGTATGTTTTTCCATTGCACTATGAGGTTCTGAACGACCGAAACCTTTATCTTCACTTATTCGCTAGTTTTAGTGATGAAGTGCTATTTGAGTGCTAAATAGCACATTTAGCAATTGAAATTTTTGTGATATTCAAATCACTATTAATTTTTTGCTAATCCAAACTGCATAGTGAACAACGATTATTAAAAGCATCGAACTAAAGCTTGTTTTGATGCACAGTGAGCAAAGATTCACTCTGCCGGTTTACGAAGGCATTCATCTCAAAATGTGGTGAAGTGCTATTGAGTGCCGATGCACGTCTGTTTCCATGTAATATTCTCATTTTATCCCGCGGTTAACCAAAATCAAACTAAAAAAATGCAACTCTGATGTTTCCCTGGAATATGGGGCTCTATAATTGATTTGTTTTCGTAAGTCGACTCAATCGTAATTTCGCAGCAGTACCTAATCGAGAGCCTGGATTTCCAATTTACGATTGCAACGTGCGATGATTTTTTAATCAAAGGATACAGAAGGGGATGTTGGATGAAGATTGTGCCAAAATTGACGTTATTTTTCTTGTTAGTTATTTTTCTAGGTATTACAATATATTTCAATACCTGCTCATCCATTCTAAGCTCTGAGTGTACACGCTCGAATCAAACAAGCAGATTCGTTTGAATTCTGCTGTTTCTACACCGGCCTCTCTGAATAGTATGATAAGCTCTAGGCAGCAGCCGCGCGGTCGGGTCGAGGATTTGGTCATCAACATAATTCTCGCTCAACCGGTTCCTCATCTGCCCTGTGCGGCGCGCGGCCCGGCATCTGACCGATCCGCGATCCTACCCTACGACGATCATGATGATGATGATGATGATGGAACCTCCTCGCCGTGGAAGCAGGCAGAGGTCAAATTAGCGCAATAAAGTGGTTGAATTGTCACAACCGACGCTGCTGACGTTGCTGCTGCGGCTGTGGTTATAAAAAAAGGGGTATTCTTCAATTGTGGTGATAAGCGAAAATTATTTGCACTGACAAGCTGCGAAACATTCGGCATATTTGTGTGGCCTCGACCGGCTTTCCGAGAGCAGAGAGCTTGTTTTGAGGGTTTGAAGAATTCACGCCCTTATTGTAGCCTAGACCACAATTGATTCTGTCGACCAAAAACAATCGAACTAATTTTGATAAAAAGAGAGGCATTTACCGACTCTACCACACAAGATTAGATTAATGTTTTATGATCTGCACGCGTCCAACCCATATATCGTTGATCGGTCTTAACGGAGCTTTGGTCATTAGATGCACAGTTGCAACGAATTTTCGCTGCGTTGCACTTCTATGTAGTCCACAGAAAGAGACTACCAGTCAGAAATAGTAGTTTATGCAACAAGTTGTGAAAAGAGGATTTTTTCAGCACGAGTCGTACATTTATCCAACGAGGTTCACCGAGTTGGATAAATACGAAGAGTGATGAAAAAATCAAGTTTTGCAACGAGTTCCATACAACGTTTTTTGCAATTACGAAAACACCCTTTGAACAGAATTATAGGATAAATGTCCATGCATTGAGTCAATGAATCGTTTAATTAAAAAAATGTTGAAAAGTATAACTTTTTGAAACAAGTGCTGAAAAGTTCAACTTTTCAGCATCCATTTCAGTGCTGAAAAGTAGAACTTTTCAGCATTTGTTTTGAAAAGGGTTACTATTCGATTCTGTTATTTTTGGTACAGAAAAGTAGGCTGTTTCGTCGTTCAAGAATGACAGGAAAAGTAATTAGTTTCACGACGGAATTGCAAAAAAAAACATTTCGCGATTACTTCGTGTGATTACTCCTGTCATGCTCATCAATTACTTGAGATCACAGCTAGGAGGGATAATATCAGGGAACAAGGAACGCCGGAAGTGTAGCACATATCCGTTATCGTAACTGCTCAAAGATTCAAGAAGTGAGCAAATCTCTATGAAATCTGCTGGTTTCAACCTGTTTTATTTTTTTTAATTTATTTTTTATTTGCCTAAAACTTTTGTGTGTCATTGGTTCACCCATACAAGTCTCCATGCAGTTTTGGCAGCTATCCATACAAAAATGGCAAGTAAATATTCTCTTCAAAAAAATATTTTGAAAATTTAGGAATCAAGATCAACAGTTTAAAAGGGAGTCATATTGAATGTTTGGTCCTTTTGAAATGTTAGTCTTGATTCTATAATTTTCGAAATATTTTTTTCGAAGGGATCAGAATATTCCACGAAATGTTCATATATTACCATTGAAAATCGTTTAGTTGCTAAGATATCCCTTGCAGACGGTTATAACAAAATTAATAATACTTCAATAACAAATCCTGTTAAAATAACAAAAAGTGTTATTTTTTTATCCTGAACTTCAACTTCAAGAAGAAAAAATAATATCAGGTTCTGATAAACAACAAGATTTGGTATTGAAGTGATATTATATTGAAAATGCTGCAAATAAGAGGAAATGTTATACACCCAAAATTCAGAGTCGAGATAATCGTTCTCTCAAAATTTATTGAGGGCTCAGTGCCAAAATCGATAGAATAATGGTACCAACTCACACCATCATAACAAATGAGTTCATTCGTTAGTTGAATCAATAAATCTCCAACAAGTGTCATACATCAACTTCTGACTTTTCCTTGGTCACCAAGCTGTGGTGGCCGAGGCAGCTAAGTCATTGGATTGGTTTGTCAAAGGTCTCTGGTTCGATTCCCGTTGTCGACACTTTTGGTTTTTTGTTTGACGGATGAACTTTTTTTGCAAATGAACCTCGAGAGAATAGTTCTATCGCCCATCTCGAGCTGTGTTCTCTGCGTCCGTGAATGGTACCACTATTCTCTCGACTCGAGACCATCATTCTCTCGGACTAGCGCTGCCAGTTTTGGGTGTACATTTCAAAAACTCTCCTAATAACAAGCTTTGTTATTCGTTTGGTATTCTGACTTAGAAATAAAATTACCATAAATCGTACAAATTGAAAAGTTTTTGAAGTGTCCATAACACAATCTGTTTTTAATTTTTCTTTTGTTAAATATGTTTAGATCATTGGGATACTTTTGTCCAATATCGTCGGGGTCATTATTTTGGTCATGAAATGGGGTGCTTAAGCTAAAATTATTCTAAAAGGTTGAAATTTTTAAAGTTGATTTTTTTATTATTTGGTATACCCCCTAAGGGACTTTCCTAAAATTGGCTAGAACTATGGAATAGTTTTGACCAATTTCATCGTGGTCATTTACTTGACCATGAAATGGGGTCCTTAAGCTAAAATTAACCCGATAAAAGTAACTTTTGAAAGTTGATTTTTTTTTTATTTTGTTATAATCCCTAAGGGAATTGATTTATTTATTGTGAATTTTTGAAATGCGAAAAAAAACTGTTATTATTTTCAAAGAGCCAGGAAGTCGGAGCTGACGTTGAAGTTCGAGCAGGAGTGAGACCTTGGAGACGGCATCGGATTCAGCTAATTTTCAGCAACTTTTACTTGTTACTTGTCGGAATCTATGAAGTCGGGTATTTTTGGAGAGCTGAAGTCGGTGTTGACGTCATATCATGCATCCAGAGTCGGATTTATCATTATTTATTAACATAAATAATGTTATTTGTTGGCAAATCACCATAAAACCAGTCTCCCAACTCCAAATAGGCATCCTTGACTGACTAAAAAAATAATTTGGATTGAATGTAAAGTTTACTAAATACTTAGTATAATAGTTTATATAACTCTGGAAATTTTATATGAAACTTATCTAAACTTAATTTTGCAAACTTTCAATTTATCTAAATGTAAATATATGCCCATAGAATTGCTATATACACATTTTGGAGTGGGGGTGTGGGTTTTATAGAAAACCTAAATGTACGGGTATAAAAAAATCGGAAATTTTATGCCCTTTCCGATGCCACATAGGTTGACTCGTGAATTGTGGACCGGTTCGGATGCCGACGAATTTTCCGACGACGTAATTCCGGGTTGGTACGGAAATCCAACGAAAAATCTATTTTATCGATACAAAGACCCCCAAAATGGTGTTATACCCACTCCAAAATGTTTATTTAGAAATTCTATGGTCATATATTGACATTCAGATAAATTGAAAGTTTGCAAAATTAAGTTGAGATAAGTTTCATATAAAATTTCCAGAGTTACTTTTATACTAAGTATTAAGTAAACTTAATATTCAATCTAAATTATTTTTTTAATCAGTCAAGGATGCTTATTTGGAGTTAAAAAACTGGATTTATGGTGATTAGTCAACAAATAACTTTATTTATGTTAATTTTTCGAAAGGTGTACAAACTTTTTTGCACCCTTTTTGATTTCTGTAATAGTATTTGTTATATAACTTTTTATAGAAATCATCTTTTTTTGAGTTTTTTGTAGCAAAATGTTCGGCATGAGTTTCTAAACAAAACGTAGTACTAGGTTTCTGTAAAATTTTAAATTGTTTACATGTTTCATCACAAAATGTGCATAGTGCCCAAGGGGTGTAAATACTTTTTTTACATACTGTATTTAGATCTTCTCACAGTATCACAATAATCCACTATCTTTTTGCCTTCCTCACTGAGGTAAGGCTATAATCCTGCTCTAAAAATGAACTTTTTATTAAAAGCTCGAAGACCCACCTTCATGTATACAAATCGACTCAGAATCGAAAACTGAACAAATGTCTGTGTGTGTGTGTATGTGTGTGTGTGTGTGTGTATGTGTGTGTGTGTATGTATGTATGTATGTGTTCAAAAATCTTGCCAAGTTTTCTCAGCACTGGCTGAACCGATTTTGATCGAACCAGTTGCAATCGACTTGGTTTAGGGTCCCATACATCGCTATTGAATTGTTTGAAGATTCGATAAGTAGTTCAAAAGTTATGTATAAAAATGTGTTTTCACATATATCCGGATCTCAATTATATTCATGTAAACGATTTTCGGATCCATCATCCAACCCATCGTTGGTTAGGTAATCAAAAGACCTTTCCAACGAGTCCACAACATTGAAGATCTGGCAACCCTGTCTCGAGTTATGACCACTTAAGTGATATTTAAGATGGCTTTTTTGAAGCCGGATCTCACTTAAATGTATGTAAACGATGTCCGGAACCATCATCCGACCCCTCGTTGGATAGGTAATCTAGAGACCTTTCCAACGAGTCCAAAACATCGAGGATCTGGCAACCCTGTCTCGAGTTATGACCACTTAAGTGATATTTATGTACTTTTTTGAAGCCGGATCTCACTTAACTGCATGTAAATGATGTCCGGATCCATCATCCGACCCATCATTGGTTAGGTAATCAAGAGACCTTTCCAACGAGTCCACATAATTGAAGATCTGGCAACCCTGTCTCGAGTTATAACCACTTAAGTGATATTTATGTACTTTTTTGAAGCCGGATCTCACTTAAATGTATGTAAACGATGTCCGGATCTATCATCCGACCCATCGTTGGTTAAGTAATCAAGAGACCTTTCCAACAAGTCCTGGCAACCCTGTCTCGAGTTATGACCACTTAAGTGATATTTATGTACTTTTTGAAGCCGGATCTCACTTAAATGCATGTAAACGATGTCCGGAACCATTATCCGACACATTGTTGGTTAGGTAATCAAGAGACCTTTCCAACGCGTCCACAACATTGAAGATCTGGCAACCCTGTCTCGAGTTATAACCACTTAAGTGATATTTATGTACTTTTTTGAAGCCGGATCTCACTTTAATGCATGTAAACGATGTCCGGATCAATGATCCGACCCATCATTTGTTAGGTAATCAAGAGACCTTTCCAACGAGTCCTTATAATTGAAGATCTGGCAACCCTGCCTCGAGTTATGACCACTTAAGTGATATTTATGTACTTTTTTGAAGCCGGATCTCACTTAAATGCATGTAAACGATGTCCGGATCCATCATCCGACCCATCGTTGGTTAGGTAATCTAGAGACCTTTCCAACGAGTCCACATAATTGAAGATCTGGCAACCCTGTCTCGAGTTATGACAACTTAACCCTAGTAACATTTTTAAACTTACAGGTTTTATCATGGTTCTGAAAACCCTGATACGGCCTAAATAGGCTTTTATGGCCTACTTAAAACCTAAAATGTTGCTTGGGAAGTTATATCTGTGTACTTATTTTTCTGGGCCTAAAAAAAATAGCTGAAATATGTGTCCAAACCACTCTAATTACCCATTGTTGGTAAAAAGTGAGGAAGGCATCAACCACATAGGTGGATTAAGTTAGTTTTTAAGTATCACGTCGAACAATTTATTTAAAATAGAATTTTCAGCTCTTTTTGCTGATTTTTTGAAGGGGGAACTTGAAATAAAATATGTTAATGTTCGTCATGAATGAAAATCAACCCTAAAGTAATGAAAAATAATGCTGAGAAAATTATTTGATCTGCAAATTGAACTGGTGGAATGTTGACAAATATTGCTACGATTTTAATTACAAAAAAATGAAACGAGACGCCTCAGATATCGTCTGTTTATCTGTCAATTTTTGGATTGGCAGAATGTATCTCAGACACTAGACAGCTCGTTCCAAGGGGAACATATACAGAAAAAGAATGTAAATTTACTCGACACGTAAATTATGAATCACGTCGTCTGTATCAGACGTAAAACCATGTTTTTACATATGTTTTTTTTTTTGCAAATTTTCATCAAGTCTCATTTAAATTTAAATGATTAATGACGTGAAAAAGTGTTACTTCATTTATGATGTAACATTCAGCACTATTTTTTCTGTGTAGTTGCTCCATTGTAATATGCTTTCTCATTTATTTATTTTCTTTTTTTTTTTGCATTGGAATCATAAAAGTTATCAGATTGGTGCGCTGGAAGTGGGGACGCGAAGTCGTGATTATTCAGGTTAATTTTTTGTGTGCTTTTGTGCCGCTGTTCGTATGGGGTGAGTGCGTAATTTGTAAAGGTGGTGTAAAAATATTCGGAGTGAAAAGTGATATTTTTGTGTGTGCCTTTGGTCGTGAATTGTGTGTGTGTTTTAATTTATTGTTTTGTGATTTTCAAAGCCCTTCCTATATCATCGTTGATCGGAAGGCACGGCGTCGGGTGGATTGTGTTTAAATTTATTTGTTTGCGGTGAAAAAGCCATTTCTATATAATGATTTAAAGACGCACTGACAATTTGGATCCTCGAGTTAATAGTGGAGCAAAATAACTGTGTGTGAGTGATTTTGTGTGTTAACTAGAAAGACCTTCCCATAGCATCGTTGCTTGGAAGGCTCGCCGACGGGTCTGTTATGAAAGTCCTCCCCATAGCGTCGTAGCTCGGGAGGCATCGAAAAGCCAATACCTTATCCTACTAACCCAAAAAAATAATAATCACGTGATGCTTGAAGGAGATGCTGTGGATTCATCGGTCTCAAGCGGTATCAACAAGTATATAGCGAAAAACTATGTGCTTGATGAGTCTGCAACTTCAACTATCGGACTAACATTCCTCCCTTTCGTTGAACTGCAGGCTTCTTGGGAGGGCGCTGGTATTGACTAATAAAGTAGGGATCTTCAGAGGTTAAACAGTGAACGGATGGTTGGCTCCCACTGATCATTTTTGATTCATTGTTTAACTTCAGCTGATCTGTCAATAACGGAGTAGCAGCTCATTGGCAGTCAACCATGCTCATGCTCATGCTCATGCTCATGGAATCATAAAAGTTATCAGAAATGATTTTTTATGCGTGTTTTAACCGTTATACATCAGGGTGCCCAGACAAAATGACCTCCTGCTCATGAGTCCGATTTTTCCATACAAATTTCATCTTTAATCCTAAAATAGCCCAAGAAACAATATTCAACTTGTGGAGCAAAGTTTGAAAAAGTCCCATATTCTGGGCACATCTATTGTGTATAAAAATTGACGTAGGGTTTTAGGACCCCATTTCTCTGAATTCTATGAATTTAATTCTTGATAAAACTTTACTAATATTCATGAGTTGTTAACACTGAATGGTCTCGATTTTCTCAGCCACAATTCACAACGTTGGTTCGTAAGCACAATCGTACGCGATACCTCTTAATTGTTTTACCACTCGAGCAACAGTCACTTCAGTGATAAGAAGCGCGAACAAAAATAAACTTTTAATTAGGCGTGTTTATCGACCTCCGCCACCACCCACCATCAACCAGGCCTCCCGGTGCCAGCGTTACGTGCGTAATTAAGCAAACATTACCAACAACAGCTGACGGTGTTGGTTGATGAACTAGAAGGACGTCGTCGTCGTCGGTGAAACCGTTATCGCGCAAGTAATGAATGAATGGCTTTTGTTTTGAGTCGGACAGGAGACGCTCTTTAAACGCGCAACTTCATTCATAAAACAACGGGCTTCGCGGAGTGGTTTCGAAACCCCTCGCTTTGCTTTGGTCCGATAAGAGATAACAAAGAGTGCACTTCACTTGAGCCACAGACGACATTGGTTACTGGCTTCCGTTTGATAACGACCTGGGCGGCGTGATAAAATGCGAAAAAAATGAAATGAGCGAATTTTTTGACGTACCTTTTGCTTGAAACTGGCGCCAAACCTTAATTGACAGGGAGGGAAATTGCATAGAACATCCGTTGAGGCAGGAATTTCCCCCCGAAGCTCCAAAGCAGGTGAAAGTAAATACGGTCACCGTGACTTGGCAGAGCTTGGATTTTATCGCATCCTGTTGGACAATTGTCTTACAGCATGACAATGGCAATTGCTGGGTTATCACAGCAATTCAAGGGTGGTAAATGTTTAGAAATATAAACTTGAGGAGGGATTTATTAAGTCAATGGAACACTCATCGGAAGAGAAGAGTCTACTTCCGATCACGGTATAATTGGGTGATCCAGCCGAGTAAATTTGTTTTAATAATAGATAAAAAGAGGTGTTTTTTCAATAATTTGAAGTCGAAACGGTAATGAGATAGAAATTTGGTGTCAAAGAGACTTTTATGTAAAATTGTACGCCCGATTTGATGGCGTACTCAGAATTCCGAAAAAACGTAGTTTTCATCGAAAAAAACACTAAAAATGTTTTGTAAACTCTGTCATTCTCCGTTACTCAACAGTAAATTTTTTTGGAACATGTCATTTTAAGGGAAATTTAATGTACTATGTCAATGTGAATCTACATTGACTCATTTCATTTTTTCATTTAAAACAAAAATTTTCATTTTAAATTTCGTGTTTTTTCTAACTTTGCAAGGGTATTTTTTAGAGTAAAACAAAGTCCACAAAGTTGTAGAGCGGACAATTACAAAAATTTTGATGTATAAACATAAGGGGTTTGCTTATAAACATCACGAGTTATCGCGATTTAACGAAAAAAAGTTTTGAAAAAGTTACTTTTTGCGTTTCTCTTTGCTTCGTCGTCCGTGTCTGTCGCGAGTGACCATGAACGGCCATGATCAACGACGACCAACATTTTCAAAAAAAAAAATCGTAAAATCGCGGTAACTCGTGATTTTTACAAGCAAATCCCTTATGTTTATATTTTTTTTTGTAATTGTCTGCTCTACAACTTTGTAGAACATTGTTACCCTCTAAAAAATAACCCTACAAAGTTAGAAAAAAACACGAAATTTTAAAATGACAAATTTTGTTATAAATGAAAAAATGACCTTTCTGGGACAATGTAGATTCGAAAAGAACATTAAATTTCCCATAAAATGACATCTTCCAAAAAAAATTACAGTCGAGTAACGGGAGTAAATGGGAGAATTTTTAAAACTTCTTTAGTGTTTTTTTCACTGAAAATACGTTTTTTCGGAATTCTGAGTACGCCATCAAATCGGGCGTCTAATTTAACATAAAAGTTCCTTTGACACCAAATGTCTCTCTCATTACCGTTTCAGGCTGCAAATTATTGAAAAACACCTCTTTTTTCACATGTTCAAAAACGGAAGGGGTCGTACCGCCCCTCCATCACGAGATATCAAGAAACGGACCTCGAATTTGTGGTCAGGGACAAAAGTTACCCCGTAGGACAAAGTTTCACGCAAATCGAAGAGGGGTCGTGGCAACTGCTGTGTGAGTTGGCGGAGAATGAAATGTGACTGTTAAAACATGAAAAATTCAGATAGGCAAAATGTAATGATAGGAGGTGGTATCTAGAATAGTACCAAAACAAACATAAACTAAACAAGATAAATGCTAGTTAAAATATTAAAAATGAAACAAGAAAAACATAAAACAAGAGAAGTAATTTTTTTTCGCAGAACAAAAGTTGCTCAAAATGACCTCCTGAACACGGAAAAAAATAAAAAAAAAATGGAAAAAATGTGTGCAGTAGAGGGTTAACATGAAATAAAGCTACTTAATGCCAATTTTAAGTTTTTTTAATGTCAATTCTCACTAATTAAGATGCAAATAGTTGCCGGATCCAAATGCAACATGCATTTTTGGATAGGTAATCGAAAAACATTTCAAACGAAAGATCTCGCAACGCTTTCGAAGCTATGGATTCTTTTCAAACATGTTATTTATACATTTTTTCAGTCAGATTTAAAAATTCAAATAAACATAAAATTAAAAGCTCAGGTTTCAACAAAAAATCGCATTTTCGTAAGACTTCATCAATACCAACTTTTTTAAATGCATTCGAAAGGTTAGAGCTTATAGTTCGTTAAATTCCCTATCTGTAAATTACTGTCTTTTCATACAAAAACGTCTTCTTTAAATCTTTAATAACTCGTCAAGGTCACCTCGGATCGTTTGGCGGTATTTCACAAAGTTGTTTGCCATAAATATTTTATATAAAAATCTCACACTTGACAATGATTCGACACATTTAACGCCACCTTTTGGTGGAATTTTGATTTTTTTTCTTTTCTCCATACATTTTTTCAGCAATAAAAAGCGACCCTTGACCTTTAAACGAATTGGCTCAAAATTGGCACAGTTACTTATTTTTACCTAAAGATTCGAACCAGGAGGTATCTCTTTCGATTTTCCAAAATCATCTCTACTCTACAGTGATTTAGCAATTATAAGCTATCGAAAAGATTTTTTTTTTCATGATAGAGCAATTCCAAGCCACGAGATTTAATAATGAAAATATTTGTTCCAGGTGAAAAAATTACCCTTCTGCATTAATGCATATTCGAAAAGTACATTAAATTTCCTATAAAATGACATGTCCCAAAAAAAATACAGTTTAAAAACGACAAATAGCAGAATATTTTTAATATTGTTAATTTTATGTTTTTTATGAATTATGCATTTTTTCGGAACACCATTTGAAACAAAATTTCCAAAAATGATCAGTTTTTGCAAATGAAAAAAATCTTCTTAGAGAAAAAGGACGCCTGCGAAAATAATTTGCGAGAACTGAGAAAATTTTCTTTCAATTTGCCTACAATTTTCTTTTAGCGCAATAGATGTCTTTTTAGTCCATTAAAAAATTTAAATAATCGGGAATTCAACTTAAGAAAAACACCCTTAGGAGGTGGTTGGTGCCTTCCTCACAATTATAGGGTAATGATTTACAAAATAGACACAAAAAAGCGGACCTTTCAGTGCTTTATCAATTTGACTCATTTTTCATACCATTAGATTGGGATTGGAAAGGTATTTTGATGGCCTATCCAACGACATGTCGCATGATAGATCTGGACAACGTTTTCATCAAAGTATCTGAGATCCGGCCTTCAAAAAGTGCATAAATAACACTTGAGTGATTATAATTTTTGATAGGGTCGTCAGATCAGATTCAATCTTTTTAACTCTGTGGAGAGGTCTTACGAATACTTTTCTAAAATGTATAACATGGTGGGTTTTCTTACAAAAAAACACCCTTTTTGCAATCTTCCAAAAATCGTTTTTTAGCATAACTTTTGAAGAACTTTTAAACTAAACACTACAATTTTCAATAACGACACCCCAAGGCGGATCGAATGAGACCAAAACAGACAAAATTGGTTGTGCCAGTGCCGAGATAACCCAGTGCAAATGATTTGACCAGCATCCCACCACACACACAGACATTTGCTCAGAATTTGATTATGATTTTTATACGTGAAGGTTGGTCTAGGAGGTCAAATAAAGAATTTCATTTTTCGAATGATTTTAAAGACTTTGGGATTCGGACCACTGTGACTACTATTCTATTCACTTCTTTTCATCTATTCATATTCATATTTTAATTTTAAGGGGTTACATGTAGAAAATCACAAAATTTCATATTACAGAAAATTTATCAAATCCACTTTAAAGATGATTTTAAATCACTCCTAAAAGTTTCATGAAGATATTTCTTGATTTAACTGAGTTAAAGACGATTTAAGTTTAGAATTTTGCCAAACGTAAAGCAAACTGTATAACTATCTAAGCGTTTTTCTCTGAACACCAAGTTGATTAACACTGGAACGCCCAACGCATGTCCTACTTACACGGACGCCCAAGCCTCCCAAAAAAGTTGGAACGGTCACTTCAACACGCCCGTTCTCGGGCATAACTCAACCAATCGGGACGATTCTTGTTCCCAGTGATTTGTAAGAATGTCTAGATGATCCTAAAATTTTGCAGAACTTGATTTGAACAAATCTGTAATTTCTGCGACCGAAAACATCGTTCCAACTTTTTTTAAAAGACTGCCTCCGCGGAATTTTCGGCGAATTTTTTTTTACACGCCAAAAAAAAAGTTGGAACGATGTTTTTGATCGCAAAAATTACAGATTTGATCAAATTAAGTTCTGCAAAGGTCTAGAATCATCTAGACATCCTAACAAATCACTGGAAAGAAGAATCATCTTGATTGGTTGAGTTATGCCCGAGAACCATTGAGTTGAAGTTACCGTTCCAACTTTTTTGGAGCCTTGGGCGTTGGAATGTTAACGGGTGCCACGATATCTCGAGATGGGACGGACCAAATTGGCTGAAATTTTGGGTGAAGACTCCTAAGGCATATCCCGTATGCATGACGAAGCCCGATTTTGAAGTTTTAAATTTTCAAAAAATACAAAAATCAAAAACTGACGATTTTTTATATGAAAAACAGAAAAATAATTTTATCTTTTTTTAAATAAACTTTTCGAAAATCGGCCTTCGTCATGCACACAGGACTGGTTTAACGAGTCTTCACCAAAATTTTCAGCCGATTTGGTCGATGCAATGTTGAGATATCGTGGCACCCGTTTTTTGAAACTCTCGGCAATGATACAACCAAATGTCTCCAAATTTGTTTTGTTAATAGATGAAAATGTATATTTTAATAACCTGAATACAGATTTTGAAAAGAATTAAGTGTGTGCTCAAACCAACCTCTGACATTTTTGCCGATTTACATGTATGTAACCCCTTAACCAGTCTTGGAATATTGGTTTCTTATCGATAGATGAATGTTCCTTCCATGTTTTCAAAATGGTTTTTTTATTCGGATTCTTCGATAGTTTAAAAACAAAACGCACTCTACGCTACGAATTTCTGAGATCGAATGCACTACCAGTACTTTCATTTATCCGGTACAGTTTCAACTACTCAGTGGTCACCAACACTGAGGTGAACAAGGCCAAGCGTGCAAGATAAGAAACAATTTTCCAATTAAGCTTCGTTCCATTCATGCTGCATGCGACCCATCACTTTAAACTATAATAATTGTAAGTGTGTAGTACGTTTTTATCTCCATGCAAAACCTCTCGTCGATTTCTCGATTGAAAGGTCTGCTAGACAGCAGAGAACTGTCCCGAATGACGGTCAGCTTGAAACTGACCTGCTAGGAGGGCGCGCTCGTTTCAGCTATTATTTTTATGCGGATGAGGTCGCTTTACTTTTCCCGCGGTAAAGTAGATCAAATTGAAGCTGCCACGTTGCACTCGTTGAGAGAAAATCCAGTGAATCAAACGATTTTAATCTTGAGTTTTTTTTCAGCTTTACCTTGGCAAAGCAACATTTAAAATTCCGAAAATTCGGAAAAAAAACAAGAACTTCACAACGAAAACTCGTGTCATTCAAAAAACCAGCAGCAACAGCAGTGGCAGTGACGGACGTTCTAATCCCACGTTAATTCTCCCTCGTTTGATGCGACTTCCGTCGTTTTGCTCCATCCGCTCAATCCAGTTCTGGTGATGTTCTGACAGTCAGTGTCCAGCGCGCGCAATGTCCAGTGAAGCATAGCCAAGCCAGCATCAACACATCTCGTTTCTCTCATTGGCTACATAAACGGGTGGCATGATCTCATCAACGGCTTAAGTCCCATGTCAGCGACTACTGGTTTTTGGTCTATGTTGGCTGGATGTCGTGCAGGTTGCCGCCGTGGGGCCAATCGAACATACAAAGTCAGCGAGGGCAAACAGGGTGGATCAATTTAGAGGGAGCCATAAAAAAAAGATTCTGTTTTTTAAGTATTACAAAAATTAAAGAAAGTTAACCGCAAGTTCTTCCAGGATGCTTTCTTCGGACTGGCTGCGCTTGTGTTCGATTAGATTAGATTAGATAATAAAAATTAAAGAAAGTCATAACTTATAACTTCAAAGTTTAACGGTAATAAAAAGGCATCTTTGGCGCTAGAGTTTAGGATGGTACAAAATCTTAAACCGTAGATATAAAAAAATAGGTTTTTGAAAAATAATCTGATTTTTTTTTTCAAGCTAGATAAAAAAACATTTTTAACATTTTAAGAAAAACACATTTGCAACCAAAACCCAAAATACTTTATGATGTAAACGCATTCATCCTGCCGAAAAACTGAAAAAGCCCTACGATTTTTCTTTGTTGATCGGGCAGCTAATTGCTGAAAATTTTGTGAAATAGTAGTTTATGCTACAAGTTGCAAAAAGAGGATTTTTCAGCACGAGTCGTACATTTATCCAATGAGGTTCACCGAGTTGGACAAATACGAAGAGTGCTGAAAAAATCAAGTTTTGCAACGAGTTCCATACAACATTTTTTGCAATTCCAAAAAACACACACTGATTGAAATTTTATGTCAAATTTTCATGTATTTTGTCAATTAATTGTTTAAATCAAAAAAATGTTAAAAAGTGTTACTTTTCAGCATTTATTTTGAAAAGTGTTGCTATTCGATTCTGTTATTTTTGGTACAGAAAAGTAGGCTATTTCGTCGTTCGAGAATGACAGGAAAAGTAAATAGTTTCACGACGGAATTGCAAAAAAGAAGTTTATGCAACAAGTTGCAAAAAGAAGCTTTTTTCAGCACGAGTCGTACATTTTTCCAACAAGGTTTACCGAGTTGGATTAATAATACGAGTGCTGAAAAAGTCTGGTTTTGCAACAAGTTCCATACAATATTTTTTGCCATTCCGAAAAACACCCTTCTAATGGAATTTCAAGTGGCCATTAGGGTGTAATGTCGTTGTATGGAAAAAATGAAAGATGGCCCAATTTCATGGGTACAGCACTTTTTCAGTTCCTTTTGGGATCCTAACCACCCTCCCAAAATTTGGGAACGATTGGTTTTGTCCTCGCTTTGCGCAAAGCGATTGAAATTTGTATGGAAATTACTATGGGAAAACGTACTTTTTTGTATTTCGATTTTTTAAATTTTCACGTTTAACGGTATAATAAACCCCAGCACATAAAAAGTTGCGCTGAAATGTGCTCTACAACTTTCCCGAAGAAAGTATGGTGCTAAAATGCTTCTGAAAAATGATATAGAGTTTTTTAGAAAAAAAGATAAAACGATGTCTTGAAAATCATTTTATTTGCCAACACTGCCATAGGACACACTGTGGGTGATGTTCAGTCGGGGCTTTTCTTTCTCCTTGTTTGTCTGTGGTTTAGAAAAAAAACAATGTTTTCTGATAGTTTCTTTATAAAATTTAAGGTAATATTCTAAACACATTTCAAACGTAACCACCGTTATTCTACAATGTGACGTAAGCGCCAAATTGTGACATTTTATAGCTTTCAGTGGCGATAAAAATATAATTGACTTTTCAATAAAAATACAAAAAAATAGTCAGTATTGCCATTAAATGTTCTTTATTCTATCGTTCTTGTTTTTATTTCACTTTTTTTATCCACTTAACTTAATGATGAGATTGAGTATTTAATAAAGGTTAAATCAAATCTTCAGGTTTATTATTTTATTAAACTTCATTAGCGAGGGAAATCTGTACAATAATCAAATAAAATTGTTTAATTCATGGTAAAAAAGAAAAAATAATAAACGTACCATTTTGTTTGTTTTTAATTTGATGTTGCATATGAAACTTTGCCTTGAATTCAAATCCCTGTATACACCTGCTCAATAAACTTTCCAAAACATTTTAAAAGCAAACCTTCATTTGAAGTTTTTCCACAAGATGAAGATGAAATGCGCATTAAAGAACTTCCTTAACTGTTGGAATTACATTTTTCGAAGTTTCAGGCGCACGTGGCCAATAAACAGAATTAAAAAATCTGAACGCTATATTTTTTTTCACAACCGTTTCTTTTTTTTCATGCTGGCTGGAACTCACGTACACAAACACAGCATTATGAAAATTGAATCTTGGTTTTCGCACTGTAATGTAACTGTTCTGATCATGACTAAAATGAATGTTAATTCAAGTAAAACAATGTCATTGACCCCCAATGTTAGTTTGTAAATAAATTAACGTAATTTTTTGCAAAAAGCAGATTCACAAAAAAGTAACATCGAGAGTAACATAAATTATGAAAAAAATAAACCATCATAAAAATAATTTATCCACATTGAACAAACATCAATTATATATTTATTGTCACTGAAAGCTATAAAATGTCACAATTTGGCGCTAACGTCACATTGTAGAATAACGGCGGTTACGTAAAAAATGTGCTTAGAATATGACTTCCAATTTTATAAAGAAACTATCAGTAAACATTTTCTTTCTAAACCACAGACAAACAAGGAGAAAGAAAAGCCCCAACTGAACATCACCCACAGTGTGTCCTATGGCAGTGTTGGCAAATAAAATGATTTTCAAGACATCGTTATCTTTTTTTCTAAAAAAACTCTATACCATTTTGTAGAAGCATTTTAGCACCATACTTTCTTCGGGAAATTTTTCTTGAAATAATTCGAACTGTCAAAAATCCACCAAAGGATCTACCGGTGGATACTTTTCTACCACAGTTTTTTGTGTGATCAATGATGATCAAATTAACAAAAGCCCTCAATTGTTCCCAAATTTTGGGAGGGAGGTTAGGACCCCAAAAGGAACTGAAAAAGTGCTGTGCTGAAAAATTAATTATGTTATTACACCCTAGTGGCCATGTGTTTAGTCAATTCACCGTTTTAAGCAAAACAATGTTGAAAAGTATCAAAGTTCAACTTTTCGGCATCCATTTCAGTGCTGAAAAGTAGAACTTTTCAGCATTTGTTTTGAAAAGTATTTCTATTCGAATCTGTTATTTTTGGTAGAAAAAGTAGGCTGTTTTGTCGTTCCAGAATGACAGAAATAGTATGTAGTTTCTAGACGAAATTGCAAAACAAAAAAATAATTTCAAAATTTTATACAAAGACGTTACTTAATCCACCTTTAGGTGGTTGTTGCCTTCCTGAGATTCAAATAGTACATAATTTTATTTAAAATAGCACCATTCCCTCTTTTATGATTAAAGTAAGATAAGATTCTTTCTAGGATTCATTACTTATTTCTTGTGACATCGTTGTCAAATCTTCAATTTTTTGGGCTCATTGCAAAAATCTTTTGATTATGCTTTCGACGATGGGTCGCACAATAGAAACAGACAACATTTTCATCAAAATATTTGATATCCAGCATCGAAAAATGTGTAAATATCACTTAACTGCTTATAACTTTGATAGCATTGTCAGATCTTCAATCTTCTGAGGTCGTTGAAATGGTTTTTTGTTTATCCATCCAACGATTTGTACCAAAATATCTGACAACCGGCATAAAATAACACTTAAGTGCTTATAACTTTTGATATGGTGGTCAGATCTTCAATAAATTGGACTCTTTTGATAACCCATCCAACGATGGATTGCATGATACACTCAACCCCCGGTGCACTATGGGTCATCTCCATACAAACAGGCGGCCAAATTATTTTTTTGCTTTTTAAATGTTTTTTCATACAAATTTGGGTAATTGTATGGTATTGAAATGATATACGTCGATTTTTATGAGTTTTCATGTTTTTCAATAGTTGATTGTTTATAATAAATAGTCTTTTCATACATTTGCAAGTGCAACAGAATTGCGTATATATTGTATTGCAAGTTTATATTATTAAATTATGGATAAGCTAATACATCCCCACTTTAAGGACACAACCCCTCCCTCCTCTGTCTTTCACCCCCCCCCCCCCTCCCCCCCAACAATATTTTGTTAAGCGTAATAAATTCATTTCAAGTCAAATATTTATTATTTACTGCTGTGTGTTTCTTTTTGTGAGTCCATGCCATATAACTTGAGACCTCCCCATCCTTACAGGCATAAATTTCGAAAATTTTAATTGTTAAATCAAATACCAGAAAATTGATTTCATTCAAAATATTAATTATGAAGTAAAACGATAAAATACAAACCATATTCTTACTAATCCTAATGTTCTTGTTCATGAAAATTCATATGATTATAGAGTTTCTGACAGCTTCAGGATATGTTAAAGGTACTTTTTATGATGTTTTGTACTAACCAACATAGAACTTAAATGTGGATCAGTTTCATGGATTGATCGCAGAAATTCATCATGCTAACTCAATATTTTGCTGAATACTTTTTTTGGTATCAAACTGAGATTCTCCAGTTTCGCTTGAGAAATTTCGGTACGAATGCCTCATTTTGACTAAGGCACTCAATTTTAAATGTAGGTAACAGAAAATTCCAATAAAATCATATCGAACTTCTTGAAACCAGGTATTGATTTTTGAAGCGACGATGCCCACGAAGTAGGTAGCAAAGCAAGTGAAATAAACGGGCGCATATGTAGATTGCAGCAAATTTTGATAAAACGTAAATGTTCAAAATGGCATATCTCCGAAAACGCAAAAAATCGCAGGCTGGAAATTTCAGCAATGTTAGATTATGATCCAATCTTTCAAGTGATCTTAGTTTCATGTTTAGCATCGGTTAGCAAAAAAAGTACTCGATTAACAAACACAAAAAAATAAGTTTTGTCAAAAAAATGCTCCAGTTATTCGATGAAAACTTCAGTTTTTGGTTTGGAAACAACTTTTTATCTATCAATAGTTTCAAAGCTTATTATATTACCTTTCCAACGATGTATAATTGTCCTAATAAAATATTTAAAATGGTTGAGCTATGTTAAAATTAAACAATCAGCCTATTTTACGAAAAACGCTAGATTTTTACTCCATTTTTTGACTTTCAGCTGAGGACTTCAGTGACGAACTGTCACTTTTTACACGGCGCTCACGCACACTATCAAAACAAACGTTTGGTAGTGTGTGTGAACTCCGTGTAAAAGGGGTGTCAAACTAAAAAGTGACCCCGTTCGTTTGACAACAGTTGTTGTCAAACCATCGGGGTTTGAGTGTAGATCCGAACATCACTTTCATCAAAATATTTGAGATCCGGTATCAAAAAAGTGTATAAATAAAACTTAAAACTATTAATAGGGTTGACAGATCATAAATATTTTGGGCTCGTTGGAAAGGTTTTAATGTATAACATGAAAGGATTCTTTACAAAAACCAATCTTCCGGACTTTAGCCAAAATCATTTTTTTAGCATAACTTTTGAAGTACTTAACAAATCTTTTTTCTATAGCGACGTATGGGACCCCAATACGGATCGAACGAGCTCAAAACGGACAAAATTGGTAATCTGGAGTGTTCCTTGAAATTTACTTAAACCACCAACACCAACGAGTAGAGCAACTTTTTGTGGCATTTCTGTTTATTTCCACTTTTAATATAAGTTATTCTATTTCTTTTACAAACATTTAAAAAAATATTTCCCAAATGTATTCTAATCAGACGAGAATGCATTGGGCCATGCCCATTTTTCTTTTTTCAGCTTAGTTTTTTTTCTAGCGCTCTTTTGAGTCTGTTTAGTGCTGCCAATTGTGATGAAATTTTAAGCGAACACTTACGAAAAGTAGCATTTATAGAGAAAATTTCCTGGCATCACTGGCTCACTTCAACTGGTGGTGTTGGTGGCCACCCTTTGTTCTTTATTTGCCTTCGCTTCTCGCTCGGTTTTCTTCAGCCTTCGATTGGAATGGGTCATCAAAAGTAAAACGTCGACAGACTTGGCGCGTTTGTTTTTAATATGGCGCTTGCTAATAATTTACATGTTTAAGGATTGTTTGTCAAGTGAGTGACTAACTAATGTTCAAAATACCATTTTGCCGGTAGTTGGAAGCAATTTCATATCTTAAGCGCTTTGAAAACCTTAGCGCAAGTGAAAAGATATTGATGGCGACTTTCGTTAAGCAGTTAACCGCTCATCTTTCGTGTGAATGTGTGTGCCAACAAAATGATGAGAAATGGTCTCGCAAAATTGAAGTTATGATCAAAAGTTGCATTAAATTTTATCTTTTGGCCAGTAAATGGCATACATTTGCGTGCTTACTCTGGGCGGTTCTGTTGCTGGTTAGATTATGGCCTAAAAAGTATTTTTGGAGCATTAATCGAGCATCAAACTCTCCATATGACGAAGATAGGTGTTTGATTAGAAAGAGTATATTGAGTCACTGTGTATTCTACCAGGAATTCAACACTCATCATTTATCTCAAGATCAGTACCACTCTATTGATCATACAACCGTCTTCGCAGTTCCACAGAGCTGCAGCAATTCTCCGTTGTTGGACCCTGGAGGAAAGCCCGCAGCCTCCGGGGCAGTTTCGACCATGGTCAATCTCTTCCTCTGGTACGACGTGCAGACGACGGCCAACGACGACGACAACGCCAAAGAGAAAGAAAAGCCCCAAGCCGAGGGTAAGAAATCGGAAAGAAGATTGATTAAAGCTCTTCGATATCAGTGTTGTGATATCGCGCTCTGTGGCCACACGGTGAATGAGTTGTAGTCACTCTCTCGAAAAACAGGTTGTCCGTTCGTCCGTGTCCAAGAGGATCATTTCGAGGCCATCGTCGTCGTCGTCGTTTTACCTGTCTCGTACAGCTCCCCCCCCCCTTCCCTTCGCCCTTCTTGGATGGCCTGGGGGCCCTGCGGGAGATCTGGTCTGATGGTCGATTTGGCCGGGGACCGGATGCAGTCGGTCGGTCGTCGTCGTCGCGGTAGCTGATGGCCCGAATGGTAATTATCGTGTAACACATCGCCACCGGTAGCCACGGACGGACGCGACCATCCAGATTGTCGGGGAGAAATGGCAAGAAAAAGGAGAAGATATCGACGACGACGTCAGGCCGGTGGAGCCACACGATTTTGAAAGAGGAGGTAAAAACTGAAATGAAGATTAAAACAACTTAAAAAGCAGGTCCAGCTAATCTACCGTGAAATCTTTTCTTCTCTGGTCAAATCTGAGTATGCCGGAGGACTTTCACGAAGTAATCTGTGTTGTCTTTGAGTAAAAGAAATGAATTTTATTTTCATTTTGTAACTAAGTTATAGAGATTTATGCTTCATACCCAAGCAACACACTTTGTCAGATAAACGTATTTCCTAACTGGTTGTATAACCAATCCGCCTTGTTGTCACAACTTGTTCTACAACTCCTGTGAACTGGAAAAAGCGCACTTTTTTCTGTTGTATAACTTGCCAGAAAATGATCCAAGTTATCAGAGTAAGTTGTATAATTGTATTTGACAACACTGTGCCATCTAACAAGAGATTCAACGAAAAAAAGGGGCGTGGTTTACGGCTGTGCTGTCAAATCAAAGCGCACACTGGAAAGGAAAGTTAGATTGAAAACAGCTGTCTAACCGGCGACTAACTTACATGTAAACAAACGTTTCTTATTAGAATTGTAGTCAACGACGAAGCTAATTAAAAAAGTACGCTTGTTTCTGCAAGATTCATTTAAAATAATTCGAAATTGAATTAAAAAAAAAGAAAAACAATCATGGAGTGCATGTGATTAGTGTGAAAATCCCTGCATGGAGAACTTTTAGATTTTCCTTTTTTGATGAACTTCCTCTGTTCCAAGATTCGATCCGATGACCTCGACGATTTGTTGTTATCTCCACGGCAGGTCCAGGCGCGCTTCCACATCTCTCCACGGGGCTTCATAGTAAACAAGCTGGCCCAAGCGTCAATAAGAAGGCTGCTGTCTGTTTTGTTAGCTAAAGAACTTAATTCCAACGAAGGCTGTCATTGGAATTGAAGTTATATAAGTTTGTTTCAAATCAGTTTTTATAACTCCAATATATAACTTTGTTATAACAAACCGTTTCAACTGTCATTTCGATTACCGTACCACGGAGCAACATTGAAAATCGGTGTCATTTCAATTTGTTGTTTTCTCTATCATGAACTCCATAAGCTGATAATTTTTGTAGCTTTTACCAGCGATGTGTTCACAAATGAATCGGTCAACAATTAAATTTATTGTAATCTTCAATACATAAACATTTTTGAAACTCTAAATTCCTCATGTACAAATTTACACCACCTAACAACACGCAATGTCAAGTTGAATATGTATGTTGAGCATCAGTTATATAATCTATTCTCCGATAACATTTGTGGTCTTGGAATATGTAATCCAAAATAGTCCTAGGTAACAAATCAGTCGTATTTGGCTAATTAGATCACTAAATTCAAATTTGACGCAAACAATACAAAATATATATACTCAACCCCCGGTGGTTGGTCACTTTTTCAACAGTTGCACAGTGGTTCAAAAGGCTGTTTTGACGAACTTAATAGATTAGATCAAAAAGTAAGCATTTTCGGGCTTTGACATGTTCTACAACTTTGTTCAGCGTTGTCATGGCCTACTTTTGGTGAAATTTGTTTTTCAAAATACTCATCACAGCAGGCTATGGAATTTCTAACTTTTGACAGTTAAGAGATAGAGCTTTGGTATCTTCGGCAAAATTGTAGGGCTGAAAATTGCCACAAACTTTGTCGAAGACGCCAAAGCTCTATCTTTGCGTTGAATACCAGTTTTGGAACCTTTTTCATAAATCCCTGCCGAAAAACAGTTTTTTGATTAAAACTCCGGTGAACTTTGATTTTAGACGATTACAATGTTGAGAAGAGTTGTCAGTAATATCAAAACAAACAACTTTGTCGAAGACACCAAATTGATAGGAGTTATATGTGATGAGTTATAGCAAGATTTCGTGATAACTTAACTAGTTTTCGAGCTCGTTATACAAAGCCTCGGGCAAATTTGGGCAAAAACCCATAC
This sequence comes from Culex quinquefasciatus, assembly GCF_015732765.1. Taxonomy (NCBI): domain Eukaryota; kingdom Metazoa; phylum Arthropoda; class Insecta; order Diptera; family Culicidae; genus Culex; species Culex quinquefasciatus. The sequence goes on along the minus strand of NC_051863.1, from coordinate 114,071,851 downwards.
AATAGGCTTCAAGTATGACTATTCCACTACAAAATGTCGGGTGTATTATTCGTCCGAAGGTTTACGGTCATAGATTTCCGAGCATTTCATGTTAATTTATTTTTGATGACTATTTAAATGGGTAATTCTCTACCAACTCACACGAAATCGGGAAAAGTTGCCCCGACCCCTCTTCGATTTGCGTGAAACTTTGTCCTAAGGGGTAACTTTTGTCCCTGATCACGAATCCGAGGTCCGTTTTGATATCTCGTGACGGAGGGTGGTACGACCTTCCATTTTGAACATGCGAAAAAAGAGGTGTTTTTCAACAATTTGCAGCCTGAAACGGTGACGAGATAGAAATTTGGTGTCAAAGGGACTTTTATGTAAAATTAGACGCCCGATTTGATGGCGTACTCAGAATTCTGAAAAATCGTATTTTTCATCGAAAAAAACACTAAAAAAGTTTTAAAAATTCTCCCATTTTCCGTTACTCGACTGTAAAAAATTTTGGAACATGTCATTTTATGGGAAATTTAATGTACTTTTCGAATCTACATTGACCCAGAAGGGTCATTTTCTCATTTAGAACAAAATTTTTCATTTTAAAATTTCGTGTTTTTTCTAACTTTGTAGGGTTATTTTTTAGAGTGTAACAATGTTCTACAAAGTTGTAGAACAGACAATTACAAAAATTTTGATATATAGACATAAGGGTTTGCTTATAAACATCACGAGTTATCGCGATTTTACGAAAAAAGTTTTGAAAAAGTTACTTTTTGCGTTTCTCTTTGTTTCGTCGTCCGTGTCTGTCGCGGGTGACCATGAACGGCCATGATCGATGACGACCAACTTTTTCAAAACTTTTTTCGTAAAATCACGATAACTCGTGATGTTTATAAGCAAACCCCTTATGTCTATATATCAAATTTTTGTAATTGTCTGCTCTACAACTTTGTAGAACATTGTTACACTCTAAAAAATAACCCTGCAATGTTAGAAAAAACACGAAATTTTAAAATGAAAAATTTTGTTCTAAGTGAGAAAATGACCCTTCTGGGTCAATGTAGATTCGAAAAGTACATTAAATTTCCCATAAAATGATATGTTCCAAAAATTTTTACAGTCGAGTAACGGAAAATGGGAGAATTTTTAAAACTTTTTTAGTGTTTTTCGATGAAAAATACGTTTTTTCGGAATTCTGAGTACGCCATCAAATCGGTCGTCTAATTTTACATAAAAGTCCCTTTGACACCAAATTTCTATCTCATCACCGTTTCAGGCTGCAAATTGTTGAAAAACACCTCTTTTTTCGCATGTTCAAAAATGGAAGGGGTCGTACCACCCCTCCGTCACGAGATATCAAAAAACGGACCTCGGATTCGTGATCAGGGACAAAAGTTACCCCTTAGGACAAAGTTTCACACAAATCGAAGAGGGGTCGGGGCAACTGCTGTGTGAGTTGGCGGAGAATTACCCAAATGCATTTAGGACACATTTAAGGCACATAAGCCATTTTTGCGATTTATTCGGACACATGAGGCGTGTAGACCAGATTCTTGTGGAAATTTTGATGTATTGGAAGTCTATTTTTGAGACTATGCAGTGTATTTTTGGAAATATCTTTGAAAAAAAAATCCCTTCCAAAAGAGCTAATCGGTGAATCTAGACATCTAGTCAACGTCATAACGTAAGTGGTTCAAAGACAGTAAATTATTTTAAACATTCATATTAGCCAATAGGTTCCAAAAATAGACTTCCAATACATCAAAATTTCCACAAGAACCTGGCCTACACGCTTCGTGTGTCCGAATAAATCGCAAAAATGGCTTATGTGCCTTAAAAGTGTCCTAAATGCATTTAAATAGTCATCAAAAATAAATTAACTTGAAATGCTCGGAAATCTATGACCGTAAACCTTCGGACGAATGATACACCCGACATTTTGTAGTGGAATAGTCATACTTGAAGCCTATTGTATGGGTTTTTGCCCAAATTTGCCCGAGGCTTTGTATACCGAGCTCGAAAACTAGCTAAATTATCACGAAATCTTGCTATAACTCATCACATATAACTCCTATCAATTTGGTGTCTTCGACAAAGTTGTTTGTTTTGATATTACTGACAACTCTTTTGAACATTGTAATCGTCTAAAATCAAAGTTCAACGGAGTTTTAGTCAAAAAACTGTTTTTCGGCAGGGATTTATGAAAAAAGTTCCAAAACTGGTATTCAACGCAAAGATAGAGCCATAGACTAATTAAAGACTAAACACTCCGAACAAAATTTTCAAAAAAGTATGACTCATAAGCTGTGAACCGCGGGTACCACGGTGAACCGCATCGGCTAGCCCCTCGTATGACAGATCGACCTGGCAGCGCTGACTTTTTCGATTTTGTTTTGTGCTGATTTACGCGCGCATCTTGTTTATTTTTGTTTTGCTTTGCAATCAAGGTAGCAGCCTGCGAAGAAGTCAATCAGCTGTGCAGCAATATTTGTTTGGTGAAAGAGCGGGATTTACTAGTGGTCATTCCGGCGACACTATCATCCCAGTGCATCCCAGAGCTTCCCCAGGATAAGATTGCCGCCCTGACGGAACACATTCAGGAGGCCGATGCCGGTTCGGCCACGTTCTCAATGGCCTACGCCAGGCCCGTTTTGCCCTCGCCCTGGACCGTGCCATGAATGACGAAAAGAACGTGATCGAGTGTGCGTACGTACGCTCGGATATTTTCGAGGACATTTACTTCTCCATGCCGCTGCTGCTGGGTAACACAATCTCGAGAAGAAAATTGGTCAGCCCAAGGTGAACGCCTACGAGAAGGAGCTGCTGAAAAGGCCATTCTGGAGCTGAAGAAAACCATCCAGAAGGACGAGGAGTTGTCAAGAAGAACTATGTGAATTATTGTAATAACTTTCATAAATAAACCCTCAAGTACATGATACAAAGTATCCGCGTTTTTGTTTCGGCGGGTTTTGGTTCCGGGCCCTCTTTTGTGAGAGTCCTTCTACACATGGAACAAACTGTGCTGAACTCCGCTGGTAACTTCAAGGATGCGCATGCCCTGTCCCTGCTTGCTGACAATCTGAGCGGAAGGTTGATCGTCTTCCTCGTTGCCAGTTCCAGTTTTTGCACCCGCGTACAGCTCGCCCATATCGGTGCCAGGGGAGGTCGTACTCTTTGTCGGTAAAACTGGTTCGGGGACAAATTTTCATTTGATGACGTTATCGCTGGGATTGGGAATGCCAAGTTGGCAGTTAAGGGAAAAGCTAGGGGCAAAGATCTTGGCCGTGTTGAGGGTTTTAAAGTAGGTGCAGTACGTCGAGTTCTAGATAGCATCTCCAAGAACTTTCTAGCCTCTCAGGGCGAAGATTCCGGGTTGGAGGAAGTCGGTTTTGCCCAGCAGTATTAACCGGAGGCGGCCCGCTTGGCAAACCCGACGGTGTTCACGTGATCGTTTTCTGGGAGGATAACGACTGAAAGTCCGAAATCGATCGGGAGCTGCTTGTTGCAAAATCCCGGAATGACCTTCTAGCGAGGCGCGTCCATCTTTCAGCAGACACGCGGAATGTGAATCGCTAGAAATTCGACCACCCTCGAGATTCCCCCCGGACGATGGTTCACTCTAGTAATCATCGTCCTCATCCGGAACTTGTTCCGTTTGAATCCAAACAAAAACATAAACAATAACATTGCGCGAAATGTCATGTCAAAGTCAGAGCTGCCAGTTGATGACATTTCGATCCGTCATTTTTGACAGTGAACTGGTCGTGCCGAGGGGTCATAAAAAGGTTGAGTCATGGTTCAGAGTCCACTGTGTAGTCTTTTATTAGTCTATGATAGAGCTTTGGCGTCTTCGACAAAGTTTGTGGCAATTTTCAGCCCTACAATTTTGCCGAAGATACCAAAGCTCTATCTCTTAACTGTCAAAAGTTAGAAATTCCATAGCCTGCTGTGATGAGTATTTTGAAAAACAAATTTCACCAAAAGTAGGCCATGACAACGCTGAACAAAGTTGTAGAACATATCAAAGCCCGAAAATGCTTACTTTTTGATCTAATCAATTAAGTTCGTCAAAACAGCCTTTTAAACCACTGTGAGTTGGTGTCAAACCATCGGAGTTTGAGTGTACAATAAAAAATATGTTTCGATTATCCAAAGTACCGATAAAAAAGTCTGGACTGTATACAGCTTGGAGTTGCAGATCAAAACAAGTTAAGCAAAAAAAATCCGATCAAGATCATCTTCTATAGGAAATCGAAAGTCCTTTCCAACGAGTCTAATACATTGAAGATCTGGCAACCCTGTTTCAAGCTATGACCGCTTATGATGCCACTTATTATGTAATGAGAGAAACGGATGTGCATACACGGAAGTCGAGTAAGATTTAAGGATACTCTCAAACACTGGAATAGAATTATCGAAAGATATCTGCTCGTAAACCTTCCATACTACAAATAATGTGTATGGGAAAGAGGTGGGCCATCCAAGGAAAACAAAAACTTATGAGCCCTTGAGTAATATGTGTGTTTCTTGCATTCCGGAACTTAACAAAATTAGTCGAAATTTGTGTCCAAACCCATCTGGAAAGATATCTTTAATATTACGCCCTTTTAAAATATTAGTCTTGGTTTAAAAATGTTGAAAATATTTTTTTTTCGAAAATATCGGAATATCACATATCACCCATTGTTGGAAAAGAGTGAGGAAGGCACCAACCACATAGGTGGATTAAGTTAGTTTTTGAGTAAAAGAAATGAATTTTATGTTCATGTTGTTACAAAGTTACAGAGATTTATGCTTCAAAGTGGTCTTGAAATATGTAATCCAAGATAGTGATAGGTAACAAATCACTCTTTTTGACTTGTTAGGGTCACAGACTCAAATTTGACGCAAATATTAAAAAATATATAATCAAACATATGTTTTGACTATCCAAAGTTGAAGGCTTCCGATAAAAAAAAAAGTCTGGACTGTATACAGCTTGGAGATGCAGATCAAAACAAGTTAAGCAAAAAAAAAACATTTAAAATCCGATCAAGATCACCTTCTACTAGTACAAATGGAAAAATCAGTAAGATCTTCAAAGAATTACTTGTCTTTCAGTATTACCTGCACAAAAATCAGTTCTTGCATCTTCCAGCAACTGTCCAAAATCCGTCTCGCCACCGCTGGATGCCAATCCCAAATGTCGGTTACGACGACGACGACCGAGTTCCATCAATCTTGTGTAGATTTTTTCTGCCTTCTAAGTTCTTTTTTAATTCCTTGCCAAACACACACACACACACACTCGAGCGTTGCGAATGGCAAAAGGAGTCCCTGTTTTATGGGCCGCAAGGAGGAGGAACGCTGCCATAGGCACATGTCGGCCAGATGTCGGGAAGGAATGTTTAGCCCCTCGATCGTTAAAATCTAGAAATGTACGCGCCAAATAATATTAATGCGCAGTTTTTCGGATGTTCCCCGCTTGCCGTATAAGCCCGAAAACGCATCTCGTCTTAGAGGATGGTTGATGTGGTGTGCCCGAAAATTGATGTCTGGAAGTGAATATGCTAATACTAACGGACCATAAAATTCTTTGGGGTCCTCTTTTGGATTCCATTCTGCTCCCCTCTTTCATGTCGATATGATAATACCAAAGACCTTGGCCAGGCCCGTAGTTAGGAATCCGGATCCAAGTTTGACAGCTCTCGATGGCATCAGGTTATTTGCACTTTGAAATCGATCTAAAATTAACAACGAACTTGTACTGGGTTTCCTTAAGATCCAGAAACCAGCTGCATCATTGATCATTGAGTTACAAGTAAATCTTTTTCTGCTACTGTGGAGAACACCCTTGACGAGTATCGGGGCCCGCATTTACAAAACGGATTCAGGGACAATAAAGCAGAAAGAAACTTATTCATGAGTATGGTGCATTAGCACTATAAACGTGATTCATATTTAATCCACGGATCTCAAATAAATGAACACAATTCACATTTTTGGAATTTGTCTTTTTTCCGTGTATGTTAAAGCCCGGTCTGCCATTTGGCAGCCATGTTTGTTTGAGATTTTAGTGATATTGTTAAACTTCCAATTTTGCTGGACTTTTTTTAATCATTTCATCTCAAAAAATTAATGACAGATTTCAGAAATTGTCAGACATAGAGTTATCTACGTGCGCATGTATTGCGTGTACGTACACGAGAAGAAAGTGAGGTTAAATTTTGTCCGGCCAGCAAAATCAAACGGTGCGCTAGTGTGCGCGAATCGTCATAAAGCTCTATTGTCAGGCTGGCACTTGGCGAAGAAGTGTTAAACCCCTTTTTAGCGACATGACACTAGAGCCGTATTATTTGGGTGGATTTTTAAGAAATGTTTCATCGGTTAATGAGCTATTACACTACGGCAAACAAACAAACAAACTCGCTCTTTTTAACAGTTTGGCAGTTTGCCTGCTTAGTTTGTTTGCCTGGGTTGTTTTATAAAAAAGTCATCTTACATACATTTTGCTTGTTTGCGAGATTAGCAAACTGTCAAGCACGGAAAAGTGTGAGTTTTTTTGTTTGTTTGCGGCAGTGTTATAGCTCCTTAAGTGATCTACTAGTGGTGTCTTGGACTAGACGATGGGGCCAAACGATGTATTTATTTATTTTTTATTTTATGTTATTTTTTTTATTCTGAGGTCAATTTTTGCCGTGTTAAAAACATATATCCCTTGCTGTTTTTATTTCAAAATAAGTAGAATGCCGTAATATTTTTTCAAAAGTATAAAATCCAAAATAGAAATAGTGGCTGGAAATAATGAAATAATTTAAAGAATATGAAAAAGTATGTAAAAAAGGCCTAAAAGTACAATGAAATACAAAAACTAACAGAATAAATGGATATTAAATTAATAAAATAAAAAAGAACACCAAGAAACAAGAAAAGTTAAGTCAAGTTTTCAAAAAAGCTTCCTAAGCATGGAAAAAATGAAGATTTCCAAAAAAATGCATTAGGTAGATGCTAAAATGTGTACATTTAAAAATAAAATAAACGTTAAAACAATATTCAGATGATTATGGGGAATCTTAAGATATATACTATTTATATAACTCCATATCAAATAAACGGGAATTGTCTCAACAGCAGCATCCGATTGCTTGCCTTGAGAATAATAAATAAACTATCTTATAAAAATATACGATTATTTGGGTCACATCATCATCTTCTATAATGAATCCTGACCATTACCCTTCCCTGCTAACAAAATTCCAAGTAGAAGTAGTTTTCCGACACACGCGGGGGTGTGGATATCGTATGGAACCCACCCTTGGTAGCAGCCTGTGCTAACTAACATTCCCGTCCCGTTCCCAATCTACAAACTGACATGGCGGGCGTCATTGGTGGCCAACTGTTACCTATTTGCACACATTCGTGTTTCAGCGACCTTGGTGTTTTATCTTTTCGGCGCATTCATGCATGCTGTTGATAAGGGAAACACCACTAGATCGTTGAAGCGTATGATTGGTTGCATGTAACGGTCCTGTTCAGCAACGGAGAAGGACAACCATGGGAGGTCTCTCATGCTCATGCTCATGCTATTCAGATGATTACGTGGAATCTCAAATTTACATCAGACGAGTTCTCATCAGGTTATTATCATCCGAGGGTACAAATTTTATTTAAAGTTTTCTTTCCTAGGCTCGTGTTAAGAGAAAACAAAATTTGAATTACAAGCTCATTTTTCAAAAAAAAAAATTTGATATAAAATCTTATAATTACTCGCATTTTCGTAATACGATTTTCCCGAGGTTTCCAAATATGTCAAAATTGAAACCACAAATTGTTGGTCTTCAGTTCAAAATTTAACGTTGCTAAAAGTTTGCTATAGAAAAATCGTAAAACTACCAAAAAGTTTATTTCATAGGTTTATATTGTACACAGAAAAAAATCATGGTAATATTACATCTGGGAAGGGGTATATCTTTTGTGTCAGAAAAAGGTGTAATTTTACTACTTTACTGGTGTAATGTCACTTTTTCAGTCTACACAGAAAAAAATAATGTATATTTGGAAGCTGTAATTTTGGAAGGTTGAATATTACCTTTTTTATGATGTAATTTTACCTCAATTTAGACTGAAAAATTACACCAGAAAAGTGGTAAAATTACACATTTCCAGAGGTAAAATTACACCTTTTTTCTGACATAAAAAATGTACTCCTTCCCAGATGGGTAATTCTCCGCCAACTCACACAGCAGTTGCCCCGACCCCTCTTCGATTTGCGTGAAACTGTGTACTAAAGGGTAACTTTTGTCCCTGATTACGAATCCGAGGTCCTTTTTTTGATATCTCGTGACGGAGGGGCGGTACGACTCCTTCCATTTTTGAACATGAGAAAAAAGAGGTGTTTTTCAATAATTTGCTGCCTGAAACGGTGATGAGATATAAATTTGATGTCAAACGGACTTTTGTATGAAATTAGACGCCTGATTTGATGACGTACTCAGAATTTCGAAAACACGTATTTTCATCGAAAAAACACTAAAAAGTTTAAAAATTCTCCCATTTTCCGTTATTTGACTGTAAAAATTTGGAACATGTCATTTTATGGGAAATTTATTGTATTTTCGAATCTACATTGACACAGACGGGTCATTTTTTCATTTAGAACAAAATTTTTCATTTTAAAATTTCATGTTTTTTTCTAACTTTGCAGGGCTATTTTTTAGAGTGTAACAAAGTTCTACAAAGATGTAGAGCAGACAATTACAAAAATTTTGATGTATAGACATAAGTGGTTTGCTTATAAACATCACGAGTTATCGCGATTTTACGAAAAAAAAAGTTTTGAAAAAGTTGGTCGTCATCGATCATGGCCGTTCAAGGTCACCCGCGACAGACACGGACGACGAAACAAAGAAAAACGCAAAAAGTTACTTTTTCAAAACTTTTTTTCGTAAAATCGCGATAACTCGTGATGTTCACAAGCAAACCCCTTATGTCTATATATTAAAATTTTTGTAATTGTCTGCTCTACAACTTTGTATAATATTGTTACACTCTAAAAAAAACCCTGCAAAGTTAGAAAAAACACGAAATTTTAAAATGAAAAATTTTGTTCTAAATGAAAAAATTACCCTTCTGGATCAATGTAGATTCGAAAAGTACATTAAATTTCCCATAAAATGACATGTTCCAAAAATTTTTACAGTCGAGTAACGGAAAATGGGAGAATTTTTTAAACTTTTTTAGTGCTTTTTCGATGAAAAGTACGTTTTTTCGAAATTCTGAGTACGCCATCAAATCGGGCGTCTAATTTTACATAAAAGTCTCTTTGACACCAAATTTCTATCTCATCACCGTTTCAGGCTGCAAATTATTGAAAAACACCTCTTTTTTCGCATGTTCAAAAATGGAAGGGGTCGTACCGCCCCTCCGTCACGAGATATCAAAAAACGGACCTCGGATTCGTGATCAGGGACAAAAGTTACCCCTTAGGACAAAGTTTCACGCAAATCGAAGAGGGGTCGGGGCAACTTTTCTCGATTTCGTGTGAGTTGGTAGAGAATTACCCAGATGTAATATTACACTCAACCCCCGGTGGTTGGTCACTTTTTCGTTTGACACTTTTTTAGTTTGTACCCCGTTGGTTGGTCAAAGTCAAACTAAAAAGTGACGAACTGTCACTTTTTACACGGCGCTCACGCACACTATCAAAACAAACGTTTGGTAGTGTGTGTGAACTCCGTGTAAAAGGGGTGTCAAAATAAAAAGTGACCCCGTTCGTTTGACAACAGTTGGTGTCAAACCACCGGGGTTTGAGTGTACCATGATTTTTTTTTCTGTGTAAGTAAAAAGTAAATCTTTGAAGAGTATCGGGGTCGGCATTTACAAAGCAGATTCAGTGGCAGTTTCATTCTCAACTTAATGTTAACATGTTAAGGTTAAGTTTAACTTTCCATAGGTCGCCTCCCTAAGGTGTCGTGATAAGGTCCAGTTTGTGACGATGCACTACTTTCCCTTTACCCTTAATTAAGATTCCAGAAGGGAAAAGATCACCAGTTGTGTTGGTCCGAGCCGGGATTTGAACCCCGATCTACCGCTTACGAGGCGGAAGCGTTACCACTGGGCTACGTGGCTCGGTCTTTTTCAGTCTAAATTGAGGTAAAATTACATCATAACAGAGGTAATATTAACCTTCCAAAATTACAGCTTCCAAATTTACATTATTTTTTACTGTGTAGTTAAGATTTTTCTTGTTTTTTGGACCTCAAATTTGCTCGTTTTACCCCATTTCTCTTTGTCGCAGAGGGCTAATATTTGGGATGAGTTCATCTTATATGTAGACAAACAAACTCTGAAAATTTTATCCAAATCGGCGCACCTCGATACGACCTGTTACAAACTGGTGAAAAACTCGCTCTTAAACAAAAACTGTAACAAAATGCTTCATGCATTATTACAGTTATACTTGTTTTGAATTTTTTCAAAATATAAATTAAACTTAAATCTTATAATTACAAATGAGCCTAAAAAAAGTTAGCTTACATGCATAGTAGGGTAGTCCAAATATGGGCGTCCTCGGAGCTACCCCCTGAAATCAAAGATTGGCCCAACACTAGGTTAAACTCCAAATGTGAGCGCATTTCCACAACGTTAAAAAAAATGCAATTCGGGAGTTAGGCTCACTACATCCATACAATTCAGTCCTCCAATCGAAGGCAAATGCAAAAACTTAATGTTGTATTAAAATATCTTTACTCATAAAATTTTAAATCTTCGAGGACGAAGCTCAGTTTTATTACCTTGAATGCACGTGCCCGACTGTCTATACCGAGTGTCAAACTCCGAAAGACGGCATTGTCCGAGGACAATCCCTCTAGACGCATGGACAATGCTTTATTTTTTATTGAGGTTTTTTTTTTGTTCACCTCAACACCTGTGTTTTGTAGCCAGCAGTCAGTGGCTGTGGTGCGACTTGAGTTTGAAATCCGAGCCCACAAAACCACTACCCGCGCTACTCTGCTTCTATAGTAAATGCTCAGGTTTGGGCCACGGCGCGGCGCAGCGCGGGTTGCATAAATTAAAGCCCCGTGTATGTCAGATTATCATAACTAAAGAAGCACACACTCTTTTGGCCGTGGCCGGGCCCCGGACATCTCCGGGCCCAGGTCTCTCGGGCTGCTATCACGATCATGCCTAAAAATGGTAAGGTAAATAATGACACAAGATACACACACGCGGACGGCAGCGATCGAAGCTCAAGACTTGGAGATCCATGCGGAGGGACGGTGACGATCGGACAGCGGAAGAAGTGGCCGCGATGAGGACGTGGATGACGACCATCAGCTACCGGTGTTACGGCCATCATGTCTATTTGCTGATGCTGATACCGATCGGTTTTTTTTCCTGGTTGTGTGTGTTGGCTTAATGCTTTTCTCCTCTTCCGAAGACTCTTTTTTTATAAGTACACAAAAAATGTTCAGCAGACCGTCCTCGGAAAACTAACCCATAGTGGGGGTATCAATCGCGTAACGGAATTTATAGACGGGCTACAACAGCTTAAGCCGGTGGACGTCTCGCTTTTTTTCCTCCAAAAAATGTTGTTTTGAGCATCTTTGTTTTGCTTTTTCCTCGATATCCAAGGTTTAAGCACTACTTCTACTTCTGCCTCTTCTTCCCGAAACAAATAAAAATATTCAGCAGTTAAAAAGAAGAGAGAGATTTTTTTGTTGAATTGAACCACATCAAGCTGTGTGTGCTTGTGTGCTGGCCTCGGACGCAAAGGTTTAATAAACAAATAAATCCCTAATTCAGTATTCACGCCACGGCCACGGCACTGTTGTTAGTTTCGCTTCATATTTATTTATGATAAATTTTCGTACTACATGCGCTAGTCGCTTTACTTAGGAGTGCCCGGGGGGGGATGGGATTGGGTAGCATCGCTGAAGATAAGCTGGTTGGGCCTGGGCCCGGCAGTGTTATGGTAATCGCGAGTAGATCGGCCTGCTGAAGCGCGCCTAACCTGGTCTAATAGGTGACTTTATATCAATCGTAAAACAGGACAACGTGGCGAATCGAAAGTTATTTAATTTAAAATTAAAAAAAAACGATAAAATACCACCAAGATGTGAAATAGAGCATTTCTTACATGATGATGAAAATCCGTCAAAAATATTGGTGCTATTCATTTTTCAGAAACAAGTCGTCAAGTCGGCTTCTAATAATAGATCGACCAAGTGCAATATCGATACATATTTTTTTAAGTTAATCATAGACCAACATTGAATGCTGAGTACCCTTTACATTTTTCTAATAATGTGAATCCAATATGTTTTTCTTTATTCAATATCACGGTGTATTTTTCCGAGAACATTAAGATAAAAAATTCGGCAAGTCTGATATTTGGCACCATGAAAGAAGGGCTCTTTCCCGACATTTTGCGGGGTATACCGAAATATTTCGTCGGGGGGTCTAGACAAAGGGCAATTCACTTCTGATATTGCACCAATATGAAGCCAATATTGGAGTCGATACGGTATGCAGCCTAGGAATACTGCGCGAGTATTATGCGCGTATGATATTCACGCTGATATTTGGGTAGATATGACCTCAAATGCGACGAATATGGGGTCTATATCGTCAATACGGTATGCAGACAATGATAATATTATGTGCGTATGATACGCGTATGCAGTATACTCGAAGTGATTAGCCCCTAGGGTCTAGAACATTTTTTTTTTTTGATGATTTTTTTCGATTTTATAGGATTTTTCTTCAGAAAAGTCGATAGAAATCGAAGGGTTCATGTTCATATCCATCAAATTTCTTATGAATGTGCCTAAAGCGACTCTTATTTATATATTTGAACTAAAATAAAAAGTTTCCAACACAAACTTAACAGATTTTTTGCTTTCTTCGAAATGACCCCAACATCCAAGCTGTAAACCTCAAAACGACCGAATAAAAATCTTATCTTTGTACAATTTGTCATAAAAAATCAGCAATAGATTGCCCGGATACAAATTCGAGCTTAAACCATTGCTAAACATAGAGTATATAATTTAAAAGCTATTTATTACCCAAAAGGTTCCCAACATTATTTTTTTCAATCCTCTGCCATACAAAACTAAAATATTTTAAAACATTTTCGAATCAATCGCATTGTAGAGAACAGTTTTCTGAACAATTTCCATAAAAAAAAGTATCAATTTTGGTTCAATATAAGCAGAGATATACCCAATTGCGTAAAACAAAAAGTGACTTTCTCCAAAATTTGTGGATTTAATCCCCAATCAAACGATGAACACCGCCTACTGAGTTTTTTTTATGATTCTAATAACATAATTTCAATAAATTTCATCAACATTTTCTGATTTAAGTTTCAGCTAAATGTTTGCATCCTTAACCTTCGGGAAGTCGCGTGTTTTCGCCTTTCTTACAAGTGCCCTTACAAACTGTGTACAAAGTACACGTACGTGACCTCCGGTGGGTTAAAAATATCATAGTAAGCAGTGCACTATGGGGTTTCAGGCGGCCATAAATCGAAAAACCGACATACTCTAATTATTTTTTTTGGTATTTTTTTCGAAAATAAACATTCTAACTAAGAAAAATCCGGAGTTTGAAAGTTGTAGGTTCAAAATTCACTGAATTGCAGACCTTCAAAGGCGAAAATGGTAAGAAAAAACATGTTTTTTGACAAAAAAATGATTATTTTTCATAGTTGTACTGTGTAGCTGTTTATGTATTTTTTCCTGCATCATTATATATATTCAGAATGGTAATTGATTCAACTTTTCAATAACATTTTACAAAACACACTTTTACAGGCTAAAAAAAATAATAAAAATCAAAAAAGATGGATTTTTATTCAAAATTTAGTTTTTTTCAACTTTGTTAATGGAGTACTTTTTTTGTGTGCGTTTGTGCGATCTGAAAATTTTGCAGCTTAAAATTTGAACCATGTCCTAACTTGTCTCCAAATTTCAAAGTGCACTTATGTGCACTTTTTGAGTTATGCCATTTTGAACATTTTGATTCATTCAAGAAAATTAATGATTTCGCGTATACGCTTGGTTAAAATCACATTATTTACCTGCGGAGGCAGAAATGACGTACCTGCTATGTATGTTTTGAAATTGATTTGATATTCATGACTTTGTTGGTACTTAGGTACGTTTAATAAAATTAGAAATTCCTATTCTAAGTATTTTACAGAAACGATTCGTCGAATATTCATATCAGTTCGTTGTTGTGTTCTTTTGCAAGTATGGATAATAATACCGTAGTGTCCCTGTACGATATAACGAAGCACTATTCTGAAAACGTGAGAACTGCTTTCGAGTATATTTGTAAGAATTACAACATTGCAGAACCATCACATGATCAACTCAGGGAAAAACCACAGAGGAAAAACTACGCATGTTGTTCTGTAGCTTCAAAACGAGGAATACAAAATCCCATAAAAGAAGTTCATATTTTAAGTAATCTAACGACAATCGGTTACATAGTGATTTTGATTTAGAAGAATTTATCGTGGAAAACGTGAATTTTGCAAGTGGATCAACAAAAAACGTGGACGAGAATCCATACAATGTTCCATAAAATAAACCGTCTAAAATTCTAAAACACCGCAAAAATCAAATTTTAATTGGAGGGGGAGGGGGGGGGGAAGTCTTCAAAGAGAGGTGGATTTTAACTCAAGAAGAAGGGGAGGGAGATTGAACGGAAATCAGAAACTTTAACATAGCATAAACCGCCATTCCGGGCATCAAATAGACAGAGCAAGAATATTAAAATTCACCACTTTAATGCATGTGGCCTCAAATATATGAAAAAATCGAAAATTAAACTTTTTTTTTTGGAAAAATATCAAAATTCATTTGTTTTCATTACACTAAGTACAAACAACACAAAAAAGTCACAAAAAAAGCAAAAAAATATTTTTGGCCGCTCGCTTATATGGAAATACCCCATAGTGCAGTGTTCATCGTTTGAATAGGAATTAAATCTAGAAATTTTGGAGAAAGTCACTTTTTATTTTACGAAATTGGGTATATCTCTGCTCTGAACCAAAATTGATACTTTTTTATAAACATTGTTCAGAAAACTGTTCTCTACAATGCGATTGATTCGAAAAGGTTTTAAAATATTTTAGTCTTGTATGACAGAGGATTGAAAAAATAATGTTGGGAACCTTTTATTTTTATATAGGTACTCCAAGTTTAGCAATGATTTAAGCTCTAATTTGTATCCGGGCAATCTGTTGCTGAATTTTCATGACAAATTGTACAAAGAAAAGATTTTCATTCGGTCGTTTTGAGGTTTACAGCTTGGATATTGGGGTTATTTCAAAGAAAGCTAGAAATTTGTTAAATTTGGGTTGGAAACTTTTTATTTGAGTTCAAATGTGTAATTTAGAGTCGCTTAAGGCACAATCATAAGAAATTTGATGGATATGAACATGAACCCATCGATTTCTATCGACTTTTCTGAAGAAAAATCCTATAAAATCGAAAATAATTCTTCAAAAAACATTTTATGTCAAAAAACAATTGCTCTGGACCCCCGACGAAATATTTCGCCGGACCCCGCAAAATTTCGGAAAAGGTGCCAAATATCAGACTTGCCGATTATTTTTATCTTTAGTTTGCTCTAGGAATCACACCGTGAATATAATCATCATGCGACCCATAATTTACCATTGAAATTAAAAAAAATAGGCATTCGAGATTGAGCCTAAAATGTTTTGAAGATTTAGGTCCAATTCTCACTGGGTGGTAACATTATGTTTCTGAAAAACTAATTGCACCAATATTTTTTCGGGTTCGGGTTTTTTGAAATTGAATTCTTTGAATTTTGAAGTTTTATCTGTAAAAAATAGCCCAAAAAATACTTTTAAAAATCTTATCTAAGATATAATAATAATATATTTTACGAGCGGTTTTCCAATGATGGAAGGCACCAATTTTTAAGAGCGGACACAGACATTGCACAAGAATTTCAGAAAAAGAGCACTCAAAAATCAGGCTTTGCGTTCCGGGTTTCGGGCCAAAATTCAATTGAAAGAGCGCATCACCTTCAAATTAGTAATAGGATTTTATTCTGGGACGATTCCCTGCCGTGCATGATATTTAGGCTTAGTGATTTTTCACGCTCGAGAATAGCAAATTTCACGGGAACCTCAATTTCAAAACACCAAATTTCACGCAAATTTCGCGGAACGTGAAAAATGTTAAAAAAAAAACTCTGAAAATGTTTTGTTTTTTGAAACAGAAACATCTTTTTATGCTTCATTATATATTGTTCTTCAACTATAAAAAACTTTACTGTCACGTTCAAACACAACAAAAAATCTCATAATTTTCATAAAAGTTTCTACCTGGTTTATGAATGAGCTCTATTTATATTTTGAAACTAAATGTAGGGCATGCGTATACTCATTTATGGAACTTCTTTTCAAATATTCGACTTATAAAGAAAAAACGTTTACGCTGATTTGCTTCTGTTTTATCAGTTTACATTTTATTGAATTTCATATCAAAGCAAGATTCAACAATCTTGCCCAGCCAAAATGAGTAAAATAGTTTGAATTTTCTGCGATATTTAGCCCATTCAAAATATTTTTTAAGGATTTCATCTCTCTTTCAAAAACTAAATTTAAAATTAATAGGCAAAAATAATATACTTTGCAACGAAATCGATTTCTTTTTCAAAATGAGAACAGAAAACGGAAAAATGTGGCATTTTTTAACTTTCACGAGAATTATCCACCAAAATAATCAAATATTGTTAAAATTAAACAGGACTTAGAAAAAATCCGAAATGTTTTTAAAAGGAGTTTTCAAAGATAAAAAAAAACTCTTCATTAAATTTTGGATAAAACAAAGCTTATTTCGTTTAATTCCTGTTGAAATTTTACATTTCAAATAAAATCGTAGTAAAATATTTACTTCAGCTAACAAAATATTACTAAATCTAAACAATTCTTCAAATGGTTCATATCAAGCTTTTCAATTGAAAACTTTTAAAATTTACGTTAATTGAGAAGAAAAAATTGATTTGAGAAAATTTATAAATTTAAAGAATTTCACAAAATTCGCGAAATCATCAAAATTCACGAACCCTGTATTAGTAATTGTACAAGGGTATTCACTCGCTTAATTCTACAGTAGTTTTTTAAATTATTTTTATTCCTATTTGAGATTGATAAAATATTTTGAGAAAAATCGTTACACTTTCACACAAACATAAAATTTCACGGGATTTCGCGGAAGAAGAAAAATTTCACGGATTTCACGCTGTCCGCGAAATCGTGAAATTTCACTAACCCTAATGATATTTTCTAAGATTTCTGAGTAAAGCGTTTTTCCAAAAGTAAACCTCAAACCATTTTCTTATAAGAAAGGCAAAAGTTTATTTTTTACATATTTTTTTTGCCAAAAGTTCACGCAAATTTAGCTGTTCAGTAAACTTACGAGTGATAAATATTCAACAAAAAAAACCAGTAGGTGAATTATCGAAACAAAATTGTTTTTTTTTTTGTATTCTCTTCCTCTGCCTTTCTACAACTTCGATAGTGGCAGACGGATTTATTGTGGGTACCAGAAAACTGTCAACATTTTTTTTGTACTGCCGTATTTCCGTGCAAATTCCTCCCATAACTCATTATGCAATATGTTGCATGCAAAAACGGGTTCAGTGTCGTTTATCGCGCAGGGACACTCGAGGAAAAACGATCACCGATTAGCGGCCAAACGCTTGTTGATTAATCGCAAGCTTTTCCCCGAGTGTTTTTGGGGGGACAAGACGGATTCAGAAATGCTTTCAAGTGGATTGTGGAGTTATGGCCTCTGTGCAGAAGCAGAGAGTTGAACACAGTTTCTGGTTGCATTTTAATCCTCTGCTTTTTTATACATTTATTTATTCTTAACAAACTGGAAATAAACGTACAGTTCAGAGTCGATTATCCGAAGGCCTTGGTTGGGTCTTGGAAAAATTTTACTTCGAATAAATCGCATTACAAAAAAAGGGCGTTTTTTTGTAGAATTATTTTTGATTGTCGTGCTTAAGTAAGTCTTCTAAACTACGATTTAGAATGTTTAAGAGGCAGTTTTGCTCGGTTTGTTCTAGAGGTTGTATCGAGGTTCGCCGATTTGGATGAAAGTTTCAGCGTTTGTTTGTCTATACATGAGATATGAGCCCTCTACGTCAAAGAGAAGTGGGGTTAAACGGGCTTTGAAGTTTGAGATCCAAAAAACATAAAAAATCTTAAAATTGATCGCATTTCCGTAAAACTTCATCAATTCCAACACTCTGATATGCATTCTTAAGGTCTTTTGAAGCACTTCAAAATGTGTTATAGACATCCAGGATTGGTTTGACTTTTTCTCTTAGTTTTTGCAAATTACTGTTAAAAATTGATTTCCTTAAAACCTTAGGCTGGTACAAATATTTTTAAAAGTTTTTGTCACCCCGCCCCTTCAAAATTGGCCCGAAAAATCAGGGGGCAAAAAAAAATATTTTTACAATAAACTTCAAAATTTCAATGAAAATTCAAGTGCAACCAGCTGAAATCAAATTAAAATACATTCTTCTGCGTTTAAAATCATTTTTAGCATGTTTGGGTTTATTAAAAAATCTTAAGATTTTTTGAAAATTTTCGATGCAAAATCTTTTTTTTCGATACAATTTTTGTTTTTGTCAGATCTTAGATTTTTTGAAAACTAATGATTGCAAAACAACTGAACTAGTGTAAAATGCCTTTTAAAACACTTTTTTCATTTAAATGTGAAGACTATGGCTTGTTATTTAAATTTTTATATTTTTTTTATTTTTTTGCCCCCCCCCCTTGACCTCGGCCAGGGCCGAGGGACAAAAACTTTTTTAAATATTTGCATCGGCCTTAATAACTTTTTGCAACAATCTCCAATAGCCATACTCCTCTAGGTAAAAAGATAGGTAATTTCATGGACTATAAGCCTACGGTATTAACTTTTTGGCCAATCGCAGTTTTTCTCATAGTTTTTTTCAATTTTTCTATAACAAACATTTTACAACGTTAGTTTTTGCCCTGTAGGCTACCATAGCGGCACTTTTTGGTCTCAATTTTGTCATATTCGGAATCCTCGGAAAATTTCACGTTAGTTCGAAGTATTTGAGTTGCAAATTTTAATTAAATAGAAAGCTATTTAGGATGAATTATGTATAATATTTTTTAACAATTTGTTGGATTAGGTGTAAAACAGGT
Source organism: Culex quinquefasciatus (assembly GCF_015732765.1). Lineage (NCBI taxonomy): Eukaryota > Metazoa > Arthropoda > Insecta > Diptera > Culicidae > Culex > Culex quinquefasciatus. The sequence goes on along the minus strand of NC_051863.1, from coordinate 114,052,647 downwards.
TTTCGCCTACTTGATACAACATTTGACGTATTGATCACACCCAGTCACGAAATATTCTAGCAGAGCTGGTTCTGTCAGAATCCTGCTAGAACGGTGGAACATTTCTGCTAGAATGCTCTAAGAATATCCAGCTCTCTAAGAATTCTGCTAGAATCTTGCTAGAACGTCGTGACTGGGCAGGGTAAATAAGATCTATTTCTTTTTTCAAAAATGTTTATCTAATTATTTTTTAAATCAAACTTACAATTGCAATTGCATATTAATTACATTTAAGGAGGGAAAATGATAGTTTTAAAGGGAAAATATTTTTTAAAACGTCGTTCCGATGACTTCCGATAAATATACCGTTATTCTTTGAAATCAAAAACCCAAGAACAATGGATTTCTTTATTCCTAGCACAAACCATTCCAGCATTCTTCGAGCCGCGGACACTGACCATGGAGGAAGAGTTAGTTGGGACGAAGTTTTTTTTTTGCTTTCGAAAAACAACTTCACTTAGCATGATTACTTTCCGATAAGGCGCGTATTTACGATTTTGTCGTCGGTTACACGCCGCGCAGAGTTGGTCAGTCACTACAACGTAAACAAATAAATAACGTTGATAACGCGCAACGTGGTCGCACTCTTACGCTCTGTCGGTAACGGATTAACTGATGTTGCATAGTATTCCTTTTTTTCATCAGCGAAATTAAGGAGCGTTCTTTTATTACGTAACGCAGTTAGAGGGGCGGCCCATAATATCAGGGGCAAAACAACAATTTTAAGAAAAGTTCAAGTTTTCAATGGAAATTTTAGTGCATTCAACTGAAATCAATTTAAAATGCATGCATTGAATGCATGAAAATAAGGCAAAACAAGTTTGTCCCACACATAAGGCTACGTGTAATGTTTTCGCAAAAAAAAAACTGAATTTCCTCCTGATTTCTAATGTTAAAGAGCACACGATTTTTAACCAAACTGCATCAATAACTCAAAAGTGATTGAAATGCATATGAGACATTTATGCGTTCAGGGGCAGTGCATTCCCCTTTTCATCCCGAGCAGGTGGTAATAACTGAAAAAGTTCAAGTTCTGTTATAGTCAGGAGGTCAGAACTTGTTATTAATGATAACAGAGCTTTGTTCGTAAAATAACTCATTCTGTTATCAAAAATGTTCCCGACACCTTTTTTTATATTGGTGAGATATGTGACTGATTTTGATATTGATTTCTTATTATTAGCTAGCTATAAAATTTTAATAGTATTGTACGGTTCCAATTAAATATTACATATTTTCAAATGCTGAATAAAGCCAGTAAACATTGGCTGACAGTTTACAAATTTTGTTCAACATTCGAAAAAAAAAGTAAAATTTAACAGAGACCAGGCAAAGTATCCAGGTGAGCAAATAACCAAAAATGTTTGAAAAATCCAAGCGATAAAATAATAACAAAATATTTCATTGTGCAAAACATTTTCGATCAAACTCTTGGATTCTTCTAATTATTGATATATCAAAATTGGTTAACACATAAGTTCTAGCCATATTTAACCAATTACAAAATAATAGGGTAATTCTCTACCAACTCACACGAAATCGGGAAAAGTTGCCCCGACCCCTCTTCGATTTGCGTTAAACTTTGTTCTAAGGGGTAACTTTTGTCCCTGATCACGAATCCGAGGTCCGTTTTTTGATATCTCGTGACGGAGGGGCAGTACGACCCCTTCCATTTTTGAACATGCGAAAAAAGAGGTGTTTTTCAATAATTTGCTGCCTGAAACGGTGATGAGATAGAAATTTGATGTCAAAGTGACTTTTATGTAAAATTAGACGCCCGATTTGATGGCGTACTCAGAATTTCGAAAACACGTATTTTTCATCGAAAAAAACACTAAAGAAGTTTGAAAAATTCTCCCATTTTCTGTTGCTCGACTGTAAAAAATTTTGGAACATGTCATTTTATGGGAAATTCAATGTACTTTTCGAATCTACATTGACCCAGAAGGGTCATTTTTTCATTTAGAACAAAATTTTTCATTTTAAAATTTTGTGTTTTTCTAACTTTGCAGGGTTATTTTTTAGAGTGTAACAATGTTCTACAAAGTTGTAGAGCAGACCATTACAAAAATTTTGATGTATAGACATAAGTGGTTTGCTTATAAACATCACGAGTTATCGCGATTTTACGAAAAAAAAAAGTTTTGAAAAAGTTGGTCGTCATCGATCATGGCCGTTCAAGGTCACCCGCGACAGACACGGACGACGAAACAAAGAAAAACGCAAAAAGTAACTTTTTCATAACTTTTGACGAAGAACTTCGTCTTAGGGCTCTATACAGGGTAGCAATCCAAAATTTCCAAATGAAACCGAAAAATGAAACGCCTTCCCCAAGCAGAGGGGAAAATCACAGAAGCAGCGCGGCCGACGGTTTTGATATAAATATATACGCCACCCCCTCCACAGCATTAGTTTAGTCGGTGGTCTACCACCGAAGCGAGAGGAGCTCAGCTCTCCTCGCGAGCGCCAGCCTTCTCTCTTCCCTACAAAACCACGGGAAATTTGAAAGCTTGCTTCAGTCGGTGGTCTACCACCGAAGCGAGAGGAGCTCAGCTCCTCTCGCAAGCGCCACTAGGTGGCGTCTTCAGAAACTAGCCTTCCCGCTTCCCTACAAAACCATGGGAAATCGGAAGGCTGGCTTCAGTCGGTGGTCTACCACCGAAGCGAGAGGAGAGGAGGAGAATTTTGATACTGGACATGAAATTTGACATTTTGGCAGTAGTGGCCACCACCTGGAGTGGCCGTAGGCCCCGGGGATGTTCCGATAAGGGGACATTTGCGGAACCATAAGAGTTGGGGCAATATAAGTATCAAACTTCAGGGTTTTTGATACTGGACATGAAATTTGAAATTGGCGGAACCATAAGAGTTGGGGCAATAAAGGTATCAAAATGTAGCTGCTCCTCTGTGATGTTGCTGCACGGTTACGCAAAACGGAAATGAAATTAAATCCAGCCTCGGAATAGAGTTATCTACGTGCGTATGTATTGCGTGTACGTACACGAAAAAGATTGAGGTTAAATTTTGTACAGTCCAGCAAAACAAATGGCGTGCTAGTGTGCGTGAGAGCGGGCTTAGATAACTCTATCAGAATCACCTCGAAATTGACGAGCGATTACATATGTGTGTGTGTGAGTGTAAGCGCGTGCAGTCCAAAAATCTCAGCCTGCTGCGCCCCACTTCAGCTCATAATTTTTGGATCGTCGTCGAGGCCACATCAGCTGTAGCAGAAGAGGGCGCAGAAGGCGAAAATTTCCCTAGGCAGCCCAACGGACAAACAACGAAGAACAACCGCTGCACCGCAGGAGAAGCAAACCACAGGCCAAGGTTCCGAAGGAGAGAGGAAACCGGCCAAGCCCGCGGCCCGTCCGCTGGTTGACGAAACGAATCTGGCCGCCATCACCCCGAAGGATCGGAACTTCGGAACGAATCGCCACTGCAGACCATCGGGAAAGAAGAAGAGCAGCTCCTCCACCATCGCAAGTGTAACGGACAAGAAGCAAAAGCCCCGCCGCAAGTAGCACTTAGGAACGTGGTGCTGATGCAGGTTGATCCAGACCAAAGCCATGGACATCTTCCTCAACGTTGACCGGAGAAGCGGCCCGAATGAAGCACTACACCTCGCGGAAGATTTGATAAACAAACGGCCCTTTTCAGGGCCACCAAATATCTCACGAAAGAGTTGTTCCTTCAAAATTTCCCTCTAAGAATGTTCCCTAAAAATTTAAAAAAAGATCGAATAAAAATCATTTCACCACAGAGTTAGCATGAAACCACTGTTTCTGTGTGGTAGAATGTCATACGCGCTTGTGTGTGTGTGTGTGTGTGTGTGTGTGTGTGTGTGTGTGTGTGTGTGTGTGTGTGTGTGTGTGTGTGTGTGAGCACGGAGAGGGAAAAATCGCCTGCTGCAAAAATGCACAAGTCAGAATAACTTTTTCGAAAATTTGGAGCCGTCGCCGATTGCTGGCAACAGCCTTAAAAAAACACTGGCTCAGAAAAAGCCCCATCGAAACGACGTTGAACGCTTCAACTTTATCCTCAGCTCAAGCAGTCAGGTATTCCCGGTTTGGTTGACTCGTCCGACCGGGAACTGCGGCCCAGCTCGAGACTACCGTGTCTGTTTCTCGCCTTCACCTTTCCTCATTTGCTGACGCGTCGTCCCTTCCTCGTTGAAAGTCGAGAGTGAAATGATTGCGAAAATGACAAATCGACCTATATTTATAGATTTTTGTTTTGGCATATCGCGGAACGATAAAATCTTGGTGGCGAATGCAGTAGGAAGGCAGAGAGAATGCAGTAGGAACGGCAAAATGAGGAAAAAATCTTGCGTGCTTGTGAAAAGAGGGGAAGTAATAGCGAAGTAGAAGTATAAAAATGCGTTCTACCCTTTCCACTCCACTTAGTTGCCACCGAGATGCTGAACAAGTCGGGTCGGCTCATAATAACTATCTGAGCCGCAGACGCTTGAAGCAGCAGCAGCAGGGAGAGAGAGCCCCAAATTCTCTCTTCCGGAGAAGGATTTCTTCTGAAAAATTACCTTTATTTTCTAGAGAGAGAGAGAGAGAGAGAATCGGAGAGGAGCACCGAAGAGGGCAAATTGTATGCGAATGCCGTAGAATGACACACCATACATACACACTCCCGTTTCATGGTACACGCTGATTGGGTTCGATGCGTCGAGTTTCCCTTCCACGGATGTTCGATTGATGTATCTAAATTCGTCACCTGAAAAGGCCATCAAAGACTGCGACCAACTACAGATACACCCGGGGACGAGCAAAACCGCCAGCGGAGGCAACTTTTAGGCAGTGGAGTAAAATCGTTTAACCTAGTAGACTGTGTGAAAATTGTTGTAGCCCTGTTGTATGGGTTAGTACAACGAATCTACTACGAGCTCGTGTAATTGGTCACGGTCCCGGGATGCACAGCCGGGTCAGTCAGGAAGCTTCCCCCAATTCGTTCAAAGATTTTGTTTACGCCAGTGGTGGCCAAAACCTGGAGTGGCCGGTGCCCTCAAAGAAGGTTCCCCCGGGGCCCGGAGGGCCTTTTACAGAACCATATGAGTTTTGGCAATATAGGTATCAAAATTCATGGTTTTTGATACTGAACATGATAATTGCCATTTCGGCAGTGGTGGCTAAAACCTGGAGTGGCCGGTGCCCTCAAAGCAGGTTCCTCTTGGGCCCAGGGTAACATTAACCGAAACATACGGGTTGTTGCAATATGCACCCAAAGGAAAAATATATCTCAAAATCTGCAACAGTGGATTTGCTGCAGAAAATGTCACATTTTATAACATTTTATGCAGCAAGCCCCTAGATCATTTTTGCCCGCTTGTAAACATTTCAGCGATCTGCAGTTCTCACCAACACATATAATGCTGGCCCGTCCCCGAGCAACACTCTAAAGAGAAGCATATGTTGGTGCTCTTTCACTAACTTTTCGTCAAGCGTCCATGGCGCGGTGGTAGCGTGTCGGATCAAAAACCAAGAAGTTGGTGGTTCAATCCTCGATCTGTTAAGGGTTTTTTTTGTAAAATACAACCAAAAAGCCTTCGGTAATGTCGATAATTGTCGGTAACGGGCAAAAATGTCATACCCCTATATCGCAAAAAATGCATGAGGACAGATTTCATGCAGATTCTGATATACTTTCATGCCGCCATGTATCACAATCATGCGACCGCCGGTTGGGTGTGGGTATCAAAATTCATTGTTTTGATATTGAACCTGCAAATGGCCATTTCGACAGTAGTGGCCACAACCTGGAGTTGCCGGTGCCCTCATGGAAAGTTCACATTGCACAGTGGTCCAGATCGCAAAATTAAGTGGAAAATGGATTTTCCGAAAAATGGTGACGTTTTGGAGCTTTGGTGTCTTCAGAAGAGTTGTTGCAAATGGAAAGGGGCAACTTTTGGTTTGGTTCAAAATTAGGGTGGTTCACGATTAGGGTGATTTTGAAAATCTAACTTTTCAGGAATATTTTTGGGAATTTTTGTCTTCTAAAAGTTGATGGGCTTGCCAATCCAAGCAACTTTGTCGAAGACCAAAATTTTATCTCGTAATCTACGCCTTCTATGACCAAATTTATAAAAGCATCTGAGCAAACCTTCAAAATCAGTTTTTGAACGTGGCAATTCAGGGTTAACTTTTAGAGAAAGTGATATTCGGAGCACTTTTAGAGCTCTACAAAACAAACATTTTCATTTTTGACATGTCAATTTGGACTTAAGGGTCAGTTACAGCCATTTTAAGGTAAAGATGCAAATTTAAAACTTAAATATCTCAAAATGGCGCAAGCCAAATTTTAAGCACTAGGTTGCATTTGAAAGAAGAGATCTAGCACTACAAACGCTGAAATGTTTTTCTTTAAACTTGAGATATCTTCATTTGAAAAGTCTAATTTTCAAGGAAAACCACCTAACGAAATTCGAAAATTGTCCAAATATATGTTTTCCATGTAATTTTGCCCGCTGAATCTGAATCTGCCCTCAGAATTGAGCCAAAATGTCAACAAATCGATTTTGGTCATATTTTGGGTTTCCATGTAAAATTATCATTTAAACCCAAAATATGACCAAAATCGATTTGTTGACATTTTGGCTCAATTCTGAGGGCAGATTCAGATTTAGCGGGCAAAATTACATGGAAAACATATATTTGGACAATTTTCGAATTTCGTTAGGTGGTCCCATATGGTTTTCCCTTGAAAATTAGACTTTTTCAAATGAAGATATCTCAAGTTTAAAGAAAAACACCCCTGAGATTTTTTCAGCGTTTGTAATGCTAGATCTCTTCTTTCAAATGCAACCTAGTGCTCAAAATTTGGCTTGCGCCATTTTGAGATATTTAAGTTTTAAATTTGCATCTTTTTTACCTTAAAATGGCTGTAACTTTTGACCCTTAAGTCCAAATTGACATGTCAAAAAATGAAAATGTTTGTTTTGTAGAGCTCTAAAAGTGCTCCGAATATCACTTTTCTCTAAAAGTTAACCCTGAATTGCCACGTTCAAAAAACTGATTTTTGAAGGTTTGCTCAGATGCTTTTTATAAATTTGGTCATAGAAGGCGTAGATTACGAGATAAAATTTTGGTGTCTTCGACAAAGTTGCTTGGATTGGCAAGCCCATCAACTTTCTAGAAGACAAAAAAATTCCCAAAAATATTCCTGAAAAGTTAGATTTTCAAAATCACCCTAATCGTGAACCACCCTAATTTTGAACCAAACCAAAAGTTGCCCCTTTCCATTTGCAACAACTCTTCTGAAGACACCAAAGCTCCAAAACGTCACCATTTTTCGGAAAATCCATTTTCCACTTAATTTTGCGATCTGGACCACTGTGCATTGGGGGAACATTTAGGACAATTTTGCCGACAAATCTATGAAACAAAATACAATAATCTTATCCCAGATTTCACTAGCAATCCAAAAACTCATTCAAAATGTTTGGTCCTATGTCTTTCGGTTATGTCTCTGACATACCATCTTCAACTTTTTGGCAATATGAGTAATAAATCGCTGGGGGTAATAAATCGATAATTGCGAAATTATTGAAATTGAGAATAACTCTTTCGTAATCAATTTGAGCCCTAAAAAGGGCTTTTAATGCTTGCTGTTGAAATTTACTTGGCTGTCGCCGATGGCTGGCAAGAGCCTTGCCAAAACATTTCCCCATCGCGAACAACATTGAACCCTTCCAGGTTCGGTCTGCTCCTTCGCCACGATGCTTCTCCGCCTTCAGCTATCTTTGTTGCCGCTGTGTCGTCCCTTCCTCGTAGACTGTCGAGAATGATTTGAGTACGCAAATGAAATAGATTTTCGTTTTGGGATTTCGTGGAACGAAGAAATCTAGGTGGCGAATGCCGTAGGAAGGCAGAGAGAACGCCGTAGAAACGTCAAAACGAGAAAAAAGTCTTGTAATGTGTGGGAATAAATCGTTTAATGTGATTCAAATTTGTTGTGACGCAAAGAAAATCTTTAACACATGGTTCAGACTGGCTCTTTGTAATGAATTAGAGTCCTGATAATGGCTTTCAATTATTTCAAAATATTTCTAAAAAATTGTTCAATGCCAAAAGTTTAATTGATGAAATGATTTCAAATCAACTGGCACGAAAATCTTGACATTACGATTAGCTGTGAAGCGTTTCAAAACTTTAGACGTTATCCAACGTCAAAATACCATAAGATCTTAGAGCAGAAATACCATAAGATCTTAGAGCAGAAATAAATAGATCTTAAGAAATAACCGTTTCGTGATTGATGTTGTGGCCAAGAAACGCAAATAATAAAACTATAAAAAAAATCATTAACTTTTGTATCCGAAGTTCTTCGTCATGATGGTTATGCCTGTAGCATTACCACTGCACCTTTTTTTCGTAAAATCGCGATAACTCGTGATGTTCACAAGCAAACCCCTTATGTCTATGTATCAAAATTTTTGTAATTGTCTGCTCTACATCTTTGTAGAACATTGTTACACTCTAAAAAATAACCCTGCAAAGTTAGAAAAAACACGAAATTTTAAAATGAAAAATTTTGTTCTAAATGAAAAAATGACCCTTCTGGGTAAATGTAGATTCGAAAAGTACATTAAATTTCCCATAAAATGACATGTTCCAAAATTTTTTACCCTTCCATTTTTGAACATGCGAAAAAAGAGGTGTTTTTCAATCATTTGCAGCCTGAAACGGTGATGAGATAGAAATTTGGTGTCAAAGAGACTTTTATGTAAAATTAGACGCCCAATTTGATGGCGTACTCAGAATTCCGAAAAAACGCATTTTTCATCGAAAAAAAAAACACTAAAAAAGTTTCAAAATTCTCCCATTTTCCGTTACTTGACTGTAAAAAATTTTGGAACATGTTATTTTATGGGAAATGTAATGTACTTTTCGAATCTACATTGACCCAGAAGGGTCATTTTTTCATTTAGAACAAAATTTTTCATTTTAAAATTTCGTGTTTTTTTCTAACTTTGCAGGGTAATTTTTTAGAGTATAACAATGTTCTACAAGGTTGTAGAGCAGACAATTACAAAAATTTTGATATATAGACATTTTTTTCGTAAAATCGCGATAACTCGTGATGTTTATAAGCAAACTCCTTAAACCTTACTACAAGTGCGGATTTTTATTTCCCTTCCTTGATGCCCACTTAAGTGATATTGATGTACTTTTTGGAAGCCGGATCTCACTTAAATGTATGTAAACTATGCCCGGATCCACCATCCGACCCATCGTTGTTTAGGTTATCAAAAGACCTTTCTAACGAGTTCAAAACATTGAAAATCTGGCAACCCTGTCTCGAGATATGGCTACTTAAGTGATATTGATGTACTTTTTTGAAGCCGGATCTCACTTAAATGTATGTAAACTATGTCCGCATGCGATATCCGACTCATCGTTGGTTAGGTTATCAAAAGACCTTTCCAACGAGTCCAAAACATTGATGATCTGGCAACCCTGTCTCGAGGTATGGCCACTTAAGTGATTTTTATGTACTTTTTTATTCCGGATCTAAAAAATAAATGATATTTTTGCACAATTCCATCATATCAGCCATTGTTGGTAATAAGTGAGGAAGGCTCCAACCACATAGGTGGATTAAGTTAGTTTTGGAACATGCCACTGCTAGCACAATTGACTTTAACATGGTTTTATTTTAGTCACTAGAAGAATGCTTGAAAATCTTATTAAAAACCAGTAAATAAAACTTGTTCCGACATTCCTCAAAACCTACTAGAAAAGTTTTCAAGATATTATCTTGCAAGAAAAGCGAGGGTAGAACAACTCAATCTGTTGATTCATAGTTGTTATGAAACTTGGTTACATTTTTCAAAGCTTTAATTAAACTTGTGAAAAGTATTAGGCAAATCGTTTGTTACTTGGGTAGCCAAGCAAAAAATAATAACAAATTTCTATCACTTAAATATTTATAAGCTAAAAATTATTTAAAAAAAAAATGAGCACCATTTTTTGGTTTTTAACTTTTAACCCAAGAAGTTATTAATTTCCGAAAATGATAATTTTTACACAACCAGCTCTAAATAATAGTCGATATGGGAAATCTCTGAAAATTTCATTATTGTTTTTGTTTGATTAGGTCAACTAAAAAATATTGGAAAGGCCAAAAACAACCAAAAGTTTGCTTATTTATCAGCAAAGAGCTTGACCGGTATCAGAAAGGTTTAAAGCTGCCTCGTATGTTGTCATAAAGCAATACAGCAATTCACCAGAAACAAAGCGTGTTTCTCAAACACGTATCTGTACTTCATTCATTGATAAGTGGTTCTGTAGTATGCTGTGATGAAAATCATTCCTCGTCTCTGCTAAACGTAACGTGGAAGAGATAGACGGGTGAAACAAAAAATAACAACAACGACTCCACGACGACACGTTCTGTTCCGTTCTCAAACAAAATCCACGCGGGCCTAGAAATCATCATCGAAATGAAAATGAACGAAAAAACAACGACGACGAGCTCACTTACGTTAAAAAGGCAAACCAAGTTATGAATCGAGCAGTCTCCACTCGCTCGCTCGCTGAATATAGTCAACATATTTATTCCACATTTTTTACTTCTTCCCGGCGTCGTCGTCGTCGCCGCCGATTTGGTCGTTTTGCCCCCGCGGTATTGGTCGTTATCGTCGTCGACGACGACCGTCCAGAAGAGGCTAAATACGCCATTGAAGACGGGAAGAAGATAAAGAAAATGAACCAAGAAAGCGTCCGAGCAACTCTCAATCGAATCAATTCAATTCAGCTTTTCAGAGGCTGCTCCCCACGATCTTCTACCCTTGCTCCGTACAGACCCCTCTGCTGTGAAACCTCCAGCAAAGAGTCTGTCACACATCTCTTCAGCGAGGAGGGTATGCAGAAGAGCGAGGAATCCTTCGGGCGAGAGAGGGTTCTTTTCCTCCAACGCGTGATTTGCCATCTCGCGCGCGCGTACGTGTCTAGATCAAGCCCCCGACCTCCACTCATCCCCTCATTCCACCTTTTTCAAGATCTTCTCCAGAAACCTCGCTAGTACTCACACTTATTTGCGTCTCCATGCCGCGCTACTACTAACTGTCCCCAACATGTATCCCCTCCCCCACCCCTTTTCCATGGAGGGATTGGGGTTTGAATTGTGTCCACGCATTCGCTGCTTCCGCTGCTGAGTGAAAACGGCCAGCCAAAACCCGCCACCACGAATGACAGGAAGAAGCAGAAGTTTCCCGAACGAGAGTGCGTGTGTGTGCGTGTGTGTGCGTTTGTAAGTGAGTGTGGATTTCACTATCAGGGTGTGTAGATGGTGTTTAAACTTGGGAATTGAAAAGTACGGTTACCATACTGGGGAAGCACGGTGCATCAAATGCCTTTTTTGTACTAGATATTACGCCCATTTGAAATGTTAATCTTTATTTAAAAAAAAATGTTTCCGGAAAGATCACAAAATTTCACAAATGTTTCATTTTTTAAGATTGAAAACCGGATATCTCTGCAACTAATGCAGAGATATCGGCATTAGATAATGTTGGGTTGTTGGGTGAGCCTTAGAAAACATCAATTTTCCTGTTAAACCCTTTGCATGGCAATATCTCAGCAACCAAGTGTCGTATCAACAAAGTTCAAAAAAGCAAAATATAGAAAATTTTCTCAACTCTTCAAAAATTTTTTTTTCCAAAAGTGAAATTCATAACTGCGACTATTTTCAAAAAAAATTACCTAAAAATGGCTTTAACTTGAAAACGGTGTACTTTATCAAAATTTCACTGAAGTACTTTTTGATTGCAAATTTGATTTTACATCGAAAAATGAAGTCGAAAAGATTTTACGACCAATATTTCGATTTTTTGAAAAAAAAACAGTATTGATTCAAAAATTCATAACTCGGTCAAAGATTTTTTGCACATTCTGGAAATTTCAGAAAATTTGACATTTGATGTCCCCTAAAACATATCAGAAAATCAAAAAAATTAAAAATAGTGTTCTTTGCAAATCAAGTTTAAGTGACAAAAATGAAATTGAAAACCAAAAAAAAAAATTACCGTGTATTTTTTTTTCCTTATTTATACATACAACTTTGCCGAAGACACCAAATCAAAAAAAATCTTCAGAAGATACAGATTTTTGATTTTTCATTTATCATTTTTGTACGGAGAGCTGCCGAATTTGTATGTTTTATAAAGCTTTTAATGACATTTTTGCCTTCCTCACTGAGGTAAGGCTATAATCCTGCTCTAAAAATGAACTTTTTATGAAATGCTCGGAGACCCACCTTTATGTATACATATCGACTCAGAATCTAAAACTGAACAAATGTCTGTGTGTGTGTATGTGTGTGTGTGTATGTGTGTGTGTATGTGTGTGTGTATGTATGTATGTGACCAAAATTCTCACTGAGTTTTCTCAGCACTGGCTGAACCGATTTTGACCAAACCAGTTCCAATCGACTTGGTATAGGGTCCCATACATTGCTATTGAATCGTTTAAAGTTTCGATAACTAGTTCAAATGTTATGTATAAAAATGTGTTTTCACATATATCCGGATCTCAATTAAATGTATGTAAACGATGTCCGGATCCATCATCCGACCCATCGTTGGTTAGGTAATCGAGAGACCTTTCAAACGAGTCCACAACACTGAAGATCTGGCAACCCTGTCTCGAGTTATGACCACTTAAGTGATATTTATGTAATTTTTTGAAGCCGACCCATCGTTGGTTAGGTAATCGAGAGACCTTTCCAACGAGTCCACAACATTGAAGATCTGGCAACCCTGTCTCGAGTTATGACCACTTAAGTTATATCTGTGTACTTATTTTTCTGAATCTAAAAAAATAGCTGAAATATGTGTCCAAACTACTCATAATACCCATAGCTGGTAAAAAGTGAGGAAGGCATTAACCACATAAGTGGATTAAGTTAGTTTTAATTATAGGTTTTTGTTCAAGAATCAAGATGTGTGTGTGGGCCAAACATTCAATATTACGCCTTTTTGAAATGTTAGTCTTGATTCAAAAAAATTGAAAATATTTTTTTTTGAAAGATCGGAAAATTTCACGAATGTTGCCTTCCTCACTGAGGTAAGGCTATAATCCTGCTCTAAAAATGAACTTTGTATAAAAACCTTCATGTAAACATATCGACTCAGAATCGAAAACTGAACAAATGTCTGTGTGTATGGGTGTGTGTATATGTATGTGACCAACAAACTAGCTCACGTTTCTCGGCACTGGCTGAACCTATTTGACCCGAACCTGTTGCAGTCGACTTGGTTTAGGGTTCCATAGATCGAGTTTTATACAGATTGAAGTTTCGATAAGTAATTCAAAAGTTATGTATAAAAATGTGTTTTCACATATATCTGGATCTCACTTAAATGTATGTAAACTATGTCCGGATCCACCATCCAACCCATCGTTGGTAAGGTTATCAAAAGACCTTTCCAACGAGTCCAAAACATTCCATTCCGGATCTTAAAAATAGATGAAATTTTTGTACAATTCCATCATATCAGCCATTGTAGGTAATAAGTGAGGAAGGCTCCAACCACATAGGTGGATTAAGTTAGTTTTTTATAGTTTAATATTGAAAATCGGACCATTAGTTGCTGAGATATCGACGTTAGAAAATGGTGGGTTGTTTGGGTGAGACATAGAAAACATAAATTTTCCTGCTTTTTAAACCTTTGCATGGCAATATCTCAGCAACTAAAGGTCGTATTAACAAAGTTCAAAAAAGCAAAATATAGAGAATTTTCTCAGCTTTTCAAAAATATTTTTTTCAAAAGTGGGCAAACATGTGCACTAATTTAAAAAAATGGAAAACTGCGACTATTTTCAAAAAATTTACCTAAAAATGGCTTTAACTTGAAAACGGTGCACTTTATGTAAATTTCACTGAAGTACTTTTTGATTGCAAATTTGATTTTACATCGAAAAAGAAGTTGAAAATTTTTTGCGACCAATTTTTCGATTTTTTGAAAAAAATAGTGTTGATTCGAAAATTCATGACTCGGTCAAAGATTTTTTGCACAACCTGGAAATTTCTGAAAAGTTGGCATTTTATGTCCCCTAAAACATATAAAAAAAATAAAAATAGTGTTTTTTTGCAAATCAAGTTTTAGTGACAAAAAGATCAATTAAAAATCACCAATTTTTCTACCGTGTATCATTTTTTTCAGTGTAGTCCTTATAAAAACCTATAACTTTTCCGAAGACACCAAATCGATCAAAAAATTCCTTCAGAAGATACAGATTTTTTAATTTTCAAATATCATTTTTGTATGGACAGCTGCCAAATTTGTATGGAAAATTATATGGACAAACTAATGATGCAAAATGGTTTCTTTGGGCATACCGAAGGCACCAAAATAGTTTCAGCCGGATTAAAAAATACAAAAAAAAAATCGAATGACCGAAATCTCAGAGAATTGCCTTATGGTAATATATTGACATTAAGTTGAATTAAAAGTTTGCAAAATTAAGTTTAGATAAGGTTAATATAGAATTTCCAGAGTTATATAAACTTTTATTCTAAGTAGTAAGTAATCTGTATTATTTTTTTAATCAGTCAAAGATGCCTATTTGGAGTTGGGAGACTCGATTCATGGTGATTTGTCAACAAATAACTTTTTTTATGTTAATTTTTCGAAAGGTGTACAAACTTTTTTTGCACCTTTTTTGATTTTTGTAGTAGTATTTGTTATAGAAATTTTTATAGAAATCATCTTTTCATGAGCTTTTTGTAGCAAAATGTTCGGTATGAGTTTCTGAACAAAACGTAGTACTAGGTTTCTGTCAAACTTTCAATTGTTTACATGTTTCATCACAAAATATGCATAGTGCCCAAGGGGTGTAAATACTTTTTGCCTTCCTCACTGAGGTAAGGCTATAATCCTGCTCTAAAAATGAACTTTGTATAAAAACGTCGTAGACCCACCTTCATGTATACATATCGACTCAGAATCGAAAACTGAACAAATGTCTGTGTGTATGTGCGTGTATGTATGTATGTGACCAACAAACTAGCTCATGTTTCTCGGCACTGGCTGAACCGATTTGACTCGAACCTGTTGCATTCGACTTGGTTTAGGGTCCCATAGATCGAGTTTTATACAGATTGAAGTTTCGATAAGTAGTTCAAAAGTTATGTATAAAAATGTGTTTTCACACATATCCGGATCTCACTTAAATGTATATAAACTATGTCCGGATCCATAATCCCACCCATCGTTTGTTAGGTTATTAAAAAACCTTTCCAACGAGTTCAAAACATTGAAGATCTGGCAACCCTGCATCAAGATATGGTCACTTAAGTGACATTTATGTACTTTTTTGAAGCTGGATCTCATTTAAATGTATGTAAACTATGTCCGGATCCACCATCCCTCCCAACGTTGGTTAGGTTATCAAAAAACCTTTCCAACGAGTTCAAAACATTGAAGATCTGGCAACTCTGTCTCGAGATATGCCCACTTAAGTGATATTGATGTACTATTTTGAAGCTGGATCTCATTTAAATGTATGTAAACTATGGCTGGATCCACCATCCGACCCATCGTTTGTTAGGTTATCAAAAGACATTTCCAACGAGTCCAAAACATTGATGATCTGGCAACACTTTCTCGAGGTATGACCAATTAAGTAATATTTATGTACTTTTGCATTCCGGATCTAAAAAATAGATGAAATTTTTGTACAATTCCATCATATCAGCCATTGTTGGTTATAGGTGAGGAAGGCTCCAACCACATGGGTGGATTAAGTTAGTTTTTTACATACTGTAGCGGATGATTCTGGATTCGATTCCCATCTGCTCCAACCTTCCATCGGATGAGGAAGTAAAATGTCGGTCCCGGCCTTGGTTGTTAGGCCGTTAAGTCATTCCAGGTGTAGGAGTCGTCTCCATGCCATAAGTACAAACAACACACCGAACCAAGCCTACTCCGGAGGAATCGCTGGCGGCGGTTGGACTCGCAATCCGAAGGTCGTCAGTTCAAACACTAAGGTGGAAGGTTCCTTGGAGTAGAAAGAGGTTTGGGTGCTCTCTCCATTCAAGCCTTCGGACTCGTAGGTTTGAGCAGAAACTTGCAATAGAGACCACAAAAGACCCGGGGGTCGTTAATGTGGATGGTTTGATTGAGGTGATAAAAAAATCATAAAAGGAATCGAACAACCAGCCTGTAAAAAAGCTATCAAGGAATAAAGGGTGTGTAAATGGCCATAGTTTTGAAAAACCAAAGATTCCAAAATATGGTGGAGACGCTTTGTCGATTCTTTCTACAATGCTGAAGGCAATGGAAAATTGAGCAGCCATGCGTCTCCATTGAAGAACACTATCTAAAAACGTTCAATGGAGAAACGCGGTTGATCAATCCATAAAAGTTGCCGATTTCTGCATCCTTCGCTCAGGAGATTAACTCTCGTTACTGTAAAGTTCTTCAAGTACCTTAAACGGCCAATTTTGATTATGTTTGAGTATGTGAGTGCAGTGTTTTTTGGTTTCGCTACAATCATGTCTAGAGAGCTTTTTCCAAATTTCAACCACACCTTCCCTCTCGTGGTCAATCCCGGCCGGAGACTTGCATAAGCTTACTTCCGTAGTTTGAGCAGTACACAACTCCTCACCTCACCCCACACCGGTGGCCCTGCCTTGCCTTTTTTTATTAACAAATTGCGCGCGCGCCCCGGGAGAAGCCCTCTACGCTGCTTTGCGCTGTACCTAGTACTAGAAGCCGACCGTCGAGGGTTGTCATGTGTGTGTGTGTGTGTCAAGACACGAACATAATCTCCACAAATAATAACACCATTCACAATCGCCTCCGCGCACTCTCGACACTCTCGTAAGCCGTTCTCGAATCGACCATCATTCGAGAGATCGCGCTGGCTGCAGAAACAACACACAACTCAACGGTACGGCCACGGCAAGGCACGGCCGGTGTGGCCAATCCCTCGATCGCCTCGGACCAGGTTTTCCGCTGCTGGGCGATCCCTCGACGATGTCGTAAGCCAGCAGAGCAGACTGAACCGTGGGAGCAAGTGAGAGGGGGCATGCGCGCGCGCAAAATTTGCTGGCCCCGGCCGCGTGAATGAAACGGCAAGAGCTGAATGGCAGCCCCGGAGAGGCCTCGAATGAATTAAAATAAAAATATGGCTGAGGCAGCCGGAGCAGCAGCAGCAACGACCAGAGACCAGTTTCGAGAGTGAAAGAGAGAGAGAGAGCAAAAACCGGACGACGAGAGAGCAGCAGCTTTTGGATTTCGTTTCGTTACTCCATTCATTATGGCCGTGGTTTTCATTCATAAAAACGTCGTCGTTTCCCGACCGACCGACCGACGTTCCTGCTGCTGCTGCTGCTGCTGCCTGTGAGTAGTAGCGAATTTGTCCGCTGCGTGGCATTGTTGTGTTCGGCTGTTCGGACGACGACGATGGCACGAAACCCGAAGTGGGTCCCCTGTTCAAGTGTTTGTGAACAGGAAGCCAAGAGCACACGAATACATGGGAGATTGGTTGAATGAAATCATTCATGGGCAGGGATGCCAAGTTGGAATGTGTGAAAACGGGCGCAGTTTTGAATGAAATGTCATCAAGCGACATTAAAAGCAGTACAAAACGTTCATATTTGGAGTTTTTTTTTAAAGGTCCAATAAACCAAATTATCAGTTTTAAGTTTTTGGGTGTTTTTTTATTCCCTGACTCAAGTCGGTTTCAAAACACCCAAAAGCCAAAAACTGGAAATATGGTTTATTGGACCTTTTCAAAAAAAAACTCCAGATATACAGCTTTCGTCGAAAGAAATAAAGTTGATCGGATGGATTTTAAAACCACCATGCGTTTCCATGTGAATGCTTACTTAGCCGACTTTATCTCGTGTTGGCGGGAATCTAAATTTGTAGAAACAGACCAGATTTGAACACACTTATTTTTCTTATCGAGAAATTAAAATTGCAACATGGAGTTAAACTTTCAGTCAAGCTGTTGTAAAGTTTTACACGACAGCTGTGAAAGTTTCACTCCATGTAACCAGCTCACATCTCTCTCTTTAATTTCTCGATAGGGTAATCTCCGTACCCTGAAGGCCACGATAGGAAATCAAAGACTAAAGAAATGTCTATCAGTTAGTCTGTGAGTCTACAAGTGATCACAATTCGCCCAACATAAACATAGCTTAAATAGTATTTGGTTTTTGCTGAAGTCCATAAGCTCACAATTCTCTCGCAGCACAAATATATCACGAATTTTGATGTGAAATAGGCTTGTTCCTTATTTGTTCTTTATTAAATAAAATAATAACAAATTTAGTTAAATGTTTATCCATTGAACGGCTGTATGGAGGAGACGCATGGTTGATCAACTTTGCTACACTCGGTTGAATCAAAAAATACTTTTGTGGCGGGTATTCAGAGGCTGAGCCCAAATTCCAAACATGAGCTCGATTCAACGTAACAAGAGCAGCCGCTTTACCCTTGGAATTTAACTCGTATTTTTTTAATGTCGATTTTTGAAGCGTTCAGACCAGTAATGCGATTATCTTTTTCGCTGGTGCTGATTTTTCTAAAAAAAAACGAAACTTTGAAGGGGTTTGCAGAGTTTCAGAGTGTCAACACTTGTGGATCTAGTCTACATTCCAGTGATGTTGAAAACAAACGTTTTAGTTGCAAAAGTGCCTAAACAATTGACTTTTTCGAAAGAAAAAAAAACTGTTTTTTGCGGGTTCAATCTTATTAAAAATTCAAGGGTGGAACGCCTGCTTCTGTTACGTCCAATCAAGTTCATGTTTGGGATTTGGGCGCAGTACGCTTAGAAGTGAAAGTGTTCAATGCTACCGCACGGATAGAAATTCTGTTAGTAAATCCGATAACTCTATGTTGTCGTATTTATGAACATCGCATAGTGGTCCAGATTGCAAAATTAAGTGGAAAAAGGATTTTACGAAAAACGGTGAAGTTTTGGAGCTTTGGTGTCTTCAGAAAAGTTGTTGCAAATGGAATAAAGCTATTTTTGGTTTTAAAGAAAAGTGATGTTCAAGGCATTTTTAGAGCTCTGAATAAAGCACAATTTCATTTTTTTGACCTAAGGGTAAAAGTTACAGCCATTTAAAGGTAAAAAAGATGCAAATTTATAATTCAAATATTTCGAAAAAGCGCTGGCCAAATTTGAGGGGCCAAGTTGTATTCATAATAGGAGATCTAGCACTATAAAAGCTGAACAAAATCAAGGGTATTTTTCTTTAAACTCGAGGTATCTTCTTTTGAAAATGTCTAATTTTTAGAGAAAAGTGTATGGGACCACCCTAATGAAATTCGAAAATTATCCAACTATATGTTATTTATATGTAATTTTGGCCGCTGAATCTGAATCTGCTCTCTGCATTATAAAAAATCGATTTTTGGTCATATTTAGGGTTTCCATGTAAAGTTATCACACTTTTCTCTAAAACTTATGAATTGCACCGTTCCAAAAACTGATTTTGGAAGGTTTGCTCAGATGCTTTTTTCTTTTCGACAGAACATCCGATGCCTCCGGAATCCTTAGCATGCTATGAAAGCTTTATGAACACCGCGACGCCTTATGTCAAGTAGCTACCACGTGGATATGAAACGGCTGGAATATATAATTTCAAACCTTCTTTCAACATAAAACTGATAATTTGAAATCTTGATATTATTGAAAGTCATATTTTATAATATATCAGTAGAAGTAATTTCAAGTGACCTGAAAAACCACGATTGTTCTGAAGCACAACTTTAAAACGTTTTAATGATGGACGCGTTGTCTTTACAATTGTAGGGGTTTTTTTTGTTTTGAATAGGTCTTATAAACATATGATAACCAATAGATTATAGGACCTTTTCAAAAAAAACTCTAGATTTGACAAGCGACGAACCTTGCAGATAAATAAATCTTCTTGCAAAAAGATAAAACAAAGTATTGTATATTTGCTTCTTGAACGCCGCTTACCCTGAATTTAAGGAAAAATCAGATGTATTTCCAGAAAGTTGCGTCACCATGCATCTCCATCAATCCTGATTTAACACATTAAAACTCCAATGACGACAACGGATTGTTGGCAAATTTAAAAGAAGATCCAAATAATACAACTTTATTTTCGCACTGCACTGGCAACACTTCAACGGTGTGCCCACGCACACCAACCCCGGGTGACCGCTTCAGCGTTGTACAACCGTGTACGGATAGGGGCTTTTCCTGTCACGCACACCACACTCGCCTCCGGGACCCGAACGCTCGGGTTCGCCCGAACGTCGGAAACGCCCTCCCCTCGGACTGCGCATGACGTTTTCTAAATATACGAATTGAAACGAAATTATTTATCAGTCGTTTTAGAGCTTTGATCGTGTACGGACTGTGTGCCGCGCCCGTACGTGTTACGTACGTCCCGAACGCTCCCCGGTCGAGCAGGAGGAAAACCGTCTCTCGTCTCTCTGCTTTTGTGGGAAGGATTTTTTTTTGTTGGTCTACTCGTTCGTGTGTGTGAATAATAAATACACGCAGGAATTAAGAAAAGCGGTTCTCGCGCGGTAATTGCTACCCAATTGAGGTGAAAGCACGCACGAAGGCACTCGCGCGACGGTCGTGAAATCGTGAATCGTAGTCGCAGCCGCAGCAGCCGCGCCGTGACAGGAAGTGAATATTGCGAATGGGTGTGTGTGTGCGACACATACACACACGCACACACATGCACACTGGGTGGTGTACACACACGGCAGGAAGTGAGTGATAAGTTGCGGTGGGTCCGTCCGGTAATTCGTGAATAATTCGCGTGCGTGCGTGAGATGTGACAGTCATTTGTCACGGGCCCGTGACACGCGCAAAAGTTAAGGTGAAACGCACACGCACAGAGGTGGGCAGCACGCGTGTGAATGAACGAGTGAGTGAGAGAGAGGAGCAGCAGCAGCAAGAAGAGAGTGAGTGAGAGTGAGGGGGAGAGAAAATCTCAGCGACGACGCGGCACAGTACGCGCGTCGCGCCTCAACACATACTGGTGCAGTGCCAACACAGCCGACACAGACACAACATCGCGCGCAGCACAAAAATCGCCTCAGAAAAACAACATCGGCGACGAGACCGTCGTGGCCCCGTCGTCAGCAGCAGCAGCATGAAAAGTCGAGCTCCGCGCGACAAACGCCCCAAGCGTGGAGAAAAGGCCCTTTTCAAAAGTGATTTATTTCTGTTCATATTTTTTTCTGGCGACCGAAAAAGAGCATGAAGGAAAAGTAACAACCCAAAAGGGGGAAAATACGAAGAAATATACCTAAAATTGTAGTTAAAAATAATAAAGTTTGTATATTTATATACACACACGAAGAAGCAAGAAAAAAATAAGAGGAAAAAAAGTTCGAAACACCAGAAAGAAGCAAAGAAAAAAAAAAGATTTTTCTTCAGTGCGATCCCCCGTTTCGCGAATGATTTCATGAATGAAACACACAGCATCCCGAGCGCGCACACACACACGCGACACAAGCGAAGGAAACAACACAAATTGAAAAGGTGAAAAGAAAAAGTGCGCAAAGCAAAGTCAGTGCAAGTGCGAAAAGTACGAAAAGTTCAACAGTAGCAAAGCAAAAGTGTTGAAAGTGTGTTTAAACAAGGCGAAATCAAGCCAGCTGAGAAAGAAATCTAAAAGTGTGTGCAGATAAGTCGAAATCTGAGGAAATCGCCACATCCCAGCAAAGTGAAGCAAATAACACGAAATTAGTGCTAGAAGGAAATAAAAGCAAAGAAGCAAAAAGTGCACAAAAAGAGTCAAGCAAAAAGATAAGTTGAAAAAAAAATCAAGTGAAGTGAAGTTCCACGCGTACCGGGCCCAGTTCCGGCCGACCATGTATCTAGTGTTTCCGGCACACAAAACTTGGATTAACATTGGAGGTAGCAGAGCATCGACGACAACGAGGACGACCACGACAACAGCAACAACCGGCTACAGCAGCAACAACGACCGGCAGAACCAGCGACGACCGGAAGTGAGAAGCGCCGGATTACGGATTACGGATGTGAATCGGAACCCGGTTTAATTGCTTATTGATTATGTAAGTTTCCATTTGCGTTTGAATTAGGGTTAAGTCAGTTTAGTTGAGGGTTAAATTTACTCTGCAAAATATTAAAATTAGAAAAAGAAGATGTCTATTGGTGGCATGAAGTTTAAACAAAAAAATTGATGCTGATTTTTCCGTTGTCGTTGTTTTCTCAAAATTATCAATACTGAAATCAGCTAAATTTAAGGAATTTTGCTCCAAGGAATTTTTCAATCGTTGAAAATCATAAGTGAATCATAACTGAATATTTCGGAAACGCCATTTTCAGGATTTATATAATAAATATTTTTCATAATTTCATAGCCGCCCTACACAGAAAATTTAAAATTTATTTATTTTTTGAAATTTTTATAGCTAATTATTTTTCATCTATTTATTTTTTTCTATTTTAGATCAATTTATTATGATTTTTGACTATCATAAATTGAAAACATTTCTTATTGGTTACATAAAGTTAACATCTGCAGTTCAGTAAAACTAGTTAGAAACTTATTTTTTTTCTAAATTTTGAATAAACACTTCTCCAAATGCCTTAGACATGATTTCGCTGCCGCTGATTATTTATTGAAAATATGTTTGTCGTGGAGTTTCAATAATACAAAAACGATGAAAAAATATTGTCGAGAATTCTATTCTGATTAGTTATAAATCAGTTACAGATCAGATTCTGCAATGGAACACCTTGCAAATAAACCCCCTTTTTTGGACAAATATGTTGAGAATTCCATAAACTTTTAAAAATTATGTGTAATAACCTTGAAAATAACATATTTTTCTGAACTTTGTCGTTTATGTTTTTTTTTGTGAATTTCTGAATTTATACAAGATATACGTTAAATTAACTAGCTAGCAAAACGAATTCCATGTTTTCAGTGCTCTTCATATCAATGCATAAAATTTCACTGGACGTAGTACAATGCATTTGAGACATTTATTTGATCTATACTAAACCAATTTCGTACTAATTTCTTACAAATTTGTGTGTAGCGATCACTCATCAAAATTAATTTAATTATTCAAATGCCTTCTTTTGATAACTTTTTTGGAATTTCGTTGTTGAACTATTTACTTTTCCTGTCTTTCTCAAACGACGAAACGAGCAACTTTTCTTTATTAAAAAATACAGAATCTACTATACTAATACTTTTCACTATTTTGATTGTCTTTGTTGAATAAATGTACGACTCGTGCTGTGAAAAATCTTCAATCCATGTATTTTTTTAACTTTGGAATTTGTAGCAGGTTTCAACACATTTTACGCGTTTTAGAAATAGTGAAAATCCACTGGCCACTGGTTGACTATTTTTTTCTCTGAGATTTAGAATGAATCTAATATTGGATAGTGATAATTTGCTCTAAACTCCCGTTAGTTTATGATTATTTTTGTGTCAAAAGTGTGTCAAAAGTAAATTAGCAAAGGTTGATTTCCAGGTTCGCATAAAACGCATTAAAAACTGACAATGATTTTACGGACGTTTTTAAACCTTTTTATTTTGCTTGTTTCAACACATTAGCTCAATCCAATCATTTTGCCATGCCCTACTCACGGAGACCAACGCCAACGCGGCCAGCAAAAAGTGGCAGCCCTTGGAATCGTGACGTGGGTATAGTTATGAATCGATGCCAGTATGTTTCTAGCATTCCGTTTATTCATTCTCGGCACTGTATTTTTTTTTTCTTCAGCGGAAATCTTTGCCTGAACTTCTCGGATCTCTCGCACTAATAAGAATCAGCGTGGCTCAAGCTATAGGGGAAAGTGGCCGATTTTGGTTGCTAGCTCTATTTCCGATTCATTTATACCACTAAGCTTCTACAAATAGGTCAAACCTTTCAAAAATAATACAAAGCCTTATTGTGAATCTTCAATAGTCCTCATAACATTACTAAAACTGATTGTTTTCCCCTACCGGTGCGCAGCACCGTGAATTGCTTGAAACAGCAGCCGCGGCAGCAGCTGTGTCAGTGTTTCAACAATCTATAATTATAGAATCGTAATTGACATTTTTCATTCATAAAAGAATTCGAAAATGCTTTTCAAACTGCGCGCGCAAACACACACACACGCGTCGAGTTTCGCGCACGACTAGCTGATGTCCGTGTGTGTGTGTGGGTTGGCGCACTTTGTGACCGACTTTGCAAAGGTTATCCTCAGCATCAGCAACGGTTGATCGACTGACTGTGGTCAGTTGAGGGTTGCGCGAAAGTTGGCCCCCCCTTCAAAGTTGGCCTAAATAATCAGGGGGCAAAAAAATTTTTTTTTTGAAAAACTTCAAAATGTTAATGAAAATTTAAGTTTAATCAACTGAAAACCACTTAAAATGCATTTTCCAGCGTTTATAATCATATTCAGCATGTTTGAACCCTTTTGAAAACATTTTAAATTTTCATGAAATACCAATGTACAGTCCCACGAAAGGTTTTGTTTGCGAAAAAAAAATTCTGACAATACCTCGATATTTACAAAACAAATGATTGGAAAGCAACTGTACGCATGTAAAATGCATTTTAAAGCACTTTTTTTATCCAAATGTTGAAACCTACGCTTGTAATTTCAAATTTATATACTTTTTCTATTTTTTTGTCAGTTTGGCGATTTTTATAAAGCAAGCTTTTCCAGATTTTTGGACTGAAAACACTAAGTATAACTTAATTAGTAATTAATAATTAAGAGTAATTATTAAATCGACAAAAACAATTTTCAATTATTTTTTGGTCTGATTTAAATTTTAGTTTTTTTTTAGATTCAGATATAATTTCAATTATTATGACAAAATGTATCATTTTTAGATAAAAAATGTTTTTAAATATATTATACACTAGTTCAGCTGTTTTACAATCATTAGTTTAAAAAAATCTAAGTTCTGAAAAAAATGAGATCTATAATTTTAAATCTTCCAATAATGATTATCAAAACTGTAAAATACGAAAAAAAAACGAAACTATTGGCACTACGCCCCCCGGGGCATGGCCTTCCTCTAACGTGGGATTTCTGCTCCAGCGCCTCTGACGAGACAGGAGAAACCGGGACCGACGTTTTACTTCACCATCCGATAGAAGCTCAGTGGATAAGGCGGGAATCGAACCCGCGTCTCATAGCATCATCGGGATCGGCAGCCGAAGCCGCTACCCCTGCGCCACGAGACCCCTCATTTTTGCAATTCCGTCGTGAAACTACTTACTTTTCCTGTCATTCTTGAACGACGAAATAGCCTACTTTTCTGTGTGTGTGTGTGTGGTCCAATCCAATACCCGCTAACCGGTAGCGAAATTATGGGAAAGTATAGTTTGTATCAGACTTTGTATATGCCGAATGCTGATACAACATATCTCAGTCCCGGGTATTAGGTGGTGATAGCCCTCGCGCTGCTTCCAACGACCCGTTTCAGAATGACAGAGCTCCTTGCGGTCCAATTCCGAGGTCGCTGGGCATTGTTCGGCCCCGCCTAAACATAGAAGCAAGCATCTGAAGGAAACTCGATCTATATTTAGACTTCCAATCCCGTCAGGCAAATCAGGGATCAGCGCGTATTTAATATGAGAAGATAACATGTTTCATCACTACGGATCAAATTCACTACTGGAATGTAAACCTTCTGATGGCCGACTGCTTAGCGTCCCAGACCACCAATCCAGAGGTGTGAATTCGAATCCCACCTGATTCATTTTCGTTTTTGTTCATATTCAAAGTTCAAATTCAGCATTCCAAATTTCAAAGGTACCGGCTGGGATTTGATCCCTGAACCTTCTGCTTGTGAGGCAGAAGCCGTAACCATTAAGCCACGGAGCCGGTGACGAAATAGCCTACTTTTCTGTACCAAAAATAACAGAATCGAATAGCAACACTTTTAAAAATAAATGCTGAAAAGTTCTACTTTTCAGCACTCAAATGGGTGCTGAAAAGTTGTAATTTTCAGCACTTGTTTAGAAAAGTATGACTTTTCAACCTTTTTCTTGATTTAAACGATTTATTGACAAAAAAAATGAAAATTTGACATAAAATTTCACTCAGTGTTTGTTTTTTGGAATTGCAAAAAATGTTGCATGAAACTCGTTGCCAAACTTGATTTTTTCAGCTCGTCGTTTTTATTTAACTCGGTGAACCTCGTTGGATAAATGTACGACTCGTGCTGAAAAAATCCTCTTTTTGCAACTTGTTGCATAAACAACTATTTTAATTGTTTTAAGTAGTAGTCCTTGACCATTGGAGCTTTAAAGTTTTTTTTATATGTTTTACTCATTCTGATTTTTCGAGTCAATATTAAATTTATGAAAACTATGAAAAATATGTTTTTGCAATTCCGTCGTGAAACTACTCACTTTTCCTGTCATTCATGAACGACGAAATAGCCTACTTTTCTGTACCAAAAATAACAGAATCGAATAGCAACACTTTTCTAAATAAATACTGAAAAGTTCTACTTTTCAGCACACAAATGGGTGCTGAAAAATTGAACTTTTCAGCAATTGTTTCGAAAAGTAACACTTTTCAACATTTTTTGATCTAAACGATTTATTGACAAAATACATGAAAATTTGACTTAAAATTTCACTCCGTGTGTGTTTTTTGGATTTTTTAGATAGTCAGTTATGACCAACGTTTTCAACAAAGAGCAACATTGATAAATGATGAGTATTGTCATGATTTGCATAAAATTATATTTAAATTTTGGATTTTTTTTTTCAATTGTCTGTTTAACTGCGCCTCAGAGTTGCCAGTTTACCAGATAAATCTGAGAATGCCAGATGTTATTGGAATGAAAATGTAAAATTATCTATTTTGTAGCTGAAAAATCAATTAAAACATTTGAATTTTGGATAAATTCATATGCTCCCTCCCGTTCTCCATTCATAATTGTATGATTTTCGTCTGCCAGATGTTTTATCGGTACTTGGCCCGATTGCTTCAATGTTGACCTGGCAACCCTGCTGAGCCTGTTGGAAATTTTGCAAACCACCCAAACCACATATCCTTTCACAAAAATTTCCCTCGTTACGCCATATTGGCACACCAAGTCGAGGGCGTACCTTCTGCCAACGCCGTGTGTGGGAGCTGCAGCTCCAATTAAGGGGGGTGGGCCCAGCAGCAGCAGCACTCCACAAAAACCGTTTGATGTGGGCCTCCGAGAACACCCAATTGGATTTTCGATTTTCCATACCCTCTCAACTGAGAGCAGCAACAACTTCGAAAATGAGTCCATCTGTGGGCTGTCGGGGGGTTGCCTTGACGTAACACGACGGCGGATGTCCGTGGGCGCGCGCTCGCAAAACTCTCGGAATCACTCCAAAGTTTCGAAGGCACACCCGTTGAGTGTGGGCGCGCTCGAGCCAATTTCGAGCAGCAGCCATCGTGGCTCGGGGCAACCGTGCGGGGGCGTTCGGCCTGAAATAGACCAACGCCGCAGCGCTCGACGCAACCACTCAAAGTTTGAGTGGTGTGTTTTTTTTTTTTTTGCTTTTCGTTAAGGTTTAAGCTTTTTTAATTGGACGGGCGATTTGGCGTTGAAGCCATGGTCACCTGTTCCCAGGGCAGGGATATTGCTGACCACGCGCCGCCGCAACTTTGTCGCATGTTGTTCAAGTCAGCAGCATGCTGACGACGAACTGCACTTTGTCGACCTTTTTGGCAGCTGGACTGGCAAGTACCTAACATACAGAATTACAGAGTAGATTCATACAAAAAAAAACCTCAGGCATAACAAGTGACTATAGTGATCTGATGCAGAATGACAGTTTTGCTGCCATCCATTGCAACGTTTCAAAAGCAGAAAGGTGAAAAGATGAATTACTGTCTAAAGAGCATCGGTTCGAGTCAGACTTTCCCACTCGGAAGCCCAAGTGTTGAACCCCGCTGCTACTTTTTGTCGATTCCTTTCACGACCATCCAGGCCCCTAACGTCGCCGATCGTCAATCGTGTGCCATGTTGTCACTTGTGTGTGGTGGCCGCAAAGCTGTTTGCTCACCTGACAAAGAACACACCTTGCTTGCTGCGATCGTGCCGCGCAAGTCGTCGTCATTACTGCCTACCTCCCTCACCTTCCCCGCCCTCCGCTCGTACGATTTTATTAATCACGGCTAATTTATTTTTCTTTCATTACCCCGTTGTTGACTGTGCAACATTGCTGGCTCTTGGAAGGATTGGTCGCCGCCTTAATGGCCGGGCACGACGCGATTACATTATTGGCGCGAGAGGGGGGGGCCTTTGTGCGCGGCGGGTTTCCAAGATGGCCCTGGGACAGGTGTTGTGGAGTCGGGGCTTCGTGAACAATACCTCCCCGCGACATTCCCGCTAAATGTTAATCAATGTGTGCACTTCAAGCTCATTCATTAGATCGAGCGGCTCTTTGTGCGGCAGGCTTGTTTACTATTAAGATGTTGTTTGGCTTGCCCGACAATGATGCAGTTTGTTAAGGGTAGGACAGGATTCCGCTGTCATGGGGATTAGAATGGAAAAGTTGTGAGAATCGCAAAATCCCTTTGTTTGAACACGTGAACCCTCAAGAAGACTTTGAGACGGTCGAAACATCGGGCAAGCCGGACAATTTACCACCCAAAAAGCCGTCCAGCTCCAAGCGAAATTTAATCGAGTTTTCATTGGAAAGTTTGCCTTATCCCCTTAAAAAAGTGGAGCAAGCACTGTTTTTCAAATTCCTTCGTTTTCTTTTATACTACTGGGCACGGGCAGTTTAGAATCATCAAAATTAATGCAAACCATTCAGTTTAGTGCAGCGAAGTCCCGTGAAGCATTACAACTTCAGAAACAATTGACCTCTTAGTCTACCTCCTAATTTAACAGGCAAATCTTCAAAGTTTGATCACCAGACTGTTTTCTGAACTCAAAATTGCTTCAAAATGTCCAGCGTGATGCAGTCTAGTTTCGTGAAGCTCTGATAATCAAAACAAACTTGAAGACATCGTCTACCTCCTAATTCAGCTAGTAGATCTTGAAAGTTTAAGCATCAGGACTGTGCAATGAAGTCAAAATTGCTCTATT
This sequence comes from Culex quinquefasciatus, assembly GCF_015732765.1. Classification (NCBI taxonomy): domain Eukaryota; kingdom Metazoa; phylum Arthropoda; class Insecta; order Diptera; family Culicidae; genus Culex; species Culex quinquefasciatus. The sequence continues at coordinate 114,023,571 of NC_051863.1, read as the reverse complement.
TTTTCAGAGTCATTCAGTACAGTTTCGTGAAGCTCTACCACTAAAGCATACCTGAAAGACTTCGTCTACTTCTATGTTCTCAAACCAGTTAAAATTTTGAAGATCTGGAAATCAACTAATAACTAGATGCTGTGTTTATCAACTTTTTTCCAAAAGAACTCCAGAAGACTTCATGGGAACACACTGATTTTAATACAATTTCACCTTTTCGAAATTACGAGAAAATCAAATCTTTAAGTTCTGGTTGATCAACCAAGAGGTAAACGCATTTCTAGCAAGTTTGTGTAAAATGGTATAACTTCACAAACCTCACCTCAAGCCGTACTCCACGTAACTCCAAATTCAAAAAAAAAAATACTTCACCACAAAAACCAACCTCTCCATACCGGATTGAGCGGTGTCATTTCTGGTTCACGCGATAAGAGACAAACGACGACGACCACGACGTGACACACATTTCATTTCCTTTCCTGGTTCCATCTCTCTCTCTCGCTAGCAGGCTGGCCCCGGGGTTCGATTCCCGAGCAAAATATGTTGTGTGATGTGTACGTTCGCGCGCGCGATAGAGAGCAAAATAAGAAAGCAAACACAACACAACAACAGCCGCCCAACGGCCGCGTACTATCAAAGCCAACGGAAGCAACCACTTCCGGTCGTCGCCGTTGAAGGTTTATGACATCTCACGTACTACACACACTGGTTGAACTGGTGCCCGGGCCCCATATCAGCGCGAGCGCGCCAGACTCGAGCGCGGGCTTATCAGTAGTAGCAGAGCTTCACCCAGTGTTGTGCTCTCGGAGCCATCAGCGTTCACAACTTGGAGATTTGGTTGTAAGTCGGCAGCACACGTTGTTTGCCTCTCCTCCGTTCAGAGCCGGGAGGACTAATCAGCTGATAAACAACGGTGTGTGGTAATCTCGAGTAAACGGGCCGGGCAGAGAGGAAGCGAGATCAATACGGGAGATTATTGGGGGTTTAAAGGGACGTGGCTTGAGCTGGATGTTCCGTGCTTCGATTTATTTGAATACTTTCAATTTCAATTTGATCTATCGAACAGTTTGGAGAGGTCAAATTCGCTTCAAAATGTTCAGTGTGATTCAGTGAAGTTCGGAAAAGCTCTGCCAATACCGAACAAACTAGAAGACCTCTTAGTTTATCAAGTCGATCTTCATAATTTGACTTACCGTACAGTTTGTAGTAGCTAACACAACAGCAAAATATCTAGTGCGACTCAGTGTAGTTCTGTGAAGCTCTACTTCTCAAGAAAAGTAACAAGACATCGTTTACCTTCAAAATTTGGCTTTCCAAATTGCTTTACAATTTGCAGTATGATGCAGTGCAGTTCCGTGAAGCTCTATAACTCAAGAAAAACTGGCAGATATCGACTACATCTTAGTTTGAAAATCAGGTCTTGAGAATTCAACAATCTGGACAGCATATAGATGTCAAAATTTCCAGGCATTTGCTCTAAGCTCTACTACTCTATAAAAAAGACATCGACTATTTCTTAGTTGATCAAGCAGATCTTGAGATTTGTAACATCCAAACTCTTCGTAGAATTCGAAATTGCTGCAAAAGGTTCAGTGTAGTTCATCGTAGTCCCGTGCAGCTCTACTGCTACATTAAAACATTAAGGTATCGTCTACCTACTAGTTTATTAAACAGATCTTCAGAAGTAGACAATCCGGACAGTTCGTTGAGGTCCAAATAGCTGAAAAACGTTCAGTGTGATTCAGCTGTTCACATTGAACGCTTCTGTTAAGAAAAACTTGACATGGACTTAACCTTCCTCTGCGTTGATCATCAGATCTTCAAGAATCTAACTTCAAACCAGTGTGTAGGACTCGTTATCTCACCAAACGACTTAGAGAGTAGAACAAAAATCTCCCAAGACGCCTAATCGGCGCTCATCCGCCAGAAGGTCAACGATTCCGTTCCTTTCCCGCCACAAAAAATAGACCCAGAGCAAACATAAACAACTCGAATTTCTAATCAAAATTTCGCAAGCTTCGTCCGCGCAACACAACCTAATCGCCCGTAAGCTCCGACCTCAAATTATGCTCGCGCGGAGAACCGTTCGTTAATGGCCTTCCCAGGGCGGAGTGGATCGCCGGGTGGCGCCGAAAGTTCACCGTCTGCAGAAAGCTCTCGATCAATTTGGCGCGCAACGTCCGCCGGAAATCGCCATCAATCTTCTCCACGCCGCTGGAGAATCGCTAGGGAGGCATGACATCCGGTTTTTCGAAACTCTCGAATTTTGGGGCGGCTTTCTAACGTTGCGCTGCGCGCTCGCCCGGCCAAAAATCCGTCTGGAGTGTGTTTGTGTGGTGCAAAATGTGCAAATTTGTGAATTCTGGCGGTATTTTGGGTGGGTTACGGGTTGTGAGATTTTCAAGATGTTGACTGCTGCAGCCGGTGATTACCCTGAAGATATTTTAGATGAAATTATGGCGCACACTGGAGCCAGGAAGGAGGGATACGCTGAGCAGACGGCGACGACGACGACGTCGTCGTCGACTGGAAACAGTTTATTTATACGGCGGTACCTGAAATAGTTGCACCGGAAATTGCGCGAGCAACGCGTCTCGTTGCGTTGCTCAGTGCAACGTCTCGTAAAGTGAGTGAAATGTGGAATATTTGGTCGAAATTGGACATTTTAACATTTGACAGAAACTACCAAGTGACAGGTACAAGTTACACAGTTGATCCTATAATCCCTTATACAACTGAAAACATGTTGCACAATGGTTACTGCAGCTGCAGTGATCCAATTTGAATGAAATTCAATAAAATCCAAGATTTTGTCCAGATTTCTCCGCGTTGGACCAGCGACCATCCCGAAAAGGGGGGGAGCGCAAGACTTTTGATTATGTTTACTTTTTGTGTGAGTGCGTGTGTGTGTGTGTGATTTCCCGTCCCGTCTTACGACGTACACACAAGTTTTGAAAGAGTGAAGTTAAAAATAAATCGCTTCATCGCGCACGAGATTTGCTCTCGAGCTGCCGAGAAGGGGTAACCCTTGCGGCACCGATTCCAACTGCATTGGCCCAAACGGCGCGAGTTCTGTGGCCCTGGAGAAGTGCAACAAATTTAAATGTTCACTATATTTTATGAAAGGTCAAACTAGTCAGTTTACGAGTTACGTTACCTTAATTAAATAACAATAGATGCGTCAGAATCGAGGCGGTTCAATGTCAATTAACAAGCTGTCAAACGGAGCACGCTAACAAAAGGTCAACCAATTTATGCTAGTTTTTCAGAAGCTCCCTTAACATTTCATGTTATATGACATTTTACAACATTCGTTATTTTGTTACATCGCGATGAACAACTTGGTTCAAAAGTTCCTCAATTGCATACATCTCGTACATCGCTACTGCAGCAAGTTTAAAACAGCAAAAGTGACAGGCCAAGAGGAGTAGGAGAGAGAGCGCGCGCGGACAACAAACATAAGAACCTCTCACCAACACAGGAGGCCGCGCCAGCAGCTTCCATTCAGCAGTATAACGGCGCTGTGTTGGTACACGACGACCGACAATTCATTAATAGCCGCAGCTTGCGCAAAGCATCCGCACTCGGTTACGTGTGCGCTGGTATTGGTTCGCATTTCATCACATGAAATTGCTGAATGATTTTCCTTTGAGCGCTGTCCCTTAACTACCCCATTTAAATTTGGTTAAAACTCTCAACTAAATCAAAAATCCGAGCATGCCACGACCTCAACTAGAGAAATCTACCCCTTCAAACCCCCCTAAATAAAATAAAAATAATAATAATAATAATCAAAGCCTCCTCCGACCGACAACCCACACGCGAGCACGCCTCCCTTTCTGTGTTGGTGATCGATCACATTCTTCTGAATGAATTAATGTTTCCGCTCGGTCCGCATGCCTCACACGCACACACACACCCAAACACCACATGTCGCCCACTGTCGTCGGCATGGCACACTACCACCAAGGAGCGTTCAGGCAGGGTCGTTTTGCCACACACCATGAAAGCCCACTTCCTGTGTGTCGTAGTGTGTGCCGTGTGTGGGTTGCGCTATGCTGCCTCGCCTGCAAACGCATACAAGCGCACGGGAAATGGAGGGGGAGGGGGGGTGTTATGCGAAAGTATGCGAGAGGAGAAGGCAACATATGTGGCGGCATACTGCGGTTCGTTGTGAATGGGGTTGGGATTTTAAGGACAGTTTATTTATTTTCTAATCTTTGTAATTTTCTATGCATAAGAATCACAAGTGATCACTCGTCTTAAAACATTGAAGCGTCAAAAAGATGTTTGCAATTTTTAAAACAGTACAGTCATAAGATTCAAGAAAAGTTTCAAAAACAAAATACTTTTTGTTGTCATTATCGAACTGCAAAAACATCTAAAGCATTTTGAAACGCTTCACTATTTGCCCTCTTTCCATTTTAAATGCCAGATTTGAATACAATTAAAACTCAAAAAGTAAATTGTTTACATTGATTATTTTCATTATATTGAACTTGCTGAAACAAGTTTCAGAGAAAAAGCAGTGACATTGAAAGACAACTGGCACTTTCTTAAAATATATCAGTCAGACTAATTTAAACACTCAGTGTATCCTGCTCACACTTTATGGTTACATCTGAACGATTGACATTTTCTTAGATACAATTTTTCGATATTATATATGATTTTACCGGATTCCATATTGGGAAAGTTTCATTCAGACTTTGATAGCTTTTAACTAAATCTAGTTGATTTTATATTTTTTGATGATTTAAATTTTCAGGTGAAAAATGTGTTACCTTAATTTGTGACTTTGCTTAAATTTTTAGAATTTTTCAGTCGGCAGCTGGTTCAACTCTTGCAATACTTGCTTGTTGCATGGTAGTAGTCAAATAGAGTCACTTGGATGCACATTGTATGCCAAGTATTTTATCTATCCTCTTCTAATTTTGCCCAACAAAAGCAAGGTGGCAAAAATTATTGCCTAAAATTTAAACCTGCATCAACAAAATCCTGTATAATCGATTTTAAACTGTTTGGAATACGTAGTACATCATTTGATCACCATTCGATCACATATCGGATCAAGACGTGAAACTTGAAAAAAATGTTGTCATAAATTCATTGTCTCTCGGCTCTGACCAAAGTCGAAGAGTAGGCAAAAAAAATATATAAAAATTGAAACCACAATCCTAGGTTTCAACATTTGAATGAAAAAAGTGTTTTAAAATGCATTTTACAGGCGTACAGTTGCTTTCCAATCATTAGTTTTGAAAATATCGAGATATTGACGGATTTTCGTGGGACTGCACATTGGTATTTCATGAAAATTTAAAATGTTTTCAAAGGAGTTCAAACATGCTAAATATGATTATAAACGCGGTAAATGCATTTTAACTGATTTTCAGTTGATTAAACTTTAATTTTCATTAAAATTATGAAAATTTCCAAAAAAAAAAAAATTTGCCCCCGGATTATTCAGACCAATTTTGAAGGGGGCGGGGTGAGGGGGCGACATAAACTTTGAAAAATATTAGCGAAGGCCTTTATTGCGGTTTTTCCATCAATAAACTTGATAATCAGAAATTTTATTGCCTTACCTTTTTAAAACAAGATTTTTTTTACTTTTTTGAATGAATGCAAAAAAATCACTAAAATAAATTTTAAAACCCATCCCAATAGACTATTTCATCTTAAAATAGCTGAAAACCTAACAAGCAGCTCCCCTTTTTTTGGTTGGTTTGCTTTAAACATCAAATAAAAAAGTTAAAAATTGAAATTACAGGCCACGGTTTCAACATTTGAATGAAAAAAGTGTTTTAAAATTTATTACACATCTGTCCAGTTGTTTTGCAATCATAAGTTTCCAAAATTTTTAGTTTGCGGTGCTAAAAATTGCAATTTTATTAAATCTCAAAATATTTTTAAACAAGCCCAAATAAGCTAAATATAATTATCAATGCAGAAAAAGGCGTTTTAGATTGTTTTGAGTTGATTAGACTTCTATTTCCATTGAAACTTTCCAGTTTTATGAAAAAATGTTAGTTTTGCCCCCAGATTTTTCGAACTAATTTTGAAGGAGGGGGGGGAAGTGACATGAACTTTGAAAAATATTTGCAACGGCCTTACTGATGAATATCATTTTAAAAATACATTCTAAAATTAACCATTATACAATCTAACCATCAAGAATTTAAAATTGTTTACACATTTATTTAAATTAGTTTTAGTTTTTTTTTATTTCCTGATTTCTTGGAAAGTTTTGATCATAGTTGGGGATCCAAAACTAGAATAATTGCAATGTTCTCTTTTCTTAACAAAAAAATTATACGCCTTCCATAAATTCAAAGTTTCAAAGATAGAAATAATAGTCAAAGAAGTTACGGGAGACCATTAATCTTATCAAGTTTTTTTTTCCATACACAATATATTTATGAAGTTTTAATAACTGTCATTCATGATCGCAATCACATTAAATCTAAATGTCTATTACTTGAAGTCTGTCATAATTTAACTAAAAGTTGCTTTTATGATTAAACAATAAAATTGTAATAAAATTAGGGGAAAACTTGCCAGCTATACACTTGAATTAAATATTTGAAATTTAAATTCTTCCAAAGCCCAACATTTCCCGCCAACACACTTCCAAAACTCGCTATAGCAAACATCCCACACACAAAAGTCGGTGCTCTCCCAGGACAACAAAACTGCACACCGCGCAGGTGCACAAATTCATCAGAATCGCAAAAAAGAAAAACACACACAAGGGATGTTGCAGGAAGTGCATCCCGATCCTGGCGACGAGCCTAAAACGGCACATACACCCACACACACACACAAGCGATACGACATCCTTTTTGCGGTTGGTTAGAGCGAGAGCCCGAAGAACCCTGACAGAAGGAGAGACCGAAAAAGAATCGGTTTCCACGAAAAAGGGAGGTTCTGGGCACTGAGGCCGCTCTCTCTCGCCTCGTGTGAGTGTGAGGGTGTGTGGCAAGGATATTTCGTTGTTTATTTTGTGCTGTGTGTCGTTCAAAAGATTCGAATTCCGGTGCCGGGTAGGAACCCGACTTCCGGTCTTTTGTGGCAGCGTGGGAGTTTCCTGCCGGTTGAGCAGCGAGCGAGGTTCGTCGCCGTTTTGGTATCAGCTGTCTCGGGGTCGTCCCGGAAGGGGATTGTTTTCGCAGCTGGCCTAGCTGCTGGGGTGCCTAGCGGGAACGCACCCGTGGGAATGCGATTTTGTGAACTTCCTGAAGCTTATGGAGGGGGTGGTTTTAGGGGTTTTGGAAGGGATAAGCTGAAAGTGTGGTAGAATTACACCTTCGTCTGTAATCACTCAAGTTGTTCCAAATTCGAACCTACTTTTTTATACAATTTGTGTTTTTTTTATTTCTAAAATCAAATATTTGACTCATAATTTGTATTTGAAAAAGTTTGAGTTTTAACAAATCTGAGTGTTTGGGTGAAGTTAACAGATTCTTAACACTCAGCGTACCTTCTCATGCTATTGAGAAATCTTTTTCTCTGAAAAAAACAAACTAAAAAATCCAAAAACCAGAATCGATCGCGACTCGAATATTCTTTTAAAGTGAAAAGCCCCTTTTTGACACTCTGTGGAGATAAAAAGAATTTTGTGTATGTGTGCGTTTCCGGTAATTCGAGGGCATTATTCTCTCAGTCAAACAAGAGACCAGTTTACTCTTGGCCGTCTGATGTTGACTAGTTTATCCTTTTAGAAATGGGATTTTAAAATTTTCATTCATGTGATCAAGCTAAATATGAGTAAAATTTGGTATCGTCAAACGTGAAAACGAAAAACTAAATAATTTTTGCGAGCCTAAAATATGTATTCATTCGTTCATGCCAAAAAAAGTGATCAACACCTGTCCCCCGGTGATAACCCGATCCGGTCTACCTCCAAACCCAGCTGGAGACCAGGTTGATCGATAATGTCCACTAGAAGATAGTGGGGCAGGACGCGGAGGCATCATCTAGAAAATTGTGCGAAATTAAGTAAAACTCATTGTAGAAAACAAAGAAGTTACACACATTTTTCTAAAAAGTGCTGCAAACAACTCCCATGAGATCTTTTTTCTTTGTTTTTATAAGTATAGAAAACACTCAAAAATTATTCAAAAAAATATTTTTTGTGCATGAATTGTTTGATAAACATATCAACTCCAAAACCCTTACGCATTTGACGTTAAATTTATCATCATACTATTTCTACAATCAATTGTTTAAAAAAGTGCGCTTAGGGAGACTTGATCCCTGCATTTTAACAGTCACTGGAATCAGCCTCAAGATTAAATAATTGGGTTGGGTCTTCGTACATAGTTTTCTTTAGAATAGTTGTACATAACTTACTGCAGTTTGAGCCATTTTTCAAAAAAATTGTAAACAAAAATTACCAGCTTTTGTAAACATGCCCAATTTTTATCTTAAAAAAGAAAATTTTAAGTTTTTAAATATTTTGCATGCTAAACTTTTTATATTTTGAACACAAACGTACATGTTTAATGTGAAATTGCTGTAACTTATAGAAAATTAAAAGTTGGGATGAATAAGAAACATTTTGCTTAAGATTTCTTCAAAATGCATTTTGAAAATGATGGTTTAAAATATTTTTTTAAAACGCTTGGCATGATTCGAAGAGCTTTTCTGATGAAATACCCTTATCAGCCAAACATAGTTGAATGTTTAAGCTTTCAATTCATACAAAAAGTTTATAGTTTTGTGAGAAATTGACAGAGTTATGTGCGATACAAAAAAGGGGATCAAGTCTCCCCACTCTCCCCTAAATTAATATAATAGTTTTGGTTTTTCTTCATTAAGGTGGCTCCGGGCTGTGCACAGTTCGAAAAGTAGAGTTTGTATAAACAAAATTTGGTCTCTGTTTTGCCTTCCTCACTGAGGTTAGGCTATAATCCTGCTCTAAAAATGAACTTTGTATAAAAACGTCGTAGACCCACCTTCATGTATACATATCGACTCAGAATCGAAAACTGAACAAATGTCTGTGTGTATGTGTGTGTGTATGTATGTATGTGAGCAAACAAACTAGCCCATGTTTCTCGGCACTGGCTGAATTGATTTGATCCGAACCTGTTACATTCGACTTGGTGTAGGGTCCCATAGATCGAGTTTTATACAGATTGAAGTTTCGATAAGTAGTTCAAAAGTTATGTATAAAAATGTGTTTTCACATATATCCGGATCTCACTTAAATGTATGTAAACTATGTCCAGGTCCATCATCCGACCCATCGTTGGCTAATCGAAAGAACTTTCCAACGAGTCCAAAACATTGAAGATCTGGCAACCCTGTCTCGAGATATGGCCACTTATGTGATATGTACTTTTTTATTCTGGATCTAAAAAATAGATGAAATTTGTGTACAGCCAATGTTGGTAATGAGTGAGGAAGGCCCCAACCACATAGGTGGATTATGTTAGTTTTTATGCGTTATACTGCCCATGTTCGCATAAATGTCCCATATGCAAAATCAGCAAGCAAAGAAAAACGCAAGAAAAGTTTGTCCCACACATAAGGCTACATGTTAAGTTTTCACGAAAAAAGTGGATTTCCTCCTGGATGTTATAGGCTTTTCTGAAAGATCACACGATTCTGAACAAAACTACAACATCAACTCAAAAACGATGAAAATGCATATGGGACATCTATGCGATCAGGGCAGTATCTAGGTAATCTCCCACTAATGAACTCCAAAATAAATCAATGAGCATACTATTCATAAAAGAATTTCATCATCAATTTCACAAAAAATACAACTTTACAATTCAATCCATAGAGAATTTGGGGAGCAGTGAGCAACCATTCGTTGGCTGATATGGGCTTATATTCACTCTCGATACGTTTCGGACCAACGATTCAGATGATTCGATCGACAGTGAGTGGTTGATCATTGCCTGTAAGAGAATTGATAAAATCGAAATCAAGTAAAGTAAATTTCCACATCATCATCAAAAAAAAATGAGGTAAAAGTTGAAACTCGATGATGATTTTACCCAACAAGCTCAAATTTTACAACTGTGCCCCCGACAATCTCACTGTCATACGGAAAGCGGTTCCCGTCGTGAATCGTCGCCGCACTAACAAGAAGAACTGGTTTCCAATCATAATCGACGACGGTCGTCGTCCGCGTCGGAGCCACAACAACTTTGGAGACGACGGTGATAATGAGTACAGCAGGGTTGCGATGGTTTGACAACGTTTGTTTTGATTTGCCAACAAAACAAAAGGCTGGCAAACCATCGAATTTTCACTGCACGGACAGGTAGCACACCAGACGGGGTAGGGAGAGTAACCTGAAGATCTGGATTTGGACAGGTCTGAGAGTGTGCGCGCGCGCGCGTCAACGGCGTCTTATTAGGGTGGCGTCAGCGATATTTCATTTATTTTTAATTTGTTTAGCAGATTTCGCGCGCGCATGGTGGACAACACATCTCGATGTCTGAGTCTTGGTGTGGGATTTAAAGACAGACGACGAAATTTGTATGGCGTGCGACGACGACGGGATGATCGCGTGATTTAATAATAAATAAACAAAAGGCGAAGTGAGATGAGCCACTTCTTTGGATGTTTTTTTTTTTTCTTGGGGGGAAGATATTAAGATCAACACGAAGCATCAGTTCGTTTTGATATGTAAACAGTGGAGTTTTCACCAAAAGTTGTTGAGAGTTTGATAGAATATTTTAATCATGCCTCAGTGATTTCAGTTGATTTAGATTTAGAAAAAAAAAACTAGCTTGGACTAATTCATGTTGCAAAACTCCAAAAATACCTCTATCGGGCGCTTGGCTAAGTCCTCGACCAGGTCAAAACGCAGCCATTGAGAATGGACGAACAAAAAGTCCAAAAAAAAGAGAGCCAGATGAATGCTTCATTCTTGATTCCAGAGTTTGGTATCTCTTCGTGGTAATGATCATAAAAGAAGCACCTAACATCGCTCGTTCGTCGTCCGAGTCGTTCCGAGGAATTTCATTGAGCTTGAACTCTGGAAATTCCTCAACGGCTCTTTGGGTAGAGTTGGGAAAGTAACGAAGAGACAGAACTACCTGGGGCCATAAGCTTTGGTACAGGTAAATTTTGGCACCTTCGCATTAGAGTTGGTCCCTTTTGCGCAGCTATAAACCCTGGGCGGCCTGGCGAACCGGACTTTCGGAACGAATCAGCCAATTGGCCCCGGTGCTATTGATCTCATTGTTCGCGCTCAAGTGCTATTGTTTTGCCGGATGGTCTCTTGAAGTGAAGGGGACCCCTCTATTTGTTTACGACCTTCTTCCAGGGACGCGTAGGATCTACTGGAGATCCCGAGAGGTGTGTAATTATGATGATTACTTGTACCAGGACGGGAAGCAATCTCCGAGGTAAGCATCTCAGCCCTCGAGTCCCTTGGCAGGTCGCCGCTGTAAATTTGAGCACGAAACAAAGTGTCATAAAACCCACACGCAGAGGAGGAGCGGTACCGTACGGGGACGACACTTGAAACTTTCCCCCCTGTGGCTATTCTGCCCGGCAGCAGCAGCTGCTGCGACCGACCACTTGGCCGACGACGACGACCGCTACAGGATTAATTTTTTACGACTTGACACATCCAGCAGTGGGTCTTCTCTCGTTCGCCCCTCCTCGCCGAAACCTGTTGTCGTTGAATTTCCTGACATTGGCGTTCGTAGGTCGCCGTGCCATCCGATACCTCCCGGAGGCCTAGGGCGATACCACCTGATTCACCACGTCCGCCGAGCGGTTGCTGCGGTGAAACCCCCTCGGGACATGACCGGAGAACGCACACAAAACTTGATCGTCTCTCGCGACCACTGCTCGAAAAAAGGTATCAGTTTCAACCTGATCTCCGGACGCGACGCGTCCCAGAAATTATAGACCCAACTCCCGTCGCACCCCTCCCCTTCCTCCTCCGGGGATCCCAACGAGGTCACCCGTAAGCTCCGGCTCTCAAATCGGATAAAATCTGTCGATCATCAAATTAAATTAGATTCACGCACCCGCGGATTCCCGGGGCCGAGCTAGGATTGCGTGTTACGTTGTCATCCCGCGTGGTCCCTGGCTGATCGCCGAAGAAAGAAATCTCGCTCTCTCGACGATCATCATCGCTCGTAATTACGTCCGACGTGTATAGGGCACTCTCTACGCAGCTGGTACGCAGCTGTGCGTGCACATGTGAGTTGGTCGTGTGTTGCTCCAGAGTGCCCTACATCGGGGGGAATGGGGCTTTGCGGATCTGCTGTTGTTGCCCAAGATGTCAAACTAAATTTTTTGATCTTTTAAATTTTGTATTGTAAAAAATGTTTCTTTTTCCCCCACCTCAAAAACAAGCAAATTTTGAACAGTCTCAAACCCTGTCCCCAGTCGTACATCGCACAGCAACCCAGCATCGTGTAGAAACGGCTGGAAGATTACCCCAACACCCCGCACCAACGACCCCCTCGCGGACTTCCGAGAGCGCGATCGAGGGCAAACGTGTAACAACAGAAGCTGATCTCTCCGCGCGCACGTCCCATCCCGTCCCATCCGGAGTTGGAGTCCCCCCCGAAACGGACAAATGACAACCCGGCGGCGGCGGGTGCAGGCGCGCGCGCGAGAAAGACGAAGATCGTCATGAACTGGTGAAGGAACACAGAAAGGTTGTTATTACACTCTCTCTCTCCCTCGCCCTGACCGTCCGACGACCGCGAGTGGCCGGGTTTTCGAGAGAAACAGGTCGACCGCGAACTGTGTGTGTGCGCGCCTCGTGCCCCCTGTCCCTGGCCATGATCGTGGAATGAAAGAAAGCATCTTCTTTGCTTGCTTCTTCCACTCTTCTCCACGTCAGGTCGAGCTCGAAGGAGTCGGTCGTGGAGCAAGTCGTGGCGGCGACCAGCAGGAAGAGAAAGAAAACAACAAAACACAACACACAAACGAAATAATAAAACAACCTTTGAGACGAAGGAGGAGGAGGGCAGCAGGACCGCGAGGGGACGGGCACGGCGGATCGTATGAACGGGGTCTGCGGGCCTGCTACTACCGTGAGTCCGGCGGGGAGACTACACCGCCGCCGCCGCCGTCCGTCAAGGTTGTCGACCTCTGACTTGGTACTTTTGCGCGCTGCTGACTGATCGGTTTGGCAACAGGCTGGGTCTGAGGAGAAGCGCACGCAGAAGTTTCAACGTGGAGTGTTCCCGTTGTTGAGCTCGGTTCTGGAATCAAGTCGGGGTTTAAAGAAACCGTGTACCTTTACGTTTTGAAATGGATCAAGTTTAATCTCAAACAGGTCACGTGATACTAATACGGTCCATATCGAAGTACAATCAAAGAACTTATGTACCTTAATCTGGGGTGAAATGGGACTGCTTTTAAGCCATGTATCAACACGATATTTTGATAATTTTCTCTTGTTTCAGTTAGAACAGACATAAAACATCAAATTCATTTTTGAATCGGTTCTAGATCAATTTACGAACTAACAAATTCAAAAATGCTTGGAATTGTTAAACTGCACGACCTTTAACTGCTCTTTAAGTAAACGCAATGAAAATTTGATTTGTTTCAGAAAAAAAACAAATAAGTGTCGCAATGGTTGTTACTGCAAACTATGCAGAGAAAGATACTTAAACAATTTCCAAAACTAAAGTTTTCAACTGTGTCGTCCCTTTTCAGACTGTAGTTAGTCCCGATTTGCTCTAGTGACAGTAGCATATATAAAATATAATAAATAAATAATCATATTTTTTCACAATTCAAGCCAAAATCTGTAATTGTGTTGACTTAAGCAGAAAGCATTTCTAAAGCAGAAAGAAACCATATAAAGTATGCTTGTATCAACATCGTAAGTGACCAGAATAATGAAACCAATTGAAGATTTAAAAAACAAGACGCATGACAAAAATATAAGATGGATATTATTAAGAATATTTGCATCCTCATTTCAGGATATCAGGAATTTCTAATTTGGAATGGATTTTGGTGAATTTCACTCAGATCTAAGTAGTTTCGGTTTTAATGAAAACGGAGTGATTTTAAATGTGCGGGTAACAGATTTATTATTAAAGCTTTTATAAGACCACTTTTCTAATTAAGATAATAAATAGAACTTCAACATGGGAATTCCACAATCCAAAAGTTGTTTCCAGACAAATATGCATTTATGGGCAAAAATTGCTAGAAATATTAACACTTTTTACTTGTTTACTATTTGAAGACAATTCTTATGCCAAATGCTTTAAGGTTAAGGTCCTTTTTCCATCCAATTAGCTGATTTCCGTTAAATAAACAAATGATGTTGCAAAACTTTTTATTGAAATTTGCTGGTACATGTCCTACTGATTTTTGAATTAATCAGTGTCAATTGAAATCACATTTAGGAAACTGTTATTGAACATCAAAAATAATAATAATGCTTGATAATTATTTAATTTTAATTTTAAATGGAATTTTAGTAGACTATCTGTCAAAGTGGCAAATGTCAGTTAACTGTGAATTCAATAAAATCTAAATTACTGAATCGTTACTGAAGTTTCAGTTGATGCAAATTCAGTAAAACTTAACTGAGTTTCAGTGAAAAAAATTTGGCTTCGCCTTAAGCTGTCACTTAATTTTGAAGAAAATTTTAAAAGAGGGAGAAATATACAAATTCAAAAATATTTGCAATTACCTAAACAAAAACATTTGGATTATTAATTAGGTGTTAAGAGTGAAATCGATCAATCTTTGAGTTTTTTCTGGAAAAAAATGTTCAGAATACCATTCGTCTCCATTGAAATCGTTAGACTCGAACAAATTTTGATGGAGACGTATGAGGGCATTTCAATCGTTAGAGAAATCTAAAATCCCATTCGTCTAGCGCGTTTCTCCACTCCACATTCCCTCGACAGCTTGTAAAAAGCATATTCCGCCAGCAGCGTTGGAAAAAAACGAGCCGAACATTAATGTCCTAAAAGAATCATCTATAAATAGAGACGATTTTTAAAAATACCTTCAAAGAGCACACCTCATCTGTGCTGCCCCCCTCCCTTAAGATGCGAGGAATACAGCGATGAAAAGCCATTTTGCCGGCCTACGTCAATCGAATTGGCGTTGTGAGAGTGTGTCTGCCGGTCTTTCCCCAACCCCATTTGCACAAAACACCGCCACACGCTAGGTGAGGAAAAATTTTCCGCTCGTTTCCACACCAGCGAAAGGAAAACTCACATTCACACACGTGGATAAAAATAGCCACCACCCCCCAAATCTGGAACTCTCCTCGGGCCCTTCTTTTTACCCCTTTCTCCAGGCAAAAATAAGAATGACCCTCCCCCACACCTCCCCTCGAACGTACCGGGGGTTGATCTCGCGCCGGACAGGTGCCACTCCGTCGAGTGTCATAACCCACCTGGGTGACGTGTGACCTTCTGGGAGCAGCGCGCGTCAATCTCCCAAAGAATGGGCAGACACGCTTACAAGGAGGGGGACAATACAGAGAAGAAGAAGAAAGAAAATCCGAAGAACCACGCGCGCTTGGGTTCAGCCACCCACGCGCAATCTTTTGTGATTGTTTACTGTTTTTATGGGGGAAAGGTTGATTTCAAAAGTTGAATTTGTTTTTTTTAATTCCTTATATTTCTTAAATTTCTTACATCTTAAATTTCTCAATTTTTTTTAAATTTCTTAAATTTCTTAAATTTCTTAAATTTCTTAAATTTCTTAAATTTCTTAAATTTCTTAAATTTCTTAAATTTCTTAAATTTCTTAAATTTCTTAAATTTCTTAAATTTCTTAAATTTCTTAAATTTCTTAAATTTCTTAAATTTCTTAAATTTCTTAAATTTCTTAAATTTCTTAAATTTCTTAAATTTCTTAAATTTCTTAAATTTCTTAAATTTCTTAAATTTCTTAAATTTCTTAAATTTCTTAAATTTCTTAAATTTCTTAAATTTCTTAAATTTCTTAAATTTCTTAAATTTCTTAAATTTATGAAATTTATGAAATTTTTTAGGTTATTAGTTTTTTCTTTTTTTTATTTCTTAATTTTTATCAAGTTTTGGAGATTCTTAAACTCTTCTAATTTTTGAAATTTCCTAATGCTCCATCTTCGGAGCTTCTTAAGGGTGCACAGCACCCAAGGAAGTTGTTGTCTTCTCATTCCAAAATTGCAAAAAAAAACTCGGACCCAATCCTGCAACAATCTGATTGTAAAAATAGGATTTTTTTTTGTAAATCGCTTAGGAGACAGTACTTTAGGGGATGAATAAAAATTATATCGATAATTCCCGTAGTTTCGAAAACACTAAAATATCTGTAACTCTGACTCTGGTTGATGTGCAACGTTAATGTTGATTTTTTGGAATATCTCTTCACTTTCGCTTGATTTTAAACTGGAAAGTTTTATAGATCTCATAATTATCTTTTTTTCTGTTCAGATAAAAACAACACAATTTTATGTATTTTATAACCCTGTTAATGTTCAAATAATGCTTATTTTTTAACTGTCAACTAACCATCTCTAAAAGGCAAACAAAAGTTTTATCAAAATTAATTAAAGATTTCATTGCAATGTATTCACAAATTATGTCATTAAAAAATTAGAATGTACAAGAAAATAATGTTTTTTTGCAGACCAAAAATGCTGAAATTTACTTCCAATTATGAAAACATTTTTTTAAATACATTTAAGGACTTATTAAAAGAAACAAATTTGGAATTCTTCGGGATTCTAGGTGTCCAATCGTACTCCTCCTCCCGAACCTCATGCAGTCTCAGAAAAGAAAACAAAATCTCGTAGGACGTTGACGACGTCGCGTCACTTTGCATCGTCCCACTTTTTTTTTCTTACGATCTCTATCGACGATGTCCCCGAACGAACAAAAAAAAAGCTCACAGGCACGTGGCAGAGCTCCACCAACGCCCACCAAATCGCGGGCTTCTCTGGGGGGGATTGAGAGTAGGCAAAGCCGGTCTTTGACGGGCCGGCCCACGTGCAAAGTTGGCACACGTGCTCAGGTCGTGGTGCGAAACTGGAACGATTGGGACTGATGTGGGTGGAGCGTACAAGATAAACCTTTTGATGAACTTCAGAGTCCGGGTATGAGGGTTCGGAGTAATGTAGGCTTGAACTCAATCGATGTAAATAAAACGATTGATTGAAGTGATTTTCAGCAACGCAATTGATTAAGATTTACACAGGAGACAGTCGATATTGATAAGAATTATTATGATGACCAAGGTCGTTGCCGTGAAAATCCGATCTACGAACACCTCATGCTCTTTATGGCGTTGATCTCTGCCATTTTACCACAAAATTGGGTGCGCTTTCTTCTCAATTCAAAAGTTCTCGTGTTCTTAATATTGAAACACTACAAAGAGTCGCCAAGATTCCTTCAGTTCCGGAACCGATGTTCATCGCGAATCACATCGACTCCTCCTCGAATGTGTGTCACATTGGCTGGTGCGCGAAAGTAGATCATCTCCAGCGCTCCTCTTCCCAAGTAGCTACACCACCAGACCTATCCATACAAAGTGCGTCCGTCTGCCGTGACTTGGCGAATCTGTCACCGTCGTCGCCACCAGCATTCCTGAACCCCGGACGAGCGTGAACGTCGTCGTCGTCGTCGCGAGATCCCGCTGAAAGCTCAACCAGAAACCAGTTGTGTGTGTCAGCGCTGAAATCGCATCGACAAACTCAAAACCTGTACGCTCTGAATGATCGTCCGGGGGTACGCGCGGGGTGCGGGCCGTCAATAATGTCCCTGACGCCAGTGTAATCAAGCAAGTCGCGCGTTCTGTCGACTTGATCGTCGTCGTCGCCGCCGTAGTCTATACCGTGTGGACCGGTCAGCATTCCATTCTCTGTCTCGTTCGTTCGTTCTCTGCGCGCGCTGGCTGTAGCTATCAGGTCCCGGTTGTTGTTGTGATCGTACGAAGAAGCAGCCCCGAAAAAAAAACACGCGAGACAACGGCGAAGAATTAGCAGCCTCAACCTCGAGGCAGGGAGAAAAATTCTAAACATTCGTAGAATTTCTGGGTTTCTCCTCCTTCATCCCGTCCGTCCGTCCATTCTGCTTCTTCCATTGACACTCTCCGACGACGACGACGACGACGATTGCCGATTCATTCCAATCGCTCTCGGCCGGGGTCTTCGGCGCTGTATGTAAACAAAGTTTTGTGCTCCTCGAACATGAAATTAAGTTCTGCCGTCGTTCTTTATTTTTTGCGCCTTCGGGATTACCTCATCTCTGCTTCCTCCTACTTCTCGTCTCTTTACGCTCTTCCTCCTCAGTTCGTCACCGGCTGCCGTGGGTTTCGGTTGATGTCGTTATTGAACGCGTGGGGACAGGTCAGTTTGCGTGTTTCTTGGAGTGTTGCCTCCATTGTCAGCCACAGGAACCGGGATATGGGACGATCGTGGAGTTTACAAACATTTTTGAATTCTTTACTTAGTCCTGAGAATGTCTTTTTATGTGAAGAAATTTGACACTGGTGTTGCTAGAGATCCTTGAAATGTAAATTTGAAGACAAACCAGTTCAACAATGACCGATGCATTCTTAAGTGGAGTATCTACTAATGATAGTAATAGTAATTTTATTTGATAACGACATCCTGTATAAGAGCAGCTTCAGTGTGCATTTAGTGATAGTTTTTGCGTCATAATTTATAAAAAACGGGCTTGAAACTTTAATTAGTTTTTGCACCCTATCAACCTGGAAAACCGAGTAACAAAAACTTTAAATAAAATGTGTACTAGCTAAGCTTACTAAATTGCAAACTAGTAATCTGCGTTAATCAGTGAAGCCACATAAATTATTTTCAGCTAAGAATACATCGATATAGGTCTTTTTAGAATTTCGTATCGTAATCCTGCAACACATTTGTAAAGCTGTCAATTGTAGAAGTCAAGTCATTGAATAAAGACTTTTTTTTTCAATCTACTCTACTCTGCAGTTCAGAGTTAATTTTTAAATTCTTGATGAGTTTAGCAAACGTTACCTTATTTTTTGATAAAACATCTAATGATCTCCTTTTTCTCAATCTCCTCCACAGAAGGCGATTAAAACAACGATGACGGATCTTGGTGGACCCCGGCTGAAGCAGACGCAGACGCAGCGAAGACGCTAGCCGCATCGAGAGAGCTACATGGATCGCAGAAATGGCGGCGATCCTTTGGCGCCTCCTCGGCCCCCCAAGTCTCTGCCCCGTGTTCATCGTCCCCGGGCTCCCGAGCCGGCCATAATGAGCTCCGCCGCCGATACGACCTCGACCGCGAACCGAAGTCTCAGCAACGTACCGCCGCAACTGTCACCAAAACCTAGGAATCTAAGCTCTTCCAGTAGTAGTACGACGACAACGACGACGCCGGCTGCGCCCCGAAGCAGCAGCAATATCAGTTCATCAATTCCACCGCCGTTGCCCCCGCAGATTGTGCCGCTGACGCCGCTGCACACCCGAAGCCAACACCACCACCACCAGCAGCACCTTCTTCCTAGTAGTCATAACAATAGCAGTAGTCATAGTCTAGTACAGCCAGCAAGTACCTTCTCGCGACGACGTCCACCGGCAGCGCTACCGTCGCTCTCCGTCGCGGTGAGCAGTAGTAACAGCAACATTTTGGGTCCTCCGAGCTTGGAGACGAGCCTGCCGCCCGCCGCCACATCCCCGGTCACGCTGGCTGCGCCGCGACCCGAGAACGAAAGGCTTACGAACGAGTATGTCGACACGCCGTTCAGCAACAGCCGGCTATCGCCACCGTCATCGAACCGGGTGCCGCGATCCGCGGCGACCCCCGGGTCGGCGGTGGCAGCGCCACAAGGTGAAGATCCAACGAGTCGACAGCTATCATCAGTATCGCCGCATTCACCTAGCAGTAACAGTAGTAGTACAACGGGCAAGCCAATCGGATCGACGGCGATGCCGACGACGCTGCACGGCAGCGGTAGGAACTTTAACAATAATACGATCAACACTAGGCCAAATCAATTACCGCTGGGACAGCAGCACAGGACGGTGGGGGCGGCGGCGGTGGCGGCTGCGACGCCGTTGTCCGCGGGTGGCTCACCCACGATACAGTCAGCAACATTGCCAATTACCAAACAACCAGTATCGAACCATACCTTTAGCAAAGATGCGGCGGCGACGGCGACAGGCCTGCACGAGCTGGACTGCATCGAGCTGCACCCGTCGACGAACGGTGATCTACTTAACTCCATCACCTGTCCGCACTGTAAAAAGTGTCGCTGCGAGGAGTGCCAGCGGTCGCGGCAGCTGCCCTCGCGGTGGCTCTGCGACAACAGCTGTCTGTGCAGCGCGGAGACCATCATCGACTACGCGTCCTGTCTGTGCGTCGTCAAGGCCCTGTACTACCACTGCTCGAAGGACCACGAGATGGAGCGCGAAAGCGACACGATATCCTGCGCCGAAGATCCCTGCTCGTGTCTGCCGCACAAGCGAACGACGCGGTGGGGCCTGCTGGGCGCGCTGTCCCTCGGTCTGCCCTGCCTCTGGTGCTACTGGCCCATGCGGGGCTGTGTGGCCGTCTGTGCGAAATGCTACGCTAAACATTCCCGACACGGTTGCCGCTGCCAGCTGCAGAACGGAGCCGGCAGTCTCGCCGGAAGCATCCTCGGCGGCGGAGGCCCCGGCCAAAGTGCCAACGGCACGACCGGACCGGACCACGCCAAGTTCTCCGCCGTCACCGGCACCAGCCCCGTCTTTGGCATCAAGGCGAAACACCACCACCACAGCAGTCACCACCACCACCACCACCATCATAGCGATCTTACGCCCGAGAAGCGGCTGCTCGACTCCAGCCCAGAGTACTGATATATGCTGTATCTGTGAGCGGGCGGACCCAACAAAAAATAGCCGCCCGCTGGCAGACGTCATCGTGCAACGGTAAACAATAGGAGCGGAGGAGGAGGAGTGCGTCGTGTGCGTGTCGTAGGGTCTAACAACAACAACAATAATCATAAACTCGGCGCGGGTAACACAAACACACACACACGTGGGATTCGATAGAAATGAGATCGGCGAGATCGAATTGGAACGGGGAGGGGAGAACTGTTTTAATTATAATTTAACCAAAGACTGCAGACTATTATTGAGTTATGTTTTTTTGATATAAATAATAATTATTTTTTCGTATGAAAACAAACGCAAAAAGAGGAAAAGAGGGAGGAAACGGAGGATTAACCAATATCGCGACAAGTCGACTATTCTATTGCTATTTCTATCAATCTACCACACACACACACACGTGCACACGCACGCACACTGTTAGGTTATGTTGTGTTTGTTTGGGCAATTTGAAGGGGGGGATCACCGTCAGAGAGACGCTTGACAGCTGTCAAACCTAGTGCGGATCTACCCCTTCAGGTTGTCAAACGAACACAACATTGGGCTTCACGCACTTGCAGAAGTCTCTGTCTTATCGCGAAACGCGAGAACGAATCGCACGCGAAAAGTACAGAACCGCGATTCTGACGGAGAGCAAGGTTCTGCAAGTGCGTGAACCATTTCGAGCAGATTGCGCCGCCAAGACGGAGAAAACCGGAAACGCTAATTTATTCTAACTGTTCAAACGATAAGTGGGGTGGGTGGGGAGGAGGTGCGGGGAATCTCTCAATTTTCCAGAGAGATTCGAGTATATTTTAACGAGAGAGAGAGAGCGAGTGTAAAACGATTTGAGCGCGCGCGTAGTCGAAAGAAAAGTGTTAGGGACAAACTTAGTTAGGATGTTTTTTTTTTTTCAAGAGTTGCGCGCGAACGAACGAGAGTAATTTATTTGCCTGTGCGCCCGCGAGGGAGGAGGTGTTGGGCAGGTGGAACGACTGTTTGTGCTCGATATTTTAAAAATATCGATCCGCGAAGCAAATGGGGCAAAACGAGACATTCTGTTGGGGTCGAGGGTCGCGAGAGTAGGTAGGTGATTAAGGTAAAACAATTAGGACAAACAAATGAAGAAATCGAGGTGGTATGACCGAGGAAAACCCTGTAAATATCTATACATATTTATCCAAATGACTAATTTAATGTAGACAACCCCCCTACATCAGGCAAACCGAGAAAAGGGAGAAACTATTTTTCTTAACAAAACAACAAAAAATATGTGTATGCA
This sequence comes from Culex quinquefasciatus, assembly GCF_015732765.1. Lineage (NCBI taxonomy): Eukaryota > Metazoa > Arthropoda > Insecta > Diptera > Culicidae > Culex > Culex quinquefasciatus. The sequence goes on along the minus strand of NC_051863.1, from coordinate 114,001,495 downwards.
ATTGTACGCGAGATGTATATAAACCACACAAACACACAGGAAGTAGGAGAAGCTGAAAAATGAAGGGAAAAATCATAAGCATATTTATATTTAAAAATACACACACACACGAAGGAACCACTGAAAAATGTGTAATATATATTTTTTTTGTTCGACGGGGAGCACATTCAACTGTGGGCTCCACGTGTCTCGGCGAGTGAGTGAAAAGATGCACGAATGTGAATGTGAGCGAGCGAGCGAGCAAGCGTATGTGTGCTTTGTGTAAATATTTATCGCGCGCGCAGGAAGGAAAGGAAAAGAAAACGCAAGAAAGAAAACAAATCAGCATTATCCGGTACGAGCTGTATGGATTGCTTTATTTTCTCGAGAAAATCATGGAGCAAAACGTGGAAATCTAAAACTGAGAGACTGGATCAAATGTTGGGATTTTCCAAAATTGCTGGAAGGTAGCTTGCGGTCGGTGAAACGTTGACAGAATAACTTTGGGAAGATGGCAACTCGATTCGACGTCACAGCACAATGTTAGAAGCGGTTCTTTTGAGGGGCACTCATTTCTCGTGGTCAATTGGCAATTTGAGTATCGCATTTTTAGCAACATACGATCTAAATCAAGCCAGACTGAAAACATAGTGAAAGGCTCGTTTGACCCCGGAAAAAATGTCCCAAATTTCAAAGAAGTGTTCCTTACTTTGTCAAATCAAGTTGCAATCTTCGACAAAGTTACATAGATCTTCAACAAACCAAGGCGCCTTCCATCGATCAGGAAACGCCCAACTTTGGCCGCAATCGTTGCAGCGAACTCCGCGAGAGGGGCAGGGTCCCAAGTTCGGGGGGGCTGCCGAATCAACTTCTCGTAACGCACGTATCAATTCTGCTCACGGCATGCAAAATATGTGCAGAAATCATCACGTTTCCAATCAGCCGCCACCCCGAGTGTGAATGTACTTTTAGCAGCCGCCACACAACTCACAAGTAAATATAGCCCGAAGAAGAAGAAGAAGCGAAAAAAAATCAGTTCATTGTTATTTAAATTGATAAAAGCGCTGATTAAAGTGGTGCATTCACCAGCAAAGTCGGGCGAAGGCGACGACCATAATTGAATCGATTGTGATGTGGCCACCGCCACTTCCAGCATGTGGCCCCGCGCGATTTATGCTGCCCTTGCGAAACTGGATCCGCCGGATCGATCCACACGAGGTTTTTGCGCCTTCTTCTTCATCTCTTGTTTTGCTAAGGCGCGAATAGTGCGCGAGAGTGTCTACGCGCGCGGTCGTCTGCGAATTTTATTTATTTTCGAAAGTGATAACCTATATGGACAGCACCCGGGAACACAAATAACACAGATAGGGGCGAGTTCGATTGGTCGTCGTCGTTGTAAGGCGCCCTGCGCGGCCCTGCACGTCAACCGTTTGAGGCGGGAGCAGTTGTAATTCAAGCTTCTTCTACGGGCAATTGCGCTGACGAGGGCGGAAAATAGGCTAGATGCGCTGCTATTTTGGATGATAGAATCGTTTTGATTGGGGTTGAGGGTGGATATTGTCGCAGAAGGCGCTTTTTTCAAAGGCGAACAATTTTAGTTGGCGCTTAAAGATTATCAAGGCGCCTTCAGTGTTTCAACACTGATTCCAAAATTCGTTAACAGTTTTGGTTTGAATGCAGGATTCTAGGTAGGTTAGATTCTGAACTTCGCCTATTTGATAAAGGCGCCTTAAAGTTTTTAGAGGCCTAAACCATAGACTAATTTTGACATTCGCGTACCATGTTTCAAGATTATGCCGTTGACGTAGATATTGATATCGACGTTGAAGATTTAACTTTTCGTGGCAAAGGCGTCTGCTTAGAATTCGCCTTTTAGCGTTGAGACCGATGAATCAAAAATTACACCAAAAACCTGTGCTGAAGGTGGAATCACTCCGGGACCGCCACAAGCTGTTGCCGTCGCTTCCAGGAAGCTCAACAAAGATCCTCCTGATGGTGTAACTTGCGTTGATCCTTTTTGGTACTCCTCGGATCGACCTTTCAAGCCTTGTTTCTTCTTCTGTGTGTGTGCCCTGCTGTTGGGAAGGGAAGAAGAAGCGACCATCTGTTCAGCTGCTGCATTCCCCGAACAATGCCAACCCCGAAACCGGGATATGTTGGATTATGTTCCTCCCCACACACACACACACAGAAACCTACGTTCTCCAAGGGTTTTTGAAAGGGAAATTGTGTTTTCCTCTTTTCTTTATTGGAATTTGATACCTTGGTTCGTCGGGACGGCATCCTGAGCCAAGGCCGTGACGTAATTCAGGGCCTGTCCCGCGCACGCAATCTTCTAGTTTCTAGAACTGTCAGAGATGTACGCGCGCGCACACACTGGCTGGAGAACGACGACCCGAAGGAAATCTCAACTCAAGTAGAACATTTATCGTTGGAGATTTCCTCCTTCGAAACGCACAGCCAGCAGCAGCACCAGGAGGGGTTTTTGAAAACAGGAAACGACTGCCATTTTCATTCATCAAATTTCACTCGTGGGCGAACGCGCGGCGGCGACGGCGGCCAAAACTCGTCGCGAGCGTGAGACTATTTGGCCATGCGCGCAGGTGCCAACCAATATCGATGGTTGCGCAGCCGCCGGAACGTTTTGCGTCGTACTTGCCGGCGTAACCCTTGGTGTAGTGAAGTTGCATGAATGCAAGGAGTTTTTGCTGAGTTTTACAGAAATTTAGCAAAATGAACATTTATTGCTGAGTTTAGCTGAAATTTTGCTTTATTTTGTGTTGTTGATTTGAAATTTCGTCAATTTAAATCAAATTAACAATGTTGGCTTAGTGTGCTGAAGTTCAGCAAACCTTGCTGTTTCTTATAAATTTTGCCAATTTTGTCAAAAAAAAACTGCGCAATGAAACAAACGAACCTTGATCGCCAAGGGTGCATCTCAAGTCGCGCTGTTTTTCAAAACCGCCGAATGAGAATTTCGTTCGTTCATGCCCGCATCCGCTCACTGCTCACAGCATCCACCAACCGATCCGAAATGGACCACTCTGGTGTGCTGCTGATGTATGCGTGTGTGTGTGTCGAGATGTTTTTTTCGTTATTCCGCTCGTCTTTTTTTTATAAATAAAATTCATTCATAAACTTCTATTTAAGTTTGATGAAAATAAAGCGGATGTTGTAATTTTTCGTGCTAAATTTAAATTCGAGAAAAAAAGCGCTTGTGTCATCGTGAGTCGTGCGATGGACGGGGAAAACGAGAACGAAAAATTCTCAACAAGATTCGACTCTGCCACCCCGAACGTTCCCAACCGAACCTGCGGAATCGCTGCAACGAGCAAAAATAAACAACCTAAACACTAGTAAAAGCGAAAATGCAGTACCTAAAAACAAGATGAAATCCTTAAAAGAAATTGATACACCAGAATTTTTAAGTAGCGAAATATCTTTTGGACAATTGGATAAAATCTATATATTTTGTATATCATCAAAAGTTACTAAAAGTTTAATGAAGAAGAAAAAACTAAGACAGAATAGGGAAACATCCGATTAATTGCCTTAATGAAATATATTTGCTAGGGAGAAAACTAAAAACTAAAAAAAAACATAAATTAAAACCCCGAAACTTATGACGTTTTGTACGCTCGTCCATGTGGATTAAGAAAAGTTAAGATTTTCCTCGCATTTTTTCTCTTCTTTTCCTTGTTTTTTTTCTCAAAAAGAACGTTGCGCAAGATTGTATTTTTTTTTCTTTATTTAGGAACAAAAACAAAACCGTATAGACGAAGTTACGAGAAAGTAAGCTGAAGCAAAAAAGGAAGTAAAACTGAAATGATTTCGTGTAGGATTTAATTTCCAGTATTATCTAGTCGTGCATTATAAAGTAGCAGGAAAATAAAATAAAACTGAAAGAGATGAATGAAGCGTTCTTTTAAGGTGATGAAAACCGAAGTATATAATATTCAAACAAAAAAGCAAGTAACTTGAAGAAGAAAAAACAAAAATAACACAAAACCCAGCACAGGAAGAAACCAACTTAATTGATGCGAAGTGGAAAATAAAATAAAACTAGTGTGTTTACCCTCCCCCACGGCAGGTTAAATCTGCAACTCTTTCGGTTTGATTTTCGAGGAAGAAACGTTGTTTTGACTAAATTTACGAAGAGAAATCTAGAGAGAAAATAAAATTCTAAATTACACCGTTAGGCAAAATGAAGCTAATCTTTACAGCAACACGCAAAACAAACAAAAAAAATGTCCAAAATCTCGATGTCCGACAGCAAAAGAAAGCACATATAGAATCTTATCAGCATTAATACAACATATGAAATAAAAGTTAAAGAAAAAAACTAATTAAAGAGAAACAAAACATGCGCTATATGATATATAATAAAAATGGAATCATTACATTGTCAACTGTACCTAAGCTGTTATTTTTTTAATAAATGGTTGAAATAAAACAAACAAACATGGACGATGTCAAATATATTCGAATTCCTAACACAAAAGCCTCTAATACACGTCTCGTCAGTCAAATCAAAACAAAAGCTGTATAACTGTTGAACATTAAACAATGGAGAAATAATAATAATTAAACAAAAATGCAATACTCCCATACTCCTCGGTTTTGAGCACTATTTTCATTCTTCTGTTAAAAAAAACAAACCCACACATGCATACAGAATATACCCGCAAAAAAAAAACAACAATGTCAATGTAATCAGTTAACCAACCAAAAAACCAAACACTCAAAACCACCCCCCTCTAAAAATGTTATTAGGCCAAATCCGGCGCATTGAAAAACGGAGAGTAAATGTTACTAAAGAAAACAAAGATATGGGCAACAACAACAGAAGAAAAAGGCACCTTTGAATATAAGAGAAAACAAGAATGAAGATTAAATTTATTATGTTTTTCGGTAGAGTATGTGTGAGTGCAGGGCCGTTGAAAATGGAAAGGAAAACTAACAGAGGAAAATAAAATAAAAACAACAAAACTACTGAAGGGAAGTATGAGTAAATCTGTGTAAATTTCTGTACATACTTATATTATTTCTTCTTTGGAAAATTATAATTATTATCTAATGTTAAAAATAATAACAATACGACCAATTTAAAACACCTGACTTTTCTGTGCGCACTTTTCCGAAATTCCCTCATTTTTGGTGTATACTGCTCTGATTTGTCTTAACGTCGTTGTTGTCTACCTTGATTGATGAGAAATAATGTATTGGTGAGTATTGATTATAAACGGGAATCAGCATGTGCCCTAACTGGGATACGTTCTCATCCCAGTTACCGAACAAGTACTGTAGCAGGTTGAATCCAAGGGGCTGGAAACTCTAATATTACTTAGGAATACTTAGTATACTAACGATATTCCAGTATACTTGTTAGTATACTAACCGAAAAACAATAAACTGTTAGTATATTAAGATACTCTCAGTATATTGGTAAGTATACTGGAGATATGTAAAGGAAATAATAAGTATACTAACATATATTTTGATATACTGGTTAACATAATAATTATAGCTCTAAGAGTTTCCAACCCCTTGGTTGAATCAACTACCCAGTTGTCAACCTGGATAATTAAAATGAATAAATTAAAATAAAAATTAATTATTGTCAAGTTCCAGTCAATGTTCTTTTTCGGAAAGAGCCTAGGAATGCGTGATCCTAAGCCATCAATCCTAAGGATCAAATCAAAAACAAAACATTTGAAAGTTGATATATCGAGCCAATCATTTCATTAGGGCACAAAACCAAAAATCGCGATTCGAGAAAATCGCTTGCAAAAAGTGGACAACTTGTTTCAATTCCTATTTAAAAAAGAAACTTGACTGATGTTATTTTTACTGATGAAACGATAAAACACATCATTATCCTCAACTCTGCTGAAATGCTTCTTAATTTTTGTTTATTTTCGCAATAAAACTCATAATTTAAAAAAAAATCGTTATTGGGCCCTTTTAACTTTCCAACTATTGTTCATAATGGGCCCTTTCTAAACAATTTCGAAGAGAGCTGAAAGGGCACTAAAGCGCTGTCACCGGATTGTTGTTTTGAATGATGTTTACGGGCCCTTTTGTTTAGTTAGAAATAATGAGGAATTCAGTAGAAATTTTGATTATTGGTGAAGTTTTGTGATTAGTGTAGATAAGGTATGTGAAACATAAAAATTCTTCAAAAGTTTACTGAGCAGCAGCCGTGGGACCGTATTAAATATTGTTTTTTGACGTGGTTTTTCTCTGCAGAAATCCATGGTGAAAAGTAAACCAAACTTTTTTTTGAAGTGAATTAGTGTTAAGAATGTATGAAAAGTGCACTTTATAACACAAAAAGTTCCTCAAGTACAAGAACCTAACGAAAAATAAAAGGGCACATTTGAACTTGTTTGCAGTGAACATGGTTATGTGCCCTTTTGTGTTTTTGATTTTTTCAATAGGAAATTGTTTGTTTTCAATCTGATTCTTGGAGGGCATGTAGGGAGTGTACTAATTAATGGAATAGTGAATGTTTACGTTTTTGTTTTGTGCCCTAATAAAATGTTTGGCTCGATATCAACATGTGTTTAAAAAAACTTATCGCAGGAACCGTCTACTGTGAAGATATTTTGTAGATTAGTAATTGTAATTTAAAAAAAAATACCTGCCACGTGCTACATGATTTCGGACGAAAACAAAAAATGTTCTTGATGGACGAGACTAAAAAATAATGCATAGTTTTACAACACTGTGTAGATAGGTTTACTAAAAGTGTATATTCAAACATTTATAATTTATATTTTTTCAAATTAAATAAAAAACAGCGAACAGAATCAAATCACCACGACATAGTTTCAAAACATCACAACATCGAGCAGCATAATTTGTTCAAACGAGGTCATCCAGCGGCACCAGCGGAGAAGCCGGAAAAGGTTATCAACTTATGGTCGTTCCACATGATGCGTTGCTCGGCTCCAACACACATCGACACATCCTCTCGCGTCATAATTGTCATCGTCGTCGTCTTCTAATGAGCGCACATATGTTTGGAATGAAATTTTCGTTTCGTTTTCGTTTGGGAGTTAAAGATGAAGCTGGTTGTGGAAAACAGATTCAAAAGTCGACTGAGCTGGCTTGCCAGGAGTTGCTTGAGTTTAGTTTCGATGTTAGATGGTTTAAATTTCCAATTAATTTATATCAAACCATAGAAAATAACACGTAACAACATTTTGCATTTCCCAATATCAATCGTAAATTTGCCACACCATGCGACTCCATCCCCCCTCCTCTCACCCACACCCCTTTAAGTTCCTGCGACTACTTTTCGCCGGTCCGTTTCGTGTTAAAGTCCGCGGAAAATATCAAGATTCTCGGTGTGGAACTTTCCGCGAGAATATTTTTAGATCCTACCAGGCCACCACGGAACGGACGGGGTGCCGTTTTGTGCCGCATGTGTGTAATTAAATATGGCTGCTGCCTCGGGTATCGAAGGTAACTTTCTGAAAATCTTTCACCAATCCCCTGTCAAAGTGTGACAAGTTCCCTGGAGATACACTCAGAAAAAAGTACTGGCAAAATCCATAAGAACGTCTTATGACCTTTCGACATCAGGATTTTATTCGGATTTCATAAGATTTTCTTATGACTGGGAGGGGAAATTTGACAAAGCCGTCAATTAAGATTTCCATTGAGTTATCGTATGACATTCATAGATGGAATTGTGTACAGAATATATGGCAATGCTCATAGAGATCATATTAACATACATTGTTTTTTATACAATTTTTTCTGATTTTTAATTGAATGAAAACAAAAGTTTATTTAAATTTTAAATGTGTTTTATTTTTGAACTTCATTTCATTTTTGCTTCGAGGAGATGTTTTCTCCGATCTTGTTCGTGGTCGCCCCACTATTCCTCCGCTGCTCGTCGTCCTGTTGGTTTCCGATGCCTCCGGTTTAATCGTCTCTTGCTGGTTATTCGGCATGTTCTGCCGGATGGCCAACACCTTCGACTTAACTTAACCAAACTTAAACCCCTTCGACCGCTGCTCGGAACTGTCCTCACCGATGCTATTCTCCGGATCCTTCTGGAGGATGCTGAGGAGGGCCGCCGGTGGAACCAACAGCCATTGATGTTACCTAAAATACCAAAACTAAATATTCAACTTCGAATCAAAACCCACGAAACACCCGCCACAGAACTTACCTGAGTCTTGGAGGTCGCGGTAAATAAGAAAATTTATTCGTCCGATCAGAAACTCATAGCAGCGGCGGCAGCTTTGTGAAGTATTTACCGGAAAGAATTACGGGGCGATTTGGAGTCGCGAGCGTTCAAAATTGTCTGCTCAATCCGTCCTTTCGCCATCTTGAAATGTAAAAAAAAATCACACTAGCATCTTACGCGAAAACCATTGAAAATTACAGATGAATTCCATAAGAATTTCTTATTAAATCCATAGTCTATCAACAGTGGACCAAATACATAAGTAAAGTTTAGTTATAACCATATGAATTTATAATGACGGTCATAAGATTGTCTATGAAAATCGCGAGAGGCTAGTGGATACTCAAATTAGGCAGCACATAAGATGTAGACTTATGAAAATCTTACATTCTTTTTCCTCAGTGTACACAGCAAAAACAAACTATGGTAAATTCGCATGCAAAAGAATGCCACATTACCTTTGTGAGCAAAGTATCTCATAACTTATAGGACTTTTTCAAAAAACGCCAGAAATGCAATATTTCAAACTTGTCAGATTAAAACCCAGCAAACATAGATAGCACTGTGCCTCTGCAAAAATGGCAGTCAGACCTGTGAAGAGTTTGAAGGATTATATCCAATACGAGTTTGACATTTTGTTCGAGTACGATTTCCATAAAATAATAAAAATACGTTTGACCAGACATTCAAATTTCGGAAATTTCGTAATAAATTTTCAATAGAATGAAACCTTGGATGTAAACAAGCAGCTTATCCTACTCTTACTCAACACGAACTGCCACTAGAGCAAGTTGGATCTATCCAATCCCTTTTGAAAAGTTACTACGGAACTTTTTGATTTTATTGTGCACTATGCATTTATCATGAAAATATTTTTTAAAATGTTACCTCTGGAATTAAATGTTGTAAGATTTGTTGACTTCCGTCACAATACAAATCCATTACAAACATTACAAACTAAGTAAAATATTTGATGTTTTATGCATGTTCATGAAGCAACCTGAAACAAACCTCGATTTTCTCAAATCCACAAAAACCTTTTGTTGTTTTGAAAATGTTGCTTTGACGTTTAGCGTTGATTCAGCAAAAATCTTGATTTTCAAATCCAGAGTTTTTTTAAAGGTTCTATGAGCTATTGTCTTTCATATGTTTATAGGAACTAATAAAAAAGTCAAATAATCAACAAAATGTTGATGTGCCTTTTTTGCGCGTACATAAAAAATAACTGACTTTCAATACAGCCGAACAATTTTTAACGTTTTCCAATCGTTTTTAATACGGACATGAATGAAACAAAATCTATAATCAAAATATTCAAAAATATGTAAGCCCTGGTGAGGATGGTATTTTTTACACTTTAATTAAAAAATGTCAAATGTTTTGATAAAATCCTGCTGAAGCTTCGAGCTATCGGCCTACTAGTTTGCATTCATCTATTAGTAAATTATTCGAAATAATAATTCTTAATAGAATGATGACGCACATTAAAGAAAATTCAATTTTCGCTGATGAGCAGTTTAGATTTCTCCTTGGGCATTCAACTACTCATCAGTTGTTGAGAGTTTGAAATCAAATTCGAAGCAACAAATCTGAGGGCTATTCTACTGGCTCTGCTCAAATATTTCGCTATACCCCGCAAAATGTCGCGAAAGAGCCCTTCTTGCACGGTGCCAAATATCAGACATACTGATTTTTTTTTATCATTGGTTTGTTCTAAAAACACACCGTGATTAATGATGTTATTTTAAAGAGGGAGGATCAAGTGAAATATTTTGGACTTGCTTTTGACAAAAATTTTACTTACACGTTATTTTTTTTAAGTTACACGTTATTTTAACTGAATGAATGTACCGTAAGCCGGCTCCAACCCACCATGGGGTATTTCCATATAAGCGAGCGGCCATAAATATTTTTTTGCTTTTTTGTGACTTTTTTGTGTTGTTTGTACTTAGTATAATGAAAACAAATGAATTTTGATATTTTTCCAAAAAAAAGTTTAATTTTCGATTTTTTCATATATTTGAGGCCGCATGCATTAAAGTGGTGAATTTTAATATTCTTGCTCTGTCTATTTGATGCACGGAATGGCGGTTTATGCTATGTTAAAGTTTCTGATTTACGTTCAATCTCCCTCCCCTTCTTCTTGAGTTAAAATCCACCTCTCTTTGAATGAATTTCTAATTTTAATAAACGTACCTAAGTACCAACAAAGTCATGAATATCAAATCAATTTCAAAACATGCATAGTAGGTACATTATTTCTTCCTCTGCAGGTAAAATAATATGCTTTTAACCAAGCGTATACGCGAAATCATAAATTTTCCTGCATGAATCAAAATATTCAAAATGGCATAACTCAAAAAGTGCACATAATTTAGAGACAAGTTAGGACATGGTTCAAATTTTAGGCTGCAAAATTTTCAGATCGCACAAATGCACACAAAAAAAGTACTCCAGCGTGTAAAAGTGTGTTTTGAAAAATGTTATTGAAAAGTTGAATCAATTACCTTTCTGAATATATATAATGATGCAGGAAAAAATACATAAACAGCTACACAGTACAACTATGAAAAATAATCATTTTTTTGTCAAAAAACATGTTTTTTCTTACCATTTTCGCCTTTGAAGGTCTGCAATTCAGTGAATTTTGATCCTACAACTTTCAAACTCCGGATTTTTCTTAGTTAGAATGTTTATTTTCGAAAAAATACCAAAAAAATTAGAGTATGTCGGTTTTTCGATTTATGGCCGCCTGAAACCCCATAGTGCAACCCCCTTCATTAAGTGTCCACGTGGTTTGTGGATGGCCCATTAAAGGTGTTCAAATTTTATTTTTACGTCGAATGTACTGTCGCTAAGGTTGCTGATATAGATTTTAACAAAAAAACAGGGTTAATATTTAGTTAACAGAGTTTATCAGCTTTTTAACAAAACACATATAAATTTTTAATTGTAATAAAATCAGAATTTTGCCTTAAATGTGTTTAAAATTATCAATTATAATGCATTTTAAACTGAATTCGGAGCACGAATCGAAAGTTTGCACATGTTGTATGAAATTTGTTCTACTGAAAATGCATTCAAATTTGTAAATTTTATTTGATTATGTTTCCATAACACATCAAATTTTAACTTGTTTACCTTCTAGTCAAAAAATGTCCGAAGAATCCAAAAATGCATTCCGTTTTCCGATTTGAAATCATGTCCAATGAGAAAATCCTGACTTTTTGATAATAGGAAAGTCAGTCTGAGTAAAGACAGTAGTTTTTAGAGCACTTAAAGCAGGGGTGCCCAACCTTTTGACCCTGTGGGCCAGATCTGATTTTTCTGATGCAGTGGCGGGCCGGAACTAATGTCGGTAAAAGTAAACATTTTTTTTTTCATAAAGTTCATTTTGTTAGGTTGTTTCAAAAACAAATAAATAAAGTAGTGTTGCAAATAAAGTTCATATATCCTGATTTAAATCATGTGGTTATTTATTTTATTTTTATTTGTTTTGGTTAAAATCGTATTGTAATTGTTTTGTCGATTGAAATTAAATACGCTGATATTATTGTCAAAAAAATAAACTAATTTCGTCGTTGCAATTTTTTTTCAAGTTTAAAAAATCTACGAAAAAAGATAAAATTTATTGAATCGAAATTTGGATTCAAATCTTATTTACGGAAAAAACAATTGTTGCGTTGTTGTGCATCTTTATTCAAATATTTTACAAAACATTTTAAATGATTTTTATGACACGAAATTTAAAACAGTGTCGATAAATATATTAGGTTTAGGTTTTAATTCGTCTTTCTTAAAAAATCGGATTTCATGACGTATTTTGTTTTTTTTTAGTATTTTAAAAAAATTAGCAGCGATCTTTATTTTCGACATGATTGATTTGATTTTTTAAGCTTTGTTCCAACCAAACTTTATCATTGAAAAGTTGTTGTGAAGTAAAAACAGCCAAAACTATAAGAAATTTAAATTAAGTGTCTTTCAGTCTTTTTGCACATTTTTTAACATAAATAATTGATTCTGAAAAATGATAAGAAATAAATTCAAACATAATAAATTTTTAAATGTGAAAAAAAAATTAACAAAATACAAACAAAACGATGAATAAGCCAAATTTTATGTAAAAAGCAAAAATACATAAAATAAATGTTTTGTTATATCTGAAAATTTAATCTCAAGATTATTTTTCTAATTTTGACACACAATTTATTCATTGAGTATATCATGAACAGCCTTTAGGGCCAGTCATAGAACTATTTTCAAAATGCCTTCGCGGGCCGGATGAAATGGCCTCACGGGGCGGATCCGGCCCGCGGGCCGGACGTTGGGCAAGAAAAAGGGGATCAAGTCTCCCCGCTCTCCCCTACATAGTAAAAAAATCATGGTAATAATTCATCTGGGAATGGGTAGGGGAGAGTGGGGAGACTTGATCCCCTTTTTTTGTATCGCACATAACTCTGTCAATTTCTCACAAAACTATGATCTTTTTGCATGAATTGAAAGCTTAAACATTCAACTATGTTTGGCTGATAAGGGTAATTCATCAGAAAAGCTCTTCGAATCATGCCAAGCGTTTTAAAAAAATATTTTAAACCATCATTTTCAAAATGTTGGGGGTAATTTGATCCTCCTTTCAACATTTTGAAGAAATCAAAATGTTTCTTATTCATCCCAACTTTTAATTTTCTATAAGTTACAGCAATTTCACATTAAACATGTACGTTTGTGTTCAAAATGTAACAAGTTTAGCATGTAAAATATTTAAAAATTTAAAATTTTCTTTTTTAGCCTAAAATTGAGCATGTTTACAAAAGCTGGTAATTTTTGTTTACAAAACTTTTGAAAAATGGTTCAAACTGCAGTTAGCTATGTACAACTATAATACTAAAGGAAACTATGTACGAAAACCCAGCCAAATTATTTAATCTTGAGGCTGATTCCAGTGACTGTAAAAATGCAGGGATCAAGTCTCCCTTAACGCACTTTTTTAAACAATTGATTGTAAAAATAGTATGACGATAAATTTAACGTCAAATGCGTAAGGGTTTTGGAGTTGATATGTTTATCAAACAATTCATGTACAAAAAATATTTTTTTGAGTAATTTTTGAGTGTTTTCTATACTTATCAAAACAAAGAAAAAAGATCTATTGGAAGTTTTTTGCAGCACTTCTTCGAAAAATGTGTGTAACTCAATCTAAACATTTTTTATTTTTTTCTTTGTTTTCTACAATGAGTTTTAGTCAATTTCGCACAACTTTCTAGAACAAAGCTAATTGTTTTACCCACATGCTGACGAGATACAGGCTTGGGATCAAGTCTCCCCACTCTCCCCTACATCTTTTATGCCAGATAGAAATGAGCAATTCTTTTTAGCAACGTAAATGCACCACTTTTCTAATGTTTTTCTACTTTTTCAGTCTAAATATAGGTAATATATAACATCTCAAAAGAGTAATATTACACCTTCAAATTTCACACATCCCAAATTTTCACAATTTTTTGCTATGTAGTTATTAGACCTGTTTCCTTCCTCCTCCACTGATATTCTTTAGAACTACAACGAGCTAAAATTGGTTTGGCAAATGTCACTTGTCCACATGGGGAGAGGTAGGGGTCTAGAATTTCAGAAAAAATAGTGTCCACGAGGTTTATGGATAGCTCCTAGCTCCTAGTGGTAACGCTTCCGCCTCCTAAGCGGTAGTTCGGGGTTCAAATCCCGGCTTGGACCAACACAACTGGTGATCTTTTCCCTCCTGGATTCGATTGCTTAGTAAAGGGAAGGTAGTGTATCGTCACAAACTGGACCTTATCAAGACACCTTAGGAAAACAACCTATGGAACATTAACCTCAAAATGTTAACATTAAGTTGATTAATAAACTGTTTAGTTCAAAGGATTTTGATTTTGGTAGTTTTTACGAACTTCCGATTCCGTGATCTTATTTATTTACCGAAAATTTGCCCATTGTATCCTGTAACTTTGCTTGTGCTCAACCAAATTTTATGAAATTTTAGGAGATGTTAGTAAGCAATGAAAAAAAATCCAGTTCCGAGAAATTTCAGTTCAAAATGTTGCTGCTCAGAAGTAACTATGAGCGCGAGAGGGTTGAGAAGGTCGTTACAATATTTTTTCTAAGTTTGAGGGTTCGTGTAAAAAAAACAAAATGTTGTGAAAAAGCTACGACACTTTATTCATCCCTATGTAATGTATGTGCTCGCATGTGATGCCATTTTCATCGCCCTTCTTATAAATAGGTACGATTGAGGAGATATTGAGGTTAGGTGAATGTTTTGGGAAAATTCTTCTAGGCTGTAATTAATTATAAATAGTTTGTGCAGTGTGCACCCCGCGAATTCAACTCAACAAACACTCTCACACACACGTGCGCGCACGGTTGTTTTGGTCACTTGGCCGAAAATTTTGCCGGGAATGGCCCCCGGGGGGGTCTGGCCAGAGAAGTCTGAGGTGGCCAGTAGTGCGCGGTTTGTTTTCCTCGATTTTTGCACCACGGCGGGCGAGCGAAAGCAAAGTGATGTGAAGACTCACGATGCTAATGACGTCGTTTTTTCGCCACAGTTTGGTTAGTTTTACACCCATCGAATGCCCAGGGAGGGGGGGGGAGGGGACGACCCTTTTGGCACCCGGTTTCGACAACTTTGGCCTTATGCCGGAGTGGCCACCAGCACCACCGGAAGGCAGGACGATTGAGAACGGCTTTTGGGACGGCTGGATGGGTGTGGCGCGAGCGGATGTGACTACGCGCGTGTGTGTGTGTGTGTGTGTTCAGTTTTGAGCGCGGGTTGAAAATGTTTTTGCGCGCCAAAAGAGGAGCAATAAATAATATTTTTTCCACTCACTCTTGCGGGCAGGCAGGCAGAATTGAGCGCGATTTTGCGACTTTGCGCCGCACAACAAACCGTCATCAGCAAGCCGCCGCCGCGGTGCTAGGAAAAGAAGGGACCTCTCCACTCGGCTCTCCATATAGAGGAAGTGGCACGTTGGCGTAGCTTATTTGCGCAAAGCGCTTGAGCCGTAGTTGAGTTGAGCGTTGGGGGAGAGGAGAAGGTTTGGGGAGGGCAGCAGCCACTTCCGTTCGCGTATACAGCGCGCAGGGCAACAGTTTAGAGGAAAGAGAGAGAACGAGTGATATTGATGGAGTGCGTGATGCAATGTTCATTTTTAAGAGTTTTTTTTTTCTTTGTACTTTAAAATAGTAATTGATAAGTCCACGGATTAAACTATAATTTCTGATAAAAACATATCCTAAATTTTGGAAACGATGTAATATTTTGTTCTTCTGTTTGTTATATCAGAAACCATTCAAACATATCCAACTATTGTACAGTAACAAGGCTAAAACAGCTGTACAAATTCGCTCCAGATGATACTAGATATCTAAAAATCTTCCAAATACCCAGATGATCCCTCATCTCAATGCAATGTTTATCAAATAAAAGATTATTTGATGGACGCGCATGGTTTGAAACAAGTGCATAAATACACAAATAATTAATCAAAACACAGATAAATTACAAAAAATCTAACAAGATAAATGGGTAATTCTCTACCAACTCACACGAAATCGGGAAAAGTTGCCCCGACCCCTCTTCGATTTGCGTGAAACTTTGTCCTAAGGGGTAACTTTTGTCCCTGATCACGAATCCGAGGTCCGTTTGATATGTCGTGACGTAGGGGCAGTACGACCCCTTCCATTTTTGAACATTCGAAAAAAGAGGTGTTTTTCAATAATTTGCAGCCTGAAACGGTGATGAGATAGAAATTTGGTGTCAAAGGGACTTTTGTATAAAATTAGACGCCTGATTTGATGGCGTACTCAGAATTCCAAAAAAAACGTATTTTTCATCGAAAAAAAACACTAAAAAAGTTTTAAATATTCTCCCATTTTCCGTTACTTGACTGTAAAAATTTTTGGAACGTGTCATTTTATGGGAAATTTTATGTCCTTTCGAATCTACATTGACCCAGAAGGGTCATTTTTTCATTTAGAAAAAAAATCATTTTAAAATTTCGTGTTTTTTCTAACTTACTTTGCAGGGTTATTTTTTAGAGTGTAACAATGTTCTACAAAGTTGTAGAGCAGACAATTACAAAAAAAAATTATTTATAGACATCAGGGGTTTGCTTATAAACATCACGAGTCATCGCGATTTTACGGAAAAAGTTTTGAAAAAGTTGGTCGTCATCGATCATGGCCGTTCATGGTCGCCCGCGACAGACACGGACAACGAAACAAAGAGAAACGCAAAAAGTAACTTTTTCAAAACTTTTTTTTTGTAAAATCGCGATGTTGACTCGTGATGTTTATAAGCAAACCCCTGATGTCTATATATCATTTTTTTTTTGTAATTGTCTGTTCTACAACTTTGTAGAACATTGTTACACTCTAAAAAATAACCCTGCAAAGTAAGAAAAAACACGAAATTTTATATTGAAAAAAATGTTCTAAATGAAAAAATGACCCTTCTGGATCAATGTAGATTTAAAAAGTAAATAAAATTTCCCATAAAATGAAATGTTCCCACATGTTTTACAGTCGAGTAACGGAAAATGGGAGAATTTTTAAAACTATTTTAGTGTTTTTTTTTCGATGAAAAATACGTTTTTTCGGAATTCTGAGTACGCCATCTAATTGGGCGTCTAATTTTACATAAAAGTCCCTTTGACAACACATTTCTATCTCATCACCGTTTCAGGCTGCAAATTATTGAAAAACACCTATTTTTTCGTATGTTCAAAAATGGAAGGGGTCGTACCACCCCTCCGTCACGAGATATCAAAAAACGGACCTCGGATTCGTGATCAGGGACAAAAGTTACCCCTTAGGACAAAGTTTCACGCAAATCGAAGAGGGGTCGGGGCAACTGCTGTGAGCTCGGTACAAGCCTCCAAAGTATTTTTTTGTAGGATCGGCCCATTTTGTAAATTTTATTTGAAGTTATTATCTTAGACCAGGGTTGTTAAAATATCAAAATATCAGCTCTCAGCAACTACAATTATCCCGCCTGAAAATTCATGCCTCAAATACAACTGCTCTTCTCTCCGCATTGAAACTCTCAGCGCTGAACATAGCCGAACACGTTTTCGTGTTTACTTACTCGCGATTGACATTTTCCTTTTCTCTTTCATTCCCGCTTCCACGATCATCCTGCCGCAACAGCGTTTAACCACAAAAGCCGCCACAAAACCAATTTCGCAAAGGCAGTTTAACGGGACGTCATGCGTGGTCGGCTCCTAATTGCCATCTCGCGTTCTCTCATTGCAGTTTTCGGAGATATTGAGAGACTCAGCGGTGAGAGCACAAAGTCGAGGAAAAGGGGAGGAGTGATAGAGAGAGAACGACATCGCTGGGAATCACGATACACAAGAAGAGATCTCACAAGCTATAGTGACGGCCGCTATACTCTCGGATATTTTTGGTACAGAGATAATCAATTGACAGCTTTTCTATCACTCATTTGCAACACTGTCTTAGACTGAAATTTTGTGTTTGGACAAAGTTGAGAACAAATACAAATTTGTAGCAAAATTTTCAATATGCATTACACATTATTACCATAATTTTACTGAATGCAAATAACAATGATATCAAGAAAAAAAATCAAGGTCTCAAAAATCAAATTTGGGTAAAAGCTTAAATTGGAGAGATTTTAGTTTGAAAGCAAAAAATAATAATGTACAGTCAAGAATAGACCATCCGAAGTGTCGATTAATACACAGCACTTTTTTTGCGAAACAAAGCTTTGGGGGTGTATGACATTTCTAGAGTTTACAGTAAGATACAGTGTAATATCCAAAAATTCCGATTGTAAATGTACATCACCTTTCAGACACTTAAGATGAAAACGCATATGGGATATTCATGCGAGGAGGGACTGATCGTTAAGTTGGTAAAACAAATTGTTTCATACAAAAACGACTTTATTTTTAGCTTTTCCCACATTTTAGCAAATTTTCCCACACAAACTTTAACGACCAATAGCGACCTTTTAAACCTTAACCGATTTGGCTCAATATTGGCACAGTTAGTTATTTTTACCCAAAGAATTTTCAAAAAATTCATTTTTTTCTTTTCACCCTAATGATAAATTGTAATTCGGACAAAAAACGGCTTTGTTTACACAGCAAAAAATCCGATGGTAAAATCGCATTTAAAAGCATGCACATCACCTTCGTCAAAATAAACACTTAATATTACACACTGCATGTACAGTTTTTGCAAACACAAAAAAAAGTTGCAACCGACGGGATTCAAACCCAGCACCAACAGTAAGGACTGGTGCCTGAGCCCACTCGGCAATCAGACCGATGAAAAGCTGTAAGGATAAATGCATATATGAGCTTGACAGTAGGTTTCCCATACTGATGGGCTACATATTTCAGGGTGTAAAATTACATAAAATTGCATAATGTAGGGTAGGGTAGTCATCAATGAGACACTTTTGGTTTTCAACTTTCAACGATTTTTCTAATTTTTTCATCAGCATGTCTTAATGAGCTTTTAGTTGCATTATCTTTCTTTTAATGTGTTCTAACATTGACCAAAATATGAGATCGATCCGACATCTACAGCCAGAGTTATTCAACTGTCTCATTGTAGACGCACTTGGCAGGAACAATGAGACAGCTGGGGAACAATGAGACACTCTACGAAAATCAACATTTTTCTAGCAAAACATCATGTTTTCGTATTGTTCCATTGCAGGTGACTTGCCTTGAACATTTTAGAGCAATTTTGCCAACATGAAACTTTTAATAACAAAAGTTACACTAAAAAGTATTTAAATTTTGTAAAATCCATATATTAATACCAAATAACTTTGTATTTTTGGTTAAATGAAGTTTAAACTCTATAAATATGCCAAAAATCACTTTTAATTCATGTTTTGAAAGATTTCCATCGATTTTGAAAAGTTTATTGAAGAAAATCAAAGTGTCTCATTGTTACCCATGGGCTGAAATGAGTGGGGAACAATGAGACAGTCCTGGATTCTGGGTGTATTCTAAATTTTGGCCAAATCTAATGAAAGGACATTGTAGCCCAACTTAATCCCTATGGAACGTCGAAAGACATTTGAAGAAATATTAATTTTGGTGTAAATGGCAGCCTACAAGCGAACAAGTATTTTTTGTCCATGATTTACTTTTACATACCAGAATCAAACATTTATGAATTACTTTTCAAGGGAGCGTCCATAACCAAAGCCACTATAATGGCAGACGTGTATCCAGTAGACACACGTTTCCCCCAAATATGAGCCTGATTGGTTGAAACTACGACTTGTGAGAGCCATTTTATCATTGTTCCCCGTGTCTCATTGATGACTACTCTACCCTAATTCAATATTTATTTTACATCCAGGCCTTTTACACGCAGCTGGATTACTACTTTTTTAGCTGTGTACAAATGTCACCTACGACCTATTGTAAATTCACCCGAGAAAGCGCGTAATATTTTTGTTTCGCTTTCGCATGATATTTTACCATCGGACATTCTGTTAAAAGTGTGTACATGTTTTTTTTTCTATGTTTTTTTGCATATTTTCAACGTAGCCCGGTGAAATCCCTAAATTACAATTTACTATTGATAGGCTATATTATACAGGTTTAATACACGGCAAATAAATGTCGTTTTCCAGCGCCAGGGCCTTAATGACAGGAGCAAGTCGCCGTCTACCTTCGCTTGTTTGACGATTCGCCAAGTGAGCGCTTCCCAAAAATATTAATGAAATTGAGTAATTCCTATTTTTAGACTGTACTCACGTTTGCGTATGTATATATGATAGATACACGCTGTGGTTCACACCGGCAAAATTTTCTCTCACTCTTGCTTTTTCGGTGGATGTTGGAGTAGTTCCCATTAGAATAAGTAATAAATTGAAATGATTGTAATTATTATATATTTTTGTTTATTCAAATATTTGATTACATACCGGACAACATTGTTTCAAACCTCGCTCTCATTATGATTAAACAGAACAAATTTTGGAAAATTTCCCCGAAAATCTTCCAATTACACAATTTTGATTGAATTTCACATTTTCGGCGCAACGTACGTCAGATTTCACCGCACTGCGGCTTACCTTTCGCCTAGTATTCGTGTTTTCTTGCACCAGGCCACTTCTGCTCTTTCGTGTATTACGCAGCAAGTAATAAAGTGAACGAACAAAATATGTATTTATATTTTCTAAAAATACTTCAACTAATAATAAGCAAAACGACGAGGAGAGTGCAAGCGTGAGAAAGGGACACAAGATGAGAGAGTGAGAAAACGACACAAAAAATAAGGGAAAATCCACTTTGCATTTTCCGCAAACAGTCAATGGCTATTTTTTCGGGACTGTGCTCAAAAGAGATAGACAAGTGCAAGCGAGTAGAAAAATACTCGAGTTTTCATTCTGGTTTAAATTTTTTTCGCGCGAATCTCCCACAAACAACATTTGTAGGTCACTTTGAATGCGAATGGCGATTTTCGCGAGATGAGAGCAGTCCATGATGATGGGTTGTGATTGTTTATGCAGTAAGGGTAATCACTTCTTTGCTGTTTTGATTTTTTTCTTTTCGTTTCTATTATTTCATAAGAAAAACACAGTCAAAGCACAACATTTAAACAGTATTGTCCGTTTCTCTCAAAGGTACACGCCGCGCGACATTTCAGAATGTGCCGCAGACATTGTTGCCAGCGATTTTCTGCACTGTTAGTGCAATAAAAAACATAACTGGCAACAATGCCAGGTGATTCGAAGAAGAAGTACAACAAAAACAAAACGCGCAGTATGGGATCTGACAGCGCGCATTTGCCGAAAGTGCGACGCGTCGTTTCGAAGCTGGTATGCCGCGTGTCTTTTTCGGGTATACGCGCAACACCAACTCACATTTTTTAAACGATTAGAGAGCAATTCTCTGAGATTTTGGTCATTCGATTTTTTTGTATTTTTTAATCCGGCTGAAACTTTTTTGGTGTCGTCGGTATGCCGAAAGATTCAATATTAAGCCCTTTTGAAATGTTAGTCTTGATTAAAAAAAAAACTTTGTTACCGTAAAGATCGGAAAATTTCACGAATGTTTCATATTTCAACATTGTAAATCGGACCATTAGTTGCTGAGATGTCGACGTTAGAAAATGGTAGGTTGTTTAGGTGAGACTTGGAAAACATCAATTTTTCTGTTATTAAACCTTTGCATGGCATGGGCCTCGTGGCGCGGTGGTTAGCGGCTTCGGCTGCCGATCCCTAAGTTGCTATGGAGCGCGGGTTCGATTCCCGCCTTATCCTCCTGGCCTTCTATCGGATGGGGAAGTAAAACGTCGGTCCATTTGCGTAAAAGAGGTTTTGGGTGACTCACCACACATAACCTTCGGACGCCTAGAAATGAGCAGAAACTTGCAACAGAGCCAACAAAGACCCGGGGGTCGTTAAAGTGGATTGCTTTGCTTTTTTATGGCAATATCTTAGCAACTAAGGGTCGTATCAACAAAGTTCAGAAACTAACATAATCCACCTATGTGGTTG
The DNA here is from genome assembly GCF_015732765.1 of Culex quinquefasciatus. Classification (NCBI taxonomy): domain Eukaryota; kingdom Metazoa; phylum Arthropoda; class Insecta; order Diptera; family Culicidae; genus Culex; species Culex quinquefasciatus. Next base: position 113,979,782 of record NC_051863.1, on the reverse strand, counting down.
GGACCTTCCTCACTCGTTACCAACATTGGCTGAACACAAATTTCATCTATTTTTTAGATCCAGAATAAAAAAGTACATATCCCTTATGTGGCTATATCTTGAGACAGGGTTGCCAGATCGTCATTGTTTTGGACTCATTGGAAAGGTCTTCTAATAACCTAACCAACGATGGGTCGGATGGTGGATCCGGACATAGTTTACATACATTTAAGTGAGATCCGGATATATGTGAAAACAAATTTTTATACATAAATTTTGAACTACTTATCGAAACTTCAATCTGTATAAAACTCGATCTATGGGACCCTAAACCAAGTCGAATGCAACAGGTTCGGGTCAAATCGGTTCAGCCAGTGCCGAGAAACATGGGCTAGTTTGTTGGTCACATACATACATACACACATACATACACACAGACATTTGTTCAGTTTTCGATTCTGAGTCGATATGTATACATGAAGGTGGGTCTACGACGTTTTTATACAAAGTTCATTTTTAGAGCAGGATTATAGCCTTACCTCAGTGATGATGGCAAAAAGCAAAATATAGAGATTTTTTTCAGCTTTTCGAAAATATTTTTTTCATTACTGGGCAAACATGGCCAGTAATTTTAAAAAAAATGAATAACTGTGACTTTTTTTAAAAAAAAGTTACCTCAAGGTGAAGCCGTTGATCATTTTCGAAGAAAATTATTCTGTATTAAATTCAATTTAACGAATTTCAGCACCAAAAGGAATCAGCATGTGCCTAAATCAATTGTGCTTCAAAATTTATAAAATTTTATGGCACAGTCATTGACGTCCTAGTTGGCAATCACTGATTAATGACGATTTCCATAACTTTACAAGGAATTGGATAATCGATACCAAAAGGAATCAGCATGTGTAGGGCACTATTCTAAACAACTTGTTGAAAGAATTTTGTCAAAATATTGAAAGCGACGCTAAATTTATATCTTTGAACGAAAAATCATAACAATGGTGGAAGTCTTTACGTTAGATGGCTAAGACTTTATCACTTTTTGATTGCAAATTCAATTTTACATCGAAAAATAAAGTTGAAAAATTTCTGCGACCAATATTTTGATTTTTCGAAAAAAAAATCAGTATTGTTTCAAAATATCATAACTCGGTCAAAGATTTTTGCCAATTCTGGAAATTTCTGAAAAGTTGGCATTTGATGTCCCCTAAAACAAATCAGAAAATAAAAAAAATGTGTTTTTTGCAAATTAAGTTTTAGTGACAGTTCGTCACTTTTTAGTTTGACTTTGGGGTAATTCTCCGCCAACTCACACAGCAGTTGCCCCGACCCCTCTTCGATTTGCGTGAAACTTTGTCCTAATGGGTAACTTTTGTCCCTGATCACGAATCCGAGGTCCGTTTTTTGATATCTCGTGACGGAGGGGCGGTACGACCCTTCCATTTTTGAACATGCGAAAAAGAGGTGTTTTTCAATAATTTGCAGCCTGAAACGGTGATGAGATAGAAATTTGGTGTCAAAGGGACTTTTATGTAAAATTAGACGCCCGATTTGATGGCGTACTCAGAATTCGAAAAACGTATTTTCATCGAAAAACACTAAAAAGTTTTAAAAATTCTCCCATTTTCCGTTACTCGACTGTAAAATTTTTGGAACATGTCATTTTATGGGAAATTTAATGTACTTTTCGAATCTACATTGTCCCAGAAGGGTCATTTTTTCATTTAGAACAAAATTTTTCATTTTAAAATTTCGTGTTTTTTCTAACTTTGCAGAGTTATTTTTTAGAGTGTAACAATGTTCTACAAAGTTGTAGAGCAGACAATTACAAAAATTTTGATATATAGACATAAGGGGTTTGCTTATAAACATCACGAGTTATCGCGATTTTACGAAAAAAAGTTTTGAAAAAGTTGGTCGTCATCGATCATGGCCGTTCATGGTCACCCGCGACAGACACGGACGACGAAACAAAGAGAAACGCAAAAAGTAACTTTTTCAAAACTTTTTTTCGTAAAATCGCGATAACTTGTGATGTTTATAAGCAAACCCCTTATGTCTATATATCAAAATTTTTGTAATTGTCTGCTCTACAACTTTGTAGAACATTGTTACACTCTGAAAAATAACCCTGCAATGTTAGAAAAAACACGAAATTTTAAAATGAAAAATTTTGTTCTAAATGAAAAAATGACCCTTCTGGGACAATGTAGATTCGAAAAGTACATTAAATTTCCCATAAAATGACATGTTCCAAAATTTTTTACAGTCGAGTAACGGAAAATAGGAGAATTTTTAAAACTTTTAAGTGTTTTTTCGATGAAAATACGTTTTTCGGAATTCTGAGTACGCCATCAAATCGGGCGTCTAATTTTACATTAAAGTCCCTTTGACACCAAATTTCTATCTCATCACCGTTTCAGGCTGCAAATTATTGAAAAACACCTCTTTTTTCGCATGTTCAAAAATGGAAGGGGTCGTACCACCCCTCCGTCACGAGATATCAAAAAACGGACCTCGGATTCGTGATCAGGGACAAAAGTTACCCCTTAGGACAAAGTTTCACGCAAATCGAAGAGGGGTCGGGGCAACTTTTCCCGATTTCGTGTGAGTTGGTAGAGAATTACCCTTTGACCAACCAACGGGGTACAAACTAAAAAAGTGTCAAAACGAAAAAGTGACCAACCACCGGGGGTTGAGTGTAGCCAAAACATTGGATAATCCAGGTTTCGGATAATTGAGTCTGTAATAATATCGGGGAATTTTTCTCTTCGATGATTTTTTTTCGGAAAGGTCTCGAGTTACAGATTTTCTCAAATTTTCATACCACTTTTGAATGAAGAAGCATGACATAAGGAAATGATGGACAAAAAATACAAATTTAAACATCACGAGAAAAATTTTTAGAAGGCTAGTGGTTAAAATTTCAAATTTGGTTCAGTTTCTAAAACGCGTCACGGAGAGATCTTATGCTGCGCAAAAAGGCATCATTGCCCTTCTGTATAGCTGTTCTTGTCCGGTCCGAAGATCGCGAGATGCTCGCTCGGTCTCTCGAGGCCCGGATGGAGAAAGGCATAGAAAGCATAATAATGGCATCACCAGCAGCAGCATCCCAGAGAGCGGAGAGAAGGAAGAGCACACAGGGCAAAAAAAAACGATCATCTTCGCATCTTTGCAAAGAAAGGAAGAGAAGAGTGAGTGGAAGCAACAAACAAAAAAAGAGCTAAAAAGTAACGGCTCCGCGGTTCAAACCCGGGCCGGGCTGGGCCAGGCCAATGTCGAAGATCTTGATGATGATTAAGGCCGAGAAAGGCAAAAAAAACTCCGTCTGCTTTTGGAAAAGGAGCGACCTGAGAGACGAAGAGACTGAATGAACTGAAACTAAATAAAAAATAAAAGAATTTATAACCTTGTGAAGGACACTTTCGGTCAAACTTGCTGCTGCAATGCGCCTATGTATTGTATGTTGCTGTAAGTGTACCTCACATACGTGTGCCTGTGTGTATGTGTGTAGGATGTGTGCTCGCAAAAAAATATCCATTTAATGTTGCGCCGTGATGGCAGTGGTGCGGATGGCGGATGAAATATTATACACGAGAAAAGATGGAGTCGAGATAGTTTTCGATTTCGACTTTGATTTACGATCTGTCGTTCACTTTTGCGAGGGTGAAGCTTCAATGGTCATTTTTCGTGAATGATGTCAACACCGAGCGCGCACAAGGTATTAGGTATTAGGATACTGGAAGATCAGTCGGATTGATGAAAGTATTGTCGATTTAAAAAAAAAAACTTTGAACTTTTGTAGTTTAGGTTGGTACTAAAAAATGTCTGATAATATGTCCGATCATATCCAGATTTTTAAACGAAAATGGCGTTACGAATGGTCTACGCAGGAAATGTCAGAATCACGCAGTGGTACCAACATTGCAAAAAAAAGTGTTCCATGGCATGACAGCCACACTTTTTTTCTAATGTTGGTACTTCGCTTACAAATCTGAATTATTTAAGAGTGAGTAGGTCACGTTTTCTTACTTAATTCATACTTTTTATTTAGTCAAGAGTTTCGAATGGCCTCACTTTAACATGAGTTCTAGAGTAAAGAATTAAAGTGGAGTTTTGTGAAGTGTGTGAAGTGGAGTTGTTGTTATCTGCTTATTCCAAAATTGTTGAACTTACGGACCCGATTCTGAAATAATGTGATTATAAAAATTGACAAATTTTGTTGTAAATGTTTATGGAAACTGTAGCTTAGATGATGAATAAAAAAAGTTGCGGTGGTAATGCTACAGGCATAACCATCATGACGAAGAACTTCGGACACAAAAGTAAATAATTTTTTTATGGTTATTAATATTTGCTTTTCTTGGCCACAAATTGCCTTCCTCACCTTAGCTGAGGAAAGGCTATAAAATCACTCGAAAAACTAAATTCTTAGTTTGACCTCCTAGACCCACCTTCATGTATACATATCGACTCAGAATCAAATTTTGAGCAAATGTCTGTGTGTGTGGTCCCAAGCATGGGTAAATAACAAGGGAAATGCAAAATAATACCATTCAATGGTATCAATACCAAATGTTGGTTTCGCGAGCCCTTGAAAAAATGTCTAAAGTGTAAGTTAATACCAATCTCTGGTATTATACCAAATTTTGGTATTGTTTTGTTATTGAGCAAATGTTAGAAAAATATCGAATTTTGACATACTGTTACTTACTTATATACTTAAAGACGCAAATCTACTCCAAATTAAAGCCAACTATTTTATTTTGGTCTAAAAAAGTCATTTGATGATCTTTATAAATTAGGGAATACCATACATTGGTATTGTAAAGGAATTTAAAAAAAAATATTATAAAATAAAGGTGATTCATAAAAAAATCTATTTTAAATGATGTTTAACATTCTTAAAATACATACATACATACATTTGAAATTGATAAGAAAAACTTTTATATTTAGACGATTAACTTTACGACAACAATAGGTTTAACGTGAAAAAATTCAAATTTTAGAATGGATTTTATTTAACATTGTGTGCCTTTTGCGTCATAATCGATAAACTCAAAAAAATAATGTCAATCTTTGTTAATTTGATGAAATAACTCTTTCAATACCAAAATGTTGGTATGCATGTGGTATTCGAACTTCGTTCTAAAATCCTTTTAATATTGAATTTGTGTTGAATCCTATTCAGTTGGAATCATGCATCCTCAAAATCTCACAAAAATGCCACGCTGCCTGGGCTATAGCCTTTCTCGTTCTGGTTTAGTTTGTTTCTCTTTCGTTGAATTTCCTGATATTTTTGCCTGCAGCTAAAACATGTTGATGCAGCAGCAGCTCGTTTTCAGCAAGCGTTGATAGCTCAGTTGGTAAACGGGTAGCTAAAATGGTGTCTGCACCTTACCTGTCATGAGTTCGATTCCAGTATTCCTCTAGTTTTCTTTACCTGATATTTTTTGGCTCTCCAAGCAAGACTTCGTTTTCCTGCCTGTTCGAAGAATTTAAATATAGCATCAAAATTCTACCCATATCTCATTGCAATCCCATTAGCCAAATTGAATTCCCGTTGTAATTCTATAGAGAATTCTCATTGTTTTTGTCCAACGAGATTTTTATTTACCCGGAAAGTTGTAATTTGTCTGGTATTCATTTGCCCTTGGAATGGCACGTTTTGGTATTGCTTTGGTCTTCCCCATACAGTTTTTTGGTATGATTTCATGGTATTATACCATCTATTACTGGGCAACCAAGGGCACATTTTGGTATTTGTTATTATGCCAAGTAATACCAAAATATGGTATTCCCGTGTTATTTACCCCTGCTCGGGGTGGGATGTTGATCAAAAAAATTTGCACTGAGTTATCTCGGCACTGGCTGACCCGATTTTGACCATTTTGGTCTCATTTGATCCGTCTTAGGGTCCCATAAGTCGCTATTGAAAATGATAAAGTTTAGTTAAGTACTTCAAAAGTTATGCTAAAAAAATGATTTTAACAAAAGTCCGGAAGATTGAAAAAAGGATGGTTTTTGTAAGAAACCTCGTCATGTTATGCATTTTTAGAAAGGTATTTGAAAGACCTTTTCAACGAGTTCAAAAGATTAAAGATCTGACAACCCTATCAAAAGTTATAAACACTTAAGTGTTATTTATTTACTTTTTAGAGGCCGGATCTCATATATTTCGATGAAAACGTTGTCCGGATCTATCATGCGACCTGTTGTTGGATAGGTAATCAAAAGACCTTTCCAACGAGTTCAGTAGATTAAAGATCTGACGGCCCTTTCAAAAGTTATAAGCACTTAAGTGTTATTTATAAACTTTTTGGAGGCCGGATCTCAGACATTTTGACAAAAATGTTGGCCGGATCTATCATGCGACCTGTCGTTGGATAGGTAATTAATTCAATTCAATTCGGTTTTATTGGTGAATAATCAAGATACAATTAGTTATTTTGAAGTGCATAACAGAGTTTTGGAGTTCCTTACAGCTGTGTGTTGCATCATAATCCATTTAGGAACAATTATTTCTTTAACTAAGGCACTAGCAAGAGTAAGAAAAAACTATTAAAAAAAACTTACAGAAATTGCAAAGGAAAGGGGATAGAGGAAGAGAAAGCTTATATCTAGATCACAGGTAATTTATCCTTTGTAGATGTGTTTGATCATCAATTCCCCAAGGGCCAGGAATTGTTCTGCCTTGTTCCGGCAGCTCCGAAACCGCGTCATCATCTCCCCCGCGAGAGCAAAGAACTCCGGCAGGGTGAAGAGATCTTCCCCGGTGACTTCTTGCTGGGCCGTACTGCAGCTACCGGCAGCGACCACGCTGGCGAACGAACGCCCCCAACCAGGAGGGAACGCTGAGTTTTCTGCTGGAACCGTACGCTGTCCAGCAGCAGGAACGGCTGCGCTCGTACTTCGCTGAGGAGGGTGGGACGCTGCTGCTTTTTTCTTCCTCTTTTCCTGCTCCTCGAGGTAGGCCTTGCGCGCGACGCATCCGCGGTAATTGCCGGTATGGTTGCCGTCACAGTTCGCGCACTTTACGCGCGGCTTGGTTTGTTCTGCCTTGTCCCCAAGTCCGCCTTTCGTGGCAGTGCGCACGCCTCCGAGAGGTGTGACTCACCGCACTTCACGCAGCGGGGCCGGAGGTTGCAGTTCCGCGAGCCGTGGCCGAATTTCTGGCAACGGTGGCATTGCGCTACGTCCGTCGGGTTCTTGGTGTAAAACCGCCAGTTTACCCAAAAACCGTCCAACGTTTTAGTACGCCGCAGGTCTTGGATCTTGACGGTGCCGCGGTCGAAGTACAACAGGCACAGTGTGTGTGTACCTGTTACCGTTGTCTTTCGCGAGAGCACTTTAATCTCCCGCGGTTTTATTCCGGCGTCCGAAAGGTGACCCTTCAGGTCGGAGATCGGACGGTCTTGATAACCCTGCAAGACGACCTTAACAGGGGGCTTCTCGGGGTTGAATGTGTAGAAGTTGAAGTTGCTACGCTTCAATTCTTCAAACACCAGGTCGAAATTCTTTTTGGTCAGTGTGATCACTTGCACTGCCGACTTACCGATTTTCAGACAATATCCGAGGCCTTCCAGCAACTCGTCAACATCGTCCGCTAACGTGTCCAAAACAAAAATTGAGGTGGTCTACGTTCCGCTGGAGAGTTGTTCTTTTTGACGTCGGCACTTTTTCCGTGCACGACCATCATCGTCGTCGTCGTCGTCGGTAGTGCTGCTACCGTCAGCGTTGTTATTTTCTTCGTCGTCGCTCAGCATCTGGAACTCGTTCCTGATGGGGATGTTGGCGGATGTTGATGTGCCACTGGTCGTGGCACCGGAAGTACCGGAACGGGTTCGCACTGGTGATCTCGGAACATATCCGGGATGTAGTAACTTTTTATCGATTCCATCTGCGCTGACGCTCCCCTGCGCGATGGCGGCCGACACGGCGTTGGTTTGTTTACCTTTTTGCACACGGCCGGTAGACGAACTTCGCGGGTTTTTCGAGGCCGCACTCGAACTGCCACGGCCACGGCCGGCCTTTGGCATGCTGGAGAAGCAAACTCGCGGGTAACCACAATCAATTACGGCGAAAAAAATCGAAAAAACGATGGAGCACTGAGCACTAGCTGCATGCTCTCGTGCGTACACGGAGGGAGCTATATAGGTAATTCCTTTCCAACGAGTTCAGTAGATTGAGGATCTCATGACCCTATCAAAAGTTACAAGCACTTAAGTGTTATTTATGAACTTTGTGAAGGCCGGATCTCAGATAGGGTAGAGTAGTCATCAATGAGACACGGGGAACAATGATAAAATGGCTCTCACAAGTCGTAGTTTCAACCAATCAGGCTCATATTTGGGGGAAAGGTGTGTTTACTGGATACACGTCTGCCATTATAGTGGCTTTGGTTACGGACGCTCCCTTGAAAAGTTATTCATAAATGTTTGATTCCGGGGTGTAAAAGTAAATTATGGACAAAAATTACTTTTTCGCTCGTAGGCTGCCATTAACACCAAAACTAATATTTCTTCAAATTTCTTTCAACGTTGCATAGGGATAGTAGGGATAGTCCATAGTTGGGCTACAATGTCCTTTCATTAGGTTTGGCCAAAATTTAGAATATACCCAGTATACAGGACTGTCTCATTGTTCCCCACTCATTGCAGCTCATGGGTAACAATGAGACACTTTGATTTTTCTTCATTAAACTTTTCAAAATCTATGGAAATCTTTCAAAACATGAATTAAATGTGATTTTTGGCATATTTATAGAGTTTTACCCAGCTGTCTCATTGTTCCTGCCAAGTGCGTCTACAATGAGATAGTTTAATAACTCTGGCTGAAGAGGTCGGATCGATCTCATATTTTGGTCAATGTTAGAACACATTATAAGAAAGAAAATGCAACAAAAAGCTCATTAAAACAGGCTGATGAAAAAAATAGAAAAATCGTTGAAAACCAAAAGTGTCTCATTGATGTCTACCCTACCATATTACCTAGCATTACTCTCAAAATGTGAGGAAGGCACCAACCACCTAATGGTGGATTAAGTAAGGTTTTTTTTTTTAAAATAAGGCCGATGCATATATTTAAAAAAAAATTTGTCAAATTTGTTTGCCGAGGTCAAGGGGGGGGGCAAAAAAATAAAAAAATATAAAAATTTAAATAACAAGCCATAATCTTCACATTTAAATGAAAAAAATGTTTTAAAATGCATTTTACACTAGTTAAGTTGTTTTGCAATCATAAGTTTTCAAAAAATCTAAGATCTGACAAAAACAAAAATTGTATCGAAAAAAAAGATTTTGCATCGAAAATTTTCAAAAAATCTTAAGATTTTTTAATAAACCCAAACATGCTAAAAATAATTTTAAACGCAGAAGAATGTATTTTAATTTGATTTCAGCTGGTTGCACTTGAATTTTCATTGAAATTTTGAAGTTTATTGTAAAAATATTTTTTGCCCCCTGATTTTTCGGGCCAAATTTGAAGGGGGGGGGGTGACAAAAACTTTCAAAAATATTTGTACCAGCCTAATTAGACAACGGAAAAAAAATATTTTGTGATTCGATTATCCAAAATTTTGATTATCCGAAGTGAAATTTTGCCAAGGCCTTCGGATAATCGAGCCTGGACTGTATATCAAAAAGAAGAAATTTGATAAAAGATAAATTTAAAAAAAATATATAATCGAGCTATACAAAATAAACTTTTCTTATAAAATTAAAACAAATAAATCAAAGAGATTTTTGTATGGTTTTTTTTTTTTGAAAATTAGGATAGTTAAATTTAAGTTGTAGCTAGAATGTGTAATAATTTTTAGATTTACGACATTCCATGACGAACTAATTTGTTGATTTTAATTTCTCCTAGAAAGCAGAAACATTTTTAATCACTTCTGTTTAAAAAATATTCAAAACTTCCACCACTACAAATTCAAATTCACCAAAGTTTTCGTCAGTGCAAGAACTGTAAATTATGCCAGTAGTACCTCTCCAGTTATTCCGAATGAAGCAGCACAGCCAGCTTCAATTTGCATATCAACACAACACCTCAATCGAGCATAATTTCCATCCGCTAATAGTTTTGCTTTATTCAAACCTACTACGGAAAGAGGCAGAGGCAGCTCGTCCGGCCGCCAGCCCCAGCACCGGGTTGGGCCGGGCCCGTAACCATCAGCCGTTGGCTATGGCAGTAGGTAGTAGTAGTACACATGGGCCGCGACGACGAGGGCCTATCAAAACCAAACAAATTTACTGTTACCAGCCGGATATTCCAACAAGAAGCAGCAGCAGCAGTTAAGGCAGAGCTTAGAGCCGACTACGTCAGACGGAAAAAAGCGAGATAGATAGCAACATTAACACATGGAATACCAAGCAAAAAAACATGGGCCAATTTTGTATATTTTTGGAGTTTAGAAATGTCATTTCATGAGAAATTTATTGTACTTTTCGAATCTTCAATAACGTTGAAGTGTTATTTTTTATTAATAACAATAATTTTTAAATTTCGTGTTATTATAACATTGCCGGGTTTTTTCTTACAGTGCAACCATGTTCTACAAAGTTGTTAAAAAATTTGCTGAATTTAACGGAAAAAATAGCACTATTCAAGGCACACGATTTAGTTATAGGGGTTAAACCTGGTCATTAATGGTCAAAATCATCACGTTTTCAACAATCTTTTTCGTTAAATTCAGATAACTTTCGAAGAATTCATGCAAACCACAAATGTTTATTAGGGTGGTCCAAATCCGGGCTTTCTCGGGGCTTCCCCCTGAATTCAAAGATTGACCCATCACTAGGCTAAATTCCAAACTTGAGCTCATTCTGACCACGGGAACCCCTCCCTCTAATCGCTCGAAGTTTGTACGGGAAAAATCGTCAAAACGTATGGAGAAAAGCAACTGTTTTACTTTTTTACCTGTGGAAGGCGCCATAGTTATCCGATTCTTACCATTTCTCAAATGTAGAACCTTTATTAAATTTAGAGCAACTTTTTCAAAGACACCATATTTTTAGGATTTTTTGCTGAAAAGTTATTAGCATTCGAAAAGGACCGTTTCACACAAGTTGTAAAATTGTTATTTCAGTAAATGAAATGAATTGAAAAAATTACATTTCTCTCTATTTTCAACAGTTGAATAACGGGAAATGAGAGTGATTAAAAATTGAATGTTATAATTTCGACTACTTAAATTTGTGTAGCAAAAAGCTGGAAATAACTCCAAACGCTGTTATGTACATAATTTTAACAAATTTGATTTTGATTTATTTTTTTATTCACAAATAAATTGAAAAATATCAGTTTGAAAACGTTCAAACTGATAACATAATGACTATAAAAACCAGTAACATCATATTTTTCTTAAGTTGGAAGATCAAGTGTTGAGGAGTGAGAAAGAGATAGAGACAGACGTACAAAGAAAAAGCAAACGATTAAGATAATAAAAAATGATAATGCAAAGAAACGATTAAGTCCCTTCTGTCTGCGAAGTGCAACACCTTTTAAAGATCCAAGAAGTTAAGGCCAAGACACGATCGCCTTTTTTCTTCAACTTCTTCTTCTTATCGTTGCTTTTCTTTTTCTTCTTCTTCCCTTGCACGAACCGATTATGGTCCTCGATGATGGTATTAGTGGACTACTGGCTACTGGTTTCTCGGCATGAGTCTCCGTTTAACAATCGCACACGCGGGTTGCCCCCAATGCAATCAATGGTCCGAAGCTGCCCGAGGATGAGATGCTGTGCAGAGAGAACGGGTCCCCAACCGAACTCCTGACTTTGGCCAGCTACTGGATAGTCACTTGTGTTGATCACAGTGGAGTTGCAACATTAAGGTTAATAAAAAACAACATTTTTAAGATGACAACAATTCTTATCAACTATTGATAAAAATAAACGCAAGTAAAATGTTTTTTGTCTTATTCTTCTTTCTATTTGGTTCCCTTTTTACACGTTTCTATTTTCTCCAGCTTTTCGTACTTATCCCGTCCCGCGTGCGCTGGCCATTTGGCTGGAAGTGTTCTTTTTCCGGCGAAACAAAACGCGTAACGCGGTAGCTTATATTTGATGTTTTCTTGAAGCAGTACGTAAAAAAACGAACACGCGGGGCTTTGGCTTTAGACCAGCCCAACCGGACTGGAAGAGAGCAAACGAGAGTGGCTTTATCGATCCACTTAAAACTGTGCAAATTTCCATAGTATTTTCAGAAAAGTTTGAAAAATATTTATTGAATAAAAATCAAATAAAATATTTATAAACAGCAATTCTCTACCAAAACCGAAAATGGGTTTTATGTTTATCTGATTTTTTTGATTTAACTTAAACTTTGTGGGGGCCTTCCCTATGACCAAATAAACTATTTTGTGTAAATGGTTCATCCATACAAGTCTCCATACAATTTTGGCTGCTGTCCATACAAAAATGGTATGTAAATATTCAAACAGCTGTAACTTTTGAGTGAATTTTCTGATCAAATGGGCGTAATATTCAATGTTTGGCCCTTTTAAAATGTTAGCCTTGATTTAAAAATTTTCAAAATATTTTTTTCGAAAAAATCGGAAAATTTCACGAATGTTTCATGCATTAACATTGATAATCGGACCATTAATTGCTGAGATATCATCATTAGAAAATGGTGGGTTATTTTAGTGAGATTAAGCAAACTTCAATTTTCGTGTTTCGTTTTCTTAAAGCGGCTCTATCTCAGCAACCCGAGGTCCAATTTTCAATGTCTCTCAGACAATTTTATAGCAAATTTTCTAGACTTTTCAAAAAAAATATTTTTAGAAATGGTCACTTATGGTCACTATTTTTAAAAATCGAAAAACTGCAAATATTTCGATAAAATCAAACTTTCGGTGGCTATATCTTGAAAACTTTATCAAAAAATCTGTTAAGTACTTTTCGATTGAAAATTCAATTTTTCATTAAAAAATAATGTCAAACTTGTTCTGCATGAAACTTCGATTTTTTCCAAAAATCAGTTTTTTTTTTCAAAAATTCATGACTCCGCGACAGATTTTTTGACCATGTTTCTTTATGACTCAAAAGTTGCGGATTTTGTCCCCTAAAACATATCAAAAAATCTCGAAAATCAAAAAGTTTTAGTGAAAAAAATTTTTTTTTCCGTATACCTATTTTTTCTCAAAAGTCCTCAACAATACCTACAACTTTGCCGAAGACACCAAATTGATCAGAAAATTCACTCAAAAGTTACACCTGTTTGAATATTTACATACCATTTTTGTATGGACAGCAGCCAAAATTGTATGGAGACTTGTATGGGTGAACCAATGACGCAAAATAGCTTATTTGGTCATAGGGAAGGCCCCCACAAAGTTTGAGTCAAATAAAAAAATACTAAAAATAAAAATGGTCGAAATCGGCCGATTTCGTAGAGAGTTGCTCAGCTGTGACATCCATGCGGCCTCAAAAAATCAAACCATCCACAGGTATTTTGTGGTTTTTATTGCAAGTTTCTGCTCGAACCTAGGGAGTTAAAAGGTTTGAATGGAGTGAGCACCCAACCATTATTTTCAGCTCATAAAAATGTGTAAACGTTTTGCTTCCATTGAGATTCAAACCGGAGCTCTTTGCGTGAGCGTAAATTTCTTTACCTCTGATGCACAAAGGCTTGGTAAGAGCGGAGAGGCAAAGGAATAATGATCCATGCCGTCGCACTTTGTCTATATTCTTGCCAAAGTTTTATTGGTGACCAGTTGAAAAGTCAAACTGTCACCGAAAGATTGGTTTGACGGTAGTAGAGTACCAAACCTTTTTTGTAGGATACGAATTGAAACATTTTATTTTTTTTCATGAAATCTTACTTGCTTGCACATTTAAGTTTCACTTTAGGAGGAATTACCCGCATTATTTCGTGTTTCCACAGTTTTCCAAACTCACAAACAAAGTAAAATGTTTGTTTGTCATAGTCTAATACCTCCTTTAGCAGGTCGAATCACCCCGAGATTTTGAATCGGTAAAATTAAAGCTCAGAAAATAAATTTAAATGCCTCTAATTTGTGTAAATTTTTAATTTACTCATTGAAAATCTTTTAGAGACTCAGGAGAAATTTGTGCTATCATGTTTCGCCACTTCTCGCTCTCGTTGTGTGGGAAAAGTTTGCTCGTAAAGAATTGTTTTTTTTTTAAGATAAATCAAGTGCTTTCAATATTTATCACAAGCCATTATGTTTTTTGCCAAAAGACATAATTTTTGAATGACGAGCTTTTGACCACCAACGCTTCACCCATGCCGGGTTAAGAACCGTCATCGAGGGAATCCGAGGGCGAAACTTGTGAGCGAAGACTGTGCAGGGTGCGCGAGCAAAGAAGAGAAAAAGCAGTAGAAGAGTCAGACGTAGTGATCAAGAAGAAGAAGCAGACCACGCAGGGCTAAAAAGACCTAAGAAAGAGGCTACAAAGCGGAAGGGTAGAAGAGCAGCAAAAAAAAAGTTGTTTACCTCTCATCTTGATGTCGAGCATGGAGAGATGCCGAGGCGTTTGCGTAGTCAACGACGGTCGTAGGTCGTTAGGGTGGCATTGAACAAAATATATTATAACATCAACTAAACTGAATCAATCGTTCCAAAATTGTCGAGGGGTTGCCAAAAACAATAAGCTGATTTTTTCTGATTCATTTAATATTTTCCCCACATGAAAAAAAATCCACCCTAGTGGTCCAGCTAGCCAGATGCTGAGGAGGCCTATAAGCCTGGTTTGGGTCTGCTGAGCATCTCGCGCAAGAAAGCTGCGCGCAGTAGAGGAAACGAACAAGTTCTGAAAGACTTCCCGTTATGTTACTCTACAAATATCGGGTATAAATGTTATATTTCTAGATGACTTTTTCAAAACAACCAATGCACCATGGGTTTTCTATAGATTAATTCCAATAAGGAGACATTCAATAGAGGCACTTGATATCTTGGGATGATTCCATAGCATTTATAACATTTTTTTTTATTATAGACATTTTACTACTTTTGTGGCATTCATGTCTTGATTTATAAATAAAATTTGTTATGTTTACTGCTGGATACATAATATTAAAATGTATTTCTGTCGATTGCAGTTCGTTCAAGGAGTTCAATTTTTACAAAATGACGAGAAATCGTCAGTGTTTTCTTCGGATATAAAGTGATAACGGCAATTTGAGTATCAGGGCCAGTACTAGTAATCTTCTAGGGAGTGTGGACAAACCATAAAAGTTGGGATAGGTTAAAAGTAGTTTTGGTATAATGGCACCGCCTTAAGTTCTAATATTTGAAGATTGGGAAATAAGGTTTTGCAGGGATTGTGTGGCAACAAAGTGGACCATTTTTGCTTGGACGATGTCTGAGATATGTACGTAGTTTTATTGTTATATCTATTGATGGACTTAAAATGTCAAAACACTCAAAAAGGAATGGAAGCAATGAGAACTTTTACAAAACCCTTAATTTTCTTTTAAATTTATTCCATTATTCGAATGGTTGAAAATCTCATTATTGCACATTTAGCTTTTAATGTTGTTTTAACATAATATTTAAATTTTAAGGCCTATTTACATTTCAAAAATAAAAAATATAAATCAATTACAAAACCAGGTTGAAGGACAAAAGTATGCTCAAAAAATCTACTGTTCAACTCATCCTTCAACATGTGACCAAATTACCCTCAAAAAGGTGTTCACATACCTCAAAACAGGTGTCCATATTACCTCACAAGGCATGTCCAAATCACCCCATAATTTGCACACTTTTTTAATTTTCGCAATAAAAATGATTATTGTCTTTTAAATTTAACGAAATGAATGTCATATGTTCATACAACAAAATCTGCAATATCAATGGTGCCATCCATATTCCTTTAAAATAACTATGCAGCCTGTGACAGAGCAATTTCATTAGGGTTTTGCCTTCCTCACTGAGGTAAGGCTATAATCCTGCTCTAAAAATGAACTTCGTATAAAAACGTCGTAGACCCACCTTCATGTATACATATCGACTCAGAATCGAAAACTGAACAAATGTCTGTGTGTATGTGTGTGTGTATGTGTGTGTGTATGTGTGTGTGTATGTGTGTGTGTATGTATGTATGTGACCAACAAACTAGCTCATGTTTCTCGGCACTGGCTGAACCGATTTGACCCGAACTTGTTGCATTCGACTTGGTTTAGGGTCCCATAGATCGAGTTTTATACAGATTGAAGTTTCGATAAGTAGTTCAAAAGTTATGTATAAAAATGTGTTTTCAAATATATTTGGATCTCACTTAACTGCATGTAAACTATGTCCGGGTCCATCATCCGACCCATCGTTGGTTAGGTTATCAAAAAACCTTTCCAACGAGTCCAAAACATTGAAGATCTGGCAACCCTGTCTCGAGATATGGCCACTTAAGTGATATTAATATACTTTTTTTAAGCCGGATCTCACTTAAATGTTTGTAAACTATGTCCGGATCCACCATCCGACCTATTGTTGGTTAGGTTATCAAAATACCTTTCCAACGAGTCGAAAACATTGAAGATCTGGCAACCCTGTCTCGAGATATGGCCACTTAAGTGATATCGATGTTCTTTTTGGAAGCCGGATCTCACCTAAATGTATGTAAACTATGTCCGGATCCACCATCCGACCTATTGTTGGTTAGGTTATCAAAATACCTTCCAACGAGTCCAAAACATTGAAGATCTGGCAACCCTGTCTCGAGATATGGCCCTTTAAGTGATATTGATGTACTTTTTTGAAGCCGGATCTCACTTAAATGTATGTAAACTATGTCCGGATCCACCATCCGACTTAT
Source organism: Culex quinquefasciatus (assembly GCF_015732765.1). Taxonomy (NCBI): domain Eukaryota; kingdom Metazoa; phylum Arthropoda; class Insecta; order Diptera; family Culicidae; genus Culex; species Culex quinquefasciatus. The sequence goes on along the minus strand of NC_051863.1, from coordinate 113,963,017 downwards.
TGTTGGTTAGGTTATCAAAATACCTTTCCAACGAGTCCAAAACATTGAAGATCTGGCAACCCTGTCTCGAGATATAGCCACTTAAGTGACATTTATGTACTTTTCTGAAGCCGGATCTCACTTAAATGTATGTAAACTTTGTCCGGATCCACCATCCGACCTATTGTTGGTTAGGTTATCAAAAAACCATTCCAACGAGTCCAAAACATTGAAGATCTGGCAACCCTGTCTCGAGATATGGCCACTTAAGTGATATCGATGTACTTTTTGGAAGCCGGATCTAAAAAATAGATGAAACTTGTGTACAGCCATTGTTGTGAGGAAGGCTCCAACCACATAGGTGGATCAAGTTAGTTTTTAAATTACCCCACACTTCCTAACAACTTTTATCAACCTCACGCTTGAAAAATTGGTTTGAAAAATCTAAATTCAAAAAAGAATATTTTTTCCCGTACAAATTAACATTTAAAATTAAATTGCTTTGCGCAATGTTGGAAATCTTCCAATCGTTCAAAATTTTGGGTTTTGTTTCAGACCCGAAAGGAAAATAATAAATTGCAGTGCAGCAAAAATGATGTTGTTATTACATCCAAATTCAATAAATGTATAACAAAATAAATAAAACATAACTGGTACGCAATATTAAAATAAAATTATAGGCAAAATACACGTGAAAAGTTCCAAACTCTCCCACTTCCGGCTTGGCGCCCCCTCCGAGTGGGCATCGTGGTCGCGCCACAAAGCCGATGGCCACCGGTGCTCTTCTCTTTTCAACGATTTGAGCTGGATTTATGCGTGGCGAAAAGGTGTATTTCTACTCTGAACCTTAGGCCTGAACGCTGATGGTCTCGCAGTTGTGGTGCCTTCCTGTGGCAGCACGCCCGATTCGCTCGGTTCACCGTTAGAACCGAGCTTTTAAAGGCACAGATACAAAGGGCAAGCTCAGAGCTCCAGAGTGGACTCCAGCACAAACCTGAAAGAAGCTGGAGATGAAGAGTGAGAGTTTGGTCGAACAAGAGACTGAAATATAGTATACGTACTTGTGGATGGGTATGTTTAATGATACCAAATATTACTTATGCTCAAAGTAAAATTAAGACCATTGGATGGTAAAAGGTGGGCTAGAGAATCATCGAGATGCTTCTGGGATGATCCAGACCTATTCAGTCAGAGAGCGCTTTGGGGTCTGCTGGAAGCCACAGAAGGGGATACTTTTCGTTAGAAAAACTCAAACACGACGGTGAACCGGGCCACCGGGCCATGTGATTCATCATCGTGGAATGTGAGAAATTTGAATTCTACGATGAAAACATTCCAGAAGAAGCGGAGAACTCTGTCTGGCGATACGTTCCCAGCCTTAGACCCCAGAATTGAGGAATAAATTACTGGCTGAGATGTCAGATGTATCCGTCCATAATTTACGATCTAGTCTAATCAGATAAATTTGAAGATAGAGTAACGAAAGGTGGTTTCATGTTTGGTCCAAGCCGAGGTTGAAAATATATTCGTAATTTGAAGAACAAGGTCATTCAAATCTACGGGAAAGGTCATCGTTACTCACACTGCAGTTTCAACTTGAAGTTTACGGACTCTGCACAACGTGATCGCTATTCTTAAATAATAAATTAGTTTATCCTCCCAGGATTTGTCATAAACATTGGCTAAGATTTTTATTGCACAATAATTTTGAAAAGCTCTCCAATCAAAAATGCATCATAAAAAGTATCAACAACGGTACATACAACAGAGAAACAATCTTGTTTATTAATGGAGATATTATCAGTTCAATTATTTGAATCATTGTGATTTCATTTCGGACTGGGCAAATTCGTGGTGAAGTTTGTTGCAAAAAAGTCGTGCGTGAAGAATTTCCGATCGAAACAGTTCGGTGTATCGGCACTATTTGAGGTTTACATGATAATGAACAAAACGTTAAAGCAATTCCAGCCCAAAACAGAATTTTTTTAGGTACTTTTTTCTCGACCCTCTCCGATTTCAATGAAACTTTGTAGATATGTTATTCTAGGCATATATAAGCCATTTTTGTGTATATGGAGTCAGTTACACTCGATAATGACATTTGAGAAGGGCGTAAGTGTTTCAAATATTTTTGTATTTCGTAATTTAAATATTTCTGTATCTCGAAGCCGTTGCATCGTATCAAAAAGTGGTCAAAGACAAACTTGTAGGAAATTTGACGGGCTTTCCGAAAAAAATACACTGAAATAAAATTCCAGTTTTATGAGATTTTTTGATTTTTAAGTTTAAAAGTCTAATTTGAAGGTGAGCCCACAATTTTTTTTCGTTCAAAATTTTTGTAAAAATAGCCTAAGATGTTACAAAAAGACTCACGAAAAATGCAGGATGGAGCAACTCACCTAAAAAATACAAAAATCATTTACTGAAACTGTTTTTTTTTTCAAAAGTGCTCTAAACATCAAAATTGACAAAATCCGAACACGAAAGTCGATTCTCCAGTCAATTTTACATAAAAGTCTTCATATTGATCATTGTCCTAAGTCCAATCCTTGTGAAGTTACAGCGGTTTTAAAAATAAAAATGTTGAAAAAATAGGTTTTTTGATGGTTTTTCGCAATTTCTATATGACCGACTTGACTTTTCGGTCTCGTAAATATTTTAACCGGAAAGCTCGTCCAATTTACCATAAGTTTGCCTTTGACCACATTTCAATTGGATGTATGGGCTTACAGATATAAGCTAATTACATTGCTCATAACTGAAAACATAATATTTTTTCAGTGTAGTATAGTAACCAGGATAGTAAATTAGCTTATATCTGTAAGCCCATACATCCAATTGAAATGTGGTCAAGTGGTCAAACTTATGGGAAATTGGACGAGCTTTCCGGTTAAAATATTTACGAGACCGAAAAGTCAAGTCGGTCATATAGAAATTGCGAAAAACCATCAAAAAACCTATTTTTTCAACATTTTTATTTTTAAAACCGCTGTAACTTTACAAGGATTGGACTTAGGACAATGGTCAATATGGAGACTTTTATGTGAAATTGTCTGGAAAATTGATTCCCGTATTTGGTTTTTGACAATTTTGACGTTTAGAGCACTTTTCAAAAAAACAGTTTCAGTAAATGATTTTTGTATTTCTTAGGTGAGTTGCTCCATCCTGCATTTTTCGTGAGTCTTTTTGTAACATCTTAGGCTATTTTTACAAAAATTTTGAACGAAAAAAAATCGTGGGCTCACCTTCAAATTAGACTTTTAAACTTAAAAATCAAAAAATCTCATAAAAGTGGAATGTTTTTTTTATTTCAGTGTATTTTTTTCGGAAAGCCCGTCAAATTTCCTACAAGTTTGTCTTTGACCACTTTTTGATACGATGCAACGGATTCGAGATACAGCAATATTTAAATTACGAAATACAAAAATATTTAAAACACTTATGCCCTTCTCAAATGTCATTATCGAGTGTAACTGACTCCATATACACAAAAATGGCTTATATATGCCTAGGATAACATGTCTACAAAGTTTCATTGAAATCGGAGAGGGTCGGGTACAACCGATTCCCTATTTGACATAGAATTGCTCGTTATTAAACATTTAATTTCGTTTTGAAAGCCTTTCCAATAGCATCGTTGCTCGGATGGCACGCCGACGGTAAGTAGGTATAGAGCGACAAAACTCTGTGTCTGATGAGTCTGCAACTTTAACTTTCGGACTCCTACCTTTGCAGATGCAGTTCAAATCTCCTTGGGGCGGTATTGATTTAAAGCAGAGATCTTCAGGGATTATACAGTGAGGATGATTAGCTCCTACTACTCATCTGTTGGTTCATTGTGTAACTTCAGCTGATCCGCCAATAACGGAGTATCAGCTCATTTGCAGTCAACCATGCCCATTTTCATTTAAATAACTTGAAAAGTTAATGTTTTATCTATTGATTTTATATCATATTTCTTCAGAACAGTAACAAAAAATCGATGAAATCATGTACATATTCGTCAAATTTCTTAGGAGTGACAGCAAATTACATATTTCAGAAGCAAAACGAGAAAAGGGCGGATAAGCATTTTGACAGCTGGAACAATTTCTTCAATAAGCATATTACAAATATGAAGCATAAAGATTATTTACTTGAAGTTTTGTTTACATGTATTTTCAGCTTATTTCTTACGTAAGATTAAAATCAACAATATTTTCAAGTTAGTTGAACTATTATTTATTTACAACTGTTTCAAGTTCCAATCAAACATGCAAATCTCCTACCACTCAAACTATGTTTCGACGATCACCGTCCATCAAGGAAGTTGACTTCCCGACGCCGGACGCATGATTCATCCCACCAGAACCCAATGGAAAATGGAATTGCTCGGCGTTCCCATGGAACGAATTCAATCAACTTCGTTATGCAGTTCCTCGTCGTCACCATCGTCGTCGGTCGCTGGTTGGTTCTATGCTACTGATGTCGCCTTTTAAAAATAATTCCAAGCATAATGTGTTTTAAACATTTTTTTTTTATTTCAAGGTAAATCTGATGCTAATAAACTTTAAATATCAGAAAAGAGTAATCAAATCGTGCTATTTTAATAAAATTAGCAAAAGTAGGAGTAAACAATTTCTATGCAATAAAAGTACAAAATAACCAAAGTGATTTTTCGAACAAATAAAAAAAATGAAAGTACTCCAAAGAATTAATGGACAACTCTATTCACTTGCCAGTGTCACTCAGGGAATAAGCAACAAGCAAGCGAAAAGCGAGAGGAAAAAAATATCACAGGAAACAAAAACCGTTCTAATATCCTTTTTCCTGCGCTGGGAAGCGTTTGCGGTTGCGAAAACGAAGGGGCGGTATGTTCGTCACTTTCTGCGGGATTATGGACGGCTTGTGGTTTCCGATCGAATTGGCAGTTCCTGTTTCCTGCTTAGGCAAGTTGTTGCCTCCCCCTTTTGAAATTTAATAAAAAGTGCCGTTTCTGTTGCTGTTGCTTTTATTGAATTACTCACACCTCTCGAATGGCTGGGCTTCTAAAATTTAGTTCGGATTTATTTTTAAGATTTTTTTTAGCTTTTCACACTTTCAACTAATGAATTAAATTATAAAGTTTTAGTGCTTGATCTCCTAAGGTCAGCAATACTTTTCTAAATATTTTTTTGGAATTTACTCATGTCGTTTTTTTTTTGTTTAAACAAATTGCTGAGAATGATCTTACTTGACTGTGAACTTTATGCTAAAATTTCTTGCAGCAGTGGGAAATACAGGTAAAAAAACTATCAAATTTTCAATCAATTAATTTGCCCGTGAAACCGAAGCCAACAGTTTGCAGTCGGAATTCTTGCACGTTTCAATTCGAAATTTCTTACGTTCCATACTAGACAATGGAGTCCATACAAGGGCCCCCGGCGATTGTCGCAATCCAATCCGGACCGGGCCGGACTTTGGTCTCTTTTGGTCGCGCAATGGCCCTCAGCTCAGCTCGGCTCAGCGTATTTGATCAAACTTGCAATTATGCTCACACATCAATCTGCCGTTCCAGGCCTGGCAGCCGGAGTTGCTACTTGCTGACGGTGACAACACACCGGATGTACACTTGGTACGGAGACGGTGAAACCCCACTGGTTGGACAGCACAATCATGATGAAACATGACTTGATAGAGTTTGAGATAGAGTGGTTTCAATAGTGACTCTTCAGAGCTCTATAGGTGTCAAACTGTCGGGCTTTCACTGTACCGTACATGAATGGCAGGCAGAGCCAATTTGCTGAGTGGCTTCATAAAACAAAACAATACACCGGATGCGCGTGAAATACGGTTACGAGTTTAATTGGCGAAATTCAAGAGCTTTGGCCCAATCCGACGACGGACGCCAAATGGGCGTGTAGCATGGCGGTGACACAAAGTGACATTAGCGAAACCGTCATTGGTCAATCGTGCCGATGAGGGACAAAACTCTATGCTAATTAATTGCCGCGGATCACTTCCGGTGGTGCCCCATCAGATATGAGGGCACGAAGCGCCTTCCGTCTCCTTAATTTGATCGATTTCCGGCGACGAGACGGCTAACTTATCTGAAGCAGTCGTTTTATCGACTTTATTAGTTTGCCTTGAAAACCTTCAGCACTGTCGAGTTCGTAAATTTTACAGCGAAATTGAAGGAGGCAATAAACTACTTCAGAATTGAACAAAAAACAAAGCCATAAGTCAATTAACGGCAGTGTCAGATTAATTGAAAATACCAGCTTTGTTAATTAATTAATTGATCAAAATTAAGTGCGAAAGCGAGTGTCTGGCATTTGCTTTTTTTGCACTCTCCAGTGAGATGCACGTTATTCGTCACGAACCTGATGTAAAAAGAAGAGCTTGGCAAAATAATAAAAAAAATGCGTCAATAGTTTTAAAAGCAACTTAAAATGGTCCTAAAACTTGAATAAAACTTCTTTCGAATCATCAATTCAGCATGTATTGATCAATTCATTGTAATTATATATGATCTCCTCAGAAAAAGAACATAAATTAAAAATATAAAACTTTAACCTTCAAAATGCTTTTAGTCATAGCAAATTTATTTCAAGATGTTTGTTCTCTGATTCTCTCCCCCCTCCAACATTTTCCTAAAAAATGAGAAAAAAAATATACTAAAAAATTGAATTTCCTCTAAAAACATATATATTTTTCAATGAAACTCCATGCATTACCCTAGGTCAAAAGAAGTCATTTTGCGTCATTTGTGTTTCCAAACAACGCTACATACAATGTTGCAGGCTGGTCGCACAAAATGAGCATGTGAATATTCGAAATAGGAATCTTAAGAAGGGATTTTCTGATCGAATTGATGCCACGATTTATTTTGGAGTAGAGAGCCTATATGGAGAGATGAAATGTTTCGCTCGTGTTCCAATCGAACTGTCAAAACAGGGTTCCAATCAAGGGACAGGACTTTGCAAGATTCAGGTAGGAATCAGCCTAAAATATCTTTTTTCATAAAATACACAATATTCTTAAAATGTGTAATGATTGAAATTTCGATTTTCGATTAAAAATATTTTAAACTTATGCCAACCATGTTGTTGCAAGGGCTTGTCGTTCGATTGGAACCAAGGCATGTAGATTAGATAAGGTTATGCGGGATTTTCCAGCTGTCAAAATAGTTAGCACGCAACCAAGATTTTATATGGAGATTTTCAGAAAAATGATATTTTGTCCATTTTCCCTGCAAATTTCACCGGATTTTTTTTTCTGTAGGGTGCATGCCAAACTGAAACGAAAAACAAGTAGTTGAATATATTTTTTTGAAAACATATTTTGGTTTGAATAGCGTATTTTGGATCAATTTGGCGCGCTTAACAACCCTACAGAAAAAATGGGAAAATTTTCGCTTTTCTGAAAATCTCCATATAAAATCCGGGTATCGTGCTAACTAACTATTTTGACAGCTGGAAAACCCGCCTTACCTTAATAATCTACAGTATGTAAAAAAAGTATTTACACCCCTTGGGCACTATGCACATTTTGTGATGAAACATGTAAAAAATTTAAAGTTTGACAGGAACCTAGTACTACGTTTTGTTCAGAAACTCATGCCAAACATTTTGCTACAAAAAACTCATGAAAAGATGATTTCTATAAAAAGTTATATAACAAATACTATTACGAAAATAAAAAAGGCGCAAAAAAAGTATGTACACCTTTCAAAAAAATAACATAAATAATGTTATTTGTTGACAAATCTCCATAAATCCAGTCTCCCAACTCCAAATAGGCATCCTTGACTGATTAAAAAAATAATTTGGATTGAATATAAAGTTTACTAACTACTTAGTATAAAAGTTTATATAACTCTGGAAATTCAATATAAAACTTATCTAAACTTAATTTTGCAAACTTTTAATTCAACTAAATGTCAATATATTACCATATAATTGCTAAATAAACATTTTGGAGTGGGTATAACACCGTTTTGGGGGTATTTGTATCGATAGAATAGATTTTTCGTTGGAATTTCGTACCAACCCGGAATTACGTCGTCGGAAAATCCGCCGGCATCCGAACCGGTCCACGATTCACAAGTCAACCTATGTGGAATCGGAAAGGGCATAAAATTTCCGATCTTTTGATACCCAAACATCTAGGTTTTCTTTAAAACCTACGTTTTTAAATACCTGGGCAAAAAGTAAGTTTGATCCACGAGAACAAAAATTACGAAATTCCATACATTTTTGGCAGATTGCTCAAACGAAACCATAACAACGTTTTTGCCTAGGTATTTAAAAACGTGGGTTTTATAGAAAACCTAGATGTCTGGGTATCAAAAGATCGGAAATTTTATGCCCTTTCCGATGCCACATAGGTTGACTTGTGAATCGTGAATTGTGAAATTTGGTGTCAAAGGGACTTTTATGTAAAATTAGACGCCCGATTTGATGGCGTACTCAGAATTCCGAATAAACGTATTTTTCATCGAAAAAAACACTAAAAAAGTTTTAAAAATTCTCCCATTTTCCGTTACTCGACTGTAAAAAATTTTGGAACATGTCATTTTATGGGAAATGTACTTTTCGAATCTACATTGTCCCAGAAGGGTCATTTTTCATTTAGAACAAAATTTTTCATTTTAAAATTTCGTGTTTTTCTAACTTTGCAGGGTTATTTTTTAGAGTGTAACAATGTTCTATAAAGTTGTAGAGCAGACAATTACAAAAATTTTGATATATAGACATAAGGGGTTTGCTTATAAACATCACGAGTTATCGCGATTTTACGAAAAAAAGTTTTGAAAAAGTTACTTTTGCGTTTCTCTTTGTTTCGTCGTCCGTGTCTGTCGCGGGTGACCATGAATGGCCATGATCGATGACGACCAACTTTTTCAAAACTTTTTTTCGTAAAATCGCGATAACTCGTGATGTTTATAAGCAAAACCCTTATGTCTATATATCAAAATTTTTGTAATTGTCTGCTCTACAACTTTGTAGAACATTGTTACACTCTAAAAAATAACCCTGCAAAGTTAGAAAAAACACGAAATTTTAAAATGAAAATTTTGTTCTAAATGAAAAATGACCCTTCTGGGACAATGTAGATTCGAAAAGTACATTAAATTTCCTATAAAATGACATGTTCCAAAATTTTTACAGTCGAGTAACGAAAATGGGAGAATTTTAAAACTTTTTAGTGTTTTTCCGATGAAAATACGTTTTTCGGAATTCTGAGTACGCCATCAAATCGGGCGTCTAATTTTACATAAAAGTCCCTTTGACACCAAATTTCTATCTCATCACCGTTTCAGGCTGCAAATTATTGAAAAACACCTCTTTTTTCGCATGTTCAAAAATGGAAGGGGTCGTACCGCCCCTCCGTCACGAGATATCAAAAAACGGACCTCGGATTCGTGATCAGGGACAAAAGTTACCCCTTAGGACAAAGTTTCACGCAAATCGAAGAGGGGTCGGGGCAACTGCTGTGTGAGTTGGCGGAGAATTACCCTTATGTTAATTTTTCGAAAGGTGTACATACTTTTTTTGCACCTTTTTTATTTTCGTAATACTATTTGTTATATAACTTTTTATAGAAATCATCTTTTCATGAGTTTTTTGTAGCAAAATGTTTGGCATGAGTTTCTGAACAAAACGTAGTAGGGGAACTATACCCTTTCTCAGCCTATTTCTATTATCGGCCTATCAGCACTTTGATCATGAATTACAGCTTATATAAAGTGTTTTTGACTGATCCAAAGTAATAAATAGCTCAAATAAAAGTGAGCAAGCAACTCTCCATTGTTGATACATCTGAAAATGTTGATATAATGGCAGAAACGGCAAAAGTGATGAGAATTGGTCGAACGGCTTAGTGTGATTAAAATGGGTATATTTCCCCTACTAGGTTCCTGTCAAACTTTAAATTTTTTACATGTTTCATCACAAAATGTGCATAGTGCCCAAGGGGTGTAAATACTTTTTTTACATACTGTACCTACCTTGAGTTGAAACTCTGTTTTGACAGCTCGATTGGAATCCGGAGAGTAACATTTCACCTCTCCATATATGGTCCGTTTAGTTTTTGGGATTGGCAGCCAAAACACTATTTCATGTGTGAAATCTAAGTTTTAGATGATGCATTGCATCATCTACTATCCAAAGCAAAAATATATATTTTTTACAAAAGTGGATAATAGCCATTTTTTTCAATTTTGTGCATATTTAGGGAACAATGATAAAATGGCTCTAAGGAATCAGGCTCATATTTAGGAGAAAGTGGCATCTACTGCTACCCTTGTGTCATTATAGTGGCTTTGGTTATGGACGCTCCCTTGCAAAGTTATTCATAAATGTTTGATCTGGGGTGTAAAAGTAAATTATTACTAAACATTAAATTAATCTCTCAAAGGCTGCCATTGATACAAAAACTAATATTTCTCAAAATTTATTTCGTCATTTCATAGGGCATGAGTTGGGCTACAATGTCTTTTCATTAGATTTGACCAAATTTTAAAATACACCCAGAATCCCTGCAGGGCTGTCTCATTATTCCCCTCTTTTTTCAGCCCATGGGTAACAATGAGTCACTTAAATTTTTGTTAACCCTCTACCGCTAAATTTTTTTTTTTCGAAAATATTTATTTTTCCCTTGTTTAGGAGGTCATTTTGAGCAACTTTTGTTCTACGAAAAACTTTACTTCTCTTGTTTTATGTTTTTCTTGTTTTATTTTTAGTATTTTAATTTGCATTTATCTTGTTTAGTTTATGTTTGTTTTTGGTAGTATTTGGCCTATTCTACCACCTTATATAATTACATTTTGCCTATCTAATTTTTTCACGTTTTTCCGTCACTTTTTCAATTTTTTGCATGTTTTTCACATTTTCTGCTATAGAATGGCACCATCATCATTTAAATTGCAAAAAATGCGTAGAGGCATAGTCTGGGGCACTAGAAAAATTACTGCATACTTCTTTTTACTGAAAATATAGGAAATGTTAGTAAAAAACACAGCTAAAGTTGACCCCTAAAAAAATGACATTTTTTAAATCATTGGCAAAGTCACATGAAACAAGTAAAACTTCCAACCCTGAAATTTTCTAAGATTTTAAGAGTTCTTCTTTCCAATGCATTTTAAAAATCAAAATCGGTTGGAAAATTGATTTTTTGGCGATTTTTTAGATCGAAGCCCGTCTAAAGGCGGGGTTAGGTTGTAGAGGGTTAATTAAACTATTAAAAATTCATGACAATATTCCAAAACATGCATTGGACCTGGGTGATGAATAGAGCGAATGCGTAACGTGATTTTCGAATGATCCTACTTTGTTTACATTTACAAAGTAGGAGGCTGTTCAAGCACAAGCATGACTTTTTTCTTACTGGTAAATGAGCTGTTTTATAATAATATAATGTCTTATTTTGTCTAGTCTTTGACATTTTTGGATGGAAAATTGTGTGTTTTCAAGTTTGGATCGATTAGAAGAGGTTTTTCTTTTTATGGATGACGTGTCATTCTGCGACGTCCCAGATAAATTCCCTGGCTTATTTCCAGCTCTTCCTGGTCCAGTGAAAAAAACGTCGCTAATTCTAGCGAAGCTGAACCTACAAACAAAGAAGATGTTCACTAAACCAGTAGATTTTAAAACGGAATCAAAATAAAATTAAGACAGCTTCTGGATGGATACAACCGCATCGACTCCATAAACAACTTCAATTCATAATTATAAAAAAATACGATCTTGCCTTCATCTTTTTAGAGATTTCTGGACTTCAACTCCAGGTTCTCAAGAGCCACAAATTTTTCACTCTTGAAAAAAACAACATTTTTTTAATGATCGATAACAATACTCTCTTCTTTTGGCGAACAGTAAATTGGTTCCACTTTGACAGTTCACAATTGAGGCCGTTTTGCGAACCACTGTTCAGCACCCAGCATTGGACGTAAATTTTTGGCACATGCATCGAGTTTTAAATTCATTTAACCAAGCATATAAAGTTGTTTGGTATATTTATAAGGATTTTATATAATTCAAATACTTTTTAGGTTACTTTTTTCAAGTTGTCAAAATAACTTTTGAATGACGAAGACAAGTCACCTGCAATTATACAACACAAAAACATGATGTTAAGCTCAAAAAGTATTGATTTTCGTGAGTGCTGTAATCTGGGGTGAATCGGGACTAGAGTCTGAATAGGGACAGCAGTTTTCAGAGCACTTAAAGCTTTTAAATTTGAAAATGGATGTACACATTTTGTTGGCCTGAGTCTGTTCTAGCCGAAACCAATCAGAAAAATCAAAATATTGTGCTCCAACATGGTTAAAACTGCTGTCCCAATTCGCCCCATGTGTCCCGATTGACCCCAGTTTACGGTGTCTCATTGTTCCTGCCAAGTGAGTCTACAATGAGATAGTTTTAATAACTCTGGCTGTAGAGGTCGGATCGATCTCATATTTTGGTCAATGTGAGAACACTTTTATATAAAGAAAATACAACAAAGAGCTCATTATAAAATGATTATGTAAAAAATACAAAAATCAATAAAAGTTGAAAACCAAAAGTGTCTTATTGATGACTACGCTACCCTACATAAGATTTTAGGGAAAACATAAATATTAGGGTGGGTACGGATTTTCAAAAGTTCTCAGATCAAGTTCTGGTGTGGTTCCCCTTGTAGGGCATACCCATAGGGACTCTCAGGCCAAATTCCAGCTTATTTGGTTGAAAACTGACTTGTCTCAAGCGAGTTCAAGTTTACATGGGATTTACTATGGGAAATTTTGAATTTTCATTCATTCGCTCCTACAGGCCTGGGGGAAACATGTAGAAACTTCTAGGATGGCCAGAAATGAGCGGAATCGTCTGGAGAACAACTTTCTCTAAGAGACCAGGTCGATTCGTTCAACCCCATCGAGCTCAACGGCAATACATCCGGGGTTTTCGGAACCAACGGTTTTCCCCAGAAAAGTATCAAATTTTCCTTAGCATGCTATGAATGTTTGATGAACACCGCGACGCCACATGTCAAACAGCTACCACGTGGACTAGCATCGCTTATAAAAAATTACTTTTTATTACTTTTTGAACCATAGAATTAAAATTTATGGCGATCCTAATGCTATTTAGCTGTATTCTAAACCTCCAAATAAGAAAAAAATGTTATGGTGCAAATTTTACAATCACGTGGTAGCTGTTTGACATGTGGCGTCGCGGTATTCATCAAGCATTCATAGCATGCTAAGGAAAATTTGTTGCTTTTCTGGGGAAAACCGTTGGTTCCGAAAACCCCGGATGTATTGCCGTTGAGCTCGATGGGGGTTAAACGAATCGACCTGGTCTCTTAGGGAAAGTTGTTCTCCAGACGATTCCGCTCATTTCTGGCCATCCTAGAAGTTTCTACATGTTTCCCCCAGGCCTGTAGGAGCGAATGAACGAAAATTCAAAATTTCCCATAGTAAATCCCATGTAAACTTGAACTCGCTTGAGACAAGCCAGTTTTCAACCAAATGAGCTGAAATTTGGCCTGAGAGTCCCTATGGGTATGCCCTACAAGGGGAACCACACTAGAACTTGATCTGAGAACTTTTGAAAATCCGTACCCACCCTAATAAATATTATTATTTTTTGTTTTCATGTCTGAAAGCTGAAATATAATCTGTAAAGTTTTTTTTTTTTTAGGAGCGAGTCCACGAACAGGGCATACCCCTTTGTATGGGACGTCGTTTGGACCTCACCAATCTGCCTGAAATTTTCAGGAGTTTTTTGTACATATAAAACTAGCATCTGGCCAAAATATGAGCACTCTAGGTCAACGGAAAGTGGGGCAAATCGGGACACAAAGTTTGAAGGTTCAAAAACGTAAAAAATCTTAAAATAGCTATAACTTAGGCAAAATTCAATTTATTTTCAAAATTCAAAATGCATCTTAAAGGGCTTCAAAAAGTCAACAAAATGCAGGGTAGAGCATCCAAATTGGTTATTTCTAAAGGGAGTTATTGGCATTTTAGTGAAAAAATAGCACAATTTTCAAACTCAAATAAAAAAGTGTTCCATCCAGATATCAACTCGGTTCGACCTGCAGCTTGTAGGGGACATCTGGAACTACCATCTGAGACTGAGAACGCTTTGGGTAAGGCAGTTTAGCATATTGAATAGACACTTTTACTTTTAGTGAATTTTTTGGTTGTAAATTTTTGCTCGGGGACCCCTTAGAACCCATTTTATGGTGATAATTTTATCATAATCGTGTTCCTGAGACAAATGTATATTATCATCCATTTTAACCCTTTAAAAAATTAAAGATAAAAAAAATAAGAAGCTGCTTTTTTTTCTGGTGCCATCTAGTATCCTTGGAAACGAACTTGATTTTCAATAAATGTGAATCAAAGTTTTTTTTTAACTTTCCTTTTTTAAAAGGTTAAAATGGATGAAAACAAACATTTTTATGCATGTTTCTAAAGTGAAATTGTCTCAGGAACACGATTGTCGATTATGATAAAATTATCACTAGAAAATGGGATCTAAGGGGTCCCCCGAGCAAAAATTTACAACTAAAAAAATCACTAAAAGTAAAAGTGGCTATTTAATATGTTAAACTGCCTTACCCAAAGCGTTTTCAGTCTCAGATGGTAGTCTCAGATGTCCCCTACAAGCTGCAGGTCGAACCGAGTTGATATCTGGATGGAACACTTATTTATTTGAGTTTGAAAATTATGCTATTTTTTCACTAAAATGCCAATAACTCCCTTTAAATTTAACCAATTGGGATGCTCTACCCTGTATTTTGTTGCATTTTTTAAGTCCTTTCGGATGCATTTTGAATTTTGAAAATAAATTGAGTTTTGCCTAAGTTATAGCCTTTTTAAGATTTGTTACGTTTTTGAACCTTCAAACTTTGTGTCCTGATTTGCCCCACTTCCCGTTGACCTAGAGTGCTCATATTTTGGCCAGATGCTAGTTTTATATGTACAAACAACCCCTGAAAATTTCAGGCAGATTGGTGAGGTCGATGCGAGATGGGTATGCTTTGCTCGTGGACTCGATCTTAAATCTTGGGACACTTGTAAACTTTTCGTATGTTAATATGAATTGTTGGAACACAGATTGGAATTATATATTTGAGTTATAAATATATTCTCATAAATTTTTTGTTATTTTATAAATTTAAAAAAATACTCAATTTTCATAATGAACTAACGGCAAAAATAAGTGATTCAATTTCTGACAAGTTGATTTACTCAAATGCTTTTAATCATGAATGAATATTTGTGAATGTAGAATGTCGAGACTCAATTGATGAATTAATGAATGAAATTCGACAGTTCCCCTTTCCTCTCAAGTAGTACATACCAATACCTATACTAAGTCTGTCGGTCTGTCCCCCTCTCTCTTCGCCCGCATTCAACATCCGCAATCACACACACGCACTGTCGTCGTCGTCGTAAAGGCGTGTACGCACGAGGGACGTGCCGCGTCCGCGCACATTTCCCTTTCCGCTCGTTGCGTGGCCGCGCACACGCCCGCGTTGGTTCTGATTTCTTTCTTCCTTTTAAATTTAGCTGCTGCTGCTTCGAAGAGGAGCACGCGGGCGTGGACCCACAGCGAAAAATGACGAAAAACAGCAGAAATTAAACGCGGCCTATGCCAAGACAACAAAATATCTAACGTTTTGTCGCTACGAAGGTGTATGAATCGGAAAAGGAAGAAAGCGACAATAGTTTCAAACGATGAAAACAACTTTATGCAAAACTCGAAATTTTGTGTAGTTTTTCTTCTCCGGTTTCGTTCTCCCTGTCCTCATTCACCCCCCGACCATCTCTAGAGAAGAGTACCTAAAAGCAGGGTGTCCACTCAAATTGAAATACTGAGAAAACGGTTCAAAAAATTCGCTCCGATGTTAGCGGGTTGCAGACAGGATTTCGCCATGTGATGCAATGAATAGAACCAATTCCTCCTGAACCAAATTCTCACCACCATGACAGCCGTCCATTGACGGCCGCTCCAATCTCAACCGCGCACCAGGGACAAGGAAAGGGATTTGGAAGACAGGAAGTGTTGATGCTCCACTTTTTTAAGGGATAAGGGAAAATCTCCACGATATCCCAAAGAAAGTTTCGCGTGGAGTTGGACGGTTTTGGGAAGGTATAGGGTCCAGGATACGCTACCCAAGTAGCGCACTTTGTTCACCAAGAGATTTACGAAATTTACGATTACTAAATTAGGAAAAGAGGCAAAATTCCTAGAATATAGGAATTTGGTACTTTTTTATCAGTGTTTGTTATCCCAACGTCCCTGAGAACTCACGTTTTTCTGTTCTTGAATATCTCTTCATCCGTTAGAAATGTGCGTGGTTTAAGTTAGTTTTGCAAGTGCAGGTCAAACTTGCATAGAGAACGTTTGTTAAACTTGTCATAAGAACTCTTGATTCTGAACCGGGTTAGGAAAACGTTGTTAGAACCGTTTATTACAACATCCTGCCTATATGAATCAGAAGTTAGTTAGACAAACGTTTTAAGAACCATTCTATAACATATCGTGGCTGACAAGAATGTTAAAGAGGCTTTTCTTAAAATACGTCCCAGGTGTTCTGTCAGAAGATTTTTTTTCTTTATTTAATACTTTATTTGTGAGTAATATCACTTTACGATACTTTAACTACTAGTTTTTGTGATTAATTAGTTGTCACAGGTAGACGTCATTTATGGATGACCCATTTCGCTTGCTACTTTTCGACTGATGCTGGTTACCGGTGCTGCATTTTCAATTTTCCCTTTTTTGATGAAGGATCCTCAGGGGCAAGTATGGAACGCAAGATCACTCCAAATGTCATGTCCGGGCGCGCCTCTGCATCTTTCCACGAGGGGTTATGTTGAATGAGCAGTTCTAAACGTCAAAAAGAAGTCTGCGGTCATCTAGGTTTAACCAAGTTCACTAACAGTTTGCCGAAACTTCTTTTGAACATAAGCTGTTTCTATTTTTAGAACTATCTGTGCTTGTTTCGTCAACATGTTCTTGCTCGGTTTTTAGAACGCGAACACGAATTACACGAGTTGTTTAGTTTACGAGAAATCCCAGCCGAAGCTAAAGGTCAAATCTACTATGTTATCATGTTTAGCAAAATGAAATGAAACATCATGTCTGCAAATTTCATTTTGCTTTTCGAGTTCTACAAGCATGTTTCATTTAAGTCAGAATAAACTTTAAAAAGAACTATTCGTAATGCGTTGCTAGATTTGGCATTTGTGTTACACAACCATGTTGAACAATGGTTTTTATTTATCAAAAAGTGAACAATTGACCAAATTTTATGACACTTGTTTAATAATCAACGTGTAAACACGCTTGTGCAGCAATTGTTTAACAAAAAATAAAAAGCGATGTTTTACTTGCTACTTGGGTATATGCTAGCGTTGCGACCAATGGCATAGTATGCTTAAGGGGTATAGGTTACAATGTGTAGCCGGTACATAAACCGCTAACCCTGATGTACATTTTCTTCTTTTATGTTTAGTAGTGGAACAGCTTCTAATTCCAGCATGCCTCTGGTGTTGCCATATCAGCACTTTGACATTCAATTACAGCTCATTAGAAGCGTTTTCAAATCAAATCGAGTGATAAATAGCTCAATAAGAAGTGAGCAATCACGTTTCAATCAAAAGTTTTGCAAAATTAGTTGTTTGAATAGTTAAAATCAGCTAATTGGATGGAGTTAGGAACGAGTGCTTAACCTCCCAAACATACGACAATTTCCCCTAGTTAGTTATATAAAAGTATAAATGTGTATATAAATAAATCGAGTCAAATAAATCGCTCTACAACATAGCTTTGGCGTTCTCTATAACAAGATTTCTACTCGTCCATAAAATTTTTGACAGTTGACTATAAGAAATTAAAAAAAATAAAATATCGAAGCTGATTTTCAAAAATAAAACGAAGAATGTCGCAATGCGAAATATCAATGAAGTTATTAATTTGTTTTTTTTTTTTCTTAATGGTGCATAACAATCTAGGAAGTTGTAGTATTTTTGTTCCAAAATTGTCAAAACACAAAAAAAGGTTAGTTAAAAAGACTTTAATTGAATTAAAAATACATAAATAACCATTTTACAACGTTTTCTGAATAGTTTACACTCGATTTTACAAGTGTTGTGATAAAAATTTAATTTTTTAAGTATTTGTTTGCTGCCCCTCGTTTTCTAGAAAAAATTGGGAGGGGAAGGGGCCAAAACTTGAAATAAAATTTGCAATGGCCTGGCCTTATGTTTTAATATTCATAAAACTAAA